>NC_089822.1:176955577-177599957 GCF_035046505.1 Tiliqua scincoides
CGGTTTCACACCACTGCTTAATTCTGTGTTTTGGGCAACCCAGAGGGAGTAGGCCCTTCAGAAAGGTACTCACTAAGCTACTGGCAACCCTTGAGAGGGAATCGCAAGCCCTGAGTTGGTTGGGGCAGTTCCAGGCAGTCATACATGCATTTCCATGCCACTTGTAACCAGGCTGGATACAAGTCAAGGGTTTTTTTTAACATGAAAAATAAGATTATAACTTTTATAGAAAGTGTCTCTTTTAAAATACCACAGCCTGGTTTGAAACTGAATTTGAATTCAGCATGTTAAAGTCTATTCTTGCAGTCTCTTAAAACTGAATCACAATCATCTATCAAATAAAATGAGTCAACAGTTGCTTCTCTATGTAAAAATAAAATATTGATGAAAAATGTCTGTCTTCAGAGTTTAAGCATTATAAATGACAAAACAGGCCATGTATCATGTTTATTATTTGTGAGCTTTGAACTGGACCCACAGACTAGCAAGGCATCCAAGGCACAGCAATCTAGGCAATTTACGGGCAGAGAAACAATGACTGGCGTTCATGGAGAAGCCATGCAGGGCAGTAACTAAATTCCCTGAACACTGGAGCTTACACTGGAGCTTTCTGCAGACACTGCTTGAACATTTCTCAAGCTATGACTGTTCCTTCTGCAGCCATTGTTCTAATACAGCAAGAAAAATTTTGGTATACTAAGTACCTTACAATTCAGGGTCAGCTTGATATGGAAAATTCAGCACTGGTACAACTTCTGAAGTTGTGCAACTTCTCAGGTGCCAATGACACAAGTCATTATAACAATAATGCAAAGACTGTATTATTATCCTTAAAGTAATAGAATAGAATACAAGTGGCTTGGCTTTACAGTGGATGTGCAAACTATGTGAACCACACAGCTCAGCTGACATAAAAAAGAACTGGCATGGCGTTTCCACCATAAGGACTATAAACATCATGCGTGGGGGTGGGTGGCTGGATGAGTGTGGGGAGGAAGGTTCTTATGAACCAAGCCCCTGATCCTTTACTTGCTGCCAGATTATACCTGAAATGCTAAGGACAAATTTACCAAAAGCCCATATTTCAGTCCTATGTTGATTTAACACAGAATGCTCTGTCATTTCCTCAGTTTCTGTCACCTCCTAAAGTGACTTTAACTTGGCCAGGTCTTCATTTCCCAGTGCAAATTAGTTAATAGTTGTGGAAGGGGGGCTTTGCTGCTGTAAAACACTTCCGTTTTCTGAAGCGGAGAAGTCAACAAGGCAGCCAGTTGGCATCCATCTTAAGTGCTGGCAAACGCAAGCTGATATCAATTAAAGAGAAATCCTCTATCTTTCCTGCTGGTCTGCATCGATACCCCAGGAGACCTGCAGAACTGCACTGTTGATAAACACTTGTCAGAGGCCATTTCCCTTCTGACTGCTTTTATTTCTGTTTGAACTGGAAGGGATAGCCACAGATTCAGGCTCTGGAAAGAGGGAATGGGTGCCAGGGCACACAGCAGACAGAACAACCAAAGAAGGAAAGGAGCAGGACAGAGGAGATTATTGGGCCTCCTTAAGCAAGCAGCTCTTACTGTAAAAGGAGTGGGAACAAGACTGAACAGCTCAGCTCCAGCTGCATTAAAATGGCTGCAAATAGAGTGAGAGAAGGCAAAAAGAGATTAACCCTTTTGGACAGCAACTCCAGCACCCAAAGCAGTCATCTATACAAAAGAATGGCTCACTGCCACCAGCATCACAATCACACTTTATTATTTATTTATTATTATATGTTCTAATAACTATATTTTTACCCCTCCTCTAGCAAAAACAGTCTACTTTCTCAACAACTCAAGGATGTCTCAAGCATGGGTCCCAAAAACAGTCAAAATCCCATTGTTGGTGAGTGCTGGGCATCATCTGCAGTCAAATGTGACATGCCATTTGCCCATCCAACAGGTCCAGACTAGGAGCAGGGTCACTGGTTCTCAACCTTTGGTCTATGAACCACTGGTAGTCCTCGAGACTCTGAGAAGTAGTCTGAGAGGTCTCAGGGAAAACAACAACAATCAACTTTAATCACTTTCTGCATCAGCTGCAGATGTGGGCGGTCCATTCTCCACTCTCTGGTAATCCATGGGAGAGCGCATGCTCAGGTGATGCTTCACCACATATCACCACAGAGGGCAGAGTACAGACAACCCACAGCCACATCTGGCAACAAAAGTAGCAACCCAAAAATCTTCTCTATAAATAATGTTGTCTAATTACTGAAAAATTAATTTTTTTGTATGTGTGCAGGGGTGTAGGGGGTTACATGTGGTCCATGGGCTCCTAAAGTTTGAGAATCACTGGTCTAGAGTTATATATAAAACATGCAACACCTAACATCTGTAGACGAGGTATATGCAAATATGGTGGTATGAGGGCCCCATAGGAATCCCAACTCTGGAGAGTTGACAGAGTGAGTTGGCAGCACTGAGGGAGGGACGGCACTGGCCAATATCTCCTCCCTCATATAGTCACACACAAAAACTTCAGGTATATGCAGTATGTAAGCAAAAGTATAATCCTGTCCACTTTTGCAAACTCTCCTCCCAAAAGTCAAACTTTTCAAAAAGATGTTGCAATTATTCCCATATCTATTCCACGATGAAAATGAGAGGAGGAGCAGGAACAGAAAATTGTACCAGGAAGTTGGTCTCCCACTATGCAAATCTTCCACATTCTGTCTGCTTTCACTTGTCTTTCTAGCTCTACTAGAGCTTTAGGCTTTGCCTGTTGCAACAGAGTTCAGGAGTATCACATTGTTATCCACAGTGCTAATATTTTACTAAGTTTGTAACAAGACTGTAACTGGTCTCACATGACTAGCCATTCAGTGCCAGTCTGACCTTGTCCCAACCTGCCCTTATTCAGCATACACACACCCAAACCTCCAGCCCTTCCCACTCTTAAGGAAATGGAAAAGGGAGTACACCTGCAGAACGGCTTTTTAACCAAGCCATAACCTCAAACACATATTATTTCACTCGGAACTTGGCTCATCATCTGGCTCCACCAGAATCAATAAGAAGATAAAATTCATACTAATACACTGGAAAAGATCTCTCATGATCCACCAAATGAATGAATTGCAAAAGCTCAAGCAACATTCAAAGACCTATGGTAAATCTTGACAAACCTTTAGTATCAAGCACCTACTCCCTGCATTTTAAAGTGAGACAAGCTGCACGACAAGATAGAAATAGAATTGCCAATTTTTCTCAAGTCTTTCAACAGTTTCCTGCTAAAAGGGATAAGTTATACAAATGATGACTTTCTCTTAGCTGTGTCTCCATGCTGTGGAAAGCTGTTGAACTTCTTCACAGCATGTAGCTGCTAAAAGAACACAAAATATGGTAAACTTGTGTCACACAGGTAGTGCCAAGCAAAACAATCCTGCAACCTGTTTCAGTCATTCTATCACAGCAGAATAGCGTTCCATCCAGCATTTAATTAGGTTCAGCTATGCTCCATTTAACACCAAGCCCCATAATCTCCTGCTCAATCCCGTCTTCCACCATGCTATAGCAGGCCAATGGTCAATCAAGTTTATATCATAAGTAACAAGGGTTCTAAATTTGATGCCACATCTAGAATCAGCTAGAACTAGATGCTACATGCCTCTAGTGTGGATGTGCCCCTCTCTGTATGAATGGGAAACATGAGGGGACAACTAAAGGCACTCATTAGGCTTTGCCTGGAAAAGTGGGGCATATGAAGGGAACATAATCACTGCCTTAACAAACAACTGTAAAGAAGGCTACAAAATATTTGTTCTACAAAGAAAACAACAGCAGCGATAGGTTTAAAATGCCACTGTATAGATGTGGTAGAAAGTTGTAAAAATATTTCCAATTTAAATAGTGGAACATGTTGGCGGTAAACATTGCAGCGTTTCAGGGCAAAATGTTTGAGAGAGGGAGGGAGAGGTTGGACATCTGTCAGAAATAACTGAGATCTAGAAAGTCTTGCCACCATGCAATGGGAATGAAACATGTAGACTGATCCTATGTGCATTGATTCAGAAGTATGTCCCGCGATATTCAGTGAGACTCATTGCCAAATAAGTCTGCCTAGGATTGCAGACCAATAGCGCCATCTTTATCCACTGATATAAACAGAAGCTTTCCACAGATTTTAATAGGGTTATGACTGCAGTGTAGATGAGCTGATGGGCTGCATTAACACTTTTGTACATCCATCAATTTTTTATTCAATTTTATTTTTACTAAACCTAACAAGATTTCCATATGTCATCAGGCAAAGCCAAAATCAAATTCTTGTATAAGATTGCCAGCTTTTCTTCTGTCCCTGCTCTTGCACCTTTTCACAGCTCCCTGACAAGGGAAAGTTTAGCAGATGAAGTTTTTCCTGACATAGATAATAATAATAATAATAATAATAATAATAATAATAATAATACAAGTATTTCTATACCACCTTTCTTGGTCCTCAGATTTCTCCTTAGACTTTATTCAAGGAGGTTTACATAGGTAGGCAATCTAAATCCCCATAGGGATTTTTACAATTTGAAAGAAGGTTTCTATCTTTCAAGAAACCACAACATTCAGATGTTTCTTTCTTGATCTGGTCGCACATTCTGGCCTCCGTCCTCCCACGCTCAGAGCAGATGGAATAGCTCGGCTCAGCTTGTCAGCTGCTTCAAGGTCGCATGGTGCCGGTGGCCTCGAACTGGCGACCTTCGGATGTTATCTTCTGGCAAATGGAGGCTCAACCCTCTAGACCAGACCTCCTGCCCTGGGAGGGCAGATGGGAGAGCTTCACTTTTACAATTTCTGCACATCAGGCAGAAACAAAAAAAACAGAAGCAAGGCCTTTTAAAAGCTGGCAACTTTACTTTCGAGAGTGCTTGGCACCATTTTTTACAAGGCTCATACAGCTGCCTCAGTACAAGAACCAGTGTCAGAGCAGCCCTCGGCCACATTAAACCCAAGTTTCCCTCAGACATTAGCACATTCAGACAATTTTGCAGCTGCCAAAGAGTAATACACTTTTCTTATCTCCTTCTTATCTTCCTATCTCTTCCTAGCAACACTTCCATCCTGTTTGTGCTTTCTTATTAAGAGGTCTGTTTAACATTAAAAATAGCCTCCACATGGCAAAACTGTGCCCTTCACCCCATTAGCAAGTTTCAAGGAGAGCCATCAACTTCTGAGGTCAAGTATGTCATTGGAACTCTGCTCCTCAAGGAAAGTCTCTTTATTCAGACACAACCAATGCATTCAACCATGCTCATCAAAAGGGTAGTAGTGGGTATCTAAAAAGAATCAAATCATCTTCAGATCATTAGCTGGGCCAACATAGAGCATGTTCACTTCATTGCAGAACTTCACACCAGGGCTGTAGGTCTTGCTTGCATGTGCAATCACATTTTCTTCCTTGGACCTGTGGGAATCTCAGAAAGAACAAGCTTGGTTTTAAGTATCTACCTGAAGAATCCTATGCCCTGTCCTCTTTCTTGCATTACTGAATAATGGAACGGGAAAGAAAGCAGGTGGCACTAATTACAGTGTGAGACGGAAGACGGAATTGGAATGGATTCCCAAAGCTGTCCATTAAAGCTCACTGTAAACTATTACTGGCAATGGCAAGAACAGAAAGTAGAAAGACATACACATGCCTTTGCATGCATATCAGTGTGCACGTGGCACATCCTTAAAGTCAAATCTATACACTTTTGCATAAATACAAACATTTCCCTGCTATTCTAATAGAGAATGCCCTGTGTAAGGCATGACAAACCTGATGTTTCACAGAGTAAAAGTGGCAAGTTTACATTCTCATTCAAGCTGTAAGTACTTGAATGCAAGTAACACTGCGCTCTGTGTGAACACATCTACACACTTCCTTTCTTTTTTAAGGAAATTATTCTTAAACCTCTCTATTCTTTTCTATAAAATACCATGGCTTTCCATACTTTACTGTAACACAGAGATCTTCATGTTTCATATAGGAAAAATCCTCCTTGAGAAAATCCAGGTAGTTTAGTGACCAGATCCAGAAGAGTACTACACCATACTCCTGTATCTTTTATGTGCATATTTACAGGAAATTGTGTAAATGGACATAGGAACTGTGATAACTGTATAGAGAAGAAAAAGATGTTGGCAGGCAGACTCCTTGTCTTATCTGCTGAAACTCATTTTTAACGTAGTTGTTAAAGGGACAGAAATGCTGTCCTCCTTTGGATCTGGTCACCCTAATGAGCAGGTCTCAAGATTAATACATCAGTAGAGATATATTAGTAATATCACTAACAGCTTCCAGAGGGGCAGCCATGTTAGTCTGATAGCAAACACAACAAATCTGTGAGATCTTTAACAGGTTTATTGTAGCAGAAGTGGACAGTTTACTTCATTGCATACTGAAAAAGAGTGGAAACAGACATTGGCCAGGGGGGCAGAAGCAGGCAAGAAAGCACAAAAAATAGCTTTTGAAGAAAAGAAGAGTACTAAAAGGACTTCCTTCTGGTACTCCCCAAAACTTGAGACAGAGAAAGAAAAATAGTCAAACTAGTTTAGCATGACTAGGACTAGCATTTTAAAAAAAATGTAAATAGCAACTGTATAGGGCAGCAATTCCCAAGCTGTGGGTCCAGGACCCACCAGTGGGTCATGACCCAATTTTTGTTGGGTCATGAAACTGACGGCAGATTAGGCTATGTGGTTCAAGGGTTACTACTGTGGTTGAGCACTGCTACCCAATCACTAGGGGTATATATTTTTTTTGTTAAAAACACATAAAAACACAAAACACCTTTTGGGTGTTAAAATATCCAAATAAAAAACCAAAAACCACCACATTTTGGTGTTTAAGATATTTTCCAGAAATTAACATAGATTACTTTTCAAGTTAGAAATAATACTGTGACTGCATCTGCACTATATCATCTATATCACCTACCTGGTATATTTTTTGGAATTATAGCTAGCTGCAAAGGCAAGAACTGGAAGGTTGTGTACTGGCTCCTCTTCTAAAAACTGAGCAGCAAGCCTCAAGTTTAGTAAGCTTCAAATGAGGGCTATGAACACTGACATGACATTGACAAGACCATCTTGCTATCTCCCTATACAATCTAAAAGGAGTGTGATCCCATACAGACAGTCAAACTGATCTGGGGTGAAATTTCTCACACTGCCACAGCTTTGTCACCTTCCTGCCACATGGACAGCAAGATTTCACCACATTAGATATTTGGGGAAATGGTTGTACATACAGACTGTCTGCACGAGAGCTGCAGAGGCAATCTCCAAATGAGCACTAGCACCCTTCTTCATTTGTACTTTACAGAGATTAAAAAAAAAAAGACACAGTGACACAAAGACAGTTTACTGAGTTTATTGCAAAGCTTATAACTGCAAAGGGGTATTAGGAGAGATAAGTGTTTGCACTACATACTTGGAGGGGGGAATAAGACATTTTTACAAACAGGACCTGCAGTGTTTCTTTAGGTACAATTCAAATATAAGAAAGCACAAAACTGCAGAAGACATCAGAACACACCTTTAACATCACATAAGGAAGCATTGTTAAGTCATCCTAAAATATTGGAGGGGAGATTCAACTGAGAACATTTTTTTTTCCTCCTTGAGACCTAGGGAGCGGGTAGAAAAAAACTGAGTTGCTCCTGGGTTGCAGCTGCAGATGCCCTCAAGTCAACTCAGTTCATAGTCTTCAAGCCAGATCCATAGTTTTTATTTCAGGTGTCTTACAATGAAAGGCTTGTAGGGTATCTGTCTCAAACAAGGAAGCCCTACTTTCAGAAAGACATTAAAATGAAGATGAAAATTGCATATCCTAGGTTGGTTATGCTGGCTTCCTTCCAGTTCAGGCATTACTACTGGCATTGAGTGTTTTTTATTTATTTATTTTAAAAAAGAAAGCTTGCCTGTTTTCCTCAGAGAGGTATAGAGAAAAATGCCTTTGGTACAGTTTGAGCCTGAGGGAAGAGAAAGATGGCACCCCAAGAGGGAAATTAAGATGAAACAAAATCACGTGATTAAACACTTAAAGAAAAACCCAAGCTTGCGTCCACTTTGATAAAGAGATCTTTTAAAGTGTTTGCTTCCCATGCTTTGCGCGCACGCAACATTGGCAAGAGGCTGAAGTGAATACTGTGTGGCAAATGGGATGAGAGGCAAGAACGCTCTCACTTTTACAAAACTCAAGGAATGTGAATGGACTTACCTACTAGGTTGATGGACTTACCACATCACTACAAAATTGGTAGCATTTTGTAAGTGTAATAACTTCAGTGTTCTTACAAATGAACAGGCACATTGAACATAAATATGGGGGGAGGCCAGGCCTCACAGGCACGTCAACAGCACACCTTGTCAGCATGCTCCTTCTGCCCCCACCCACTCTCACATGCACAGGAGCATGTGGGGGATAAGGGTGCAATCCTAACTTGCACTGAAAGCAGACAGGCCACAGGGCCTGTGCTGCACCCAGCACAAGTTTGGGGCTAAAAGAGGCACAGTCTGAGGCAAGGGGAAACATTTCCCCTTACCCCATGTTGCACTGCAGCGGCCTCAATGGCTCTACTTGGATCTGCGCCACCTGACAAGGTGGTGCAAATCCGAGCAGCCCGGGACAGCCCTGGGCCTCCCGGGAACAGGGTCAGGATCTGGCATAACTGCCGGGTTCTGGCCCTGCCTCTTGCTCCTCGCCCGCCCCAAGAATACCTGCCACCCACTCTCCCCTACTCCAAAATGCCTCTCTCCTGCCTGCTCCCCGCCCTCACCATGCCCCAGACCCCCATGTTGGCCAAGCTCGGCCAACACAACTCACCCCATACCTGGGGCCCGCAGTAGTGCAAGGAGGCTGGAGCACAAATGTGCGCTGGCCTATCTTCCCTTTGAGTGGTGCAACACTCAACACTTTTGAGTGGTGCAACACTCAACACTTTTGCAACACTCCCAGGCCAGTACAAGGAATTTGCGCTGGCCCTAGCGCAAGACTGGATTGAATCTAAGTGGGCTACTGTGACAAATAAAAGCAACATCATACAAATTGCCATAAGTCACAATGGGAGATTTGATACAGGTGAACTGTGGATACCTACTTTCATTCGGCCAGGCAACCAGTCTGACTCCTAATCTCTCCAAAAGAAATAGTATGCTTTCTTGGGATTCTTGTATAGGTGGAAAAAAGGATGTCTAAACTGCTACTAAGCTGTCACTGAAATAACATGCTGTGTGTGGGTCCCGTCCCCCCGCCACTCTGTCATGAGGTAAAGTTAACATTCCACAGCATTGTCAAGCCTGGGAGCAAAACCCCAGCCAGATGTCCTAGCCATTCAACAGAACTCTTGAGAAAGGCCTTCCTCCACTTAAAGACATCTGCTTCTCCTATCCTGCTACAAAACCTAGATCAGTTGCTCTCCGAAATGAGCAGGGGCTTATTATTTTTAGATTACTGGTATGTCTTGCATGGGAGCTGCACAATGAGACTGCAGCCATGCTGGTTACCATGACAACATCATCACTTCTTCTCAAGACGACAGAGGATTGTCAAGGAAAGTAAACAAAAGGAGCAAGAATTAGAAAAGGGGAAATGACTGGGATTCACCTAAGTCTGCATTAAGTTACGTGTATATCAGTCCACCTGATTGTAGCCTCTCTACCAGAAACTCTTCAGATTTTCAAAATACTTTCACATAAGAACATAAGAACAGCCCCACTGGAGCAGGCCATAGGCTCATCTAGTTCAGCTTCCTGTATCTCACAGCGGCCCACAAAATGTTCCAGGGAGCACACCAGATAACAAGAGACCTCATCCTGGTGCCCTCCCTTGCATCTGGCATTCTGACATAGCCCATTTCTAAAATCAGGAGGTTGCGCATACACAACTGGCTTGTACCCCGTAATGGATTTTTCCTCCAGAAACTTGTCCAATCCCCTTTTAAAGGCGTCCAGGCTAGTCGCCATCACCACATCCTGTGGCAAGGAGTTCCACAGACCAACCACACACTGAGTAAAGAAATATTTTCTTTCACCAGGGATGATGGTGAGGTCTCAGATTCTGCCTGCAGTGATGCTGTCCTCAGCATGCAGTTGGGCTATGTTGAACATGGGCAAGTGCAGTGGAGCAGACATAGATAGGCCTTTCATGCACTCATCACAGAACTTCTGTTTGCTCCAGTTGTAACTTTTGAGGCTGATGCAGCTACAGGGCTAAGCTTCAGCAACAAGCAATCCTGATTGCTGTGTGCAGTATCTGATGTCTCTCACTGCTTGTCCATCCCCACAATGTCTTCTGGGAAATTATTCCTAATATTCATATCATATGTCCAGGGATATTATTGCAGAATAGTCAATGTTTTCCAAGATGAATTAAACCACATGCTGTGTTTCCTGTAGGTTGAGTTGCCTACAGTCCTTTTTCCAGTAAGGCAGAGACATCAGTTCTGCCCTGAGGAAAATAGCCACAGCTGCTCCTTAATTCACCACCTTGAACATCATGGAACCAGCAGCTGAATGATACTCCGTATTTGCTCTTCTACACGCTCTTTGCATCTGTGTTGTGTCTGGCAGGCAAACAAACACCTTGGGGCAAGGAAGACCACATCTTTTTACAAATCTGTAAATCACCCAGACGGATCTTGGCACCACACAGATAATTACAATGACATGACAGCTCTGTTCCTAATGTCTGCCTGTGTATCTGGGATAACAGAGCTCCCAACATACGTCAGAATTGGCCCTACCGAGCTTTCTGCCTGGCAGTCACAATGGAAGTCAAACAATTGCACTGGCTTTGATGAAATCTCCACTGCATCGCAGAGTAAATCGTGGCCAATGCTGGGTCTGTACTTGGAATAAACCACAGTTCCTTGGTCTGCAAATCAAGAACAAATCAAGTCCCCAAATAAAGACTGCAGAAGAAGTTGCAGTGTGGGTGCCAAGGTGTGACTATGGGGGACAAGGGTTTCTATATGAAATTCTATATGCATTTACTTGGGAGTAAGTTCTATTCAACTCCATGGAACTTACACCTAAGTAGACAGCCTTAGGTTTGCACTGTTAGAAGAGGCTTCACGTTCATAATGGAATGCAACTACTTTAGGTTAATCTAAGGCCCCATTATTAGTGACACAATTGACATTCACAGACATGCATGCTAGAGAACAGAAACCAAACTAGGTCATGAATTCAGAAAGTGGCTCACTCACCACCACCCCCCAGGTCTGCATAATCTACAGAACACAGTCAAGCAAGGACTTCATGAGGACCTTCTGTCCAGCTCCATGATCTTGATCTCCTCCTGAAAAGTACAATTGATACAATGTACTTGTGTCTGTTTTTTCTATGGATGCAGTTAAGGTTCTGCTGGGCTCCTCAGCTAGTTGGCTTAACTACCTGGCGTTCACAGTAACCTGCAGCCCTGCTTGTCCTGAGCAGCTCTCAGTCTTATAATTAGCCCTGCTGACCTCCAAAATCCTCAGCCTCTCTAAGCAGCCATGCAATAAATCCCAGATCCAGGAGTGGAAATAGACTTCATAAAAGGCTTATGACCCTATTTATTGCATTCTACGCATGATGGGTTCTGATGGCATGGCATAATACTGCAGAGGCTTACTTTCTCAGCCTCCAGGTCCAGACAAACCAGATGGCTACTGGAAGAAGATGGCACACTCTCAGCATTTATCTATCAGAATCAACACTGCTGAAAAACAAAATAGCACATGAAAGCGGGACCTAAGATATCATAACGCCAGTGCTTAATTTCTTCCTTTTTTCTTTTTCTTTTTTAAAGTCTATCTGGATACAGTACCCTCTGAAACCCTTCCCCCTAATCCCTGGCATGTGAAGACTCTCTATAGCAGTGGTTCTCACACACTTAGCAGCAGGACCCACTTTTTAGAATGAGAGTCTGTCAGGGTCCACCAGAAGTGATGTCATGACTGGAAGTAACATCATCAAGCAGGAACATTTTTAACAATCCCAGGCTGCAATCCTACCCACACTTACCCAGGAGTAAGTCCCATTTACTATCATTGTTAAAAGAATATATATAGTAGCTTGTTAAAAGTACAGGTCTGTAACATTTCCCCAAATGTAGTCACATATATCATGGAAGTATTAAGTCTAATACATTAAAAATAAAATATTGAAATGGGGACCCACCTGAAATTGGCTCATGACCCACCTAGTGGGTCCTGACCCACAGTTTGAGAAACACTGCTCTATAGGCATTTGGTGGTATGAGAAATGTACTCTGCACTTCCTCAGAGTACAATTCATCTAATCTTCCTTCTGCTGGCCTTCTTCCTTCCTTCATGGCCTTCTGCCATGTAAATTTACCCATCAATTAACATTTTCCAGGGAGACTCTTCTCTGCATGCCATCACTGAGTGAGGCTTAATTGGCATGCGCATGGGATAGTGTCTTCTCCATGATCATCCCCAAGTGAGGAATTCCTTGCTTTAGAGAATTCAGAAGGCCACTCACTTGCTGCTTTTTAAGACACACCTGTTACACCAAGCTCAAGAGTGGGAATCTGGACTACTTCTTACTGCTGGGCAGTCTCCAATTCATTTTTAGATTGTTGAGTTTGTGCTTACTGTAAATTGAGTTTAAACCTGTACTCTCTCATTAGCTACCGTGGGATTATCCAGTGAAGATGGGAGAGGAATGAATGCGTGAATGAAATGTGTTATAGGTTTGCCCCTGGTGCTGAGGCCAAAGCTGAACCATGGTGCAAATTAAGCTCTATATGGGTTGTTTTCAAGTTAAACATGTAATATTATTCCCTTGTGTCCACTAATGGTTAGACAGAGCTGCAATCCAGTTGCTTGTAACAAGGCAATCCCATATTCAGGCTGTGGAATTACAAGGTAAGAAATTCACGCCAATCTGTTCCTCAGTATTGGGCCACTAGGGATGAGGAGCGCCTGGGGACGAGCTAATAAAAATGTCAATAACAAAAACAAGCAAACAAACAAGCAAAAAAAAACCCACAACCTGCCTTTCCATAGGCTAACACTCCTGATAGTTCTGAACATCCATCAATTTTGAACGTGCTCATATTTGCATGAAATCAGCCGCATACTTTGCAAACACAGCAATGTAGTTCAATAGCATTGGTACATGGTGCTGTCGGGTGTGAATAAATTGGAAAACTAGCAAGCAAAGATCCTCAATAGACAGGCAGAACAGCATATGATGCGGCAGCTCTCTATTTGGTGTGCATGTGAAGGGGTGTGTGCGGAGGGGGGGTGAGAGAATGCTCCACAGGGGACCAGCAGGCCATGCAGAATCAAAACTCTAAGCATATTTTCCTTTATTAACAGACTGATGCCTTTAAAAGGCAACAACAGGAAAACCAAAGAGCTAAACAGCCAAGTAACCAAGGGATCCTCTGCATCCCTGTGGAAAATATAGAGCAAGCCTTATCCTGTGCACGTTCCAGTCAGTCAGAGACCAAATCACAAGACCGATCAGCTAGCACTTCAAGCAGCCTGGATGAATAACAGAGTCTAAATCAGGAAAGTCTGAGCCCGAGTATCTGCGCCACAAAGGAGGGTATCTCTATATACACACACACACATGTAGATAGATAGTTGTAGAGCCTCAGGCAGCACACAGTGTACTTCTTGCCAAATGCTGTTGCTGCAGTGGCACATACACAAAACAAATGAAGTTCGTCTCTAGAGAAAAGGTCTAGCTACAGGTCCGGGGCCAAAATAGAGAGCATACAAGTGAAAGCATTATCAGAGTCACCCTTACTGTAACGGATAGTCTTTTGATGAGGATTTGGTGCCTATTTCAACTCCGGCAAAAATAGAGTGCACAGAAATGCTCCTAAAAGCAGGATCTGCAGCAAAATAAAAGGTGTCTGTTGTACAGGCAAAGAAACAGGTCACAAAGGTGAGCAAAAGAGCCATAGGCATCAGAAACTTTTGGACAACAAGTGCTTATTAAGGGATCAAAAATGTTACCCCAGCTTCAAGGCACAAAAAGACCCATGTCCCTCACAGGAACAGGGGACACTGCTGCAATTCATTCTCCTGCAACTCAGCCCCCTCCTTTGCCAGCTGTAGCAACTCAGAACTCACTGGGGGGGGGGGGGAGGAGAGGCAGAAGAACTGAATAATAATATTAAGGGCATGAGCCAATATGTGTTTGTTTCACTCATGCAATCCTATTCCACTCAGCAATCCACACCAAAAGAAATGCGGAGAGATGGACGAAGAGAGGGAGAGAGAGGGATTTTCTAAGCCACAAAATTATGCACAAAGTATTTTCTAAGCCACAAAATGATGCACATTTGTGAAAATGCAGCTTCTACAAACAGGCCTGCTATCTGAGAGAAAGGCATCTGAACTACCTACAACACCTGAAGCCCAAATTACACGTGATTTAATGATCTTTTACCATTGCTAATAAGCTATGTTTTTCTCACTTTAAATGTCACCACACCCATCTCATCTAATGAGGAAAAAGGCATTTTTCCCACTTGCCTTTCCAGTTGCTAGTCCATAATGTCTTGCCGCTAGACTTGGATGCACTCCCAGCTTGACATGTTTGGTGACCGATAGCATGTAACTCCCTTTTCTGCACTGCCTGCCTGCCTCCCCACTGACATTTTCTTCACAGTGGCAAGTTATCCCCAACTTTTGGGATGACGGAGGGAAATTTGCCTTATGGCTTCTTCCAAATTCTAGACAACCAAAAACCCCACTTGGCCAAACAGCTCAGCACTGGGCTTGCTGCAAACTCCCATGAATTGTATCTTATTTATATTGCCAAACCTGAGGACAGGCTACCCAAGTGGGTCATCACCTCATCTTAAAGTCTGCCTCTGGCCTTGGGAAGTTGATACCCATGTGGGGGATGGTGCAGGGGATGGAACTGGGGTGGACTTAGGGCCAGCCAGGGCTGTTCCTGCCTCTTCTCCCCTTCTACTCCACTGCCAGGTGTTTCTTCTTTCACTGTTCTGCTTCTCCAGCTTTCTCCACCTTTCCCTTGTCCACTCCACATCTTTGGCTTCCTGTTGCTACTGCCTTCCTCCTTGGTCTGTCACTGCTTTCTCCACTCCTTGCCACTTCACTATACCTCCCCGGTGCATAGTTCTTGCCCTGACTTTCTGCTCCTCTTACCCATCCTTTCTCTGTCCTTTTGCTCCCTACTTCTCTCTCTCCCTTCCTCCCTCCACTTGGCTCTGCTCTCACCCTCTCCTCCTTCACTCACCACCTCTCCTTTACAGCATCTGTCCAGTCTCTTCCTCCCCCCTCAGTGGGACCCAGGTTGGCTCTATTGCTGGTCTGTTTGCTGTGATACTTCACTGCCTGGTGACGATGGAACCACTCGGTGAGACAGCCAGAAGTGACGTACTGCTGAAGTTTCATGCGCTGCCTCAGCAAGTCACATGGAGCTTCTGTATCCTCCAGAGAAGTGATTCTCTAATGTTTGGCACCAGGACCCATATTCTACAATGAGAATCAGAAGTGATGTCATGACCAGAAGTGATAGCATCAAGAAGAAAATTTTTAACAATCCTAGGCTGCAATCCTACCAGCACTTACCCAGAGTAAGTCCCACTTACTATCATTGTTAAAAGGAGAGAGAGAGAGAGAGAGAGAGAGAGAGAGAGAGAGAGAGAGCGCCTGTTAAAAGTACAGATCTGTAACATGTCCCCAAATGCAGTCACATACAAAGCCTAATATATGTATTAAAGTCTATATATACACATCGTCTAATATATTAAAAATAAAATATTGAAATGAATGGGGACCCAACTGAGATTGGCTCGTGACCCACCTAGTTGGTCCCAACCCACCATTTGAGAAACACTGTTCCAGAGTAAAATCTGTTCCAGTGCATTTCAGCTGCAGCAACCACTGTGCAATGGGGAATGATAAATCCTTACTGAGGGAAGAGTTAGGGCACAATCCTAACCAACTTTTCAGCACTGACATAGCTGTGCCAATGTGGCATGCACTGCATCCTGCAGTGGGAGGCAGTCAAGGGCAGCCGCCTCAAGGTAAGGGCAAGTTTGTTATCTTACCTTGGGCCTGCATTGCAGCTATGTCAGTGCTGGAATATTGGTTAGGATTGTGCCCTTAGTCTCACAACAGAGGATGCTTCCTAGTATATCTGGAGCCTCCCTCCCTTTCACCACTAAACCATTCAGTCAAACACCTGAAGGGCACAATATTTGCCTGGAGCCTTGAGAAGCCATCCCTAACTAACATTCATTGGTTGCTTTTCTATTGCAGACTTCTAAAGGGCAAGCTGCAGATTCCCCCTCCTCCCCATTAAATGAGCTAAATGTATTTTTAATGTACTCAGTGTCCCAAATATCAGGGCAGCGAAGGGCACTCCTTGTACCTTGCTTTCCTCCTATCCCCAAATGTCACACCTGCTGGTTATACCAGGCATCTCGGAATTCAGCATTCCAAGGTGTCCCTGCCATTCTTCCCACCATGACTCTGGCTGAATACAGAACTTGCTCACGGAAGGGTCAGGCATTTTCAATCATATGGCAGAGCTGTGCAGCACGTACTTGTTAATGCGATTCTTTCGTGTACATAAAAGCAATTTACCAAACTCACAATGCTGCTTGTGGGGTTCCAAATACATTTAGATCTTCAGGGAGGTTGGAGATGGATGGGGGGGGGGTGAGCAGGCAGGGAGAGAACTACAATTCACCTTTTAACAGTTTCTTATATTGCCACATTCACCTCAGTGAACAAATTGGTACCTATGAATGCTAATCAGTACTGGGGTTAAAGTAAAAGAATAATTCCAAATAAATCAAGGGAAGTGTTCCAAAATGCTCAGTGCCCCGACAATGGAACTTGGAGCATTTTGGAAAAAATAAGGTTCCCACCTGGGTGCTTAAAGCAAGCTGAGCTAACAGAATCCTCAAAACAGAGCCAGAACAAGTGTTACTTTTGGAGCTACGACCTCGTGGCTTGCATAACATGCAGCACCAAAGTAAAGGAATAAATGCTCCTTACCTCCAGGAGGCCTCCACGTGACTGCTCCCGCACTGCAGGATGCAGTGCATGCCCCACTGGCACAGCTGCACCAGAAAATTGAATAGGATTGGGCCCTAAGTTTTCAGTCCCAGCACTTCTTGCATTTGCCTGCCCAGGTGCTCCAGTGTTTCAACAGTTCCCTCATCAGCTTCTACAATTTTAGGCTCAACCAAATAACCAAAAAAAGAACCCAACCCCAAACAATTCTATGAAGTAAACTTCTGCTGCTAGGGTTATAACAAGGAAGCACATTGGCACAGTTTTGCTGATTTCTTTAATACATCAAGATTTATGAACATAGGATCTCATTTTGCAGAATTCACATTTTGTTCGGTGAGTTGTTGTTCGCTTGTTTTGTGTCTTTGTACACACTGCTCAGGCCAATGAAATATATTGGGTGATGTACTGTTGTGTAATGCTGATACAAAAGAGAAAGCATGGACCACAATGACTGAAAGCATAAATGCCATATCCAGGTTGACAGTCAATGACCGGAGCCAAGTGGCCAATGATCTCCAAGTGCACCTGAAGTTGCAAGTTGCCTACTGAATGATGGATGCAGTGTGTGCTGTTCCCAGTGTACAAGTAAGCAGATACCTTCATCCACATAAGACATCACGCATGCCAATGCAAAGCCTCAAACTGCACTGAGTTCAGAGATGACATCATGTCAACAAAGCCTAAGTGAATCACCAGCAGCTATTGGGAAGAGGAGAAACCAGTGTCACTAAACCTTCATCTCAGAAGCCAGAGCAATGAACAAATAAAGATGTAGCCCATTCAGTCCAGGAGAAAACCTGAAATAGGAGTGGACAAGTAATTGCAGTGAATAATTAATTATGATAGGCAAGCAAGTAGGCAGAACAGGAGAGAAAGCAAAAAAGAAGAAAGATGGAGCATCTGATAAGGGGAAAGTCACTTTCCTTTCAGGCCCTTCTGGATAATATTTAGTTGCAGCAAAACTCTCAGATTTTTCTGCAACTATAATTTCCTTTGAATGCATGCAACATTCTTTGGTTCCAGTGTGGTGATGGTGGTAGTGGTGGGGTGTTCTCAACCTCAGAACCAAAATGGAAAAGACTGTAAGGATCATTTAAATCAGATCCAAGCTTCACCTTAAAGTTCAACCACAGTCAAGCCACTCATGACACTCATTAGCTATATCTCAGTTCTCATACCATCCCCACTCACCCATCTACTTCACTCCAGTTTAAATCCTAATATTAAATGAAATATAACTACAACACATAATGAAATTCATATCTTCAGCATGCAAAAGGAGGGATCAAGGTGAACCAACACAAACTCCTCTTGTATTTTACTATCAGATCACAATGGCATTTGTACCTTAGCAATTACAACTGTAAAAACAAATCCAATCAAACAACAGTCGATAGTCCACTGTCTCTCTCAGTGGTTTCTGATTCATTCAGATACAGAACAATGGAAACAAAGTCCATCAAAGTTAGCCTGGATGTCTGACAGCCAACCCTCATTAAATTGGTGTTTCTCCAGTTCCTAAAACTGAATTGGAAGTTGATTTTCCAGCTAGGTATCATCCCATCCCTAACCTCATTTTTTGGGTCAAGTTGCTGAATATGTGGTTACCAATCAGTTCCAGGTTCATCTGCATATCAGTTTTATAGAACCTGTTAACCTAGCTTTGGATATGACTTGCATACTCATAGCCTAGGTGAGATCCCTTCAAATGTTATTTTTCAAGAACATGTGCTGATACCTATGTCAAAAAAGAAGCTGTTAAAGACAACCAAAGTATGTATTTTGTTCTAGGGCAGTGGTTTCCAAATCCTACAGAGGAATTGGGAACCAGGCAAGTGTTTGCCTGGCCAGGAGGGGGCAGCAACAGCACCGCAGAGATTGCAGCGCTGCTGCTGCCAAGGGGCTTTTTTATTTACCTGGGGCAGTGCTAGCCTCCTGCAGGGTCCTAGAGGCTCGCAGCCCCCTCTGATCTCCTCCGTGGCTGTTATAAACAGCCCTTATCGCTGATATGAAGCTACTTCCTGTTTTCTCTGAAAACTAGAAGTAGCTTTAGATAAGAGATAAGGGCTTTGTAAACAGGAGGAGGTCTGGCAGGAGGGCAGAAGGTCTGGTCTAGAGGGTAGAGCTTCCATTTGCCTGAAGATAACATCCACAAGGTTGCCAGTTCGAGGCCACTGGCACCATGCGACCTTGAAGCAGCTGACAAGCTGAAGCCGAGCTATTCCATCTGCTTTGAGCATGGGAGGATGGACACCAGGATGGAGGCCAGATCAGAACGAAATATCCAAATTGTTGTGGCTCTTGAAAGATAGAAACCTTCTTTCAATTGTAAAAATCCCTCTGGGGATTTAAATAAGCCTGCCTATGTAAACCGCCTTGAATAAAGTCTTGAATAAAGACCAAGAAAGGTGGTATATAAATACCTGTATTATTTATTATTATTATTATTATTATTATTATTATTATTATTATTATTATTATTATTATTATTAAACAAGCTGTGAAGGAGATCAGAGGGGGCCGTGAGCGTCCAGGACCCTGCAGGAGGCCAGCGCTGCCCCCCAGGTAAGTAAAATAGGCCCATGGCAGTGGCATCACTGTGATCTCTGCAGCACTATGCCACTGAGCATGGCCACTCTCCTTAAGGGGGAATGCCCTGCTTCTGGTTCCCCTGGTGGCTCATGACCCATGAGTTTGGGAACCACTGTTCTAGGGCAAACCAGATGTTACAAATGACAGAGGTGTCACTCTTTGCAATCTCTAATACAAACAGATGTGACATGGCATGCTGTAATAACAGTTTGCATCTTCCTGCCCCATATTTGTGATGAGGGGAGCACCCATGGGTGCTAAGAAGAACAACAAATGGATCTCATATCTATAACATAGATTTACTTCCCACTACTGATTGCAAGTACTGTATCCCTCAACTATTTTAAATGGTGACAGCAAGTTTGAGATATCCTAGAAATGTCAGAAAACCTATCTATACAAAAATACTATGTCCCTCTTCCAGTTGTGACATAAGCAGTCCAATCCAGTGCAAATTCCCCCGTGCCAATGCAGCAACACTGGCACAGCTTTAACTCCAACCCATAGGGGAATTTAGCACCCAGAAAGCCTTCTCCCCTCATCCCGGGGGAAGCCCCAGCCCATGCAATGGATCTACTCAAACCCGTGCCAAGCTAAATCAATGACACAAGTTCGCATTGACCGATGTCAGTGGATCTGGCCCAAGATGGGGAATAGGATGCAGGACCGATCCACTCAGCCCTGGTCCCTGTTGCTGCCCTGCCACCACCCTGTTCCACCCCCGAGCTGCCCATCAAGAACTTACCAAATCTGGCACATGTTCCTTCTGCCAGTGCAAGCAGCCCAGTGCTTGCCTTCCTGATAGCAAGCCAAAATGTTATGCCATCGCAAAGTGCTTTACGGAACTTTTGCACATGCTCTACCGGTGCAGAGGCCAGCTACGATTGTGCCCTGATTCTCACATCACACTCCTGTTTATTGTTCATTTTTTTCTCCTTGCATCGCAGTCATTTCAGCTGTATATACGTATACTGGGACAAATTTTGCTCTGGAAGATTTGAAATCTCCTTCCCTGGATGTTTCAACAAGAGGTTAGAGATGCACAAAATAGTCTAAGTTTTTTACAACACCCAGTCTGGCCCTGTGTATAGAAGGGGTGGGGATGGGAATTTGTGTTTGTTTCAGCCTCCATTAGTTATTTAAGCTTATAGACCTTGGATGCTCCAAGGATGAACTCTGTGCTTGGGTGAACTTTTGGAATCAACAGTGGAATCAAGTGAAGGGTAGCTTTTCCAACAACTTCGTCTGATTAAATGCAGGTCATTCTTAGGAGGTGGACATGGTTACGGAGAAGTGTAGTGGACACAGGACATGGTGGCCCCTGTTGAGAAGAGCTGGTAGTAGAGCATGGTAGCATTGCTGAAAAGAATTGAAACTGCAGAAGAGCATAACAGTGCTTTAGGCTAGGCAGGTAACTTCCATCTTTCCACAGAAAGGATTATTTGCCCTTGGCAAGTCAGTTATCAAGAGCACAATGATTAACCAAAAGGAATTTGCCCTCAAGTCTTGAGTACGTTCACCTTGTAAATTTCCAGTGTAGTCTGAACTTCTGTTTTCCTTTTGTTTTCACTGTTAAATGCTTAGATTAGAGCTACACCAGCAATTCCAGCCCATATGCCTCAAAAGGTAAAATTTGAAATTCAGCAGTCACAAGTGGACTCTGAAGCTTTCTTCTGCAGTACTAAGGCAGCCCATTGATGACCCATGCATGAAACTTTCTTCAGCTATGGAAACAGTAATTACTGATGTTATCACCCTGAAACGAAAATCTGTTTTGTGAAAAGATTGTCAAGAACATAAGAAATCACCTTGAGTAAGATCATAGGCCCCATCAAGCCCAGTATTTTCTGCTATTTGATCCAACCAGATGGCTCTATGGTAGCTGTGGCTGGTCTTTACCTTATATCCTGCTACATTACTACATGCTTAACATTTTTTCCACTGTTTATACCAGGGGCGTGAAACATAAGGCTGTGGGCCCAATGCAGCCCCCAGAAGCAATTTATCTAGCTCCTGTTATACTTGGGTTCCCCCATCTTGATAATTGGGCTCTCTCGTATCTTGAAATCATGAACAAGATTTGCACATTTTCACTTCTGTCATTTGCAGCTAATGACTTTCTATGTGAGAATAAAGTGCTTATTCAGGCCATCGTCTGCTTAATGATGTTACTTCCTGCTTATGATGTCACTTCTGGCCCTCAGCAGGTACCATGAATGCTAACTTCGGCCCCCTGTATGAAATTAGTTTGACACCCCTGGTTTACACCACTGAGAGTGCAATCCAAAGGATGCGCTGGGCCAGCACAAGCCCCTTGTGCCAGTCCAGGACTACTGCAAATGTGCTGTAAGACACATTTGCATTGACTTGGGCGTCGAGGAGGTTGGCACAAGGACACGTGTCAACCTCCTCGTGCCAACGCAGGCTCCAGTAAATTTGCACCGGCCTTTCCAGACCAGTGCAGGGGTCTGGAGGGGTGTGGGGAGGGCGGGAGGGAGGCATTTTGGGTGGGCCTGTGGATGGGTGGTGATAGAGCGGGGGGCATGGCCAGGATCTGGCGCTTATGCCGGATCCTATCCTGTTCCCAGACAGCCCGGGGTAGCTTGGATCTGCGCCACCTCTTTAGGTGATCTGCCTCTTTAGGTGGCGCAGATCTGAGTAGACTCATTGGGGCTGCTGTGGCTCTCCCTGGGTAAAGGGAAGCAATTCCCCTTGCCCAGGCTGGGCCGTAGGAAGCCCCAAACTTGTTCTGGATACAGGACAGACCTGCCGGCCTCCCCATTGCAGTGCAGGTTAGGATTGCACTGTGAGTGGGTGAAAGTTCAGGTTAAGGCAATCTCTCTTGGACACTTTTATGATACATGCTGAGGCAACCCAAGTGCTGAATGACTTTAGTAATATACTGGAGTTTTCATGTACATAATGCAAGCAGGACCAATAAGACCCTGACAAGTCTCCATTAAGCCAAATGAAATAAATGAAAGCATGACGCTTCTTCATCGCCATCCCACTGCTACAACAACATTCTGGGCCTGATTATGGAAGTTGATGAAAATCTAGTATTCCTATCTTTTCAGACATAATTTATACTACTCTAGACTGCTTACAATAAAAGTGGGGTGCATTCTCAGACCTCTCATAACCAGATTTCAGACAGTGTATTGATAGTATTTAGAACCTGACTCACACATGTTACCATTACTCCATTGCAAAGAAAAGTACACCACTAGGCAGAAAGGGAGATGTTGTGCTCAGAACATAGAAGACTGAAAGACCCAATCACACGAGACACACCAATGATGACAATTTCCTGATGATTCTGCATCAGCAGAGCACATGAAGATCTTCCTCAGAGTTTTACATTCCCAGTCACCAATGCAAGCTTTCTCACAAGCATTCTCCAATAAATTCAATGGTGCTTATTCCCAAGTAAACTTGCAAATTATTTTGCATCCTTAGATTGAAACCCATGCACCCAATATTCCCATTACCTGGAAATATGTCTCACTGGCTCAAAGGATTGTGCTATTAGTCTTTGAGCCTGCTGTCTCGCATACACTTACATATAGTTCCAGATGTTTCAAAAGGTTTTCTGTTACAGAAATTCCCTTCACTAACTGCTAATAAATATGGTTAAAAAGCAGATGCCCTTAGCAATAGACAGTTTGCTGGACTTAGAAATGTCTGGACTTGATGCAATGTATGTTTACTCAATGTACGTTCAATGAGACATATTTTCAAGTAGTTTAATACTTTGGGCACTACCCTTTCACTTGGATTGCTAGAGTTCAGTGGTTGTTCATTGATCCTGCATCAGATTCAATTCCACTCTAGGCCTGGTCATGATTAGTCATAAGAAAATAGGCTCAGGTGTGTAGGCTCACAGTAAAAAATGGTGAGGGCTCCGGCAACAGCAGTTGAATACAGCCTACAATCTAAAAGAGGCACCGAGATGTCTACCTTTGAAGGGCGGGCTTACAAGGAAGTCTTTTTCCCCAGCCTGCTCATTGGTTGTGCTGCAGGCAGCAAGTTCATAACTTTGGGAGACATTGTCAGAAAATGAACTTGGAAAAAGCATCTTAATGGAAAAACCCTGGGCTCTACACTCATTGTCAATACTGGAGGCTCCAATTTTCATCTAAGCAATCTTTTATTGCTCCCTTAAAGACAAAAACTAAGGGGCAAAACTGTCCCTAATCTTAATAGGAATACAAGAGAAACGCCTCTGCATCTTTCCCAATGCCTTCACTCCCGATTCCAATGCGGCAGGGGCTGAGCAATCAGTTCATTAATGGTTTAGTGACAGCAATAGTGAAACTGCAATCAGCAACTTCTACTTCCCTGTTCTGCTCATGGAACGTTTACTGAATGGGAGAAGAGGGCAAAGAATTGCAACATATAGTTTGGACTAGAAGGGATGGGGATGGAAATTTGCTACAGACTCTCTCTCTCTCTCTCTCTCTCTCTCTCTCTCTCTCTCTCTCTCTCTATATATATATATATATATATATATATATATATATATATATATATATATATATATGAGATTTTACAGACTAATTATTAAACGTAAGTGCAATTTGAGATTTCTAATGTATTAACTCACACGTGCCTTTTCTCCAATAATCATCCATATTTTGGGAGATGGGTACTCTTCATCACGGCTCAGACCACCTGCCACTACCCTCTAGTCACTATAAAAGCAGGCTTGATGGAGCAGACCAAAATTCATCTAGTCCACAAGTCTGAACAGTGGCCAGAAGATTCTCCTGAGAAGCACACAAACATGATGGCAATGACCCTCCCCTGGTGCCTGGTTCCAGCATCCAATATTCAGAAGTACTGCCTTGGACTATGAAGATCCCATCTGGCTATCATGGCTAACAAATACGAATAAATCTTGCATGAAGTTATCTTAATTCATCTTCCAAATACGAATTATTGCATGAATTCATCTTAACATTTTTTAAAGCTACCATGGATTGTGGCCAGAGTGAGTACAATGCATGGAAAAATACTCTGGACAACTGGACATTTTGCTCCCAAAAGGCCTTGGATAAGGTAATGCTCATGGTATTTTTTAGTCACAAGTTGGCCAAAATATGCATGGTCCCTTTTAATCTCAGATAACCCACTCTTACAGCTATTCCACATGCATGTGCTCATTGCCAAAAAATCACCAAAAACCATAATACATCACCTAGCAAGCAACTTGGTTTCTGGCAAGAGAAAACACTCTTCCTAAAATAGAAGAGGTAATCAGCTGAGTACTGGGAACCAATGGCTTTCAAAGTTATTGGATCCTCTGAATACTAGCAGCACCATACCATATCCCCGAGAGCCCGAATGAGCAGATGCCACCTTCCCAGAGAACCTAGTTGGCCAAGAAGGGAAAAGGCATTTGCTGTGATGAATGCCTGCCACAGACAGCAGCAGCACAAGCCAACTCTGGAACTGGCAGGTTGACTGACATTTTGCATGCGTTCAGAAGGCACTTTATCCTGCCAGTCATGTGCAAGAAATATAAGCCCTAGCATTGCCACTGTACTGACCTAACCCACAGACATAGGAAGACACAAGTGGATTTTCCTCACCATGTAGCTGGAGTCTGTTAGTGGCTACCCTTCATGAATATGCTTCACACTTGGCTTTCACTTGTGCAGATACAAGTTCTGAGTATTACTCACAACGCCTCTCTGTTGAGATTCCCTGGACTACAGTTGAGAGACACCATTAGTAGTAACAGTATTTATATTCCGCTTTTCAATGAAGAGTTCACAAAGCGATTTACAGAGAAAATCAAACAACTAATGCAGGCAGTTAATACGTTTAAGTGCATCACTACCTCAGTTCTGGCACAGTGAGATTCCACATGATGCATTTCTTGATCTATGAGTCTGTAAAACTGGCAGTATTCATAATCACCTAACTGAGCCTATAAACATAAGAAAGCCCTGTATGTCAATCAACCAACAGCTATCTAGTGCCTATGTCATAGTTGATTCATTTGCTAGCTGTCTAAGCAGGGAGGCTTAGAAGCAACACTCCAGAGATGGGCAGCCCAATCCTGAATGCTTCAGCGCCCAGGGTGTCAAAACCGCTGCATGGTGGTGTCAAATGGTGTCAAAACCACTTGTAATGGTGTCAAAACCACTGCATCCAGTGGCTACCGAGACTACCGCTGGGGTTTCCTCAGGGTAAGGGAGCCTTTGCTCCCTTACTCCAGGTAACGCTGCAGCACCGCTAATGGGTCTCTCAGCTCTGCACCCACATTTGACGGGGCACAAAGACGAGGAGACCTGTGTCGGGTTGCCCTGCTTGGGAGGGGGGTTAGGATGCAGCAGCAGAGGCCGCCACCACCTCTACCCCTAACCCTCCTGGGTCCAATCTCCCCTTCTCTCTGCCCTGTTCTGCCCACTCCCCACCTCCCCCGCTTCGTCCCAAGAAGTCTTACCACTAGCCAGTGCTGGCCATGCAGTGGTGAGGCTCAGCTCCTACTGGCACTGGCCCAGCACTGCCACTCTCTCCTCCCCGGTGGTATAAGCGTGCACATGTGGTGGTATGTTTGTACCGCTGGTGCTATGAACTTAAGGATTGGGCCCTAAATTCTCCATGTTACTCTTTTTGGTAACCTGGGTTCAGAAAGTTCATCTTTAACTGGGGAGAACAAGTCCTCCTGGCTACTGCCCACACTTTATGTGTCATGAAGAAATAAAAAGGGATCCAGTCTATACTGGGATATACTAAATTCATACTTCTTTGACTATGGTTCATGTTGAAAAGGCAATCTCGTTTCACTTACAACATAATACCATACAAAGATACTATTTCCAGAGACTGTTCACTCTATCCTTTTGCTTCCCCATGTCTTCTTTACATCCCAAGCTTATATAAATCTGTCTGGCACTAAACTTTGTTAACTTGAATAAAACTTATTTGCAATCCTTTTCATGTCCATTCGGAAGTCCAAATGTGTTCCATGGCCTTACTGCCATGAGAGGGTGCATAGGATTGCAGCCTTAATCTGCTTTAAATTGCTGTCTTCAATGCAGTCTATGCATTCAAAACTGTGACTGAGATAACAATATTGCATCTGAACGCTCTTTTCCTTGCACAAAACTAGCTTGTCAAAGATAAGGCTGTAATAGAAGCATGACGTGCTAGCTTTCCACATGCAGGCCTCCATGACTGCCCCTCCAACTGCAGGATGCAGCACATGCCCTACTGGCACAGCTATGCCAATGCTGGAAAGTTGGTTAGGATTGCGTCCTAAGTGAAACAAACAAGCTAATAAAAATAGACCACCAAACCAAGCCCCTACAGCACTTACAAAAGCTCAGGATCACAAAAGTCCTATTTGGATGTTTGCCCAAGTGCAAACTTATCTGTGCCAAGCTTGAGCACACTGACTAGTGGTTTTGTGATCACTTCATCACTTGTCCATTTAGATCTGGGAAAGTAGAAACAAGTCAACGAAAATCCTACAGCCCTTCTCTTTTCTCCATTTGGCCTATGAAGCATGCAGACAGAGGAAGCTCTGCAAAGGACAGCATGTTTTTTCCCCCTCCCCACTGAGAAGAGGTGCTGACCAAGGTACTCAGAACCAGTATCTAAAAACACCTACATATGGTACTACCAAGGAATGATTTGTTTGTTCTGCCAAGAAAAATAATACCCGCACTTCTGCCTAATTGAACCAGCAGAGACACAGACATTCAAATAGGGATAAATCGTGCCAGTTAAAAGGAGCATAGCACAGATCTGTGAAATAGATGGAAGTGCTGTATGTGTGTCTGAGAGAATACAACCCACTTCGTGATTATCAATAATGGTTTACAGCTCCAACCATTAATTAATTGAGCTGTAAACAAGATGCTGAGAAAATAAGAAGGAATTATTGCCCAGGGAAGCTCCAAGTGGCAGCCTGGATTATCATTATAATTTTTCTTCAACAAATCAAACATGGGAAAAGTCGTGCTGCTTTCTCACTCTTCTAGAGGGTCCGCAAAGAGTCTCTTAACTCTTATCTCTTCAACAGCTTACACTAGCAATTTCTCACACCTTACAGCACCTGATGAATTAGCTACAATGGCCACAAGCTGGAAATGAGAAGCTCCAAATGCATCGCTCCGGCTTGTGCATAAATCATCTATTTCACATGCTGCACAATGAGCCCATTTTGATGAAAAATCAGACTGCAGAAGAAAAGGCCTTTAATCTTTATCTGTTGCAATGCAGTCATTTTATGTGAAACATCCTTTCCCCCAGTATGCAACAATGAGAAAGGTGAGCCTAAACCCCAATACTTAACAAGTGGGCAAGGCAAATCAGATTAGAATTTCATTGCCCTTTCCTGGAGACACTGCCAGCTGCACTTGGGCTCTAGTTCACCTGCGCTGTGATTTTCAGAGCACACCAGCCAGAATTTCTGCAATGCTGCTGCAAGGAGAGGGAAGGGGAGGGGGTGTCCATGATATGTATTGGGAAGAACTGAAATCCTTCAGGGTCTCCATAAAAGAAAAGGATAATATCCATTATCTCATAGCCTCCTGACATTTTGGCCTCTTAGGATAATCTGATTCTATCCTGGAACACCAGGGGTTTTGCAGAAGCAGCTTTCAGACTTCATTGAGAACTCAGCAGCCCAGCTGCAAGCAGAGCCTAGTACAGTATAGTAGTAATGGGGAGAGACGTCAGAGGCGAGCCTCGGAAACACCTCCCTCTTATAGCTAGTTACAAGCAAAGCATGTGACAGCAGCCAGGGTTAGAGCCCTCACTGCAGTTTCATCAGAGGTTAAGGTACAAACACAATGCACTCTTACAACTTCAATCATTTTTCAAAGAAATCACATGCCAGTCCAGTTTACTCCAGACTTTAACCCTTGCACACATGCAAAGGGGGAGAAAGGTAATCCAAAGATTGAAAGCACCTACCAGCAATGCAGAAGGGACCTGCAGCAACAAGCAAAGATCAACCAACCACAAGCATTAATGCAATGTTATTTCTAAATTCTATATTAGCAGTGTTGCTACTTCTGTGACCTCAACTTCTTATGCAACAGTGAGTGAAAATCCACGTGTTTGCAAAACACTTGGATTTTCAGGAAACTCAGTGGCCTCTTTATACGCAACATACAAAACTCAGGATTTGCCTGCCCCAATGACATTTGCAAACTTCTGTCTTACAGTGCAAGATATTTCAACTGTCCCAATCACCACACAACAATAACGTGTGCCCTCCTCATTCTTATAGAAGGCAATCGGAGCTTTTAAGCAACCTTCTAAACTGTCTTGTCTCAAAGATAATTTTTTCACAAGCAAACATGCTTTCTACTGACCCACCAGAGTTTGAGTCAGTTATTTCATGGCATCATGTAAATAAACCTTTGCAAAGCAGAAAATACGAACTGTGCTTACAAAATACTCCATCCCTACTTCTTTAATCAAGCTGTCAGCATCTCCTTGTTAATTCTCTGTGAGTCCCCCTAGCCAACATGTCCCATGACAAACTGGAACGCTCTGGCTCTGGCACTGGCACGGAGGTGCTCAGACTACATGAGTTCAAGCTGGAGCAGGCCCAACCTGGTTCTGTCTGGCACACCAACACACACACACCAGGAACAAATCAGCCTGAGCAAGTCCAGGTCTCTGTTGCTTGTTTGGGACTCAAACACAGTGGACTTTCCTCAGCTCTTTTACAGGCAACTCAATAAATGCACCCAGGAGCGAGGGAGGGTAGAGTGGAGTGTGTGCCACATCCCAATTCAAAGCCATTTAGAAATCTCTGCTTATGAGAAAAAAGGGGGGTGCATGGTGGCAGTGGAATGGTAACCATGGAAAACTCTCTGCAATTGCAACAGGCTCTGGGCTCAGAGATGCATGATGGTCATGCAGCATTGACTCTATCCCTCTTGGCTTCTCCCCATAGAAAAGAATGCAGCCCACTTCCAGCAGGCACCCTCTCGTGATCAGGCCAGGGCTGCCAAGAAACCCTAATCTGATGCAGCTCCATCCAAAGAGAAGGGAGATTTGCAAAGTTGCTTATCTGTGGCAACTAACCCCACCTCCCTCCCCCTTCCTCTCACCCTCACTCCAAGGCTACAGGTATGTAGCCCGCAACCAGCATGCCTCATGCCAGCATGAGTGCAACCCAGGACATGAGAGTTGCCACCAGCAATCCCAAGGAGAAAAAGGAGGGGGGAGGCTCCAGCATCCCATCTAGTCTTGTTGCCCCACAGAGTCAAGCTGAATGGCAGGTCAGTCCTGCCTCTGCACACTGCAAGGAAGCAACACCAGCTCCTTCTCTGCAGGAGAAACCCAGTGGAGGAAACAGTGGCAGGGGGGTAGACAATCGCCTTGCATTCACTGGACAAATTCTGATTCCCACTTGCACCTCCAGCCTCCCCTATCCAGAGCTGATCCTCCCCTTGCGCAGGGGCTCTAAAGCTCCTGCTGGGAAACAATGCAAGCCAGAGGACTGGCTGGTATCTGGGAGCCCAATCCTATGCACGTCTGCTCAGAAGTAAGTCCCATTATAGTCAACGAGGCTTACTCCCAGGAAAGTGTGGACAGGACTGCAGCCTCAGAGCCCAGTCCTATGCAAGTCTACTCAGGAGTTAAGTCCCATTATAGTCAATGGGGCTTACTCCCAGGTAAGTGTGTGGCCAGGTTTGCAGTCTCAGGCAGCAGCAGTGGCAGCAGCGTGACCCAATCGTCCACGTGCGAGTGGTGCTGAAAAGTGTCCGGGCGCTCGAGTTTCTCTCTTCCTTTCCCCGAGCAATCGCGGGGGGAGAACCCACAACTCAAGTCTCTCCGTGACAGCGCTCGATCTCTTCCGCCGGATCCTCGCTCTCTGACTATAAATACGCTTCTTAGTACAGTAGCCGCGGCTGCTGCATGGAGAGCAGCAGCACACGCAAAAACCTCCAGGGCTGCCGCTACTGCCCAGCCCAGCCCAGCCCAGCCGGACTGTGAGGTTTCTGGCTGCACAAGCAGGCAGCCTCCCTCCCTCCGGTCCTCCTCCCCTCTGTCTGCTGAATGGAGAGAGGAATCCTGCCGGGTCCTGGACCGGCACCACAAGGAGGCTCTCCTGGCTGCTCAACTGGAACTTGCCAGGAATACTGGGAGCCCGATCCTATGCATGTCTACTCAGAAGTCAGTCCCAGTGTAGTCAATGCGGCTTATTCCCAGGAAAGTGTGGATAGGACTGCAGCCTCAGAGCCCAATCCTATGCATGTCTACTCAGTCCCAGTGCAGTCAATGCGGCTTACTCGCAGGAAAGTGTGGGTAGGATTGCAGCCTCAGTGCCTTCATGTGCCTCCGGCTGGGGCATGAGGAGGAACCCGAGTCCGCTATGGAGAAATGGAAAGTCTTTCCCCCTGCAGGCTCCCCCCGCTTGGCGGCAGGCGAGGGGCTCGCCGGCTCCTGACAGATCAAAGCCGGCACCGAAGTACTTGCAGAGGTCTCGTGCCCCAGACTTCTAGCGGCTTCAAGTTGGATCTGACGCCCGCCCGCCCGGCCGGCCCCATTCCTCCCTCGCGCGCCAGAATCCGCGTGTGCAGGGCGGCTGCGGCGCCCGGGGCTCCGTTCCAGACTCCCCGGTGCAGGGCTATCCCGGGGTGCCCCGAGCCCCACATTCCACGGCGCGGGGCAGACCCGGGGTGCTTGCACGGTGCACCCCAAGCGCCTAGCGGATCGGCCAAGGCCCCCCTCCCCGGCGCCCCCCCCCGTGGCCGAGAGTCCTCGGTGCACGGCTGGTCTGGGGTCCCGGAGCCCCCCAGCGCAGAATCCCTCCCCCGCCACTCAGCCGCGTGCCTGCTCGGAGCGCCTGCGGCTGCACCGCGCCTGCCGGCTCCGGACGTGCCTGCAGGCTGCCGGAGCCCGCCGTACCTGGCTGTCGGTGAGATAGTTGAAGACGAAGGAGGAGAGCTCCTCATCCAGCAGCGCGCTGCAGTCCGGCGCCGGCTCCGCCATCTTCCAGCTCCTCCGGCAGCGGCACCAAACAGCATGCGGCAAGGGCAGCAGTCAGCAAGCAGCCGAGCCGAGCCGAGCCGGGCAGCCGGCGGGGAGGAGCCTGCAGCCCGCCGGTCGGGGGTGGGTGGCGCCGGCAGCAGCGGAGGAGGGGCCCGCGCCGAGGGAGGAAGCGCTTCTTTCGCGCGCTTGGAGCTGCAGCGGGGGCGGGAGGCTCTGCTCCACGCGCGGGCAGCGCGAGCTGGAAGCCCAGCAGAGCCCCCGACACTCAGCCCGCCTGTGGTGGCTCTGGCTGGGGGCAAGGAAAGGCAGGCGGCCGCTGAAGCTCCAGGCGGCACCGAGACCCTTCCTCCTTTCTCCACTGGCCCAGCATTCTCCTGCCTGGCAGTGGCGAGAGGGAGACCTGCTTGGTAAACAGTGGAAAGCACTCTGCACATGCACAACGAAGTGTTCTCGCCGACAGGGGGATGCATATGGAAATAGGCTTGGGGGAGAGCCTTCTCCATAACTACTAAGCTTCCTCTAACTACTACTAAGCTTTCTCCAAACTCCTTTTTCCCTGCCCAGTCCTCTGCAAACCAGTGTTTCTCAACCAGTGGTATGAGTACCACAGGTGGTCCTTGAGGTAGTGTCCAGTGATACTCATGGGACCCTCAGGCGACACTCCTATCCACACTTTCCTGGGAGTATGCCCCATTGGCTATAATGGGACTGACTTCTAAGTAGACGTGCATAGGATTGGGCTCACAGAACCTGTCCACCTGGCAGCAATGCAGTGTGACAAACCGCAGGAGGAGGCTTGGCTGGGCAGGCAGAGCTCCAGCGTACACTTTTCGTGCACTCTAAAAAGCCCTGCCGTCCACCCTGAGCCTCTTACTTGCGTTTGTTGTGTTGCGTCTGGCCTCGGATGCAACACAATCCCAATGCAACATCATCACTGGTTACTTCTGGTGGTATTTCCAATAGGTGAACCATGCAGAGTGGTATGATGGGGACAAACGTTGAGAAATGCTGTTATAAACTACATTTTAATGCCTCCTGCCCCCCAGGAAGGTCTGAATGGCATCCATGGAGTTTCCCTTCCTGCCTACACACCAAGCTTGTGAGGTAAAGTAGGCTGAGAGAGCAACTGGCCAAGGCTACCCAGTGAGCTCCCTTGTTGAGTGCAGATTCCAGTCCTCCCCAGACCTAGTCCAACATGCTATCTGCTATGCAACACTGACTCATCAGTTGCCTTTCCGATACAGGGTGCTGCTGCCACTTGTAATGGAAGTTAGGGTACGAAAGTCATGTACTCTGCCATGGATAGCCAAACATAATCTGGATGGTTTGGCAATTTGACCATTCCCTTTCTAGGAATGTACATTTCCTTAAGCAATGCAGGTCAGTTCAAGAGGTTTTTGTTTCTAATTTAAAGATTTCCTTGTGCCTTTTGACATGTTGCCAGCCTTTCTCTCCAAGTGAACCACTAATTCCCACCTAGAGCAGAGATGTGAGACCTAAACCAGCCAATCTGCTCAAGCTGGGGTTCAAACCCTGCCAGTTCACCCAGCTACAAACAAGCATCTGCTATGCTGCTATTGTCAATAGCAATCAGATGTGATATTAGCCAGTTCACTGTGCAGCCTGAAAAGAAGATCTCCATGTTCATGGGATGGAACATTGGGTAGACCTTCCTGCTGTGCATATTGTTCTCAGAGATGATATGAAAGCTAAGTCCATAGGTAATGCTGTGGTATAAATGCTCCCATTACCTCAGTACAATACAATAGCTCTGGTAACTCACTCTGGACGGCCTGCTGAGCTGACACATTGTGGTTCTGAAGTGTGAAAGGTGAGCGTCATCTCCTCTCAATCAATACGTTAGACAAGAACATGAAAAAGGAACACAATAGCAAAAAGGAAAAATCCATTTGTCCACGCTGTCTTCAGCCAGCAGCCAGAATGCACTCCTTCAAAAGGTGCAAAACATGCTTTAGCATCTAGGTTTAGATGCTCATAAGAACATAAGAACAGCCCCACTGGATCAGGCCATAGGCCCATCTAGTCCAGCTTCCTGTATCTCACAGCGGCCCACCAAATGCCCCAGGGAGCACACCAGATAACAAGAGACCTCATCCTGGTGCCCTCCCTTGCATCTGGCATTCTGACATAACCCATTTCTAAAATCAGGAGGTTGCGCATACACATCATGGCTTGTACCCCATAATGGATTTTTCCTCCAGAATGGATTTTTGCTCCACCACCCTGCACCAAAACCTAGTGCAGCACAGGGACTCAGAACACAATTCTCTACATGTTTACTCAAAAATTACACCCTGTTGTGTCCAGCGGAGCTTATTCCTAGGAACCATGTTTAGGATAGCACCCTAGGAGATTAAATGGCAAACCAGGAAATCTCTAATTCATCTCTCGCCTCTGCCCAAACTTGCTAGATGGCCTGAAGCAACTCACTGATATGTAGTAATGATAACGTGGACTTACCTAACAGAAATGTTGCAAAGATTACTGAGATTATGTGTGTGATGTATTTTGACCAATCAGCTCAGAGTTGGGGCTGGTTCTGGATAGTGGAATGTCTTCAGCAGGGCTGTAGTGTTCCTATTCCCTCTGCAGCTCAGAGCATCCCTTTGTGACTCAACTTCCTCTTCCTCACACCCACCCACCCAGCTTAGTTTACGGTTCCCATTTCCATTAACACTTTAGTCACCCATAAGGCTACCTTTCCAGACCAATAATAATAATAATAATAATAATAATAATAATAATAATAAAAACTTTATTTCTATCCCGCCCTTCTCCCCAAAGGGACCCAGGGCGGCTAACCAAGGGCCAGACCAAGTAACTGGATGTAGCAACAGAAGGGCACTGAAGAGCTGGCTCATATTTTCACCCCTATTGAAAAAACAGGGGAAGAATCTACGTGCTGGAAAACAAATAATGTATTGAAATTGAAAAAAAAAAAATCACGCTGTAAGATTATCTGCAGACACGAAAGGGAATTCAGAAAAAGTTGGGTGAGCCAGCTTGGCAAGATTACAGCCGTATTCTTCCTCCTTTTGCAAATGAAAAACCTGGCAAGCTAAATATAGAGGCTTAAAGTCAATCCCCCAAGGAAGCCAAGTTTGGACAGTTATTGTACCTGTTTTAAGTTTCCTTGAAGCACACAGCTCAAAATGCGTGTAAGTTGGTTTTGTTGTTTTTAAATCAAGTTCAATACATTTTTTTCACACCAGTGGATTCTCTCTCTTCACAGCTGCTTTTGTGTGTGTTGGTGTTGTGGAGTGTAGTTCTCCCTGTTCCCTCCAATCACTCCATTTCTAGGAGCAACAGAAGCTAACTGTTGGGCATCTTGGTCAGTTGCAATTCTCCAGCGCTGTCAAGTTACAATCAGTTTTGCATTCCGGCACAGAGGCTTCCCACTCCCTCACTGCAATGCAAAGGCTCCAGTAGGTTTCTGGTAGCCATTAAGAGATAGATTACATGCATGCTTCTTACTATTGATTATTCTGTAAAAATTTTGAGATGTCTCTCTTACTTCAGAGACTCTGATCATTGTACAGAGCAGTAAAGAACATGCAAGGCAGCAAATGCTGGCAGGGTTGGCCCTTAATTCTGAAGAGGCCAGATTTTACAGCACCTTGAGCTAAGTTGGCCATGAGTCAGGAGCCCAGAACTTGCTCCCTGTTGACATATAAATGCACATAGTCACTCATTAGACTGGCTTTTATGATGTGCTAGGCTATAGCGATAACCGCAGGAGAAGCAGCTGTTGAATATTCTGTACACCTGAGCAGAATGCATGCTGAGCTAAATTGGAGGAACACAAAGAACAAACCTTGCTCTTACCCAGGGCTTTGTTTTACTGGCTTGCTGCTGTCTGTGGCACAGGGAACACTTTCAAGGTACTGTATAGGCACAGCGTGTTCTCATGTTTTATTGCACATAGACTCAAAAGTTTCTTCTGAAGCAATTAATGATGGGACTGAAACCCCCCTTTATGTTGTACCTATATGCCTGCCCAAAGCAATGAAAATCGAAAGAGCAGACTTTGATAATGCAGGCAGTTGAATAATTTAATTAGTCAATATAGAATTGCCCTGAGCAGTGCACACGCAAGCAATTGGAAGCTGGACCTCCCCGCCCCACAAGCCCATTGGACTGAGTATATATGATACTTAACTGCATAATAGGATTATGCTGCTAAGTGATACATACTAGCTGACTTGAATTGTGCCTAGTGTTTCTGGGTGGGAAATGAATGGAAATTGTTTGTTTTCTGACTCCAGTAACAATAGAATCCAGGTGCTTATCCACTCTGTCCCCAGCTGCTTTATAGATGTCTCTGGTTGTTCCTTAGAACTTTTACAGATCACAAATACTATGGGCACACTGTCTCTTTTGCCATATTTCGTGAAGTTTTCATTTAATGTGGTCATCATGCCACTGAAAGGGACCTCAACAGTCTAGTCCAGTCCTTGATTCTCAGATAAAAACATCCACACTCCATATGAACACTCTATTTAGTACAGGTGTGTCAAACATAAGATCCACAGGCCAGATGCAGCCTCTGGAAGCAATTTAGCAGCCTTCATTATAATTGAGCTCTTTAAATAATACATGTTTGTATGTAAAATGTATTGTACGTTTGTATCTGTGTGTACACGTAGGTTTGCACATATACATATATTTGTGTACTACTTAGGTTTATATTCTCTCTACGGTTTCCGTACAGAGTCTTCACCTACCAAATGTTTATGCCTAATAAAGGTTGACTTGGCTTGACTATAATTGAGCTCTCCTAGCATGATAATTGGAATATCTTAAAATTATGAACAAGATTTGCTTTGCACATTTTCTCTTCTGTCATTTGCAGCTAATGAGTGAGTTTCTATATGAGAACAAAGTGCTTATTTCTCTCCATCATCTCCTTAGTAATGATGTCACTTCCTGCTTAATGGTGTAATTTCCGGCCCTCAGCAGGCACCATGAATGCTATTCAGCCCACTATATGAAATTATTTTGGCACCTCTGATCTAGTAGATCATCTAGCATCACCCAAGGTATGTAGCGCCACACGCACAGAGCAGAAGTGAAGTGTGGGCCATGCACCAAATGTGCAATTAGTTAATGTTGATTTTAGGAGAATCCAGAGTCAATCAAACTATATGCCAACAATAAATGTCCAGATTGATACAGGAAAATTCTTTCAGCAATGACACAGTAGTGTAAAATGAAATCTATTCACCAAGTGTAAGAAGAACTAGTCTTCTCATGAAAGAGGTCTCTGCCCACCTCCAATAATGGCAGAAGGGAGCAAAAAAAAGCAAGTGTTGGAAGAGGGGGGGAAATCTTCCTTGTCTCAATAGGTCCGAGCTGAGGAATCAGATTAAAACCGACAACCAGCCTTTGTTCATCAACTATCTTCGGAAACTGAAGAAACATTTTGCTTCCACAAGTGTCCCAACTTTATTTACCTCTAATACTGGGAGATCTAATTCTGATAAACTTGGTTTATAAATGACATATCATACACATTAGTTGCTGCACCTACATTTGCGTCTGAAAAGCAAAAGTCGCTTCTGGAGTCTATTGCAGGCAGTGGCGTAACTAGGATTCGTGTCACCCAGTGTGGCAGGCCTACGGGTCACCCCATGCAGTGGGCAGGGCAAGACCCCAGGTGGTGATGTACCATCGCTCCACCCCCACTGGTTTTTTGGCTGTACCTTTTGATAGAACACAGATATTTCAATGTGGTTTGTTTCATTGCATTCTGCGTGATATATAATATGATGGTATTATTCCTCCAAACTCTGATTTTAGTGATTTTGAAAACTTATAGAGTCACACACACACACACACACACACACACACACACACACACACACACACAGAGCCCTTGTCAACTTACTACCACCTTATTGCAGCAGTTCTCAAACTTTTAGCACCAGGACCCACTTTTTAGAATGACAATCTGTCCAGGACCCATTGGAAGTGATGTCATGGCCAGAAGTGACATCATCAAGCAAATTAAAATTAATAATTATAAATAATTAAATTAAGATAAAAGAAATAATTAAATAAGGGGGAGCCAGTCCTGTTCCACCAAGTGAATTTTCTCTGTAGTCTGCCTGCAGTAACACCCCCCTCAAAAAAGAATCAGTGAGCTCTTCAGCCCTCCCAGTGCCCAGTTTAAAGTTCTTCTATTTCAAGCATGTCAACATAAAGACCCACCTGGCTTCACAAGTGCAAAATAGAAAACATTCCCCTGATCAGTTGAAGCCTCTTTTTTTGGTCCTTTTTACTGGGGGTGGGGGGGTGGTGGTGGCTGCCTTCTGGAGTATTTGTTGCGCTCCATTGCCATCCAATTGGGACCATTCTGGTGTCCTCACATTCCCCTTTGCCTGGCCTGATTGTAAGCCAAGGCACAAGTAAACATGACTGTGTAGCTTAGTTTCACTTTCCATAGGGCACAATACACTTGCAGCTGGAAGGGAGGGACCTCCTTCTTGGGTGTTTTTTGGGGGCTGCATTCATTGGATAGGGACCATTCTGGCGTCCTTCAATTCCTCTCAGCCTGCCCTTTCCGACAGACTAAGGCAAGTATACCTACTCGTGAGTAAACACGTGATATGGCTCGGTTTTACTTTCCATAGGGCTCCATGCATTTTTTTCTTTCTGGTTTTTTGGCCATAACTTTTGAAGGAAAGGTGCTATTTCACTCCGGTTTTTTTGCATTGCATTTTGCTGGAAATTCCGCATCCAACGGTTTATGGTATGACAGGGTTGCTCCTAGAAACCATGATTTTAGTGCATTATCCCCCTGTGCACGTCACCCCCTCTTGCGTGTCACCCAGTGTGGCCCGCACCCTCTGCACCCTCCTAGCAACACCACTGATTGCAGGCCATTCTGAGGCCTGTGGAGCAATCAAATAAATCAAATAAATCAAATCAAACTGCATGATAAAATTGAATTTAATTAAGGAAATAAAAAAGAAATTATTGGTTCCATGCTGTATCATAATATCTCATTGGCACTCAGAACAGTCTCATAGGTCAGTTTGAAGTTAAGCAAATTCACTTTTTGTTCCACAAAATAGTTGTTTTCATTTTCTGGTTCATTGGGCATAACTTTTGATAGAATACAGATATCCCAGTGCAGTTTATTTCATTGCATTCTGCATTAAAATTCCAATGATATATAACATGATGGTATTATTCATACATACCAAGATTTTCATAATTTTGGCCACTAGTTTCAAGCTCAGCTTGTTGCCCCCCCCCCCGAAAGCTTGATGCCCGGTGCAACTGCTACCCCCTGCACCCCCTTAGCTACGCCACTGAGTGGGTCGCAGGTCTGGCATGACCCAGAAGAGGCCTCCAGGGCCTCCTACTGAGGTATCCTAGCACTTGGCGTCTAGCTTGGACGCCTTTAAAAGGGGATTGGACAAGTTTCTGGAGGAAAAATCCATTACGGGGTACAAGCCATGATGTGTATGCGCAACTTCCTGATTTTAGAAATGGGTTATGTCAGAATGCCAGATGCAAGGGAGGGCACCAGGATGAGGTCTCTTGTTATCTGGTGTGCTCCCTGGGGCATTTGGTGGGCCGCTGTGAGATACAGGAAGCTGGACTAGATGGGCCTATGGCCTGATCCAGTGGGGCTGTTCTCATGTTCTTATGATGGTTCATTTAATGACAGCCCTGCCTAATGACAGGCTGCAGAGAATGCATTCCTGTCATTAAGTGATGCACACCTGTATTTTGTTTCACTTAATTCTTCACCTTATGTTAACAGTTTTGTACTCAGAAAGTTAACAGTGCGATTCCATTGAAACCCTCTTGCCAATGCAGCCACAGCAACAGAGAGTGCTCTGCATCTTATGGCAGTCACAGGGGCCTCAACATAAGGAAACATTTGTTTTTTTATTGTGGGCAAAGCCTCTGTTTCCCCAATGGATTTCCTCAGTTCTGCACCAGCCATTTTGGTGGTGCAGAACTGAGGTGAGAGGAGAAGGAAGGAGCATAGGATACTGGCATATGAGGATGCCACTGCCCCTGTTCAACCTCTCACCCCGTCCTGACACCCCTGTTCATTCCCCTCCCTGCCCCATTTCTCCCACCCCCCATTGCCAACTCACTGGTGGCAGAGAACAGTGGCCTCTTCCAGCCACTGTGGTCACCACCCATTGCACAGGAAGCCTCATTGCACTTGCCAGCAAAACATCATTTCAACTGACACGCTCTCACTTCTGCCAGTGGAACACACGTTCTGCCAGCAGAGTGAAAGGATAGGGCATAAGTCCCTTCCCTTTATGACTTCTTTTTAACTAGATGAAAAAGGCCCAGTCAGAAATGTAGGTTATGTGGTCCATCAGATGTCGCCATAACTACGTCACCATGTAGATCCATGGCCACAAAGCAAGCCTGCATAATATCAGATCTCGCTAGGACTCAGGTGCAGAAAGGTGACCAAACAAGCCCTTTCAATGAAAACGTGGGATGGTCTTGTTTTTGTGTTTCTCTCCAAAGCCAAGGATGAAATGCCTTGAGAAGTCCCATTACTGTTGATGTTATAGCTCTGTGGGTCAGAGCAAAAAGGCTTGGGGCAGCAAATGGCTCATAAAGCAGAAGTTGACCACTGCTGCATGTAGTCAGTTGAAAAAATAAAGTGGAGGAAAACACTCCCAAGGGCCTCCTTGCTGTTATTATTTTTATACTGAACTAAAAATGCACAAAGTACGGAATAAAATATAATCACTGGCAAAAAAATAATAATAATCTAATGTTCTTCAGGAAGGAAAAGATGGGACTATTTTCCAAAAGTGTTGCAATGGCTGGTAATGGCAGTGATATTGGATGGGCATACAGCATTCTGAGGCTCATTGCCATCAGCATACTTCATACAGATACTACAAATGGAAAATATATTCCACTTAAAAGAAGGGCAAGTCCATCTTCAGGTGTAGGGTTGCCCACTTTAGAACAGGTAGCTTTAAATCCTGGGATGCAGCAGGGCCCAAGGCAGCCAGAGCTTCTCCCCAATTTTCCCTCTCTGATTCTATCACCTTCCTCCATCTGCAGTCCGGTTTGCTGCAACAACAGAACCCGGACCATACAGTCTGGGCAGGGAATTGCCAGGAGAGCTAGTGTTGCTTCATTACCTGCTGCATATGGGAACTTCAACCTATGTGAATGTTTGCCGGACTTAGCAGCTTTTAATACCATCAACCACAATATACCTCTCGACAACCTTGTTGGTGTGCTGCTTAGACATTTTGCCATGGTTCCAGTCTTTCTTGGGGATTCAGTTTCAGAAGTCAGTGCTGGGGAACTGCTCCTCAGCACTGTGAGATTGCTACTTTTGGTGTCTCACAGTTCTCTACCTTGCTCTTCATCCTCTTTAACACTTACATGAAACCACTGGGGGTTTCATGAACCCTTGAAAGCTGAAATTTGTCTTCATCAGCATCCTGATTGCATTCAACTCCATCTCTCTTTTCCATCTCAGATCAGGGAGGCCTTGGAGACTTTGAACTGCTGCCTGAAATTGATAATGGACCGAATGTTGGGTAACAAACTGAAACTTAATCCAGAAAAGATAGAAGGGCTTCTGGTCAGTAGGGCTACCAACCCAGGGGTAGGGATACAGTTTGTTTTGTATGGGGTTGTGTTGCCTACAAAAAAATGAGTGTTGCAGTTTGGAGGTGGTCCTAGACCCAAATTTGCTTCTGGGTTTCCAGATGGCAGCTAGCACAAGTCCAAGGAAAGAAGGGGTTGAGAATGCTATAGGAAAGGTGGGTAGGATCCAGCATGTACCATTACCACTTGATCCACCCTTCCCACAACTGCCCCCTTGTTATGCCCCCTCCCTGCCCAGTTTTGCCCCCTCCTTGCCCTGTTCCACCCTCCCCCACCTCCCCTGACACTCCCACTGGCTTCCCTGATCTGGTGGGCGGCGGGAGAGCCAAAAACACACTCCAGCCTGGCTCCAGCCTTCCTGCCAACATCCCCAGCAGCCTACTACTCAGCACACTGCCAGAGCACCTTTTATGACTGGCACTTACTGCTTTACAGCACTCAGCACCAGAAGAAGAGGCGCTCCAACAATGGCTGGCCCAGATGGGATAGGGCCAATGTGGTACTTTATTTCTATAGCTTATTTTCCCTAAGTAAAATAATTTCTATATTTAGTATTAGCATTTCACTGTTTGCAGTGAACTGTCTTTCACGAAGACAATTTTCTTTCTTTTTTTATCAGTTTGTTGTTCTAGTGATTGTATGGAGATTTGGGGCTTTTCCCCTCTGATTTGAATTTATCTAGTTTCAACTGCCAGTGCCAGGGAAGATAGGAGAAATCATTGGTTATGAGATATGAAACAGTATGTGTTTTTGCCTGTATAATTGCACAACTACATTTTTAATTAGTTCCTTGCCACATTTCATTTAAATAGAACCCATAGAAAGTACCTGATTATTATTACACCTCAATTGTTTTGCTCTTTTATGTAACTTGCAAAAGTGATCGAAGTGATTTCAGAAGCTCACTAAATAGATTCCCTCCACCCCTCTTTTAAACTGATTGCACTCCATATGCATGTTTGTGAATCAGTTGCAAAATTCAGAGAACTGAGGTGGTAGATGTGAATTGAGGCTAATGTAGAAGGTGCAACAGTACTAGTCAAAGAAGATGAGGTGAAGATGTTTATCTTCTATCTCGGTGAGAAGGCGAAGCCATTTCCTGGCATTCGAAAAAGACAATAATAATAAATTTTTCCCCATGAATATCTTTGACACAGATTTCTGATATGACTGTCTCCAGTGATCTTCTTTGTCATGTGTAGCTTCTGTTCCATGATTCGGAGAAGTCCGCTGACCATACTGTCTCACGTGACAACTGGTCTTTATGTTTTACAGAAAATGTTCAAAGCATCTTGCTTGGCCATAATTTTATATGACTGTGAGTCATGGATTATAACCAGAGCAATTTCCAAGGGATTAAATGGCTTTACAGCCAGCTGCTGTGATGTGATCCAGGTCCAGGGAGACTGGGTATAAAGTTACCAATTTGAAGTGTAACAGGAAAAGTCTGCCAATGCCCTTTCAAAATAGCACAGTTCAGAGACCAACTAGTGTCACTAGGCCACTGGTCAGGAGGAGTTGCAAAGTTTATCTCTACCCTTAACCTATCAGAGACTGAATGTGTGACACAAGAAAGAGAGCCAATGAAAAGCAGCCAAACAAGAGACACCCCAAATGCTGTGTAAACGCTACAGCTTTGGTTTCAGATTTCAGATGCCCCTGACACTCATTAAGCTAATGTTGTAACAACTGAGAAGACATGTGGTGAAAGGCAGAAATTTTTGGATGCCTATTCAAAATTACAACATCCGCTCATATATAGTGACCCTAAGCAGAGGGTTGCCTTACCTGAAGTATGCGACTTGGTTGCGGCATACTGTGATCAGAATTGCATGAGCTGATCTGAGATGGATGGGGCTGGACTAGGGGTCTTTTGATCCCTTCTCCCTCTGCTATGGAATAACCTGCTTTAGAGGTTCCTTCAGAGTTGGAAAATTAACTTCTCAAAGTGCACTTAATTTCAGATGGTGTACCCCAATATGATTTACAGAGGGAAGCTATGGCAGCTACGAGGAACGATAAAAAAGTAACAGAGAAACAAAAAGAGTCACCAGAGGTTTCTACATTAGACAGGCCAGTTCTGAAGCCACTTGTAGACACAAGACCTCAGCTGGTATCAGACTGGCTCATGAGTCAACTGCCCTTCTGCAATCATCCAGTGAAGTAATGTTCAACTGGTGCACGCTGAATGTCATGCAAAAATCATGCAGGGGATGGACAGAGTGGATAGAGAGATCTTCTTTTCCCTCTCACATAACACCAGAACCAGGGGACATCCACAGAAGTTGAGCATTGGGAGAGTTAGGAGAGACAGAAGAAAATATTTCTTTACCCAGCGTGTAATTAGTTTGTGGAACTCTTTGCCACAGGATGTAGTGATGGCATCTTGCCTGGATGCCTTTAAGAGGGGATTGGAAAAATTTATGGAGGAATAGTTCATTACGGGTTACAAGTCATAGTAGGTATGTGCAAGCTCTTGGTTTTAGAGGCAGGCTGCCTCTGATTGCCAGATGCAGGGGAGGGCACCAGGACGCAGGTTGTGCCTGTTGTCTTGGGTGCTCCCTGGGGCATTTGGTGGGCCACTGTGAGATACAGGAAGCTGGACTAGATGGGCCTTTGGCCTGATCCAGCAGGGCTCTTCTTATGTTCTTACGTAAACATTCACCACCCAGTCTTAACTTCTTTTCTCTTCCCAGAGGAAGGAAGGCAGGAAGTTGAATCAGATATGCTTGTTGTAGATCCTGTGCATGCTTCCTGTAGTTGTTGATGGAGGAGCAATTGGAAAATCAAGGGAATTCAGCAGGCCAACAAACTCTCCTCAACATTTTTGAAATGGGTTGGAGAGTTTCTAAGACATGGGCAGGGCAATCCTACATTCAAATTAAGCCAGCAGCCTATCTATGCTAGTTTAATTAGTCTGTGGCTTATACTTGGTCAGCACAAAGGGGAAGGAGCCAAGAAGAGCTTTAAAATACCCTCTCCCTCCCTCAGTCTCTACACCTACAGCATGTCCTAATCATGTACAGCATGTACCAATCATGTGGTGCTATGCAAACATTGCTCCCGCATGGACAGAGTATGGAAGGAGGCAATCAATACACAGTAACAAGGAGAAGCCCTGATGATGTCAACATACCACACCACACCTAACAGAAGGTGACCCGCCAGGAACCCGCCAGGAATTTGAACATAGTTCAAATTCATTTCTGGCACTCACACAAACACTCACACAAACACAAAGACCTTTAGGACTACATTAAACAGGGAAACATGAGATCGCTTCCCTGGGAGCTCCCCATATAACACAATGACGTGAGCCTTTCTAGGAGAAGGGTTCAGGTCTCCAAGAGGGACTCCATCAGCTGGAGAGAATCTTTTTGCCACAAGAGAAATTACACAGAGGGAGCCCCACTTGCACTCAAGCAAGCTGGTAGCCCATGACATAGGCAAGATAGGTTCAGGTTCAGTTCGGGGGATTGCTATAATCACTGTCAAATTCATCTTTCGCATTACTGGCCAGAAGCAAAGCAGACGAGTCTCACACTGGCTAATCCATACAGCAGCTAACTACAGAAGAGAAACTCAAAGAGAAGTGTGCATCCTGCAGTGCCCGCCCCCCATAACCAAACTTTATACAACAGAAATATAGTGACTATATGTGGAGAGTAATCACAGTGGAACAGCACAGGTTCTGAGCTCTAGAAGACACAGGTTCAAATGTGAGATGCAATTTCCCACTGGAAATGCCTTGTCAGAACCACCAACGGTCACACCTGGAACTATAACATGGGAACCAATCCAAGTAATCTCTCTTTGGACCAGTCAATGGACTTGCATATGAAGCAGCTTGCCTGTTGCATCAACAGGCTTATCCAGCCACACATGCACCTTGTACTCATTTGCATCAGTACGGGGCCAGCCCATACTGCTGGTTATCCTTCCAACATAGCTATACTATGCTTCCTGCCTCTCCCTCCCACTGATTTCTTCTTTCATCATGGCAGCAGGAACTGGGCTGCCATATATGTTCTGAAGGTAGCAGGCTGTTTGTGCAAAGTGCCTTTTCTCCATAATTCTCATTCCACAGTTCTTCTTTCTGTTCTTTAAGTGTGCACAGCACGAGGCCAGAGAGGAATAACCCCATATCGTACACCCTATCATCTGAGCTGGCCTCCTTGGCAGGGGTTTAAATACTAGGTTTAGTGTGCTGTGATTGCCTGCAGAGTTTAGTCTGTATCCTACACTCCATGATAGCACAGCGAGCTAGAGAGTGGGAGGTCAGAGGTTTTTTGTGGGCTTTCTTCTCTTCATTGTTTCCCCTGGGTTTATTTGGACTTACATGACTTCTGAATCCTGTATAACTTTTAGGCCATTGTTTGGAATATGGTTGTGGTCTGGAGGAGATAGGATCTGAAGTCTGGTCTTCCCCATCCCTTTCACAACACAGTCTGTTCTCCATGCATTTTTAGCAAGTTGCGCTGACAATGGAGTTGCAGCAGTTTAACCTTGCTCCAGTGTAACTCTGGAGATACTTAAGATACCTTTTATTCTAGCATGTGAATGTAAGTTGAAAAATTACATAATAATAGATTTGCTGCCCCATAATAATAGGATTGGGCTGCCCTGGTGGTGGAACAAGCATTTGACCAGTGCTGACTGACTTATGGCAGTTGTAAACGTTATTCTGGCAGCGTGCACTGCCAGAGCGCCAGCGGGAAGGCTGGAGCCTTCCCTGTCTGTCATCTGATCTACAAAGATCTGCTGAGGCAAATAGGACATCAGGGGATGCAACAGGATGGGGGGAGGGCAGAATAGGACTGCGATGGGGTAGGGGAGGACAGGACGGGATAGGGGCAGTGGGGTGGAGGATGGGCAGATCAGCTGTGGGAAGGGGGTGGGTTCAGTAGCAGCTGGTGAATCCTAACCACCTTCCCAGGCCTGATTCCACTGTGCGGGTCCACACAATTTCACTGGTGCCAGCCTGAGTAGATATCCCCTATACACACTGCCTTTAATGGAGACTCACTCAATTCAGCAGCAGTTGTGTAAGGCCATGCTAGGCCTGCCCAGAAGTTCTGGTGTACACCTATGACATCACTGGCTTCTGCCTCCACCCACTGCAGCCATTCAGAATGGTCATGGCCAATTTCATTGTCCTCACAGAGCCATCTGGTAAGGTTTTTGGACATACACCAAAAAATGCTAACAATTGCATTTGGAGCAGCACAGGAGGTGGGGGAGTGGTCTAAGAATGTTTGCTGATATACCTCGGAATCTTTGGGCAATAATAATATTTGTCCAGGATTGTCAACATTTATGCAGGGCTATTAACATTTTTGAGATTTTGGACATTCATCATAGCATATATGATATGGGCATCCTTAAAAGTAAGTTCTTTTGACTGCTGATTAGCTATTCCCTGTTCATAGGAAGAATGTGCAATCATAAGACAAATATAACTTCCAAAGGTCTGGATGCATACATTTGTAGCCATACATCAGAGACTGGATCAATAGCATATACCAGTGGTTCTCACACATTTAGCACCAGGACCCACTTTTTAGAATGAGAATCTGTCAGGACCCACCGGAAGTGATGTCATTAAGTGACATCATCAAGCAGGAAAATTTTTAACAATCCTAGGCTGCAATCCTACCCACACAAACCCAGGAGTAAGTCCCATTTACTATCATTGTAAAAAGAATATATATAGTAGCTTGTTAAAAGTACAGGTCTGTAATATTTCCCCAAATGCAGTCACATCGTATGGTAGCATCAAGTCTAATATATTAAAAATAAAATATTGAAATGAATGGGACCCACCTGAAATTGACTCGTGACCCACAGTTTGAGAAACACTGGCATATATAGTATTTATTTCTGTCCTCTATATTTATAGTAGAGTGAGGCTGAAAGGGGAGGCCCAGCAAAACAGAACCAGTCTGTAGCCAGGCCCACTGCTATCTTTCTTTAACTTGCAAGACCTCAATTCTGATATATCGGAGCAATTGGAGCCTGCCTGGTTCTTTTCCATGATTTGTAAGTATAGACAAACTCTCCTTGTTTTGCTGTGTGCATTGTCCCAGGGCCAGGGAGGCCATAAAAGTCTTTCGGTCCGTGCTGTGTATTTCTGTAAATCTGAGATGAAATCTGGAGGCTTATGTTACCTCTAATTAGGGGGAGACTCACGGCTTCATTTTGGGAGTTTGCCGTATCCTTGTCTGACTCTCTGGCTCTGACCCTTCTCTTTCATTTCTATTTTCTGTCTCTCACCTAATCCCCCCTCTAAAGTGATTTGTTCCTTTGAAGGAGATCTAGGTAGATAACGCTGGAAAGCTATTGACTTTTAAGTGACCAAACAGAGCCGCATCCCAGAGTACCTTATCCACACATTCATTCAGTCTCTCACCCTCCGAATGAACTCTGCTTACTCTGCTGCACTGTACCACTGCAGGCGATTACACTCAGCTTTCGGTGTCTGTCATATTGTATTGATGTCACTGTTTAGCGCTACAGCATGTACTGCCTTGCTGCATTTGATGATGCAGCCTGTCCTCTGTCCTCCCAGCAATGGTTGTTGGCTTCTAATGCAATCAATTCATTTCACCATTTGGGCTCTAGGTCTAATATAATATAATGCACAACCCTCTGTGTGTGTGTGTGTGTGTGCGTGTGTGCATGTGCGTGTGTGTGTGTGCTACCGTCACAAACTGCTCTCTCTCTTCTCTCTCTCTCATTTAGTTTGCATTTCTTGCCATCACAGAGTTGGCAATCCCCATTCTTTTATTCCTCAAAGTAGTGTTGGATGCAGCCTGCTTGCATGATTCCCTAGAATTCCACATAAGGGAGGTTGGACATAAGCAGAAGTGTACCAATCTGTAAAATTTTCCACAAATGACTCAAGCCCACTGAAGCAGTATTAGGACCAAATGAGTCATAAGAAACTGCCCTATACTGACTATCCCAAGTCTCAGGCAATGGTATACCTTGGTACCTTGTATTGTTTCACAGGGGGGTTGAACAGGAGACCATATGCATGCAAAGCTGTGGCCTTTCCTCAGGCACACTTCCTCTCATGTGCTACAGTCAGCTAGTACCCAGCCTTGGAGCATAAGGAATGCATCCAAACCGTCTCCTATGAATGGGCCCAAAGGAATGCTTCCTGGGCAGAAAAGGGAGATGATCTATGCCAGCTTGAAGAAGGCATGATAAAGGAATTTCCCTAGAGGAATGCCCAAGACAACAAGGGGCGCAATGCTAACTTGCGCTGGAACAGGCAGGCCAACTGGCCTGCTCTGTATCCAGTGCAGGTTAGGAGGTGGCTTGAGCACAACTCAGAGTAAGGGGATATTTAACCCTGTACCCTGTGTCATGTGGGCCACTCCTATGGGGCTACTCAGATCTGCACCAGCAAATTCGCTGGTGCAAATCTGAGCAGCCTGGTGTCACACCAGACTGTCTGGGAGGGGGGTCAGGATCCAGCCTAAGGTGCTGAGGCCGCTTCCACTCCCTACCCAGCCCACTCTTCCCACCCAGCCTCCAGACACCTTCTCCCACCCCCTGAATTGGCCTGCCCGGGCCGGCACAAACTCACTATCTCCGGCAATGGATCTGGCGCTTAGAGGCTTGGAGGCCTACCCAATGCCCAAGTAACCCAACCCCAGGAACATTTTTCCTTTTTAAATATGGGATAGATGCTGCAGTGAATTATTATGACAGAGGGGCCTGACCCCTCAACAGACTGGTCACACCAGAATGTAACTTTGCATTCTTTAAACTTGGTCTCATCAAGTGTAAGCTAGAATCTACATTTTCATTGCATTTTGTTGGGTAACTTCTTTCATAATTCTCCTCATCTCATCTGACTACCTTCCCTATCCTCAACAAGCACCTTTTGGTTTGCTGCACTTGCGCATGAAAAGGTTGCATCACTGGCTATTTAAGATTGGCTACTGAGGCAAGCTGGTCAACTTCTGGGATGCTAGGTCCGTTTGAAGGCGATGATTTTTGGTTGGATTTTTCTTAGTAACTTAAAGAGCTCTGGGTTCAAGGAAGGCACTATGAGGTTCCCTACAAAGTTAAAGCAAAATTGGTAGAAGCTAATTTCAATGTATTGAGTGAATTCAAGGCAGAATTCATTAATTGGCTTATTGGGACTGATGGCAGAACATTGGGAAATTGCCATGCTTGAGAGATTCCATTGAGTATTTGATGTGCCAGCTCATGAGTCCATTCCCTCTGGGGTTTAATGATTAAGGTGTAGACTGAAGGGGATAATTCATTTGGTTTTTCAATGAGGAGATCTCAGGGAACCTGATTTTAGATTGTATTAATTCAGTCTGGGCTTTAAGGAAGGCACAATGCATATTTTGTGTTATATAGTATGAGCACTTTTTACTGCCATGTTTGTTGTTTGTTCAGAGGTCATTTTAACAAACTGCCCATTTCCAGTGCAGTCAGTTCAAGACTGGTTGCAGCAAAGGTCAGGGCAGAGGGCAGCAGGGCTGTCCACGGGTGCCACCAGAAATCCAAATCTAAACTATGATTCTCTACCTCTCCCCTGTGCACGATGCTAGCTATTAGGGAGCTTTGTCATTAACTTCTGTGTAAATATTGTCCAATCCTTTGGGGTGATCATGTGATGTTCCAAAACTACTCAACAAACCCCAAAGTCAACAGGAATCCAGAGGGCTATAGTACGATGCCGCACAATTACTTTAAAAAAATCCTTGGATCAGACTTCAAAACTTGATTCTTCCATGCCGGGCTCTTGGTTGCATGATTCATATATATCTTGTTCAGCACCAAGATCCCTGCTGAACACTCTACAAACATTAACTAGTAGAGAGTAATAAAAATATCACTCCTTTCCCTTTGCCGTGCATCCTTAGCTTTGCATTCCCAGTGCAGGTGTCCACAGCAGGGGATGGGTCATGCATATATCTATTTGGAGAATACGCCAAGTGTATATAAACAACATGCAGTCATGATCAAACAGCAGCAATCTGGGTCATGCTGAGAAATTCTGAGGGTTTTTTTTTCCCCTTTTCAATACAACACGTTTGGTACTTTTTTGACATGGACCATCACCTGAGAATGCAGGCTGAAATAATTAACAGCCCAATCCTATCCTTGAGATATGCTGGCCTATGTCCATGCACACCAGCCCGACAGCCCGGCTGGAGCAGAAGTTCAGTCATTGGTGGATGGTGCCCAGATACCAGCACAATGTTGAAAAAACACTACGCCAACATAACGCAGATTCTGGTGCAACTCTGTCAGCAGAAAGGCCAAAATGGGGGAGGAGATGGGGTGTAACATGGGAGGGATGAGGAGTCAATGAGATACAGGAGCGGATTGAGTTTGTGTTTGAGGGGGGCCATGAGCACTACCAATTTTAGAGCCCAGGTCAACCAGGCGGGTAGACCTGGGCTCCTGCCTGGCCTTGGAGCCCAGGTCTACTGGCTGGGTGGACCTGGTCTCCTGCCTGGCCTTGGAGCCCAGGTCTACTAGCTGGGTGGACATGGTCTCCCGCCTGGCCTTGGAGCCCAGGTCTACCAGCTGTGCAGACGTGGGCTCCCATTCCAGCCAATCTTGCCAGCGCCCATCCAGTGGGTGTTCCCCTTGCACCCAATTTTGCTCCCCAGCCTGGCAGGCAGCCTTGACTGCTGGCAGTTTGAGGGGGCCACGAACCCATGCCCCCCCTTGAATCCTCCCCTGATACCATAACACCCTCTTCAGACAAAGGACATGCCCCCCAGCACCAGAAAAACACATGCTAATGACAGAGCCGACACTGGTAGAAGAAACTCCATAGGGCACAATAGGGAAGGGGAAAACAGCAGAAAATTGCACATCTCACCACCCTGTGCCCTGCCCACTTTCCTATGACAGAGCATAGGACACGATACATGGCACAACCGACCCCAGCACACCAACCCCAGAATATAAGCCCCTGCCAGGGAGATCAGAAGACATGCAGCGGGGGCCAAACCTCTCTGGTTTCTCAAAGGGGAATTTTGGTGATGGGGCACATGGTGAAAGGGTATTTGATGTACAAAGAGAGCACTTTGTACAAACAATCTCTCGTCCCTCACAACATGTATGGCAAGATACTTGTAACACTTGTCTTCTTGGTATGCAGGTATTCTGCCTCAGGAGGACTCTGTGCAGAAACATCCAACTGGAACCTCTGCTTCACCACCCTAACAGGGAAACAAGGACAGTGCACCCCACAAAAGTAAAGAATGGGGGAAGGAATCCCATGTTGCGACATATTGATGTTGCATCTCTGTCTTATGTCTATACTCCCACCCCCATTCTGACCTTTTAGAATGATCAAATGTGCCTCTGCTATCACCCGTGTTGCCTAACCGTCCCTTCCTTTTGCAACAGCTAAGAGCTGGGAGGGTCTGCTCTGATGTGCTAAACCCCAGGAGCTCCAACAGATGCTACTGGTGGCCAAATGCTCATTTGAATCCTCATGTGTTTTTCAGATCTGCACCATTGACATGGGGGAGGGAGGGAGTTCACAGGGATCCTCTTCAGAGTTCCACTGTGGCTGAGCCAGGAGATGGAAAGGTAATGTTCCAAGTCACCATATTCTCACCCCCAGCAGTATGCCACTGCATGTGCCCTTTGATGGCACCACTTTCACAGTGAGTATGCATCGATCGCAATCGAGAGAACAGGTGTGACTAATGCTGTTGCCAAGTCCCTATTACTCCCTTTGTGCCTTTTCTTGTTCCCTACAGGCAGCTGTCCCACAGGTAAAGACACCATGCAGATCCCAAGGGAAACCTATAGCTTGCCTGCAGCTGTGGTGACCAACATGAGCCCAACACAAGCCCAGCTGCTACTTGGTGAGGTTGCTGACCTACATGTTCCACACCCCTGAGGCTTTGCAAATTCCATGGCAAATAGTAAATTGATTCAGCCAGGCCTCAGTAGCACCTATTACGTGGCTGTCTGTTGGATAATTTGCAATGCCGCAACAGTCCTGCTGGGAGGAGATGGCTGGTAACACCATTTCTGTGTTTCTCTTTCAGATGCTGCTCTACCACTGATATAGTTCAATAAAATCTTTGATTGGATCACCCCTGTTGTGAACAGTACTTGGTCAGCAAAGAGGGATCCCTTCATCTCACTTTAGTTTTCTTACCTGAACTACGGGTAAGGGCTCCTCCCCTCTCAGGTCTGCAGCATCCTCTTTCTTTGATCAACTCAGTGATCGTGAGCCTCCTGTTCTCTACTACCATGACATGTTGTAGACAATTGCAGGGGGATGGGGAGGGCAGCATACTAACAGCTAAGCTGGCAGGTGCCAGTGATGAAGCAGAGGGCATGGTGTGGGTGTGGATAGGTGGGGTGGGCCGCTGTAGTAGGCAGCCTGTATCTGAACCAGCCCAGTGATTGGTCCATGTGACCTGTAGATAGCTAGATGGGATCTGTATTGAGTGTAAGGGCATTCAATTCTAAGAGTTAATCTAAACTCTTAGCTCTGTTACTAGACCACTGGGAAATATTGGTGTTTTAACAAAATGTTCCTGAGTGTGCAACAACTGAGAGGGAGGCAAAGATACTTATCGACTTAGGCCCAAATCCTAACCCACTTTCCAGCACTGGCAGAGCTGTGCCAATGGGACGTGTGCTTCATCCTGCAGTTGGGGGCCTCCTCAAAGTAAGGGAATGTTTGTTTCCTTATCTAGGAGCTGCATTGCTCTTATGTCAGTGCTGGAAAGTGGGTTAGGATTGTGCCCTTAATTACTGGTCTAGGTATGACATTCGTAACCCAATCCAATTATCAAGAAATGCCAGCGTGACTTCATATATGCCGATGCAGCAACAGCCCTGCTAGTTTATCTGGCATCAGTGACAGACATGACCTGGACACCTCCCCCCCCCCCCCCAGTGACAATAAGCACCTTTCCTCTGCTGCCATGTTACACGATGGGCAATAGCAGGGGGACAGCAAGGACAGCGTACTGACAGTGAGACCAGCAGCTGCTAGTAATGCAGCAAAGGGCATGGGGTGCGTGGGGCTGTGGTTAGCTGTGCAGGTTCCTGCAGGAAGTGCTTTGTGTCACATGCCAGCCCAGTCTGTGCTATCATGCACTGATATGGTGATAGAAGGGATGACTCTGGCAGTGATTGGCTGAGTTGCCCTAATGTCACAGAGGGATGGCGCAAGCAGAACGTCTGTGACTGCTCTGATGCTTTGGAACTGTGGCTGCTTTTTGCCAAGCTGTTCTGATCCAGCAGAAGAGCAAGGCCAGACGTCTTAGGAAAAAGGGACTCAGCGACATGGACAGAAGAAGGACATAGGGCGCAATCCCATCCTTTGCTGGAACAGGCAAGCCAAGAGGCTTGTGCTGTATCCAGCACAGGATAGGGGCCAGAATTGGATCAGCCAGAGGCAAGGGGAAACTTTTCCCCTTACCCCAGGTAAGGTGCCCTGGCCTCATGGGTCTCCTTGGACGTGCACCACCTCCTGAGATGGCACAAGTCCAAGGAGAGCGGTGCAACTTCAAGCTGCTCCAAACTCCCTGGGATTGAGGTTGGGATCCAGCATAACTGTTGGATTCCAGCCCGGCCTCCTGCTCCCCACCTGCCCCTCCCTGGGGCCGCCCACCGCCCACCCTCCGCTCGCCCCAGAATGCATCTCTCCTGCCGCCTCCCCGCCCACCCTAGAGCCTTCTGTCGGCCCAGGTGGGCTGATGCAAGGCTCACTACCTTTGTCGGCCCAAAGCCTTGTGTCAGCCTCTGCAGGCTGGCATACCTTTGCACGCTGGCCTTGCAGACTCCAGAGGAGGTGCAAATGTGCCTTATGGCACGTTTGTGATGCTCCTGGGCCAGCCCAAGGGACTTGCTCTGGCCCATTTGCAGCTCAGGAGAGCAGAGCGCTGATAGAGTAAAAGTAACAGATGGAGATAAGAAAAGAATGTAGTTGGAAGAAGGAGCAGTTGAATGGAGATGGTCAGAGGAAGGAGAGAAGGGAAGGAAAACTGGACGTGAGAATGGGCAAGGAAAAGAGATCTCGTTCCCCAGAACTGTAGACAGTGGCGTCACGCGAGGGGTGCAGGGGGTGCGGGCCGCACCAGGTGATGCACACTGGGGTTGACGTGGTAAAATCGTGGTGGTTAGGAGCAACCCGATCATGTTATATACTGTTGGATGTGGAATTTCGAGTGGAAGGCAATGCAGAAAACCAGAGTGAAACATCTCCTTTCTATCAAAAGTTATGGCCAAAAAACCGGAAACAAAAAAATGCATGGAGCCCTATGAAAAGTGAAAGTGAGCCATATCGTGTGTTTACTCGTGAGTAGGTGAACTTGCTTTAATGCGTCAGAAAGGGCAGGCTGAGAGGAATCCAACAACACCAGAATGGTCCTGATCCAATGAATGCAGCCCCCAAAAACTCCAGAGAAGGAAGTCCCTCCCTCCAAGCAGATGAATGTATTGAGCCCTATGGAAAGCAAAACTAAGCCTCACGGTTGCATTTACTTGCAAGTAAGCAAATGTGCCTTGGCTGGTGTGGAAGATCAGGTGAAGGAGAGTGCAAGGCTACCAGAATGGTCCTGATCCTATGCACCTGGAGCTAAACAAGTGCTCCAGAAGGCAGCCTCCCCCCCCCCCCCACGAAAAAGGATCAAAACAGAGGCTTCAGCTGATAAGGTGAACCTTTTTGAGACTTGCAAAGCCAGGTGGATCCTGGCAGTGATCTGGTTTAAACAGAAGTTCTTAAATTGAACTGGGCACTGGGTAGGGCTGAAAACCTTACTGGTTTTGGAGGGGGCTGTTATTGCAGGCAGGTTACAGAGGAAATTCACTTGGTGGACCAGGGTTGGCTTTGCTTATTTAATTATTTGTTTTACTTTAATTATTTATACTTAGTTATTTTAATTTGCCTGATGATGTCATTTCCACCATGACATCACTTCTGGTGGGTCTTGGACGGATTGTCATTCTAAAAAGTGGGTCCCAGTGCTAAAAGTTTGAGAACTGCTGCAATAAGTTGTTAGTAAGTTGACACCCTTGGAGGAGGGTGTGACACCACTAGTGACCAAAATCACTAAAATCATAATTTGGAAGAATAATACCATCATGTTATATATCAATCAATGCGTAATTTCATGCAGAATGTGTTCTATCTTTGTTCTATCAAAAGGTACAGCCAAAAAACCAGTGGGGGCGGAGTGATAGTACATCACCACGTCCACCACCTGGGGTATTGCCCCGCCCACTGCATGGGGGTGACACGCTGGCATCCCGCACCGGGTGACGCAAACCCTAGTGACGCCACTGACTGTAGAGGTGAAATAGCCAGCCAAATATTTGGCAGTGGACTTCTAGCTGTATGACTAATCAGAGAGCTTCTTTGTAACAATGTGGATTTGTAACTATGGTATATTGAATTGCTTCCATTCTACCCAGGAATGTATAAGTATAATGATTCTGTCCATTAATGCACAGATGCCCCTGCAAAGGTATCTTGATATTCCATTTTGAGGCTATTTCTGTCTGCATTAAAATTCCAAGGCTTACCCCACATGCAAACAGAATGCCCCAGGTCTACAATATTACTCTGCAAAGTTTAATTTCTTCACACAGGAGGATTTTTTCCCCTAGGAAATGCATAGGTGCATTTTGCTGATGAAAGAGGCTGGCAATATACATGTGTACTGGTAACACCCAAGGAATCAGATATCCTAGTATTTAGGGATCTCATGTGGACTCAATTCCCAATCCCCTACTTCATTGAAAGATTACCCAATTTCCTGGATAACACAACTATCAATTTTTAGTCGATTATTTTGTTTAGATTCTATCCTCCATGCTGTGTAACATCTATATGATCATCTGGTGATTTGGAGTCCTCAATGCTGATGACTCCCAGCTCTTTTCCTCCTTTCCACCCAATTCCAAAGAGATGGTCGAGGTCCTAGATCATTGTCTGGAGGCAGCTGGGAACTGGATGTAGGCAAACAAGCTGGGACTCAATCCTGATAAGACAGAGGTTCTCCTGGTCCAGAAGTTCACTATGCAGGTATTGAACTATCACCCTGCTCTGAATGGGGTTGCACTCCTCTAAAGGACCAAGTCCGCAGCCTGGGGGTTCTTCTGAATGCGCAGCTGCTCCTGGATTCCCAGGTGTCAGCTGTGGTAGATGAAGCCTTTGCTCAGCTTCAGCTGATCCAACAGCTGCAACCTTACCTGAATAATTCAGACTTGGCCATGGTGACACATGCCTTAGTGACATCTAGATTAGATTATTGCAACATGTGGCTCCTTTGAAGATTGTCCAGAAACTGCAATTAGTTCAGTATGCAGCCACTCATGTGATTGTGGGGGCTTGACAGTTCGATTCACTCAGACAGCTGCTACAGTGGCTGCTGGTTTATTTCTTGCCAGGGCCTCTTGATATAGCTGGAGCAGGTCTGAGTAGATCCATTCCCTTACCTGGAAGAGGCCTTGGGGACTGCCTCCTATATGATGCAGCATGTTATCTGGTAGCATGGCAGTGTTGGGGGGGGGGGAATCGATAAGATTGTGCTGCCTGTGAGGTTGGCTTTTGGCCCAATCCTAATTGCTGGTGTAGGGTATTCAGTTCAGTAAGACCTTTATTGGCATAAAATACAGAGAAAGAACAAAACAAACAAAAATATACAAAGACAACACAACATAAACAACAGTCTTTTCCTCACACGCTGCCCAGAGTGCCAGAGATGTAGGGTGTTTGCATGCCTGCAGCACACAGCAAGTAAGCAGCACCAGTGAGAAGGCCTACGCCATCCGGCCGGCCGGTGCTGAATCCCAGAGCACTGCCTGACAGAGCAGGTAAGCTCCTGCAGAGCAGCTTGCAATGGGGAAGGGAGGAGGGCAGAGGGGGGCAGTTCAGGCCCAGAGGGGGCGGTACTGGCGGCAATGGCCTATACTGAATCCCATTCCCCCCCACCCACCCAGGCCTGAAAGCCCAATATGGAGCTTCTGCTAATGAGGTAAGTCCCATTGAGCATGCTGCGGATCAACAAGGGGTAATAATAATAATACAGGTATTTCTATACTGCCTTTCTTGGTCCTCAGATTTCTCCTTAGACTTTATTCAAGGCAGTTTACATAGGCAGGCAATTTAAATCCCCGTAGGGATTTTTACAATTTGAAAGAAGGTTTCTATCTTTCAAGAAACCACAACATCCAGATGTTTCTTTCTTGATCTGGTCGCACATTCTGGCCTCCATCCTCCCACGCTCAGAGCAGATGGAATAGCTCGGCTTCAGCTTGTCAGCTGCTTCAAGGTCGCACGGTGCCGGTGGCCTCGAACTGGCGACCTTCGGATGTTATCTTCAGGCAAATGGAGGCTCAACCCTCTAGACCAGACCTCCTTTATCCAAAGGAGACCTCCAGCCTGATCAATCCCAGCACTGGATACAGCGTGGACCATGCAACTCCACTGTACCAGTACTGGAGAGGATTGGGCTCTCCGTCCAGCAAGGAAAATTCCTACTATGAGAATCCAGCTTCTTGTATAGATGTGTTTCCGCATTGCCCCAGTGAAACAAATGGATGAATCTTTTCATTTGGAAAAGCATCCTCTTCTAAGGCTACCAGCTGTAGCTTATGTCTACAGCTAGATTTCTATGAAAATGTCATAGAAATCGTTATTCCCATGGTTTCAAACACATGGTGATGCATATATTTTCCTCCAGGAGAAATTGGTGTTTGGGGATTTTTTAAATTCTTCCCGGAGCCCTGAGATGACAATTTTCCTTTGCCTTCCTCTGTTTATCTGCCTCCTCCTGACAGAATATGAACAAATCTTATAGAACAGGCCCTTGATCCCTTCTCAGTATCTTCAATTGCTGTCAGATAGGTTAGAAAAATGAACAAAGCCACAGTGAATTGAGTTAAATGCCAAACCAGATTCTTTTTTGTTCTTGACATTGCAGGAGTTGACAGGAGGACCACTGCTGGGCACCCTCTCTTCTCATTCGAATCCAGGAATTGATGTAGACAGTCTGTAGTATGCCGTGGTATTAAACTGCGGGATGTCCATACAAAAGCAAAGTCTTTGGCTTATTGCTTCCCAGTTGAATTCTTCCTGTAGTAATCTGTAGAAGTGCTGCATGTTCTGACAAATCAGAGAAGCAGGTCCTATCATCATCCATGGAGATTTACAACCAAGTTGTCAGAATGACACATTTACATGAATGCAAATAGCCAATCCAAGGCCTTGGATATTTGATGCTACCAGTCCCTCTAGGTGACCAGGCAAAGGTGTCAGGCAAAGCAGCAGCTCTCTCCATGAGGCATTCCGGAATAGGTGGTGTGCTCCCAAGAATTCCTTCCCGCTTATTCAGAATGAATGCATCATGCTTGGATAATTGCTTTCCTGCTCAGAGTGCTTCTTAGCAACAGCAGCCGCTGCAGTTTCCAGGCACCAGCTGCAGGAATGTCATTTGAATGCCACAGCTGGCCGTAAGGAGCAGTGACAAATGCATGGGTTTGCAACACTGGTCTCCCCTCCCCCCCCACCACAAAAAGTTGTACTTTGGAATGCAATCCCATGCCCTAGTTTGGCTCGAGTACTTCACTCCTGGAGCCCTCTGTAAATTATTGGAAAACTAACTTGATACCCCTCCTTCGCTATGGTATTTAACTACTTTAAATCCATTTTGACTCCAATAAAGTTTCCTTTGATTGCAATGAATAATTTAAATGTAGCACAACTACCCCATGTCAGGCAATTATTGAAAGTCGTGCAATTATTGAAAGTCGTGGTTCCATTTAAAATATGTGACAGGACAGGGTTGTAGGGCACCACCCAGCCGTTGTCCAGCTCTATCCCATTGATTTCTGCGGTGAAGCCACCGCCAGCTGGAGACTGCAGGTATCCGGCCTCTCCTGTCTTAGCGTCCTTTTGAAGTGGCCAGGGGTACCTCTTGCTGCAGCTGCCTCCTTTCATGCAGGGTAAATTGTGGTTCAAACTGCCACAGAGCTCATAAATCATGATGGCCTTGATGGTGTTGTGGAGGAGAGGGTCTTGCTCAGAGTCAGGTATTTTGGCACAGATGATTTTGTCAGGGAAGATGCACTGCCCTAGCCACTGCAAGATGTGGATGTGAGGTAGACTCTGCTTTTACCATTCCACAGAGTACATGAAGCACACACTCCCCCAAACAGACTGCCCTTGTTCAAGAGAGCCATCATCTTCTTCACCTTTGGATGGAACACCCTGGCTATGATGTTGTGACAATCGTGGGACTTCTGTCCAGGCAACAGTGCATCTGTGATATCGTTCCACCTAGGGTTACAGGTGAAAGTGATGGACAGATCAGGACAGACATGGAGGCGGACATATGTCATGGTGTTTTGAGTCCGCTCATGCATGTAGTGAGATCCCTCAGTGAAGGATGATGGGAACATCACCATTTTGACTCAGCTGAGCAGCGTCAGCATCCTGCTTTCCCACTGCATTCCTTAGGTCAGTTGTTCTCACTACTTTAGCACTGGGACCCACTTTTTATAATGTGAATCTATCAGGACCCACCGGAAGTGATGCTATGACTGGAAGTGACATCATCAAGCAGGAACATTTTTAACAATCCGAGGCTGCAATCTTACCCACACTTACCCAGGAGAAAGTCCCATTTATTATCATTGTTAAAAGCATCTTCATAGTAGCCTGTTAAAAGTACAGATCTGTGACATTTCCCCAAATGCAGTCACATACCATGGTAGTATCAAGTCTAATATATTAAAAATAAAATACTGAAATGAATGGGGACCTACCTACCTACCCACCCGCCCCAGAGCCTTGAGTCGGCTCAGCTGGGCCAACATAAGACTCACCGAGGAAGCTGGCACAAAGGCTTGTGTCAGCCTCTGCAGGCCAATGCACCTCTTAGCACCGGCCCGGCTTCCTCCCGAGGAGGTGCAAATGTGCCTTACGGCACCCTTGCAACCCTTCTGCACTGTCCCTTGCGCAAGTCCCTTGCACCGGCCCATGGGCGCCTCAGGATTGTGCCTGTAGTGTAGCATCCCCTGCAGTTGTTTGACCAATCCCTGTTTGATGTCAGGAAAGTTGCTGGACCTCAAGTGCACTTCCCTTTTGTCCTTCCCATGAAACAGATTTGTTGGAATTTGGCTTCCTGTTGAGGTGCTGCCTGCAGACTTCCTACCAAGTGATACACCTGCCCCTGAACTTTGAAGGTCAATATGAAGCCATCTCGCAGAACCTGCTAGGCCCTGAATGATGTCTTGTTGAAGCAGCAAACACAATTCATGGATGTGCTCGGGGTGCCTGTCCATTACCAGGTTGTAGAGAGGCTTGGAAAGAGGTTTGAAGGGCCGGAGCTACATCTTGCCAGTGTTGCAGCACATGCCTCCTCCTCCTCCTTCCACTTGAGGATGTTGTAGTACTGGCGCTTGTGGCTCATGGTACCCAGAGCTACAATGCTGTCTGCCTCATAAGCCACATATACCATGCCTGAGTGAGCCTTGACCTTTCACAGATAAGTTCTCCTTTCTACTCATCTTCCAGGATTGCTTTGATCATATCAAAACTACCACTCTGTGCACCTCAGGGTGATCTTGCTGGTACCTGGCCACCACTGCTCTCTGCAATTCAGGGTAATTAGGAAGGTACTTGGCCACCGTAGCATGGTGCACCGCAGGATTACTCCGCACATATTTCCTTTCTGCATCCTTACGTTGTTCTTCCTTCTAGTGTTAGTGTTATCTGGCACGACGTTTGCCAGGAGCCTTCTTGGGCACAGGAATAGGTGATGGCTGTGAAAGGTGTGAGGTATAGTTGGGCTGATGGGGGGCTGGTGGGGTGGACAGTTCTTCAGGTTCACATGGCAGGTACGCATTGAAATGGCCCCTAGAAAAGTCCTGCGTAGCCTCCTCACAGCACTGAGACTCATAGAGCTCACCGTTGCAGGAAACCTTGAAGACGAACTTGAACAGTTGCCCAGCTGCCACCAGCTCGCATAAACCACCACAAGTAAAGGGTTGGGACATGTGAGCAAAGTACTCCGCAGAACTGGTGTAGTTGTCCCCCTCATTATCATGGGACATGATGGAGAACTCCTCCCAGTTGTCCACCATGTTCCTCATGATAAGCTCACACAACCTCCCTAGCCATTAGCTGAGTGTCATACATGAGATAAGAGGCAGGCAGGCTCCGTCTCCTGTGATGGGGACAATAGCGTGAGGCACTATCTCCCCATTAACATTTAAAAACTCAATTGCCATACCAGCTTAAAAAGGCTTAAGTTGGTCTATACACCACAGACCTCCCTTGTGTAGTAGCACAGGAAAAAGGGCCAGCCTGGCCTAAGTTGGAATGTAGAGTGTTGTGTATGAAGATGTTAAGTGAAAGAAGGAGTATCTGGGAGTGAGTAATTAATCTGTTAGCCCAGTGTCTTGTAACAGGTAGGGATGATTTGTAGGGATTGTGGGGGTGAAGTTAGGGGTATATAGGCTGAGCCATTGCCTTTGTGTACATGTTGTTTTTAACTGATGGAATAAACTGGAGATGTGGATGCTAATTGGTCTGTGTTTATTGCATACGGACTCACAATACAACATAGACCACAGGCCTTTCTCTGGCAAGTAGCACAGGGAAAAAAGTCAGCCAGGCCTAAGTAATACAAAGGGTTCTATAATTCACCCCCAAATTTCGATTTGCCCCTTTAGGGGTTGATTAAGGCAAAATCTTGAATTATGTTTTTAAGCATTTATATGGGTAACCTTTTCAAGCAAAAACCAAGTTGATTTCTCACTGGGCCTAAGAGATATTGAGGAATCCATGAAAATACATATCACCCCTTTTCATCCCCTTAGGGGTCAAATTTCTAAAAATCCCTTCTTAGTGGGTGCTTACATCATGGAAGGAATATACTCCATGAATTTCATGTTTCTAGGTCCAGGGGTTTGGGTTGGGCGTTGATGAATCAGTCAGTACATTCGTTTTTATATATACAGATTGAGTTTAATTCTCAGCCAGTTCATGTAGCAGACTGACAGATTCCATGTGATTGTGGCTGAAATCCTAGTCACACTTACTTGGGAGTATGCTCCATTGAGTATAATGGGACGTACTTCTGAGTAGACATGCATAAGATTGGGCTCTGTGTTGTTTTCAAAGCTGATGCCAGGGTTTCCTAATACCACCCTGGGGATGGAGAAGTGTACATGAACTTGGGAGGAATCATTGGATTGGGAGCAAGAAAGGAAGACTACCCACATAAATGCAGTCATGGGCAGCACTAATGTCAGCTCATACTTTTCGCCATGAAACAACGAATGCTTCCATGACTGGCCCGTGCTTAGCAGATTTTATGGCACCCTGTTTTTCTGAGGGGGAAACCACACATGCTGAGAGTCTGGGACCAGATCAATAGGTTCTGCACAATTCTTGGTGATTCACAGAAGCACAGATCAGCTCTTTATGCTCAATGCACTAAAACTTCTGAATTGCTTATGCTGGTGCATCCTGGGATTCTCTAGAGAACTCTGCACTGATGTTGAAGACAAGGTCCTCTAGAACAGAATTAGGAGAAAGGCCAAGTAAGCAATGGATGGCTGTGAATGGTGTTCTCCCACTAAGATTAAATTAATGATATCTATCTTAAGCAGAAGACTAGGCCTCATTCTATGGCGCCCAGGGATGGCCAATCTACAAGGCTCATACAACTACAAGTAGTCACCTTGGGCAGCAGATTAGTGGGGAGGGGGGCACCCAACTGTCTGCCTACTTGCCTCGACTGCTGTCCTTCACCTTGCACTCCCTAGATTGGAAAAGGGAGAGAGGGCAGAGAAGAAGAGGAAAAGTGGAGGGGAGGAAAGCAGAGCCACTATAAGAAATTTTATTGGGTGGTACAAAGTTTCTTTTGGGCCCCTTCCCTTCTCCATTGGATCATAATTTCATACAATCATTGGATCATAATTTATAGGAATTATGATATATAAAACTATGTAGCTTTACAGAAAACATGAATGCTAGTCTTCACATAATATATGAAAATATTTTCTGAAATTCCAGGAAATATCTGGCTCCCCTCCTTTGGCTCCCAAATCCCTTTCTGAACCCGGGTCCAGATACAATGAACCCCCTGCACCCCTGCCTCATAGGCCCTGGAGGAAGTTGCTCAGTTAGAACATTGTAGAGGTAGAGCAGCAACGGCTAACATATCATTGAGTAAGGAGAACAGTATTCGTCATGCCGCCTGAGGCGTCAGGAAGACTTGAGCCAGCGCTGATGGCATCCATCCAGTGCAAGCAGTGTTAAGACTGCAGTACAGGTTTTGAAAATATGTGGTGTTTCAACACAAACATCTGTTGCAATGCTCTGTTGCCTTATGTGGAGAGACCCCCTAATGTTCTACAACTGTCTCATGCAGAGCAGCATTGCTGTGTCTGGATACAAGAGATGGCTCAAGTTGCCTCCCTAAATAAAGTCACACTTCCCTCTCCTAGTAATTGGCTTTTCCAATTGATTTTAGTGATTTTCCTGCCTTTGATATGTGAACTCAGCAGAAAATTGAGCCCAGAGTCATTCAAGTCCTTCTCTATTGTGCACTGCTCTCCACCTGCTGCACATTCTTCACACTGGGCCCATTCTTCACTTCCATACTGAGCCCAAGTATGGATCTTTGGCAGAAAATAAAAAAAATAACCCGGGGTTTCTAACAAGTCTATGATGTATTAAAACAATATAATACTGTGCATTATAGTAGAGTAACATTTACTGCCTCCAATCTTTACAATTCCTTACAGATTAAAAAAAAAGATTCCTTTTTCTGCCACATATGCTCAGGCTGCACATACAGATGCTGTTCTCTCTCTCTCCCTCTCTCTGTGCATGAGAGAGAGAGAGAGAAAGAGAGTTACACACACCATTCAGTGAGTTTTGTCCTTTGCCCCACAACAATCCGAATTCAGATATTCCAGGCTTACACAAAGCTCCCCATGAGATTTTTTTACCCAACCTCCTCCATGTACAAGAGGGCCCAGGATGACACCCCACACACATTTCAAAAGATGTGCAGTTTTTTTTGGAGCGGGGACAGTTGCTCTTTAGGAACCTGAAGCAGGATCAAGAGTTGTGCTGCTTGTTTCTCAGAGTCTTCTTGCTTCCAACAGGCTCTGCTTGTATTCTTGAAAAATCAAACAGGTATTATGAAGACATCAGAAGTCTCCATGACCTCTGTTATCTAGAGGAAATAAAACCCTTTAGTACTGCCTCAACACTTCTCACCACTAAGGGAAGTGGGGAGCATTTAAGAAAATCCAATCTGGAATATATTGCAGATAACTAGCATTCACAGCAGTCGGTTTGGCAAAGAAGGGTTACTGTTGTGCTAGCACTGCAGCACCTGGAGTTATGAACATTTCAGAGTTATACACAAACACAATTCCTAACTCAGACATCACTCCATTCTTTGCCTCTCCTTGCCTCCTTCTTTTGTCAATATCCCCCAGTTCCTTCTCTATATTCCAGCATGTCTGATTTCTTCCATCAAACTCCCCGTTTTTGAGGCATAAATATTTTATTGAATAAGACAGAGTGTCAAAAGTTAGCTGCTAAGCAATCTCATTCTGCCATTCAACACAAAAGCAGCGTGAGTGGGTGCGCGCTGGCCCTGTGAGTTACGGTGGAATTGTTGTGGATGACTCATCCAAATGCAGCGTTTTGTTCCAGAAACAGCATCACTGCAGTATGTGGCCATGTCTATATCACAAGCCATGTTTTTTTCCTTAACGGATGCGGCACCCAGCTTATCAGAACATCAGGCAATCCCACACCTTATTTGCATGGGTAATAAGTCACAAAATGTGCACACTGACAATTGTCAAAGTGTCTCCATAAGCAAAGATCCTGCAGTCTGTATAGCTGGCTTGTAACATACAAGGAAATGCACGGGGAGCACATGGAAATAAGGTATGCTTTTTGATTCCCCAGCTTGGAAGGTGATGCCATCAATTTAGTTTGTATCCACAATCAGGAGCCATACAAAATGTACCTGCAAGAAGAAAAGGAGGACAAAGATTGCAGTTGCATGAGTACTCTCTCTTCGGTGAAGTAAGCTCCAGCCGTATAAGCAAGGAAAGCATAACATGCATATGGTTTGGTTTTGGGAGTCCCCCCCCCCCGTTCTGTGATTGATTGTTGTACTTTCAACTTCTCAGAGGTGAATATCAGAAGTGGAATAGGGTTGTATGCTGTATCCTGCTTTGCGTATCACAGGATATGAACATCTTCCCCTAAGGTGAAATTCTCTAATTTTTCAATCATCTTTAAATGCAACATGAACCATGTTTTCTGCCTAATTTACAAGCAGTGTGAGGTTTTTTTTTTTTTTTAAAAAAACACACTAACATTATGTTCTTTTTGCAGCTATGCTTTCCTTCCAGACAGGAAAAAAAAGGAAAGCTTGATGCCTCAAAGGCTTCTGAGGGCAGACAGATAATTAATACAGATAATACTGTTAATACAAATTAACACAGATAAAACAAGGCATGAGCCCACAGCTTTTAAGTCTCATTGATTTTAACAGAAGAGTTAAGCACTTGCTTAAATCTCTTCCATTGAAATCAATGGGATTTAAACGTGTTATATCTTTGGCTGGATTATGCCCATAATGAACTGTTTGCGCTTGCCCACATGGAAACACATGCAAGCACACATGTGTCCAAGAGTTACAACTTCAGGGATCCAAACTTGATACATTCAGAAATCCAAGCATGGTGAAACTGCTCATTAGCTGCTCAGAAGAGCATACAATATAAGACAAGCCCTGCTGGATCAGGTCAGAGGCTCATCTAGTCCAGCATCTCATCTAGAGTGGTCCACTAGCTGCTCTGAGAAGCCCATAAGCAGGAGATAAGACATACTTCTCCCCTTGCTCCCTTGCAGCTGGTATTCTGAGACCTACTGCTGCTGAATCTGGAGGTGGCCTAGGAATGGCAGAGAGTTTCCAGAATATTAACCCTCTATAGAACACAGTGGCAGACCTGCAATTAACTAAAAGGGGCAAATGCCCCAGGTACGGAGCCCCATGCACCTCTAGGACCGTGCGGAAGCCTCTCTGAAGCTTCCGACACAGTCAGAAACCTTGCTTCTGAAAGCATAGTTTAGGAGTGTGGGGAAGTCTCAGGAGGCTTCCCCAGTGTGTCCTGGAGTTGTGCAAGGCTCCATTTTACTCCAGGTGAGTGGGGGGGGGGGTGGATTTGCACATGGGGGACCATGGCATCCTGTGGGGATGCCATCACACACCTTTACCCCAGGGCACGGGGCTGGGGAGGTCTGCCATTATTAGAACATATACTTTTTAGATCCATTAACAAGATACTCCATCCAGTCTTAATTCCTGTAGAGATGCAGACAGGGTGAGGTTAACTTTAAATTCTGTCCTTTTTAAGGGTTTTGTAAATAAGGATCTTAAAACAGTCTGGAAGCTAATGTCAATTATGGGACACTGCTGAAATGTGTTTCCTCTCAGCCACTGCCTTTCAAGATCTGAGCAGCTGTATTTTCTACCAGCTGGAACCTCCAAATTATCTGCAAAGGTAATTCCAGATAATGCATATTGCCATATTTAATATGATGGCTGTAAAAGAAAAGAACATCTGTGGCAAACTTTATATCTGAGATGAAAAGCCACCATCTCCACATTAATCAGAGATGAAAAATGGGCAAGGTAGCTAAGCAACGGCCATTACCAAAGAACCCAGGTATCACCTGGAGTCTATAGACTCACTCCAGTGTTTTTTGATGAATAAATTATAACAATACTTAGCTATACTAGAGAGTGGCCTGTTGGCTGAACAACATACATCCTTAGAAAGTAATGGAATCCTATTGGATCCTGCTGTCTCTTTGGTCAGCCCATCACATTGACAACCAGGCCAAAGACAGGAGCAGAATGAGATAGCTACTTCATCCCAAAGGAGATGAGGCATTGTGAAGATGTAAAGGAGATGTATTGTGAGACTTGGTATGTCCAACTCTGAAAGTCAGTACAAAAATCAACTTAATGCCACACACTGTATACAGTTCCAGATTAAATCAACTGGAGGCCCTGGGCTAGGAGACTGGAGAGGCCCAAACTTAATAGTGTCTGATCATGAGAAACAAAACCTTGCTCTCTTCTTTATCTAAGCAATAATAGTAGAACAATGCTGAAATTTTAGCATTAATTAAAAAAAGATTGTTTGTAAGTTTATAAGACTTCCTTCCGCTGTCTCCTGTGTCAGGCTCTCTGCAAAACGGAAGCAGGGAGTGCTAACAGGAAGCAGGTTGGAGGGCTGAAAACAACGACACTAAACTTTATGAACTTGTTTTACTTTATTGAACTGAGTAACTGTTACTGAGTTAACACACTTGAGTAACTGTTATAGTCCAGTTATTTTCAGCCACTGTGCCATGGCACACCAGTGTGCCATGAATGGTCTGCAGGTGTGCTGCAGGAGTTTGAGGGAGGGTCATTTATTAGTAGGAACATTGAAGGATGTGAGCCCCCACCAACAGCATGGTGTATCTTGTCAATTGTCAAAAGACTGATGGTGTGCCTTGACCATTTAGTACCTTGTCAGTGTGCCATGAGACAAAAAAGATTGAAAATCACTGTGTTATACAGTCATAGACTCATTCATCACATGTTTAATGTTATTAAGCAACTGGGTCTAGAGAGTAAAATCAAGGATTTAAGGGGTTTTGGCATTTGGCAAATTTAAGGGCATTTGGCATTCCCATCAATGTGGCCTAATTTTGGATTTGCGGTTATACCAGTGGAGTTGCTAGGGGGTGCAGGGGGTACAGGCCGTACCAGGTGTTGCACACGGGAGGGTGGCTCCACTACTGGCAAAAATGTTTAAAATCTTGGTATTTTTGAGTAATACCATCATGTTATATATCAAGTGATGTGCAATTTCATGCAGAATGGAATGAAACAAACCATGTTGAAATATCTCTATTCTATCAAAAGTTATAGCCTAAAAACCATCAGGGCAGGGCAGTGGTACATCACCATACCCACTGCCTGGGGTGTTGCTACGCCTACTGCTTGGGAAAAGGACCATCATAGAGGTAATGCGCTGGCCTCCCACACCAGGTGACACAAACCCTAGGCATGCCACTGGCCTATACATTATTTTGGCCTAGATATGCATCTGATTTTTATTGCTATAAATGAAATAAAAGTAATGGTAGTTTTAAAAAATGTTTAATATTTTTGGCAGGAGGCCAAGCCCGCTCCCACCTAGATTATAAGGCTCTGGACCACTGCCTGCTCAGCCCATGTGTAAATCCAGCACTGACTGTATACTGAGGCTGCAATCCTAACCACACTTTCCTGAGAGTAAGCCCATTGAACAAAATAAGACTTGCTTCTGAGCAGACCTGGTTAGGATTGTGCCCTAGATGTGTTAAATCTGAAATGATATGGGGGAAACTCAGAAATAACGTGGTGATCGTGATACCCATCAGGAAGATTCTTGAGTCGGAAACTGAAATCCTCAACAACATGCTGAGTAAATTTCAGCTGTGGGCTACAAGCACAGCCTGTAAGTTAGCTGGAACCAAACTGATGACCTTTTCTCTACTGTGTTCCCAAATTAACTTTTAATGTCACGGGACAAGGTGGACACACTGAAAATAATTCCATTTGCCAGCTCTTCTAAAGTGAGAGCTTTTTGCCATGTGTTGCCATTTGCATCCAGCATAAGCACACCTCAAACAGCATATCCTGGACATCAATGAGACTGGTGGTGTCCATCTATTGTATGCAATTGGCAACGCAAAGTAAGGTGCTTTTGAACATGATTGCTTCTGCATGCAGAAGGTACTACAAGTAAAAGCTTATTGGCAGCTTCCCAAGTAAGTGGCACAATCCAAATTAGTCCTCAAGAGTACTGATAAATAGAAAGCTGTGCAAATCTTCTAGGCTGCAATCCTATACACACTTACCTGTGAGTAAATTCCACTGAACGCTTTGGGGCTTACTTCTGCACAGACATGCACAGACATGTTAGAATCTTGCAGTTCGTTGTGGAATGAGGGAAATTGTTCTGGCATGAGTGAAATGCAAGGCCGAACTACGCGTCACAAAAGAACCATGGCTACCACTGAAAACAACAGTTGTGCCTCTGCTCCAATTTCTGTCTCCCCCAAGCAATGACTTAGTATTCACAATCTGTGGTATGATGTCATCACACTCTGAGTTTCCTCACCCCCAACAAGTGGCAGCCTGTTAAGTGGAACAGGGGCAGGGAAAACAATGTCATATCACACATCTTATATTGCTAGTCATGTCGTTGCACACTGACAGCCCAGTTCTATCCTTGGCAGGGCCGATGGGTGCAGCAACGCCAGAATAAAGACCTCTGTATCCAGCGGCACTACCGAGGCTGCAGGAGCTCCCCTCAGGGGAAGGGGACTTTTATAAGTTCCAGCTTACTTACAGGCTGTGCTTGTAGTCCACAGCCGAGGAAAGCCCCAGGTCCCACAATGGGGCTTCTCAAGTCTGTGCCAGTTATTTTGTTGGTTCAGACGAGAAAACCTCCATGTCAGGCTTTTCAGCCCGACATGGAGGAACCCTCCTCCCAGGCTGGTTCCTCCCCCCACCTGCCCTCCCCCTCTCCAAAACAACTCCCCTACCCAAAAACCCACACCACCACCTGGCAGTGTGACTTAACTCTGGGCGCTTTCACGGCATCCTCTGTCCAACGTTGGGCCAATCCGCTGCCAGTGCTCCCTCTTCACAGGGTGCTGTAAATGTACTTTATGGTACATTTACAACACCCAGCACCGCACTGGAGCTCAGCGCTAGGGCTCCATTGGATTGGGCTCTGAGTTTCCCTCCTTCTCTGACTGCCACTTGTACAGTCTGTCACATGTTTTGTGGTTCTAGACATTTTGGAAAAGAGAAGGAGGAGGACCTGCAGGGCTGCGGTTTGTGACAGCAGCCATGTGTATCTAATAATATCTCCTTCCAATCTTAGACTGCATCTACAGCAAGTAGTTAAAGCTTGAGATGAGGCCTTAGATGGAATTTCAGACATGGTGTTTTTTTCCCCTAATGGAGTTGCTGAAGCTCTTTTACTGATATTAGTAGCTTACACAGTGCTGGGAAGTTGTGTTTATTTCAGAGGGCTGTGGACAGCTCACTTAGCAATGCTGAAGTTCTACAAGCTGCAGTTCTACAGGTTTTGACAAAGATGCTCTTCCTTCAGTTGGCAACCTATACACAGTGCCAATCACCATAATGTGCCTGCACTGTGCCGAGAAGCTGCATATCTCTTCTTATTTACATCTAAGCCTTGGGGACTGTGGATGCTTCCTGTTTGCATTCTGCTCCTGTCATGATTAACCAGCCCAGAGATTACTTCTGATGTCTGTCTACAGAGGACCTGCAAATACTTGTTTGGAAATGGAGGCTGCCATGTTTAGAACCAGCCATGTGATCTCAGTTTAGCTGCCGTGGTGGGAATCCAAAGAGCTTGCTTAGGGATGTGCAGTGCTTTGGGTATACTCAGTGGAATTGATTTTTCCTTGGACCAGCAGACTGCACCCTCCCATGCCATATCACAACTGCTAATAAAATTCCATTCAGGTTCAAAATTGGTTTGCCCTGTGGGGAAAGGGCTACTGTTTGAGAAGATCTGCAAGATCTCTATAGAGCTAGTTGCACAGTTCTTTGGCTGTGGGCTCCATGTCTGCCCAATGTCATTTTGTTCTAAACCTGAAATTTGGTGATCAAGCTTCAGACTTGAACCATGACGAATAAATTATACCAGGGGAGGAAGGCAATGAAGAATAAATAGCATCTGACATTATGTTTACCTACCTATTTTTTGAAATTGCAGGTAGAGAAAGGAGCGGTAAATGGCTACACGACGTGAGTCTTTGTCATGTGGGAAAGGGCATTGTATGGGAAAATACATAAGGAAGCATCATCAAGTGGCAGGCTGTCCTCCCACTTTGTCCTAGTGTTCCCCACCTGTGGCTTTCCTGCGGAATGACAGACAGATTTTTTCAGAGTATGACTTAACTGTACAACTTTTACCAATGCTGACTCATGATTAACCTTTATGGAAAGGAATGATGAGTGACAGCAAGTCTTTGAAATATTAGCAAAAGGCAGCAGAAAATCCTTCCAGAAAAATGTCCTTGGTTGATGCAGAATAGTCATAATGTGACATAATATTCCAGACCTTCAGGGGGTTGGGGCACACATGAAGTTGGTTTTAATTTCTCCTCACTAGCGATGGGGCTGTTCCATAATGCAATCCATGGTATGTTTGCTCAGAATTAAGTTCCATTCATTTCCATGGAACATACTTCCAGGGCAGTGCATCTAGCATTGCAGCTTCAGTGACAGAGCCCCTGCTTTGCATGCAAAAGATCCCAGGCTCAGTCCCTGACATCAGCAGGCACGGCTGGGAAAGACCACAGCCTGAAATCCTGGAACACTGCTGACAGTGGAGTTGATACTAGCTGAGACGGACCCAGGGTCTGACTGAGTATATGGCAGTTTTATGGGTGGGAAGTGTGGTCTGGAGGTGGAGCTGCTGCCTTACCTGAAAAAGCTTAGTAGGATCAGCTCAGGTCTTGCCTTGGATGGGTGCCGGAAGCTGTAGGCAAAAGACGAAGACATGTCAAGGAGTGTGGAGGAGTCAACTTGCAAGAAATGGATAACATCCTGAGAACCAGAATGAGGCATGGTTTGCAGCTGGCTGTGGAACCTTGGAAAGTGTGTGCAGCCAGGGTGATGACTGCACTATGAAGGGAAGCATCTGGAGAAATGGAGATTTCTGTGAGTTTCTGCTCAAAGAATAACACTCGTAAAAACCGCATTTGAAAAAGGGGGGGGTTTATGGTCAGACTGTCTATGTCAGTGGTTCCCAACATTTTTTACTTGCATACCCCTTGGCAGCCCATTTCCATAAACTGAACTTCTCATATTAGCTCTGCAAGGCATTCTAATGCCAGCCCTGCAAGGTATTCTAATACAGATTTGTCTTTTCCACTATTTTTAAATTCTTTTTCAAGTACCCCTAAAGGTCCCGGCAAGTATCCCCAGGGTACATGTCCCCCAGGTTGGGAACCACTGGTCTATGTAAGTCACCTGGAGTTATGGGATTCAAGTCTATGAGATAGGCAGTATACAAACAATGAAATAAATAAATACACACACGTGGCTCCCATATTACTTTCTTTAAAACACTCCTAGCCCACTTTGTCACACGAAAACAATTCCCAAATCATTTACAAAAGTTAAGCACATGAAACAAAACAAGTAAAGCTACCCACAAACAACAAGAAAACAAAACAAGAAACAAAAACAGCAGCAGAAGCAGCAGACCAATGAAAACCAGCATAAAACCTGAGAGCAAGCTTCCAGCACAGCAAGGCTTTTGAGTGTGGCAGCTCAGAACATGATTCACATGCTATCCCACCATTCAAGTCATATTTGGCCATTTGTGGGAGCCTGGAGAATGTTGGAACTACTGTGTTCTACACATGAGTTTTTAAAAACAATCTATAAATTTTTTTTTAGTGAGAGGAATAAAATAAATTGAAACAACGTAACATAGGCACAAGCAAAACAACAACAAAAGAAAGGGATAAATTTTGTGCGTGTGTGTTAATGTATATGATATCAGTAAGAAACATAAAAATACAAAACAATTCCAGCAATCTATACTATAAAATGTATGCCATAAATAATTCACCTGTACATATACATCTAAGAAAGGCTTCCAAATATCCAAAAATATGTTCGTTTGTAACTGTTATTTGTAAGCCATTTGTTTCAAATGTTGATTAGTTAAAAGGTCCTTGATCCATCATAATACTAGGAGGGCACTTATCCTTCCAATGTTTTAAGTGTAGCAGACATTGCTGATATCAAGACTGGATTACTGTAATAACAGTGTAATAGTACTGTAATTACTGTAAGAGCAGTGTGGGACTGCTCTTGAAGACCACCTGGAAATTGCAGTTAGTGCAGAATGTGGCAGTTCATATGATCATGGGGCCATGATGTTTTGAGTCTATAAGTCAACTGCACTGGCTGCTGATTTGTTTCCAGGTGCAATTCAAGGTGCAGGTTTAGAAATTTCAAGTCCTTTATCATTTAGGATTAGGGTATCTGAGGATGAGTGTCCTCTATTAGAAGATGACCTATTCCTGACATCATCCAGGGGTCACCTTCTAGGTGTGCTGCCCCTGGCAGAGGTTAGGCTACTGGCAATGAGGGGGAGAATCTTCTCTGTGGTAGTGCTGCAACTCTGGAACTCCTTTCCACTTGAGCTAAGCACTGTACCCTCCTGTAAGCCTTCTGGGGGTGGCGGGGTGGGTCTAAAGATTTGCTTTTTCTCCTAAGTTGTAGCATTGTGATTAGCACTGATTTTGTGCCAGTTGTTATTTTGTAGTATTTTTAATGCTTTTAATTTTTAGATTGTCTTGTTTTTAATATTATGCTGTAAACCTCTTTGGGCACTTTGATCATAATGGAAGAGGTAGGGATTAAAGATTTTAAACAAAAAGATAAACAAGCAAACATCCATCCCATACGGCGAGAAGCTGCCTGTGAACGGCTCTTGGACAATGAGGGTAGCCACGGCATGTTTCAATTTAAAGCACCCTCCATGTGTGGCAGCTCTAGTACGTGCCTCGGTTCTCAAGCAGACCAAGATCAGCTAAGATTAGGCAAGGCTGGAAACAGTGACAAAGTGTCATCATGTGAATCTCTTCCAACCCTATCACCCCATCCCTAAACTCCCTTGATAGGAAACTACTGCCCTTTGGTCTCCCAACAACTCTGCACTGACATCACTCAACACGACCAAGACTTTCAAAAGCCATAGAACATGTCTACATATAGTTTGGCAGAGTGGCAGACAGTGTGAACAGAGCTACTAGGAATCTTTGCTCTGATTCATTTTCCTTCCAGATTGAGGGATCGTTTTTGTTTTGCCTTTTTAGCTCGCATTCGAGGGTCCCCTGCCACTGCTCTCCATATCCGTTTTGATTGTCATGACCCATTTCCAAGCAAAAAAAACACCTCTGATTTTATAGCATTACATCCTTTCCAGCCCCCCCTCCCCCCGGCCCTTCTCAGCCTCTTCATAGTTCTTAAAGTTGGTTTTTGGCTTCAAGTTTACAGGGCTTTTTGCTATTTTTAGGATCCGGAATTAAAAGAACAACTAAGCTCTCATGTTGTCAATCTCCTGGGAGGCAATGCAGGGTTGTTTACTAGAGGATATTATTCTAGGGCTTTGTCCAGTCTACTTTTAGATGACACGGTTGATGAGACTTCTATCCCTTCTCATGGGAGAGCTAAGAACTCACTCTAGGCATTTTCAAGAGAAACTTCTATTACTCCTGGAGAACAGGCTTTGAGAAGGTTTTGTTAAAGCCACTGAGTTTATTGCCTTTCCTTCTGTTCTAAAGTCATCTTTTCTACCCGTGTCTTCCAAGAGAGGTCACTCTTCATCACACACTCTTCAAAGGATATGATTCTGGGACAATAAGTGAGGCCTTCGTCCTTTTCTTGGGCTTTAATTTTGTTTCTATTTTAAGGTTTGCTCTTTGCTACAGTAGGCGGCCTAAATAGGCATCGTCCCAGGGTTCTTACATCAACTTCAAATGCTTGTTATATCATGACCTTCTGTTGAGAGTTCCATGTGATTCCAGGAATTTTCACAACATTTGGCAGTTGTTGCAGAGATGGGCTCTTGTCGTAGAATTTGCGTACAGTACTCATTGCTGCAAAATATTATTACACACTTAGTAGGCAAAAAGTCAAGATTAGCATGCTTCCCAGTCCTGAATGCAAAAGCATCTATTGCAGGGAGAAGAGGCAAGCTCCAGGGCTGGCCAATTCACTAGCTGGCTGGATGAGATAGTGTAGAAGCCATGAGTCAGCCAACATCCATGAATTAATTATTTAAAAATAAAAAATAGAACTCCGCATTTCTGATCAATGCTCAGGATAGCCTACAGTTCAATTGCCAATGCCAGCCAAGAACAAAGAGCAGCCATCTGAAGTACACCAACCCAGGTAAAAGCAAACCTGACCATCTTAGGTGTGTCTTTGCTGCTTTGCCCTAAGAACACAAAGAGAGAGTTTGAGACACATGACCTCATCACTCCATGAATGTGGAGTTATGAATGAAAATGTTCTATTCTGTGCTGCTGCTGCTGCTGTGGAATTCACCTCTGAAAAAAAAGGAGTACCAAGATGTGAGGTCATTTGGTGACCTCAGGAAGTGAATGCTAAACTACAAAGAGTGCATAACTGTGCCCACTTCAGCCATGGCATAGTGTGACTGTCTCAGTCAAGAGGAAATGCACCATTCTGGCAAGGGAAAGAGAGGGGCAATCTCTTTTTTCAGATGCCTGTGCAAAATTCTGTGGAACATTTTGCCCTTAGGACTCATATAAACCAGCAAAAAACTGGTGGTATGGGAAACAATTGGGGTTATCTTGGAACACAGAGCAGAGTCAGCCACCTTTTCTTGGGTTCCCAGGCATGGGAGGGCATTCCAGCTACAAAGGTGCAAGTCACTAAAGGCACCACTGCAGTTGCCGTTGAACTTTTCCTGAACTACATTTGCTCTTGCACTTGCCCCCAAAAACAAAGCACCGCAGATACTCACCTATAAGTCGATCTCACAGATAAGACAAGGGCAGGTTTTGAGCCCAAAATCATGGAATTTGCTATGACCCTCAGATAAGTCAGGGGTTTAACTTAGGGAGGTGTCTGACTATACTTTTGTCTGATTTTACCCAAGGCCAGATCCTGAAAAATAACCTCCCAGTAATTGTTACCTAAGAACTGTACAGTCACTAATTTATTAAAAACACAGTGTATATACATAGTATGTATACATCTATACATACATGTATACATACATAGTACATATATGTATGTATACATATACATATATGTATACATAGTATAGCAAAAACAGTATTTAAAATAGTCTCTAATTTATTAAAAACTATGATCTATCTCATAGATCATAAGATACATTTTTATTCACTAATTTTTTTAATTGTTCTGTCAACAACCATTTGTAAACACTATCAGAGTAAGGCCACAATCCCATCCACACTTTCCTGGGAGTAAGCCTCATTGACTTTAATGGAACTTACTTCTGAGTAGACAAGCCTAGGATTGGGCTCTAAGTACACTGGAAACAGCATCCCAGTAGAACCATTAATGAAATCCTCCTTTAAAGTGCCTGGTGTCTTAAGCCAAAGGCTCTCTGTAGAACACACAACACACAACTGGGTATGTGCAATTCAGTTCACAGTAGAGAGACAAGCAACAAGGAGTGACTGAGCAAGTGCAGCTGCACATAGTTGCACCTGATTTACTTGGAAGTAGACCCTCTGTGGAGGAAGGGCAGCAGCACCTCCGGGCCTTGTGTGGAGGTCCTGGCAAGGGGATACTGCAGAAGCAAGCATGCTCTCCTAAAAGCTTACTACATAAGCAGCTGTTGCAAGTGCTTCCTAGCTGTTGCCAGCATGCAGCTAAGATCTCTGGCTAAAATACCTGTTGCTGCAGAATTATTCTACTTTAAATTCTACTCTCTGCTTTTCCTGTGTTTTGCATCTTTGCAAGGTCTCCAGGACTCTTCCAGTGAAAAGGACACACACACACAGGGAGATTGCTTCTCTCTCACACACACAGATGCTCCCCCCCCCACATACAAAAATGCAGGGACTTTTCCCCTCCAGTCGACTTCATTGGTGAGGATAGGGGGAAATGAGGTTAGCAAGGAGGTTTGCAAAAAGTTTTGCAAAGGAGAGACTGAAGTGTGACTGTATACAGTAAGGGGAGAGATGGAGAGGAAAGCAAGAGGAGGGAATAGACTGGAAGCCCAATCCTAGGCATGCCTACTCAGAAGCAAGTCCCTTAATAGTTAGTGGGGCTTACTCCCATGAAAGTGAGGCTAGGATTGTAGCCTTAACTGTTTTAAGTGCTCTCTCTCTCACACACACAAACTTTTCCTTTTATAAAAGTTAACTCTTCCTCTCCCCCCCAGTACAAATTCATCAGTGGTGAATGATTATGGGGAGAGGGGCTAGCAAGCCTCAGCTTAGCAACAGAGAGTTTAAAGTTTGGATTCAATAAGGGGGAGGGGGCAAAAACAAGAAGGAAAGAGGAGATGGACTTAACCCTTTCAATGGCTTAAGAAACAAAGGTACAGCCTTCTGCAGGCTGCCTCTCTCTCTCTCTGAAAAGATCACTCTCCCCCCTTCCCCACCCTGTCCAACTTCATCTGTGGGGAGATGGGAAGGGGGTTAGCAAGCTGGGTTTTCCAATGGAGTGCTTGAAGTTTAAATACAGTAGGAAGGGGGGAAGGGGGAACAAGAAGGAAAGAGGAGATGGACTCAGCTGTTTCAAATGACTGCTTCTCCCTTGCTCAGATGCCCCATCCCACACACAGCTCATTGTCTCCTGCTCTGTCTTGGGTGCCGCTCCAGAGATGCCTCTGGGCGCTAGTGCTGAGTGAAGGTGGCTGCTGCTGGCTTCAGTGGCAATTGCCATGCCCTTGGAGCTTCTGCAGCTGGACTACAGCCTGAAGGAGCACATGGAGCACACTCGCAGGCAGCTGTGAATGCTCAGCAGCAACCCCAGCCTGCACAGCCTCCTCTCAGCAGAAGATCACTTGCTCCCTCCCTCCCACAATAGTGATTGGCTGGCTTACTCGCCTCCCCCCACCCTCGCTGCTTGCCTGCCCCGGAGATAAGGCGGGGTAATGATTCAGGCTGCTTTTCTGGGAAGAAATTTTTCGCCTTATAGGCTAGTATCTACGGTATACTAATTTCTGAAAGCAAGTATGAGCTATGCACTCTGCAGTCAAGGCTGATGGCATGGATCATGAGCCAGCTGGCAATAAAAGGGTGAGGCATAGGGATGCTCCACTGATGAATCTCTGCCCTTGGCTGATGGAACTAATTGCTTCCCATTCCTGACCTGTCCACACTGGCTTTGCAATGCAAAAAAAAAAAAAAAAAAGACTGCAAGGGAAATCAACAGGTGCTGGGTTATTCACTACCCCTTCAGAATGCATTCAGCAGTCATTTATTACCATGCATAGGCAAATTAACAAGGATAAGGAGCATTTTAAACTCTAAATACAGCTTGAGAATAGATTAGGTGCTCCATTTGAATACAGCTGCAGGCAGCATATGACAAGAAGCAGAAATAACTTGGGAACCACTCTCCATCTTCCAGTAACTAGCCTTCCTCCCTCCCCAAATATCAAATCATCTCTCAATTAAATTTCAAGGTAAAACACTTTCTCTATCTGTACTTTGCTATCTCATAAACCTACAGGATGGTCAGATGAGTATTACAGATATTTGTGCTTATTGATGCAGACATTCATACTGGGATTTTTTTTTTTTTTAAGATTTAGCTTTTTTAAAAAAATTCAGGAAATATGACTGACTTGGTTCCAAAGATCCAACCTGTTGAATATAGGATGCTGCTTCTTAGGTAGACCATGGGTAACATTCCCCTCCTGGTGCACAGGACCCTTCCTGCTCCATGTCCTCCAAAGCCACCACTGATGGGGGCAGTCTGTGGGGAGATGCTTCAGATGGGTCTCTCTCTCTTTCACACACACACACACATTCTGCTCCTGCAGCCAGATCTTTTGATCCAAGCCAGTTCTTTAATGAGTCCCCCAACAAAAGACAACCACATAATAGAAGCATCTTTCAAGAATAGAAAATGTCCTCTGAAAGTGGGAACCCAAATATAACAGTCCTAGATTGGTGTTGGAGCATGAGTATCTGAAGGTGAGGTGAAAATGTGAAAGTAGTCCATCTATTTTCACCTTCTACAGCAAAATTATTCGAAACACTGGGAAGTAAAAGAATTACCAGTACTTTAAAGACAGATCACTTCCAGCTGTTTCAACCATTACCGGTTTCCTGTATGGGATGGAGAAGGGGAGAGAGAAAGACCCCCATGACAGCTGTGAAAGGGAGTGGGTGGAAAAACTCACTCTCCCCACAGAATGCTGTTTCATACCGAAAAAGGCAGTTCAACCACAAAGTTCCCAGGGTGACGTTGGGCCAATCAGAACCTCTCAGTCTAATTGCTGCAAAGGGTTGTTCTGAGATAAAATATGATGGCCACATATGCGCTCCTTAAGCTTCTTGGAGGAAGGGAGGGATTCAAATGTAACAGTAGTACTAATAGCAGGAAAAAGCAGAAAAGTGGTGAATATCTGATGTGTGACCAGGGCCTGTCTCAAAGGTTAGCCCGGTAGAGCACTGGTTGAGGGCCCACAGGAGCACTCCCAATGTCCCCAACATTTGGCAGGAAGCCAGACAACAACATGAGCAACTCAAGTAGTCACTGCTTTCTCTCACTCTCCCAGTCCACAAGTGGATTTCCTTAGAGGTGCCTGTTATGACACAGGGGCCTTTGAGGAAGCCCTTTTGTGGAGGACAGGAGAGGAGAAGCGACTGCAGAGCAATTTGTTCTGTTCGCCCTCCAATTGCCAGCTCTTTTTTTCAGTGCCACTGGGGCACTGAGAGCACTAAGAGAAGTAAATCTAAGCTGCCTCCATTTTACATTCTCAGGATGGGACGGTAAAGGGAGTGGCTTGGCCATTCCTCTCCATGTTCCACCAGGATACTGAGAGAGGCACAGCCTGTGATATGGCTTCTCTCTCAGTGCCCTGACAGCACTAATGGGTGTCCAAACCTTTGCTGCGGGGATGGGACACGGTGTGTGCATATGGACACAAGAGCACCCAGTGCAACATGAGGTCCCAGTACAGGGCTTTGTCCAAAAGTTCCCCAGAACCCAGTGCCAACACAATGTGTGACAATTGAGTACATGTGCATTGCAACTGAGTACATGTGCTCAGCTGTATGTACACATGCTAGGAAGCCATGAATGGCTGCAACATCAACAGCTTCCTAGTGCACCTGCGAGCAGGTGAAATTGCCTTATGCAACAGTCAACATGCATTTTCACACTTTCTTATACATGGAAATGCTCTCCATATCGACCAATTTGACATGTTTGAAATAGAACTAAATAACTGCTGAGGATACAAATTCCTGTACCACCTAGCAAGTAGAGCTTCATTTTGTTTCCTGATCAACCCAGGTCTGTTTTATGCACAGCTGTTACTTTAAACAAAACACAGAAAAAAACATTCTAAGCATTTTCATCCTGTTGATAGTCTGAATAAATCCATATCAAATGAGTAGTAAATAAATTATGAAGCAGAATTAGCCTCCCAAAGATCTTTGGTGTAAATAAAGTAAGATTGTTTAATCAAACAATGATCTAAGATTTTAATAATCTAGCTTGCCACCCACAGCAGATGTAACAGCAACAACAACAAAAACCCAGTTCACCAGAGTCCAGCTACTGAGACAGCTGCTGTGAGAGTATAAATGGTAGATCTGTAAAATTCAGCAACTTTGTGTGCAAACACTCAGCATTGTGTGAACAACTAGTTAATTGGAAGCAAGGCACAGTGCAGGGGGTCTATCTACAGCCTCTCTCTGAACTGCTGCACCAAGGTTGAAGGGTCTTTTGACTAGCAATGCTAGGGGCATCTGTTACATGCAAATGTTATGAATGCGCTACAGAATGTGGAAGAGAACAAATTTTAAATCAAATGCATATTCTTGTTAATGCAGGATTTTCTTTCCCTTGAAGGTGGTGGATCTCCCTGCAGGAAAAAAAATAGGTCACACACTTTGTGTACTTAAATTGCTGAACTTCCTAAAAAATGAGGCAATTTCTCTTGTGCAGTTTCTTCAGATGCATCTTCAAGTGTTTGCTGTTACACTTTATTCCATGTCACATCAGATGTGAAGAGTCAGTTTCATCCGCAGGAATTAAAAGCAAATCCTGGAAAAAGGTTAGCATGATCCAGATGGTACATTCGGTGAATCGGCTGTCTGAGATTGTGGTGGCTCCTGGAGAAAGTGCATCTTTGCCTTGTGTACGGGATGTTTCACATCAATCTATCACCACATCATTGTCATACATGACCATATGGAGAAATTCAAATAGATGCGCTGATTCTGAAATTCAGGTGACAGTCCTTTGTAAAATGTTGCTCCTTATAAATATTATATATGTTATAAATATTATATTTATTTATAAATATTATATAATATTCCTTTATGTTAAGGAAGGGATAGAATCCAGCAAAGTAGAGATTGAAGGTGGGTCCGACTCCACCGTAGAATCTCTGTGGGTTAAATTACCAGGCTTGTGCAGCGATGTAATACTGGGGGCGTGCTATCGTCCTCCAGACCAGAAATCGGATGGGGACCTTGAAATGAGGAAACAGATCAGGGAGGTGACAAGGAAGGACAGGGTTGTAATCATGGGGGACTTCAATTATCCTCATATTGACTGGGTCAATTTGTGTTCTGGTCACGATAAGGAAACCGGATTTCTTGACGTGCTAAATGACTGTGGCTTAGATCAGCTAGTCAAGGAGCCCACCAGAGGACAGGTGACTCTGGATTTAATTTTGTGCGGTACGCAGGACCTGGTTAGAGATGTAAACGTTACTGAGCCATTGGGGAACAGTGATCATGCTGCGATCCGTTTTGACGTGCACGTTGGGGGAAGAATACCAGGCAAATCTCTAACAAAAACCCTTGACTTCCGACGGGCGGACTTCCCTCAAATGAGGAGGCTGGTTAGAAGGAGGTTGAAAGGGAGGGTAAAAAGAGTCCAGTCTCTCCAGAGTGCATGGAGGCTGCTTAAAACAACAGTAATAGAGGCCCAGCAGAGGTGTATACCGCAAAGAAAGAAGGGTTCCACTAAATCCAGGAGAGTGCCCGCATGGCTAACCAGCCAAGTTAGAGAGGCTGTGAAGGGCAAGGAAGCTTCCTTCCGTAAATGGAAGTCTTGCCCTAATGAAGAGAATAAAAAGGAACATAAACTGTGGCAAAAGAAATGTAAGAAGGTGATAGGGGAGGCCAAGCGAGACTATGAGGAACGCATGGCTAGCAACATTAAGGGGAATAATAAAAGCTTCTTCAAATATGTTAGAAGCAGGAAACCCGCCAGAGAAGCGGTTGGCCCTCTGGATGGTGAGGGAGGGAAAGGGGAGATAAAAGGAGACTTAGAGATGGCAGAGAAATTAAATGAGTTCTTTGCATCTGTCTTCACGGCAGAAGACCTCGGGCAGATACCGCTGCCCGAACGGCCCCTCCTAACCGAGGAGTTAAGTCAGATAGAGGTTAAAAGAGAAGATGTTTCAGACCTCATTGATAAATTAAAGATCAATAAGTCACCGGGCCCTGATGGCATACACCCAAGAGTTATTAAGGAATTGAAGAATGAAGTTGCAGATCTCTTGACTAAGGTATGCAACTTGTCCCTCAAAACGGCCACGGTACCAGAAGATTGGAGGATAGCAAATGTCACGCCTATTTTTAAAAAGGGAAAGAGGGGGGACCCGGGAAACTATAGGCCGGTCAGCCTAACATCCATACCGGGTAAGATGGTGGAATGCCTCATCAAAGATAGGATCTCAAAACACATAGACGAACAGGCCTTGCTGAGGGAGAGTCAGCATGGCTTCTGTAAGGGTAAGTCTTGCCTCACAAACCTTATAGAATTCTTTGAAAAGGTCAACAGGCATGTGGATGCGGGAGAACCCGTGGACATTATATATCTGGACTTTCAGAAGGCATTTGACACGGTCCCTCACCAAAGGCTACTGAAAAAACTCCACAGTCAGGGAATTAGAGGACAGGTCCTCTCGTGGATTGAGAACTGGTTGGAGGCCAGGAAGCAGAGAGTGGGTGTCAATGGGCAATTTTCACAATGGAGAGAGGTGAAAAGCGGTGTGCCCCAAGGATCTGTCCTGGGACCGGTGCTTTTCAACCTCTTCATAAATGACCTGGAGACAGGGTTGAGCAGTGAAGTGGCTAAGTTTGCAGACGACACCAAACTTTTCCGAGTGGTAAAGACCAGAAGTGATTGTGAGGAGCTCCAGAAGGATCTCTCCAGACTGGCAGAATGGGCAGCAAAATGGCAGATGCGCTTCAATGTCAGTAAGTGTAAAGTCATGCACATTGGGGCAAAAAATCAAAACTTTAGATATAGGCTGATGGGTTCTGAGCTGTCTGTGACAGATCAGGAGAGAGATCTTGGGGTGGTGGTGGACAGGTCGATGAAAGTGTCGACCCAATGTGCGGCGGCAGTGAAGAAGGCCAATTCTATGCTTGGGATCATTAGGAAGGGTATTGAGAACAAAACGGCTAATATTATAATGCCGTTGTACAAATCGATGGTAAGGCCACACCTGGAGTATTGTGTCCAGTTCTGGTCGCCGCATCTCAAAAAAGACATAGTGGAAATGGAAAAGGTGCAAAAGAGAGCGACTAAGATGATTACGGGGCTGGGGCACCTTCCTTATGAGGAAAGGCTACGGCGTTTGGGCCTCTTCAGCCTAGAAAAGAGACGCCTGAGGGGGGACATGATTGAGACATACAAAATTATGCAGGGGATGGACAGAGTGGATAGGGAGATGCTCTTTACACTCTCACATAATACCAGAACCAGGGGACATCCACTAAAATTGAGTGTTGGGCGGGTTAGGACAGACAAAAGAAAATATTTCTTTACTCAGCGCGTGGTCGGTCTGTGGAACTCCTTGCCACAGGATGTGGTGCTGTCGTCTAGCCTAGACGCCTTTAAAAGGGGATTGGACGAGTTTCTGGAGGAAAAATCCATTATGGGGTACAAGCCATGATGTGTATGCGCAACCTCCTGATTTTAGGAATGGGTTAAGTCAGAATGCCAGATGTAGGGGAGGGCACCAGGACGAGGTCTCTTGTTATCTGGTGTGCTCCCTGGGGCATTTGGTGGGCCGCTGTGAGATACAGGAAGCTGGACTAGATGGGCCTATGGCCTGATCCAGTGGGGCTGTTCTTATGTTCTTATGTTCTTATGTTCTTATATGTGTATGGCAGACACTTTCAACACATTTTCCCCCTCTCTTTCTTGTACAGATAAATCACATGTGCACTTAAAAAGTGCCTGATGCAATGTACAATAAAAATATCACAGAGCTGGAAACATGTTGCTTGCAGTCACTGCCTCCTATGCTTGTCACAGGTTAACCAATGGCTTAAACATATACGTTCACCCACTCTTTTTAAAATAACCATATTTTTAGTAAAATCAACTTATGATGCAATTTACCACCACTTGCTCTTTGATACAGTCATTGAGTTACCTGGCAGGTGACCCAAGTGAGACAAATTCCCAAAGGAATTCCTATACATTTCCTACTAGGAAAAGCTAGTAGTCATTCCTATACATGCCAGGTTCACAGACAGTGTGCCTTTGGATAAAGTTGGAAGGCAGCAACAGTGGGAGAGGGCATGTCTTCAACTCCTGCTTGGGGGCTTCTCACATCCAAACCAGGATCCATTATCCTTTCCTGCTATTCCATGTAAGAACAGATGATACTGCCAGAATGAACCTTGAAAAGATCTCAAAAGAGTACAAAGCTTTGGGAAGGGAAGGAGTAGGGGAGGCACAAGTGATGCTTTCAGCTATTCTACTGCTGAAGGTCAGCTTAGCAAGAGAAAGCAAGATCCTCGAAGCATGCAGCTGGCGACAAAGATGCTGCCTTTGGGCTTGGTTTGGATTCTTGGACTTCAGCCCATGCGACCAAGATGAAGAACTCCTGGCAAAAGATGAGTAGCACCTCATGAGGTCTGGGAGGACTGTCCCCCTCATCAAGACAGCTTCAGATGAAATCGACAGAGGGAGACAAAAGGCCAGAATCAGGTATTGGAGAAAAGAAGAGACAAAGGAGAAAACAGGCCTGCAGGGGTGGGTGAGAGCATGGTCAGTGAATTGCAGGAAACTGCAGAGATGCAAGGTCTCCAAGGTCTATTAAAAAATGCACAGAGTATTGGACAGCAATAGATTGAACTTGAAATCCTAATATGAAAAGGTAAATATGATCTGATAGGTATCACAGAAACTCGGTGGGATGAGACTCATATGTGGAATATAGAAGGGTATAACTTGTTCAAAAGTTCCAACAGAAAGGGTGGGGAAATGGCATTATGCATAAAAAGAATGAATATGCCTGCACAGAAATCCAGGAATCTGAGCACTAAAGTCCAGTCCAAAGCATTTGGGTAAGAATAAATGTAGTGATCGTCAGCCTGGGAAGGCAGCTCATCTGAGAGAAGGAAAACTCTGATCCCAAACCTCCACTGCCTTGTGGCTACATCCAGTTATGGAAAAGGCTTCAGGAGTCAACCTTGAGGCAAAATCCGGAGCCGGAGTTCCTGAGGCAGTTAATGGCTGAACACAGTCACATTCTGGAAACTCCTGCGATGCCGCTGGAACCAACCGTATTGGCCTCTGCCTTTCCATTGGACCATTTCAGCGACGTGGAGAGGGGGGATTTGCTGCATGGGGAACAGCCTGTCCTCCATACCTACTTTACCCAGGCTTTGCGCACTGGAGAGGACACTCTGTTCCAGAACCACCATTCAGAGTGTGACACCATAGTCTTCCGAGACTGAAGGATGCCAACAAGAAATGTAGTGATCCCATTGTGGAAGTCTGTTATAGACCTGGCTAAGCTGAAGTGAAAGATTATGCAGATAACCAAGCTTTCAGAGAGGCAAGCCATCACAGTAATGGGGGGGGGGGGACTTCAACTATCCTGACATCTGCTGGAAGTGTAAGGGCCCAATCCTCTCTGTGGGATAAAGTGGCGGACTGCCAGGTCTGCCAGTATATCCTGTAGTCCGCCATCACAGCTGCCACTTCTGTCATATGTGGTGCACTACTGCCAGTGCAAAGGTCATGAGGCTGTGCATCGATACTGAGTGAAGGAAAGCTAAGTGTGGTCAGATATGCACCCTGGATTTCAGGAAAGCTGATTTTTGTGAGCTCAGAGGAACTCTAGTAGCCATGGATAGAGCTTAATAAGGCAAAAAGTGTCCAAGTGAAATGGTATTTTTTGAAAAGTGAGATACTGAAGGTGCAACTGAAAACAATTCTTATGGGAAGGAAAATTGGAAGCTATCTAAGGAAACCAAAGTGGCTACACAGAGCTTTCTGAAAGATTGAGAAGCAAGGACAACTATGAGAAGTGGAAGGAGAGACAAACAAAGGAGCAGCTCACCAGTACAGCCTGCACTTACAAAGACAGTGTAAGGAAAGCGAAAGCACAGAATGAGCTGAGGCTTGCAAGGGATGTTGAAAACAACAAAAAAGTTGTTTTGGCTACGTCTGAAACAAGGTGAAGGACAAACGAGTGGTGAGCCTGTTGCTTGGGGGAGATGGAGAAGTGATAATAAATGACAGAGAAAAGGCATCTGTCTTCTCCCACAAGGGAAATGCAGCCAAACTTCACAACAGTTGCACTAATGAAGGAAGGGGGGGGGGGGGATCGCCACTCAAGATGGGTAAAGAGATGGTGAGGGAACACCTGGTTACTTTAAATGAATTTCAGGCTCCAGGATCAGATGAATTACACCCCAGAGTACTGAAGGAACTTGCAGGTGTGATTCCAGAACCTCTGTCTGTCATCTCTGAGAACTCCTGGAGAACAGGTGAGGTGCCCGAGGCCTGTAGATAAGCAAATGTTATTCCTATCTTTTATAGAAAAGGAAAAAGGAGGATCAAGCAAACTACAAACCAATCAGGTTGCTATTAATACCTGGTAAGATCCTGGACAGATTATTAAGCAGAATAAGCTGTCAACACTTAGAAAACAATGGGGTGATTTCTAGCAGCTAGCATGGGTTTGTAAAGAAAAGTTGTGCCACATTAATCCTTACAGTGACTAGACTGATAGATCATGGGAACGCCTTGGACAAAGTGTACTTAGATTTCAGCAGACCATTTGGTATTGTATTAGTGGACCACAAGCTGAACATGAGCCAGTAGTATGATGCAGCTGCAAAAAAGTGAATGCAATACTGAGCTCCATTAATACAGCAATGGAGTCCAGATCATGAGAAGTAAGAATTCCACACTATTCTCCCCTAGTCAGGCCTCACTTGGAATACTGTGCCCAGTTCTGCACACACACACACACACACACACACACACACACACACACACACACACACACACACCCATTTTAGGAAAGGCATTATTAGCTGGAATGGGTTCAGAGGAGGGCAATGAAGATGGCAAGGAGTCTGGAAATCAAGTTCTATGAGGAAGGGTTGTATGAAAAAATGAAGCAAAAATGAAGAGAAAACGAAGCCATCTTCAAGAGTCTGGGGGCTTGTCACTTAGAAGAGGAAAGGGATTGCTTTCAGCAGTTATGGGACTATTATTATTATTATTATTATTATTAGTATTAGTATTAGTATTAGTATTAGTATTTATTTATTATTATTATTAAATAAATAGTATTTATTATTATTATTATTATTATTATAATAATAATAATAATAATAATAATAATAATAATAATAATAATAATAATTACTATTATTATTAATAGTATTTATATACCAGTTTTCAAAAAGTGGTTTACAGAAAAAAATCAAATAACTAATGGCTCCCTGTCCCAAAAGGGCTCACAATCTAAAAAGGTGCAAAACCAGCAGACAGCCAGTAGAAAAGGCACTGCTGGGGTGAGGTGGGCCAGTTACTCTTCTCCTGATAAATAAAAGAGGAGCACCCACTTGAAAAGGTACCTCTTAACCAGTTAGCAGAACAATGGGTTGAAACCACAGGGAAGTAGATTTAGGCTAGACATCAGGAAAAACGTTTAACTATAAGAGTTGTTGAGCACTGTACTGAACAGGGCGGTTGAACTACTAGATGTTCTTCAATATTCCTTCAAACTCTAGCATTCTGTTCTTCCCAGAGGAACCTTTGTCCTCTATGGGAATCAGGAGGCTGGACTAGATGAGCTTGATCCAGTGGGATCTTATGTTCTTGTGACAGGATAAACTGTCTTCTCTCTCAAGATGGCCCTTAAGTAGCCCACACAGGAACATGTATGGCCCAAACCCATTTGAATGCTGCGCCGCTAATACTGCAACAGCATGATGTCCGCACAACATCCAAGGAACCAATCACCGCATCCACCCAACCCTGACAATGGCAGCTAGAAAAGTACTGCCAGTATGAACTGAACAGGGAGCACAGCAGGCTCGGGGCCAATGAGCAGCCGTGGCTGGGAGAGGAGCCTTCCAATAGCCTCTAGGAATGAGTGCATGGGCCCCAATGCGATCCATGGGGAGGTGCCCCAAAGGCACCACACTCACAGGACACAACACAAGGATGGCACAGTACTACCATCCTCTGCAGGAGCTACTTTGGCATCAGCAGCAAAGGAGTAAAAGCTAAGAACTGCTAGGAAGCCCTGCAGCCATGGTTCAGGTCCCCTTATCCCTCCCATATGAACACACACACACACCTCAAGGAATATCTTTTTGAGCAGAGCAGAACAATAGCTCTCTTGAAAGAAAGCAGCCATATGACACAAGCACCCAAGAGTTTCCATGGCAAGGATTTGAGTCCCTGAGGGAGCATCTGCCAGCTAGAAAGAGCACTTTTGGCAAGGGAGAGACTGAGGTGATTCACAGTGGGAGTCACAACTCAAGCCAAGCTGGATGCTCACTGTCCAGAGCCACAGGCTGGGAGCCAGGCAAGGTGGGGTTGGGCCCAGCCAAGGCACTGGCCTCACAAGAAAAGCACTAACTTATCCAAGAGATCAATTCAAAACACCATCTACTGTGTTCACCTTAAAGCAGTGGTTTTCAAACTCTCATGGAGAGTTTGAGCCACTGTAAGTGCTTGCAGGGGCGGGGGGGGGAGGTGGCAGGGGGGAAGGATCGTGCCGCTCAGGGGGCTGCAGGGCCCTCTAGTAGTTCTTAGCTTTTACTCCTTTGCTGCTGATGCCCCTCAGCATCTTCATGCTGGTGCTGAAGATGGCACCAGGCTCTCTGCATCCCCGGGAGGCTGCAGGAGGCTTGGGTAAGTGCACCCAAGCCTCCTACAGCCTCCCAGGGGTGCGGGGAGCCCGGTGCGATCTTCAGCAGGGCTCCCCGCAGCAGTGAAAGTGGAGCGATCGCACTCCACTTCCGCTTTAGCGGAGGCAGGGCACGATTGCTCTGCTTTTACTTTCACTGCTGCAGGGAGCCCTGCTGAAGATCACACCGGGCTCCCCGCACCCCCTGGAAGGCTGCAGGAGGCTTGGATAAGTGCATCCAAGCCCCTGCAGCCCGATCCTGAGGATTGTGCCGCTGCCTCCAGGCTGCCTCCAGGCTGCCCCTACCCCTTAAGGGGGCAGAGGCCAGGGCCCACAGGCTGGGGCATCATGATGCCCCAGTTTGAAAAGCCCTGCCTTAAAGGGTAGCCCCGCAAATTACAACTGAAAGCCAAAGGTGCAATATCCAGGCCTAGCCTTTCGTAATGGTAAGAGTTAGTCCTGTGAAAATAGGAATAGTTGTGTTGTCACAAACACACATTTTTAAAAGAAGGTGACTATTGGGCACTTCAGTAGAAATGTCAGCTTGCCAGAGGGGGAAGGACATAGAAGCTGAAACCAACTCATCCTAAGCTGGAGTGTGGGGGAGCACCTTGAAAGTGTCATACTAGGAAGAGGATTCAGGCAACAAACTCAAGGTAAAGCCAGAAGATTGGCTGTGTGGGGGCTGCGTATGGGAAACTATCCTTGGGCCTATTTATGTTTCACTGTGAGGCTGTTCCAGAAAGTTTTTAGACCTATGGATATCTCTTCTTTCACACTGAGGGCTAGTGTTAAGATTACGGCTCAGGACTGTGGAGTTCTTTCGCTTGTTGTGGGCGATAGCAAGGGGGTCATTCAGTAGTGCCATTTGTGACACTGAAGCAACCATTCCAAATTGCAACAGCTTGGGAAGGAATTGCAGTTTCCCAGTAACAATAAGGCATTGTGGTTTGGGCACTGATAAACTGTGATAGCCCTGAAAGTGTTACCAAGAGTGCTTTTAAAGCATGTGTAACATGCGCACATGGGGGGGAGAATCATGTGCTGAGATCCTGTGTAATGGGCCAGTGGCACAGCTGTGTAATTTACAGCACAATCCTTTGCATGTCTGCTCAGAAATTGTATTCAATGGACATATTCCCAGGGAAATGGTAGAGGATTTCAGCAATAGTGTAGAAAGGACAATGGAGGGAGGGGTGAAAGGTGCAACAAAGAGAGTTATTTAAGTGACTCAAACCAAAAAGGAATTCAAAAGTGGGTCAGTCTAGCTGAACTTGCTCACTCACACTTTAAGCAAGACAGAGGAAAACACTTTCAAACCTTTCATACACAACTGAGCTTTATGTGTATACAGTGGTTAGGAAGAAAGAGATGGAGAAGGAACAGAAGGAGCAGAGTGAGAAGGGGGAAAGAAGAGGGTGGAGGGACAGAGACTAGGTGGGATTGATTCCCAGAAGAAAAAAAGGTATTTTTCTATAAAGGCCTGGAAATGCAGTTGTCTGGATTCCCCTGACTTACCTGGGAGCAGAGCCACCCAGGAGCCAGCCCCCAGACTAGGCAGCAGCAGCAGCAGCAGCAGCGGAGGGAGCGAGTCTGCCTTAGCCCCTGCAGCTTGCAGGGGAAATGGAGCCACAGGGCTGCCATAGCCGGACCCTCACACCTGCTGGGAGAGCAGTTACGAGACCAGAGGGGACTGGCCTGCAGAGTCCTGGGAGCAAACTATGGCAAGCCACAACCAGGCACTCATTGGCAAATCTGGCCTGCTCCTGAGCCTGACGCTGGAGCGTGGGGGACCAAGCCAATCCCTGACCGGCTAGATGGGCCTCCGGCAGATCGCATGAAGCTCCAGGGCTTGCCATTGCCCCTTGTCTGTTAGTCTGTGGGGACAACACCATCCACAAGCCCAGTCCATTCCAGGGGTGAGCAACAGTTCCTACAGCCTGGCTGGCAGGCAGAGCAGAAAGGAGAGGCACAGTTGAAAAGAGGGAGGAAAGGTGCAGGTGGCCAGTATTATAACCCTCACAGGGAGGAAGGGGCAGAGCCTAAGGGGCTGGTCTCCAGCATAAAGCCCAGCCCAGACAGGGATGAAGGCAGGATTGACTAGGCTACTGGCTGGAGTAGATGCTGGCTAGCCTATGAGCCAAAGCAGCCTGAGGTTGTGCAAGTCCCAGATGCTGGGGAGAAGGACTTGGGTGATGCAACCCACAACCCTACTGAGGCCACTTGGGCCAGGCTGATATTGCTGAGGCCAGACCCTGAGGTGCCCCACTGCTGCCTCCTGTGTCCCAGGCCAAACAGCAGTCCTTATGATATGGAGGAGGGAAATGAGAATACAGTATTGGCAGGAAAGGGGAAAGGTTTCTGCAGTCCATATCGCTACAAAATGCTGTAGATTGATGGTGGCTCTCTGTAGCCTGGACGAGGGCTACAGGCAAAGGGTTCAAAGGCAAATCATTTCACTTGTTTGTTGTGGGGAGTTAGTCTCTCCCACCTGAAAAACATTTGTAAGCAATACCCCACGTCCCCTGAAGGAGATTAAGCAGAATATCCAACTAAAAAGCCCTAGTTTGAACTTTTTCCAGCTCTTAGAATCCTTGAGAGATTTGTTTCAGGGATTCATTTGGGGAAGAAACCTGAGGCTGATCTCAGGTCTCCACTAAAAATGGTGGGAAAGCAGACTAAAAACACAAGCACATATGTACCACATCACTGCCACAAACAGGAAAGAAGGCCACACACACTAAGCATGTATGCACTGTGAATAACGTGTGACAAAGGCAAGGAAAGACAGAGTGAAGTGATGGATCTTTGGAGAGGCTGCACTGAAGACCAAGATTACCAGTCCACTGCTGAGAACTCTGAAAGAGTTGTAAGGCAGGGACCACTACAGTAAGGGAGTCAAGCCAGGGGACTCCCTGAGTTAAAGCAGACAGAAAACTGTGCATGCAAGGGATAGGAAGCAAGCCCTTGCATGCTGTTAAGCAGCCATCAGAGGGAGGAACCAGGTAACGGAGCTTCTCTGTTTTCCTGGACACATTGAGAGGGAACCCACAAAAGTTATCAACCACTGGTTCAGTGACTTTGGTTGCTCTGGGGGGAGAGTGGCCCTTGGATGGCAGCTGGAATGGCAGTGAGTTGATGCAGCACCAGTGAGTTAATGATCAGCAGACAGCAAGGCAGGATGGAGCAAAAAACAACCACACAAGACTCTCGTGCCCAGAGCTTTTGTAGACTATTTTCCTATAGAATCTCATGGGATGTGCCTCCTTGACTGAATTCCAGTCAGGTGGTTGGTGAGGACCACTGGAGTCAAGGATCACTAAACGTGGTTGGTTTTTTTTCTCATATAGTCAGGAGCTCTTAGCAGGTGGCTTTTGTTACCAGGTGCAATTTTGCTGTTCCAGCAGGATTTAGAGCTAGTAGCTGCATTTGATTGTTGGAGCTGTGCAAACTCCATTTGAATTAAGGAGGAAGCACCTCTCCGTCAGCATTCTAAAACAGACCAAATGCCCTTAAACAAGTGGAGGGGTGATTATCTGGCGTTCATCAAAAACATGGTCTTCCTGGCCTGTGGACCTGAGGGCTCTTACCATCAGTCCATCATTATTGGCCTATCCTATGATCTCCTGGCAGGCACTCAGCACCAAGTTCACATGTATAAATGTCCCCTGCATGCCTTGACATAGAATGTTGTCCATATGACATATGGAACTCTCTAGAAGGCTCAAGATTGTGATGCAGTGAATGAGCTACACTTGGGCATTTGTTGCATTAGAAATTAATGATCTGGAAAGGGCCTGAGTGACTAGGTCTGCCTGAATCACCAAGGCAGCTGCACCCTCATAAGGAACAGAGTAGTTTCTAGCTTTCCCTCACTGATCAGAATGACTTGAATCACCATGGGCTTGTTGTGCCTTATGAGTACTTCAGTTCTGCCACTGCTGCGCTCAGTGCATCAGCCTCTCTCAAGGGCTCTTGCCTTCCACAGTCTCCAAATGCTCCAGAGCAGCATTCTGTGCTTGCATTAAGCTCTCTGGGGCCAATTCTCCCTGCTGTGAAGCAGATTTCTAGTAATAGTCTGAGCCTGGAGGGCATGTCACCCCTCTGCTGCCACAGCTGACCTCACATTGAACTGTCAGTGCTGAAATGCAGGCTGGTGGCCCCTATAGGCTGTGTGGTGTACTTCATTGAGAAGCTGGTGCAGAATGAGCACCCGAGGTCAAAGCTGGTGTTAGGCTGGTGTAACTCTCTAGCCAACACACTTCCACTGCCAGGGGGTGCTGCATGCCGAATCAAGCTTTCAGCCCCTCACCGTCTGATGGACTTAAATAAATAAGAAAAGAGAACACTCCAGTAGTTATCTGCCTGTGCTTTTCTATAAGGACTTCAAAAATACAAAAGCTCTTTCAAGTAGGCAGGCAAAACCATGCAGGAGAACAGCAGCAGCAGCAGGAGGCAGAGAGAGAACGGATAGCGTTTTCCAAGTGGAAACAGACAGCTGCTGTGAAGAGCGGAAGGGTGAGACGCCCTCTGAAATCTTATTACAGTGGCGACTGAAATTGAAAATGAGCTTGCTGGCCTCAATTTAATTCCTATTTGTGAAGATGGTTTTAAAAAACCCCCAAAAACCCCCACAAAAAACACTGCACAGATTGCTACCACTCCATCACAGAAGGCCGGGACTAGGGCACCGTGACAGAAGAAATATTGACAAGGGAGGATTGATAAAGGGAGGGATACACAAATCCAGGCTGGGTTGGGGAAGCCGCAGAGAGCTGGGCTATCCTCAGGTGATGTGGAGAGAGAGAGTGGCCATTTTGCCTTTCTTAGAATGCCTCATACTGGTTTATTTCATAAATGGCCATTGGTTCTTATGTTTAATCATGGCTGCAGGCAGCCTTTGCCTTGCAGGTTAATTACTTAAATGATTACTTATTAAGGATGAAAGGGAACCCATTCTACCAACTCAGGCTTCATGTGGCAATATTTAGTAGAAATGACAGGCACATTTTACAGAAGGTAGCCCTTGGTCTAAAAAAACTCCACAGTCAGGGAATTAGAGGGCAGGTCCTCTCCTGGATTGAGACCTGGTTGAAGACCAGGAAACAGAGTGGGTGTCAATGGGCAATTTTCACAATGGAGAGAAGTGAAAAACGGTGTGCCCCAAGGATCTGTCCTGGGACCGGTGCTTTTCAACCTCTTCATAAATGACCTGGAGACAGGGTTGAGCAGTGAGGTGGCAGAATTTGCAGACGACACCAAACTTTTCCGAGTGGTGAAGACCAGAAGTGATTGTGAGGATCTCCAGAAGGATCTCTCCAGACTGGCAGAATGGGCAGCAAAATGGCAGATGCGTTTCAATGTAAGTAAGTGTAAAGTCATGCACATTGGGGCAAAAAATCAAAACTTCACATATAGGCTAATGTGTTCTGAGCTGTCTGTGACACATCAGGAGAGAGATCTTGGGGTGGTGGTGGACAGGTCGATGAAAGTGTTGACCCAATGTGCGGCAGCAGTAAAGAAGGCCAATTCTATGCTGGGGATCATTTGAAAAGGTATTGAGAACAAAACGGCTAATATTATAATGCCGTTGTACAAATCAATGGTAAGGCCACACCTGGAGTATTGTGTCCAGTTCTGGTCGCCACATCTCAAAAAGGATATAGTGGAAATGGAAAAGGTGCGAAAGAGGGCAACTAAGATGATTGCTAGGCTGGGGCACGGCGTTTGGGCCTCTTCAGCCTAGAAAAGAGATGCCTGAGGGGGGACATGATTGATACATACAAAATTATGCTGGGGAAGGATAAAGTGGATAGAGAGATGCTCATTACACTCTCACATAACACCAGAACCATGGGACATCCACTCAAATTGAGTGTTGGGAGAGTTAGGACAGACAAAAGAAAAGATTTCTTTACTCAGCATGTGGTTGGTCTGTGGAACTCCTTGCCACAGGATGTGGTGACGGCATCTGGCCTGGATGCCTTTAAAAGGGGATTGGACAAGTTTCTGGAGGAAAAATCCATTATGGGTTACAAGCCATGATGTGTATGTGCAACCTCCTGATTTTAGAAATGGGCTATGTCAGATGCGAGGGAGGGCACCAGAATGCAGGTCTCTTGTTATCTGATGTACTCCCTGGGGCATTTGGTGGGCTGCTGTGAGATACAGGAAGCTGGATTAGATGGGCCTATGGCCTGATCCAGTGGGGCTGTTCTTATGTTCTTATGATGCAGGAAGGGGGGGGGGTAACAATTTTTTTCATAGGTGTTTTCTCAGCCAGTTAATGGCTTTATTTATGATTTGATATTTTTGTGTCTCATGACTCAGGCGTGAAAAGTGGAGTGCAGATAAGAGCAAAAGGGCCTTGCTAGAGGGCTTCTGGCATCTTTTTGCTGTCAACGTGATGGAGTCCTTCCAAAAGATTTCAGCAATGCTGTCAGATGCAAGAGCAGAAATTTTAATTTGCTGTTCATTATGTTTAGATTATGGAGTGCATCCCAGCTAGCAGGTTGTGTTCCTTGTATTTCTGGAAGCCTCACCATGTTCACTTGGTTTGCTCTCCTCGCTACCTCAGTACATGTGCATATGTATATATGTATCATGATATATGTTTCATGTCTTCCTTATCAAAGTCTGTGCCACAACAACCAATTTTAGTATTTGATATGCCACAGGAAAATTTGGACATACCTACATTGCAAATGTATACTGGCTTCATACTACTTTAATGCCCCAATCCTATTGCGCCATTGGCACTGATGCAGCTGCGCCATGGATGTGCGCACTGCATCTAATGGTGGTGGGAGAGATCACGAGGCCTTCTTGTTCCCTTACCTCTGGGCAGGTTTCTAATGGCCTATGGGTCTCCTTGAACCTACAACAGTTCTATAGCTGGCAGGAGGCAGCATGGGCAGATTAAGGAGGCAGCATGGGCTGAAAGGAGAGGGATGGGATCTGATGTGCATGTTTCCCAATTTGTTTTAAATAGAGCTCAACAAAAAATATACACTCAGGGCCCAATCCTATCCAATTTTCCAGCACTGATGCAGCTGTGCCAATGGGAGTATGCAGCATCCAGTGGTGGTGAGGGGCAGTCATGGAGACCTCCTCAAGGGAAGGGAATGTTTGTTTCCTTACCTTGGGCTGTATTGTGGCTGCACTGGTGCTGGAAAGTGGAATAAAATTGGGCCCTCAATTCTATCCTGAACTTATCCAGTACATTACAATATAAATATTGCAAGAGAGAGTACATATTCACAATGTTGATGGGGAAACCAGTTTTAAGTCTGTAACTCTCCTCCACTAGGTGCTCCGAAAATGCAGTCCCCCTTTGCTAAACTGTAAGCATTGTATTGGCAACCTTCAGTCTCGAAAGACTCTGGTATCGCGCTCTGAAAGGTGGTTCTGGAACAGCGTCTAGTGTGGCTGAAAAGGCCAATTTGGGAGTGACAATCCCTTCCACACTGGGAGCAAGTGCAGTCTGTCCCTGGTCTGTCTCCCTGGCTATGGGCCTTCCTTCTTTGCCTCTTAGACTGTTGGCCAAGTGTCTCTTCAAACTGGGAAAGGCCATGCTGCACAGCCTGCCTCCAAGTGGGCTGCTCGGAGGCCAGGGTTTCCCACTTGTTGAGGTCCATCCCTAAGGCCTTCAGATCCCTCTTGCAGATGTCCTTGTATCGCAGCTGTGGGCTACCTGTAGGGCGCTTTCCTTGCACGAGTTCTCCATAGAGGAGATCCTTTGGGATCCGGCCATCATCCATTCTCACGACATGACCGAGCCAACGCAGGCGTCTCTGTTTCAGCAGTGCATACATGCTAGGGATTCCAGCACGTTCCAGGACTGTGTTGTTAGGAACTTTGTCCTGCCAGGTGATGCAGAGAATGCGTCGGAGGCAGCGCATGTGGAAAACGTTCAGTTTCCTCTCCTGTTGTGAGCAGAGAGTCCATGACTCGCTGCAGTACAGAAGTGTACTGTACTCAGGACACAAGCTCTGTAGACCTGGATCTTGGTATGTTCCGTCAGCTTCTTGTTGGACCAGACTCTCTTTGTGAGTCTGGAAAACGTAGTAGCTGCTTTACCGATGCATTTGTTTAGCTCGGTATCGAGAGAAAGAGTGTCGGAGATCGTTGAGCCAAGGTACACAAAGTCATGGACAACCTCCAGTTCATGCGCAGAGATTGTAATGCAGGGAGGTGAGTCCACATCCTGAACCATGACCTGTGTTTTCTTTAGGCTGATCGTCAGTCCAAAATCTTGGCAGTCCTTGCTAAAGCGATCCATGAGCTGCTGGAGATCTTTGGCAGAGTGGGTAGTGACAGCTGCATCGTCGGCAAAGAGGAAGTCACGAAGACATTTCAGCTGGACTTTGGACTTTGCTCTCAGTCTGGAGAGGTTGAAGAGCTTTCCGTCTGATCTGGTCCGGAGATAGATGCCTTCTGTTGCAGTTTCAAAGGCCTGCTTCAGCAGGACAGCGAAGAAAATTCCAAACAAGGTTGGTGCAAGAACACAGCCCTGCTTCACTCCACTTCGGATGTCAAAGGGGTCTGATGTGGAGCCATCGAAGACAACAGTGCCCTTCATGTCCTTGTGGAAGGATCTGATGATGCTGAGGAGCCTGGGTGGACATCCGATCTTGGGGAGCATCTTGAAGAGGCCGTCCCTGCTGACCAGGTCGAAAGCCTGTAAGCATGCTGATTTGAAAAGCAGCCCTTTCAGGTGAAAACTTCAGGTGCTGACTTGGCAAGAGACCCCTTCACTCACCTCCCCCCTCGCCTTCTTACCTGCCAGAGGGGATCATTGAGACCAAAGCTGCAGCTAAATTATACTTTTAAAAGGCTAGATGATTTTATGACCAGTACAGCTTTCAATGGCTGGTGCCACTAAAGACAGGAGAAGTTAAACTGCATACTTGAGTGATGGCTGCAGGGATGGGAGAGTCCTTGGCTAGCTCACATAGAAACAGCCCAATTTTTCTTTGGTATGCAGAATGCTAGACAACTCATGCCTCATGAGTCCCTCCCCCCAACTGTTGGAAGAGGAAAAAGGGGCAACAACCCTGCACAAGCATTCGACTACTACAGGGGGCAGTATTGCTAGTTAGCAGCTGGAGCAGTTACCTGCCTCCCCCCCCCGCCCCCCATAAATCTCCTTTAGTATGCAGATTGCTATTTTCAGGCTGACTTCCTTCTACCACCCTGCCTTCTCACAGTCTCAAGATACTCAGCTAGACATACAGGCTCTCTGTCTCTCTCACTCTCCTATCCAATTATGTAGCTCCTTCAATCATGGCTCCCCCCCCTTTTCCTTATAACCACAAGCTTGGCAGTATTCTCCTCAACAGAGGTCTCCCAAAGCACACTGTGTAAACCAGTTGTGCCAAAAACAATACCAAGGTGAAATCCCATGATTTCAAATTCACAAGTAAATAAGGAAGGCTAGAAGATTGTGGCATGTTCAAAGAGACAAAGATCCAAAGATTCCAGGGTTGGGGTGGGACCTGAACTCAGGTCTCTGTAGTACTTCAATTGCATTGTCATAGGAAGCTGCCTTATACTGAGTCAGACCTTTGGTTTCTCCAGGTCATTCTTGTCTACTGTGACAGGTATGAATTCTCCAGGCTTTCAGGGAGGGCTGTCTTTCCTATCCCTGCCTGAAAAGAACCTGGAACCTTCTCCATTCAAAGTGACTTTGCCACTGGACTTCATCCACTCCCTATAAACACATTTCTCCGTCCCTTCCATCTGAAAATTCCACCATTGCTGCCGTCTTTCAACAATACAGAACATAATGCTCTGGAGGACCTGTTAGATTCTCTCTCTCTCTCTCCCCCCCCCCCCCAATTCAATATTATTAGTAGGGTAATACCTTTCCTGGGACCAACTGAAAGATCACAAAGATGTGAGCCAGATTTCCAGTTCCTCCCAACTATTCATCAGGCTGGATGTTAACCCCCCCCCCCCAAAAAAAAAAAAAAAAAAAAAGGAGAGAAACAGTCATTGCTTGACTGGTACAAGCCTACAGGTTTGTAACAGTTTAAGAAAGGAATGGAGGTGGGGTGAAACAGACTGAATCAGATGAAGCTGTGCTTGGGAGGGGAGAAATATCTACTGTGGCCCCACAGGTTACAGGGACAGTGAAGCATGGCTGGACAACATGGAAGGCAACAGCTATTCCATTCTCTTGCTCAGAGAGGAGCCATAGAGTGTGATCAGGTTTCTGTGGGTGCCAGGCCGCATGTAGGTTTATATTCATGGTGAACGAGTGCTGTAAATGGAGGCAAAAATCAGGCTCTTGGAATCTCAGGTTTGTTCCCAAGGCTGGTTCAGAGCTTTGCGATTATCTGCTATCAAACTCCTGCCTATGACTATGACTGGCCTACTGCTGCCCATAAATACTTTATGGAATCTTTCTGCATGCCAACATGTTTATTGAGCTATGGCACCCCTTTTTATGGTTTTATAAACATCTGTGCATAGGAAACATGGTGATGGGGGGTAGGCAGGAGGGAAAGCAGCAGCATGTGTGGAAATAGGACAGCAGGCAGCATGGAATGAGGGTGTGGGGGGAGGACAGAACTCCTAACAGCTGCCCCCCAGCTCCACCCCAAGCACAGCAACCTGAAGGCAAAGTCGAGCTTCTGCGCACAGCCCTCCTGTCTCTCAAGCAGTGTGACAATTTCATTGGCTGCGCTCCCAAGCTTGTTCTGTTTATGAGATGGTTATTCAGAAGTTTGTGAGGAGTGCTGTAATAAATGCCTGGAGCTGTTTGGCAACTATTTCAAGAAGTGGCAACTTCTGCCTCTACATAGCCCTGGGTGTCTGCAATACCATGCGGTGTAAAAAGGGTACTGCCCTTGCTTTTTCAAACTTTCCCAGGAAACATCTCAGTCCAATAAAATCATATAAAATCCAATAAAATCATACCCTGTGCCTTCCTTGTGAAGGAGATATAGGCATCCTTGGGATTTCTCTGGGGCTGTGCATACTCCTGTGCCACCTGAATACCCTCAAATGCTGCCTGTGCCATGGCATGGTGGGCTAATGAGCAGCTGCACCCCTATCCCCTTTACTTATGGAAAGTATGCAATGCAACCTTCCTGCTTTGCACTGTTTCTCTCTGACATGAATGGGAGCAGAGTCTGCTGGGGCCCCAGCATGCACTGCCTGCTCTTTGCAAACAGAAGTGGCTTGGAGCAGGGAGGCTGCACAGTGTGCTGTTTGTCAGAAAAAAGCAGGCTCCAGATCACCTCTCTCTGCCTATTTGGTGCTTTGTAGGCACTAAGTAGGTGCAGAAAGATTATCTGGAGCAGTGGCCGCTTCCTTCACCCCTCTTTCTCCATCCAGCTTTGCTGGAAGAAGAAGGAGGGGAAGCTGCCACACCTCCAAATCACTTCTCCCTGCCTCCTTGGTGCTGTATAAACTCTAAGGAGGCAGGAAGAAGCAACTTTGAGCCACAACAGTTTCTTTCCCTTCCCCCTTCCTCCTCCACCAGCACTGATGCTGCAATCCTCTTTCAGCGTGCTCCCAGCAAGTTGGGAGCAGAACAGAGTGCCCGGTGGATTGGCATCCTGGAGAAGGTGATGGACAGACGGCTGGGTGCTTGTCCATTTGCTGCCCACAGAGTGCTGCTCTTTCAGGTTGCTTCATGGCAAGGCTGGCCCTGACTCTTCTGTAGTTCCTCATACCAGCATTGTGCAGCTTTTCTCTCCAGGCCTCCATTTCATTGGCTATCGGTCACTCCCTTTGAAACTGGGTAGATTAGATTAGATTAGAAAGCACTATTCAGATGTTTTTCCAGATGCATGTATGGGGGGGTACAGAACTGTGCCTGCTCATGCCTAGTGAACCTCCAGTGCCTCTTATGTGGAAGGTGCGATTTCTCAAAGAGACTACCAGCCCCATTCTAGTCCCCGCTGGATTTGGGAGCAGGATTTGGGGCTGCCAGTGCAGTCTCCTCCAGATCCCATGCATCAGCATGGGGACCAGACTAGCCAGGAGAGGTGAGCAAAGAAAACTTTAACTTATCTCCTTCACCGCTGCCTGGGCCCTTTTGGGCCTACTCTGATCTATGACACCTATTTTGCTTCTGTTAGGGCCAAGGAGATTGGGAACAGCACAGAATGGGATCATTGGATCTGGTGAATGTTGCTGCCGCCAAGATCCACCCCCTCCCGCTCCATCTCCAAACCACCCCTGATTCACCCCTGCAACCAATGAACACAGATCGGTGACTGGTCTGTGGGGCACTGCTGAGGGCATGCAGCCTCCCCACCTTTGATCTGGCAGCCATGCTTTGCAGTCTGTCAGGGAGGTGGCTGCAATGGTGGATCACAGGATACCCTGGTGGACCTCAAACACAAACTCAGGCACAAACTCAGCCTGTGCAATTGGGGAACTTTTGGACAGGCAGCGTTCCCAGACATTTGAAGAGATCCTACGCACATACAGTTGAGGCTCTTTTACACATAAGGGGTGGAGCAAGCAGGCAGATCCCGTTCCCTCCTTTATATGAATTTTCATATAACTAACTTGGAGTGAGCAGTGCTAAGATTTTGTTGTCTGAAGTCCACTTTGGAGTCCAAAGATGTCCACTTTGGGAGATGAAGAATAGGTCCATTGGATCTGGTAGAAGTCCTGTTTTATCACTTTGTCACCCTTCTAGGCAATGCAGCACTGTTGTTTTTATTTAGTTAAAGATGCTTCTGTTGCCAAACTGCAACAGTGCTCTGGAGCCAGCTTGCACAAACACCTCCACTTTCACAGGCATATCTTTGTGGCAGATTAAAATAGGACTGTCCTGGCTTATCAACGGCCTATTGTCTTTTCTTGGGAACAGCCCTGATCACCAATCACCTGATCACCAATCACAACCACCCATATGCAGGAATTCCTCCCTCTCATCTGTTTCTTTGCCAGAGCCTGGTGCCATGGTAAGATTCAGAGCGATGGTGATCAGTTAAAACAGGCAGCAATTCATCAGAGCAAATAATGACAGGGTGGATTAATCAATCATGGAGCTATTCAGTTCTTGATTTTTAGATGTTGTCTTTCGAGACTGAAGGTTGCCAACAACATTGCAAGAAGCAACCAGGCACTGCCTATGCAAATCATTTGGAGTACAGAATGGTTATGAAAAGAACCCTAAAAGACAAAAGCAAAGGCGAGCTAGCTTTGCTCTTTCATTCTAAGCATTCTGTGTATAGAAGGATACCATGGAACTAAAAACCTTGCTCCTGAAAGGCCTCTTTGCGCCTTAATTGGAGATTGGGATGGCCTTTTGCCAGATAGTAAGTCTGAAGCGTTCATAGAGACACCCAGGGCAGTGACTGCCTTGCAACACTCACAGTTCTCCTGGAGGAGGGAGGGCTGACTGCCACTTTGTGCCGCCATTCCTTTTTTGGAGGTTCCCCTTGAAGGGGCCATTTGAAGGGGGCACCATTGAGAAGAAGGGACACAAAGCTGCTACAGCAAGCGCCCCCTCTTTTGGGAGAACTGTAAGCATCACAAGGCAGTCATGCACCCTCCTTGGCGTACTGCCTGGGGTGGATGCCCTGCAGGCTTTTCCCTTGTTATGCCTTTGGGCAAGGTTCTGAGTTGGTGGACAAATGTTGCTGGATATTAATAGAGGACTTCCTATGTTCCTGCTTCCTCTCTCACTCAATCTATCCATCAGATCTGGAACTTCTTGTGGTAAGCACTGACTCAGAGACACAGAGCCCCCGACAGCTGCAGAATGCTTGGCTCATAAGAAAATGGATGGCTCTGCACTAGCAGCAAAAAACAGTGTGGAAGAAAGCTAGCTAACTTGATATACTTAGAATACACTTGGAAGCTGTTTGTTTGTTTTAAGACATGCAGTGATGTTTGCAGATTATGCTAGACAGGTGCTGCTGGAGTCCTTTCCCACACTTCTTGCAATGAACACCATGAGGTGGAGCACTCAGTCTTGGAAGCCTCAAGTGTGACCCCTTTAAGAACCCTGTAGTGAAGAAATATTCCTGGCTGAGAGGCCCTCAAGGTCTGAATCAGTGTTTGGCAGTACTGGGCTCCATGGGCCACTGGTGGAATTCCTCTAACAGGGCTCTCCTCACAGGTTATGAAAGAAGAGTTTGACATTTTCAGACCTGTCCTTTCTTTACAATGCAGCAGTAATTTGATCACACATGGCCATCCTCTTGTTTTTCTGTCTGAGTTGCCCAGACGAAAGGGAGAACAGCACAGCTCAAGTACCTTTAATAGCTGCATAGAAAAACAACTTTTATCTCTCTCTACTCCAATATTGGTTGGCTGGCACTCACATGGGCTGAATCTGAACAGTGTCCCAATAGAGAGAACTGGAAGTTTCCCACACAAGGTCAAAGAGTTGTGTGGAAAAATTGGATGTGTTGTGAGAACCAGGTGTTCCCAGGTGTTGTGAGAATCTTTTTTATCTCTGTGGATCTCCCCTGCAGGTTTTCTTCCCCATCTCACCTTCCTTCCGCTTGCTTCCTGACTCTGTCTTTCATAATATGAGAGGGAGGGTGGGTGTATGCAGAGGTGCCTGGTGCTAGCCAGCTGTGCAGCAGCTCATAGTTGCCTAAATATCCATTTTGACATCATAATAGTGACCATTCGCTATTTCACAGACACAATCTTTAGTCTTCTGTGGATAATTCACTTGGGGGTTCTGTGGATTCAGTGGCATCATTCACACATGTGATAAGAAACCCATCTGGTAAAGCCAAGCACTGAACAACATGTCTGGTCCAGCAAAGAAAATCCCATGCAATGTCCCATGTTGCATATATGAAATGCAGAGGGTGGGTGAAGGGGCTGAAGGGCTTCTATGTTTATTAAGTTCCATAGGGATCTGAGAAAAGCCACCTGCAACTGAAGGCCTACTATTTCAGTCATTAAAAATAAATATCAGCTACTTATTTCTCCTTAAAGTTTGCATACCCAGAAAGTGATACAGTAAGGAGAATCTGCAAATAGGTGGAGCCACAAGACTGAGCCTGGTTGGATGATAGCTAAGAAACGGGTAACAGGACGAGAGGCCTCATCTGCATTGTTAAAATTAGCTCCCAGGGCTGTGAGTGCAGTGTGCTTCTCTTTTTGCACAGTTCAAACAAGACAAAACATTGTTCAGTTGGCTTGCTGTGGAAACACAAATTCCAGCTCTTTGGAAGATTTTTTGGAGCTTAACTCATAGGGCTTGGTTTACGCCCACCAGAAAAGAATCCCAGCTCTCACCATGAATACCAGGAAGTCATGGAAATCACCTCCCTGGCAGTGTCTTTTTCTAATTACTTTCTTTTTCCTGGTTGCTGGACAATTTCAAGAGGAAGGATTGGGCAGAGGGAGGATTCACAGTGCAAGCCTAGACAGATTTACTCAGAAGTAAGCCCCACTGTGTTCTGAGGGGCCTTCCCCAGGAACATTTGCATAGGATTGCACTGTTGGTTTTTAAAGTACTGCCAGCCAGGATCCAATGTCAATAGGAGTGGCCCTGGTCCTGAATTGAATAACTAGAGGGAATAACATGCTACAAAGCAAACACGCACACACACACCCACTTTGCAGAAATGGTTCTGCAAAGGGTTCTGTAGGTTTGTTTGTTTTAAAACAATTAGAAGATGTACATTCCATTGCATGACAGGTTGGCAGGGTAAAACTATGCACTGGCGTGGTTGGGGGTCCCAATGGCTCCCCCTGATGGCACACTGAGTGCTACTGCTACTGCCAGTACTGAGGTTTCAGGGACTGGCCTACCCCAAACCCGGCCAATCCTTGTATAGCCACTAAACAAATGTTGAAAAGAAAAAAGGGTTAACTACATAGCAGGGTGTTGCTGCAGGCAACAGCAGCTTTCCTGTGAATCATCTGGTTTTGCTAAATGAATGTCCAGCCCCACCCACCCAATTTAGTAATTTTTCTAAAACATTCCTTGACAGCTTGAAGACATCAGGGCCAGGAAGATGGGGGCAGTCAGTGCAGCTGGTTGGGAAACAGAAGGGCATTTCCAAACCCTGATGCAACTTTCCTCCTTTGTAGAAACCTTGGAAGTCCTGCAACTTACTCAGCAGACCCTCAAGTTCCCAATTTCGAGGCCGGGCTGTATTTATTTTCATCCTCAGCACAGACTCAAGTGACTTGCCCAAGCCTTCTGCCACCAAACCCCCAGCCGAGCTGCCCAAAGCCGAATTGCTTTCTCTGCGTACAATCTGGCTCTTCTCTAAAAGAGGCAAGCAGTGAGTAATGTGTCTGTCAGAAACAAAAATTCCCAGGAAGAGTGAAGTGTGCAGATGTTTCATTGCCTGAAGGTGCAAAAAGCAATTTAGTGAGCATCCGTAGCCCTCAAAACAGGTTCTGCAGGTCCAGATGCAAGGAATGCAAATCAGAACAAAAGCTGAGAACTGTGTCAGTGTGGAAAATGGTGAAAGTGCAGGCATATGTCAGTGGGTTTTGTATGTGTGTTTTTGAAGGAGCTAGCATTGCAAATCTGGGTTTAGTTCAGGTCAAACCAATGCCCTAGGGCCTAGGTCTAGCCACATGGCACAACAGGGCTACTTCACATATGACAGTACCCCATTCAGACATAAGCTCTGAATCAGAACAGTAAATTTCAATGTCAACTGTCAGGTGTGAAAGTCATGCAAGGGTTTGTTTTACTGCAGTTGTACGTGCTTGGGAGCTGCACTGTACAGTGTGTATTCATGGCAAAATGGACGTTTTGGTGGCAGTGTACATGGTCAATGTGTTCCTTTCTCGAAATATGATCTTGGCCCACAGTGTCAGCTGAGCACTTGGCTTTCTGATCAGGCTTTGAACAGAACTCTGGATCTGTGCTGAGGGCCAAGAAGAGTAACAACTGAAGCCTGATCTCCATGTCCAGCAGTAACACCTTAGCAAAGAGAATCCAAGTGGGCTGTGGGGCAAAGTTCTTGGCTGGAAAGTTTTGCAAGTTCTGTCTGCAGGGCTACTCAGATGTGCAGTTTGGCAGAAAGGTCAGGCAGAAGAAAGTAATTCTTACCTTCACACAATGCAAAACTTACAGAATCCACTGCCACGAGATGCAGCATTTTAAAGAGAAGTAGCGGCAGCAGCAGCAACTGTTACCCTCCACATGCCTGATCTTGAAAGCTAAGCAGGATCAGGCCTGGTTAGTACTCGGATGGGAGACCGCTTGGGAGTACCGGGTGCTGTAGGCTTATATACCATAGTCTTTCGAGACTGAAGGTTGCCAACCAGACAGGTGTGATATTTCTAGAAAAGGAGATGCTGGGCCCACAAGACTGTCAGGAAACAACACCTACTGATATGGAAACCCTTTTCCTTGATTTGTGCAAACTCATTGCAGTAGCTTAGCAGCAAAGGGAACACATCCTGCATCTGCTCACCGGAGGAACTTCGATCCATCTGTTTCAGGGTTCAGCACTGGCACTGAGAAGAGATGCTGACAAATCCTGCACAAATTAAGGCCCAGTTTAGACAACCTCAGGGAAAACAGATGAATTGTTATTAGCTATGGATGCAATCCTAACCCCTTATGTCAGTGCTTTCCAGCTCTGGCATAGCGGTGCCAATGGGACATGTGCTGCATCCTGCAGTTGGGTGTCACTCACAGAGGCCTCCTCAAAGTAAGGGAATGTTTGTTCCCTTCTCTCAGAGCTACATTTCCCTTATGTCAGTGCTGGAAAGCACTGACATAAGGGGTTAGGATTGCATCCTATGACAGTTAAATGGAGCTTCCATAGTCGATGATACTATACCTCTGGATTCCAGATGCCAGCAGCCCCAGAGACTCCTGGCAAGCCACTGTTGTAAAGAAAATGCTGGATTAGATAGACCTTCAATCTGATTCAACAAGAAAAAAGAAAAAGGCACCTGAAACTCACTTAAACCCTTGCATGCAGCCCATAATAGACACGAGGCAAGGACAAAACAGAACCCATCATGCTTTCCCTGTGACATGGATATCGCTTGTTTCATTGAAGTGGTTTGTAAGCACATTACGGACATAAAGCATAACATAAGAACGGACTGCATCATTTGGTTAGGAAATGGCTTGCAAAGACAACTGTTAATAAAACTGAGATGCTATATGTAGTGTGATTGTGGAACCATCAGGAAGAGCAAGCTCATTGCTATTGATTCTTTAAAACACTAAATGGTTTCGAACAAAAGGCCAGTGCTTTTTAAAAGCAGATACAAAATGTAAGCAATGCTGTCCCGTATTATGTATCATGTCCACTGAACGCCCCTGGTTAGGAACCACCATGACATAAGGAACGGCTCCTTTGCAGGGGTGAAGCTAATAACTTTTCCCCTCATCTTGGACAATGCCCTCAAGTGCCTTACAGTCAACAAGCTTCCATTGTAGCTCCACCCCTACCTCAAAGAGCTGGATTCATATTGGATGGACTCATATTGGTTGGGCCTAAAAGAACTAAGCCCTCTGTTGAGCTCTGGGAAGCCAATCCAAGAAGCCAGAATAATGTCCAGGAGTAAGGGTCTAGGCCAGCAAATTGATTTCTATGCAATCAATTCATGGAGACCCTCTGTGAAGTACCCTGTGGTTGGTATTGGATATGTCAGAGTGGCAGCACACAGTAGTCCTCTTCTAATCAGTCAGCTATTTGTTGTTTACAGGTCACTGGAAAAGGCCAATTCTTAGAATGTGGTTTGTTGAAGAAACAAGTACAGTGTATATAAGTGATCCAGGGAGTAGTAGTAGGAGAAGGAGCAGTGGAGGCAAGTAGGCAGGCAGAGATGGGCACTCACTAAATGCTACCTGAAATGACTGATTCAGTTGGTCTTATGGATGAGCCTGCCCTGGCTTGGCCTACGGGCCATGGCTCTTCTGTGCTATAGGAGAGTTCCAGCCTCAGCTCTCATCCTAGCTTATTTAACCAGGTTTATGGTCACTACAAAAAGGACAGCACGGATAGGACATCTACTTCTTCCAAAGTCTTCTTCCCTTATATAAGAAATATGTCTGCAGAGCTGCATTTGTAGCTGCGCCACCACAGCATTTCTAGAGGCTACAGTGCTACTGCACATTGACTTCAGTGGAAGCCCTGCTGAATTTAGTGGGACTTGCTTGCAAGGCCTGCATCTCAAATATGACTTTGTCCTACATCAAAGGTTAGGTGGTGTGTAGGGCTGCTACCTTGGAGTGAAGCTATGAAGTAATGTTGGAAGTTCCTAGAGGCTCTTCTAAAATCTCCAGGATTGTTTTCAGGAGTCACCTAATTAATGCTGGTTCGTGGAGACTTCAGACTAATCCTGGGTGGCTTACTGTACCTGAAGCTATTGTCCTCCTAGGCCAGTGTTTTACCCATTCTGCTACTGCAGTACTTCTTGTAACTTTTATGCATACATATCAACATACTGGCAGGACTGCAAAAATGCAGCATATGTAGGTGCCAAATATTCACACTGATGTAATTAAATCTAGACTTTGTTATTGGATGTTACCACATTCAAACACCACATTCATAGAGACTTTGAGAGTCCTAGGGATGAAAATGGGGGTTAAAATGCAAAAACCGAAGAAACCAGCCACGATTAATTAAGGTCAACGCTAAGATTGGTTTTAAAACACACAGAGTTTTATATGTTCAGAGTCACCTACGCACCACTATATGTACTAATGTAAATCCTACTAATTTAAAATGAAGCTTATTTATGAATACCTGGACTGCATATCCAGCAGTGCTCTAAAGATGGAGTTTTGAAATTTTCAGTTTTATTCAGAAAATGAGTCACCCCAAAATATATATTTGCTGTTCCTCTAAGCCTGCCTCCCCCAGTTTGAAAACATGTGCCTTACATTATGCGCAGCACCATTCAGTGGAGAGGAAATCTTTGTAGGAGCGATGTATGCCCGAGAGAAAAAATATTCCTAATAAAGTTACTCTTGCTTGGAAAAACTCTTCTGTCTAGGAGAAAGATGAAAAATGCAAGCAGAGCAGCACAGGAACTTCAGGTTGGGTTACATGCTCTCAGAAAGGTTTGATGTTCTGGGATTGGATTTCATTTGAGTGCCAATTGCAGGCCTTCTGGAGACATTGGCAATAAGTTCAATTGACAGGTTCAGGAAACACACATGGTACATTCCTCTTGGGACTGTACTATTTCAGAATGCATGTGGAGAATGCACGATGGGATAACTTTCAAGGAACAAAGCTGGGTTTAGCACACCTGGTCCTGAAGAGATAGAGTCACCCATCCAGAACAGTTGAATACTGATTTGGTGTTCCTAGTGATGAGCAACACATTAGCACATGAGGAATCAATGGCAAGATAAGCCACCATGCTACGGTTGTAACACTGCACATCTAGGTACCATCATTCACAATAACAAGTCTGTTCACATATTATGCAGTAGCCACATACAATGGTGTGTACACAGGCACAAATTTCTATATGAATGACCGCGCCTGGTTTTATGTTGACAGATTGTTCCATGTACTCTGTACATAGATTATAATTGCATTGGAATGTGTGAATAATTGCACCTAGGTACAGATCAACAATGATTACACCTGGGTATACAGATGTTCCCAGATACAGTTTCATGTGTGAACAGCCCTTTTAAGTGTTTGGCACTTCTTACAGGTATATATTTTTTTAGATGTCTAATTTCAAATTTCAGCCAAACCTGAAATGCTAGTTTACTGTGTACAGCAAGCCCTGGGTTGTATTTGTGTTTGTGTTGGTGAGCATTCAAACACATGATTCCACTACTTGTTTTTTCAAGAGCTACAGTCCAGATAGGTTCTGTTAGAGAAGACAGACAGATCATCAGCAAAACATGAAACTCCATAATATTCTGGTGGGGTCTTAAGAAAAAAAATATGTCATCACCCAGCCCATTGTTTCCCAGGAAAGGAGTCAGAGCAGAAAAATTGCAGATTGGGAAAAAGGTAAAGCGTATCTTATCTCTACTACTTCTCAGTTCAGACTCTTCCCTTAAGCTGTTCCTCTATTTTAAAAATGGTATCAGAGCTCTGTTACATATTTTTGCACATAATACATAAAAGACCCCTGTTACTAGTTCTTTGACACCCTGATGGACCAGCTGAATTTGCCCAAAACTAAGTACCCTTCTAGTTCAACCTAAACCCCACAAAGCAATGCTTGCCCCATATCTCCCACCTCCAGTGTGCTCTACAGGCATTCCTAGTCATAATGCCTCCTGCTCTGACCTGCAGTGCCATCCTTGAAGAATTGGCAGCAGCCCTTAGGAATTTGTGCTTGATCCATCTGATAAAATGCGAATATAGGCTTCCAGTCTTATGTGTCTTCCTGGAGATTGTTGGATCAGAAGATAGGACTCCCCAGCAGCCTCTGCCCATGCAAATGTGTTCAATTATGCAGCACTCACAGCAGTGTTACACTAGCCCCCTTTAAAAGCCTTGTGGGTTCAGTCTCTATTTTTTACTGTCACACACACCCTGTAATATTTGAATGCATACCAGAGAGAGAAGAAGGAGACCTTCCTTCTCAACTCTTTGTGCAAACAAAGCAGTACTTAATGGTGGACCTTAAGCCTTCAACCAGATCAAAGGTTTACTTTTAGGAGGAGCTGGAAAAACACAAAACCACTCCCTGAGGGTAAAGAGTATCTATTCTGCTTGACATTGTGAAGACACCCATCTTTCCTACAAGCACCAGCTCATAAGCATTTTGCAGAAGCTCCTTTCTTCCTGTGCAGCTGAATTTTGAAATGACATCTTCTTTGCCCTGTGCCTAAAGAGGCTTCCCTGCTCAGCACTTAATGCTACAGCACCAGACAGGTACTGGGAACTTGGAACAAATGGCAACTTCCTCTGTGAGGCAAAGGGTAGCCACCCAGGGCCATCTAGATTGGGACCATGGCAGGGCCAAAGGGTTAAATGGTGCACCCAAGAGTTATTAAGGAACTGAAGAATGAAATTGCTGATCTCTTGACTAAAATATGCAGCTTGTCCCTTAAAACGGCCACAGTGCCAGAGGATTGGAGGATAGCAAATGATACACCAATCTTTAAAAAAGGAAGGAGGGGGGACCCTGGAAACTATAGGCCGGTCAGCCTAATATCTGTTCCAGGTAAGATGATGGAATGCCTCATCAAAGATAAAATCTTAAAACACATAGACAAACCTTTCTGCGGGAGAACCAGCATGGTTTCTGTAAGGGCAAGTCATGCCTCACGAATTTTTAAGAGTTCTTTGATAAGGTCAGCTGGCATGTGGATGTGGGGGAACTGTGGATATTATATACCTGGATTTTCAGAAGGCATTTGACACAGTCCCTCACCCAAGGCTGCTGAGAAAACTCCACAGTAAGGGAATAAGAGGGCAGGTCCTCTCCTGGATTAGGAACTGGTTGAGGACCAGGAAACAGTGAATGGGTGTCAATGGGCAATTTTCACAGAGGAGAGAGGGGAAAGCGGTGTGCCCTAAGGATTTGCCCAGGGACCAGTGCTTTTCAACCTGTTCATAAATGACCTGGAGACAGGGTTAAGCAGCAAGGTGGTCAGATTTGCAGATGACACTAAATATTTCCAAGTGGTAAAGACCAGAAGGGACAGTGGTAAAGCTCCAGAAAAATCTCTCCAAACTGGAGAACTGGCAGCAAAATGGCAGATGTGTTTCAATGTAAGTAAGTGTAAAGTAAAGCACATTGAGGCAAAAAACCAAAACTTCACATACAGGCTAATGGGTTCTGAACTGTCTATGATGGATTAGGAGAGAGATCTTGGGGTGGTGGTGGACAGCTTGATGAAAGTGGCAGTTAAGAAGGCGAATTCCATGCTTGGGATCATTAGAAAAGGTATTGAGAATAGAACGGATAATATTATTATGCCATTTACAAATCACTGGTAAGGCCACACCTGGAGTATTGTGTCCAGTTCTGGTTGCCACATCTCAAAAAGGGTATAGTGGAATTGGAAAAGGTGCAGAAAGGGACCAAAATGATTACTGGGCTGGGGCACTTCCCTTACAAGAAAACACTACAGTGTATGGGACTCTTCAGTCTAGAAAAAGACACCTGAGGCAGGACTTGATCAAGACATACAAAATTATACAGGGGATGCATAAAGTGGATAGAGCGATGTTCTTTTCTCTCTCACACAACACCAGAACCAGGGGACATCCACTAAAATTGGGTCTCGGGAATGTTAGGACAGACAAAAGAAAATATTTCTTTACCTAGTGTGTAATTAGTCTGTGGATCTCCATGTCACAGGATGTGGTGATGGCATCTGGCCTAGATGCTTTTAAAAGGGGATTAGACAGATTTCTGGAGGAAAAGTCCATCATAGGTTATGAGCCATGATGGGTATGTGCAATCTCCTGGTTTTAGAAATAAGCTACCTCAGAATGCCAGATATAAGGGAGGGCACCATGTAGGTCTCTTGTTGTCTTGTGTGCTCCCTGAGGCATTTGGTGGGCCACTGTGAGATACAGGAAGCTGGACTAGACGGGCCTTGGACTTGATCCAGCGGGGCTCTTCTGATGTTCTTATATACCAGGCATCTGCCTGAGGATGAAAGCATTCATGTAAACATGTTAAATGCCAGAAGTATAATTTATTTTAATATCAGAAGAACCCCTCTCCTTCCCTCAGCTTTTGAACAGCTTACTTTGAAAATATTTCCAAAGTGGTTCCTTTAGAAAGTCATTTCTTACACTTCTGAGAAATAGCCTACTAGCTCAGAAAATATTAGGTGTGAGCCATTTCATTGGAACGCCTCATAATAAAACCTTTTTCAACATTTCAGGATCTTCTCTTTTAGTTAGCAATTTTGGCTTGGATCATTGGTCCAGCTTTCTTTCCTACCCCCATGACAATTCCCATCAGGTTTCCTCAAAGCAAAGCAGAGTTAGAAAATAAAAACTAAACACATAAGGGCCAATAACATTTTTAACACATTCTGTATTTTGTAGCCTGGCCCTGCGTGTTCAGCTCCTTGGGTACTATAGGGAGTTGGTTCCACCCCTGAACCACCATTTTGTACCTTATTCCCATTGGCACACCTCTGCGCTCTAGTAATAAAAGGGGAATGGAGCTCACAAGTCTGAAGTCTGCCCATACAAGCCATAAGGGATGCTTAGCAGTGTTAGAGCTGGGGCATGAGCATCAGCTATGGCAGAGTCAGGTCAGGACCAGAAGGCAAGTCAGGAACAAGTACCAAGAAAGGGCAGGCACCAGAGACAAGGAGTTCTTGTTATTCAGGCAAAGATCTAGCCCAAACATTTATGGCCCTTCTTGCTCAAAGAATTGCCAGGCAGTTAGGCAGAGCCTGAGAGGCAAACTGCAATTCCCAAAGTTCACCACATGGGGCAGCAGCTTGCAAAACCTAAGGCTCTGGCAACTGAGCCTCAGAAGCAGCCCATTTGCACCTGCAGTTTTGCTTCCTTTAGTCCTATTGCCCAGTAGTGGCTGCTGGCTTTGAGCTGGCACCTTTTACACAGTCTGCTACTGATGTCCGGGTTTAGTTCTGATCTTTATCATAGATGGAAAGCCAATAGGAAAGGAAGAGCAGGCCTGAGAGAGCCAGGATGCATCAAGTCCCTGGGAAATTCAGAGGAATGCTGAGGTTCTTTGTTGCATTTATGGTGCTTTAGTGTGAACCTTCATTCCTCAGAACAATCAATCTGAGTGGGAAGCACTTGCTTCATATCCCAATTCCAGAGTCCAAGTTCAGTGTTTGAACTAATTTAAATGCAATTTACTTCCTTGGAACTGATTTCCATTTATTCTAGGAAACCAGTCCCAAGCTGGTGTTAATGCTTGTGATAATGGTGTTATGTGCCTGATATCACCAATGCGGCCTTTGACTGCTTAACTTTCCTCACATAAAGAAAGCCAGTTCAGGGACGGCTCTTTCCTCGCCTGCTATCTCAGTGTGTAATGTTGGATGAGTCATATCCTTTCACTCCGGGCTTCTACTTCTCTCTCACTACTTAAAGTGGCTTCTGAACAGAAGGCTGTTTGAGACCTCTTCTTGCTTGTTGCAGGAGGAGAGTGGTGCCAGGGGAAGGGGGCTTGGTTGCTGAGTCAGGAGCCCACATCTGAGATCTGCAAGCTACACAGATAATCTTCTAGTCCGGAGTCTCCAGACCTCAGCCCGGCGCCAGATGTGGCCCACGGAGACCCTCTACCTGGCCTGCAGCCAGCCTCTGATCGCCTTAGAGCCTTTAGCCCAGTTGACCAAACACAACCAGAGTTGTGCTTGTGGGGTGGGGGAATGGGGGTCCATTCAAGTATGTGTTTTATTTCTTGGGCTGTGTTGGTGCTTGGTGAAATCCTGGACATTTGAGCCCATTCATTCATACATTCATCTAAGTTCCATCTCTAATGTATTTATTTAATTTTTTTCCGGCCCTCCACACTGTGCCAGATATTTGATGCAACCCTTAGGCCAAAAAGTTTAGAGACCCTTGTTCTAGTCCCCATGCTGACCCCTGCTAATCCAGATAGCAAACTAGAGGGTCCACAGCATCCGTTTGAGTGCCCTCAGTTCAGAGAGGGATGGTTGCATGAGAACCCCAGAAAAACTATGATGCTTCCTCCCTTGTGAATTGGAGCTCCTATTTCTGGTCTACTGCTCCAATACTAAATCAACCTTGGAGGAAGTTGCCATCTGGGCATGCCATTAGAACTAATAATGCTGACCACTTCCTCTTGGGAAATGGTCATAGGGATGATATATAGATGAGGCCTCTAGAGCAAAAGAAGTTTGAGTTCTGGTATCTTTAAGTACCAGTGTGAATAGCTTATGAGCATCAGGAGCCTCTAAGATTGCCATCTGTGAACAAATGAGTTCTTTTCTTGTCCTGGCTGAGCCAAGACAGCAACTGGATTTTCTACCCTTTCCCTCCTTTGCATAGTTAAGGGCCTTTGGAATAAGAGCTTATTACAAGCAGCGTCAACCTGTTGAAGATCTTCCTCCACCTTGTCCACATGCACAAAGGGAACAGTGATAGGTAAAAGGCATTCTCAGCATGCGCTCAGTAACCTTTACATGCTGTTCCAAACCAAACAAAGGAGTCGGACAGGCAGTCTACTCCCATTTGGCACTGGGCGGCTTGGTTCCTGGGCACTTTGCTTCCTTTCTACGGGGGTTTTTGCCTCTCTTGACTTCAACAGCCATGTGCTCTCTGTTCAGTTTGTTTTCAGAAGATTCGACCTGTGCACCTCTCTTTCTCAGGACTGGTGCCAGTTACTGAAGGGCGAGGGCCTGTTTTGAGGCCCCAATAGTGCACTCCTGTAAGCATGCAAACCAGCCCATGGCCAAGGGCATGGCCCAGGACACCTTGGCATGCCACTGATGCAAATACTGGGAGTTTGAAGAATTTCAAATACCAGAATATTACAACAATATCCTCACTTGTGGCACAACTACATACCCATGCAATCCATGCTCTTCATTGTCCCAGTAAATGGGAACATACTGCCTAAAGAAAGAAAGATTCTAGTCTAAAGAAACAGTTCTGTCATGATGTCACTGTGACATATTATTTGGACCAATATCCCCATGAGTAGTTGCCTAAGAAGCCCCTTTATGCATGTATAGTATGTGGCATGAATACCTGTGGGGAGAAGCTCCACTGTGGTGATGAGATCACATTTCTACAGTTACTTCTAGTAAAAGAAACAACATGTCACGTGGCATCCTTGAGTTCAGCATTTATTTGCCCTGGCTGGAGGTAGCCAATGACTTGGAGTGGAGGTGGGGAAACAGGGAATAGGAGGTTGTCATCATACATGTTTCTTTTACTAGTTGTTACTGGGTAAATTCATAGTGAAGGTGCAGATTTGTAGAGCTTTGTGGCAGAGGTTTACATAAAAAGGGTGCGCTGATCCACCTTCCATTGAGTTTCATCCTCTCTGCCCTTTAAAAGCAGAGGCAATGAGCCAGGAGGAGCCACTCTTGCTATGACTGACCCTGCCATCAGTAACCTTCTCCTGGCTCTCTGCTTGGGTTACCATTCTTGGCTCCTCCCCAACTTCCAACCTTTCTTTTCCCTTTGAATGCCATTTGAAATTGGAGCAGAAAGGGAACCAGGAGGAGGAGGAGGAGGAGGGCAGTGGTGGCAGATGGAAGATAATTCTTGTCTGATCTCAGAAGCTAAGCAGGGTCAGGCCTGGTTAGTACTTGGTTGGGAGACCACCTGGGAATACCGGGTGCTGTAGGCTTATACCATAGTCTTTCGAGACTGAAGGTTGCCAACCAACAAGAAGGGGAAATTTCCTTGTTACAGGGGGTGGGGCATGCTCAAAGACATGCTCAAAAGCCATGCTCAAAAAAAAACACACAGTGGCTGGTGTGGCACTGCAGCAGCATCTGCAGGCTGTGAAGACATAGCAAGTGGCTGCATGCTGATGGAAAACACAGGACCACATGCCCCATTATTCCTTCTCATCCTATATATCTCATGTTAGCAGAACAAGGGACTGTGGCATCATGGCACCAAGCACACTTCTTTCAGAGTGAGTAGCCTGCTGGGACAGCAGTGGTTTGGCCCTGCCTAACTCCTGGCAGAGTTTTTAAAGCAGCCCAGGAGACATGAGAGACTGTCCTGTTCATCTGGCAGGCCCTGACAGTAGAAAAGATGTTGGAAGCAGCTGGATCACCACAGGGGAGGAGATGGGGAGCAACTATAATGACAGCATGTCTCCAAGAAGGTAGCAGAGCATGAAACCAATTTCACACTTGATTAGCCCATTCAGATGCCAATTGCTCAAATCCTGATACAATAATATCCTCTCTCCCACCACACATCTTTCCTCATTCTGGCCAGCTCTTTTTAAGGAAACTTCTTCATTTCTCCTGGCTGCACCTCTCTCCACAAGTTCTCAGTTTATTACCAACTTTGAGTACTGCGGACAAGGCATGCCACACACTCTTCCTCAGGAACCAGCAGTCCCCGGTGCTTGCATCACACACTGGTGTCAAATGTCAAGGTGATGGGCTGAAGGGCTTATTGTAGGCCTTGCAATGGTGGTCTGCGGTTTTGCCCCCAGCACTGAGTGGAAAAACACTCCCAACATTTCCAAGACTGCTTTTCAAAGAATCTGTTCCAGAACAGAGGGCACTGGTGACCCTCAGAAGTCAGGAGATGAAGAAGGCTCTTGCAGTGCCACCTTTTAATATGAGAATAATTCACCTGGGTACAACACAGTCTTGTTTTATGAAACTATTTCTAGTAGGGATCTAAATCATGATATTTGAATCTGGTGAAGACCAGCTCTACACGATCCCTCGAAAATCAGTAGAAAATCACACACCAGAAATGTCACGAGCACATCTTCATCCCCACAGAAATAACCCCTAGCTGGTGTTCCAACTACCATCAGCTTGAATGGTACCACCACCATCATGATTGGTGTCAGTGCTGACTCTGTTAAAAAGACAATGAGAAAGAATGGTCAGAAACCATTATCTGCCCTGTGACTACTGCCAGCTCTGCAGGGCCAATCCATAAACTCCTGGGGCCTCCACTGCCGAAGACTGTCATCGTCATTCCCTTACCTGAACTGGAAAGGGGACTAAGAGGGGGAACGGAGAGGAAGTGTGCTGCCTGAATCCAGGTTCACGGCCACCTCTGCTCATGCCCACCTGAGATGGGCAAATAAGCAGGTATGCTTCCAGCCCCACTTACAAAGCACACCTCTTGGTCCATGCTTCTTCTAGTGGAAGTGAACAGCCGCTTCAAGTTTTCAATGACCTGTAAACAGAAGAGGGGCAGAAAGGGGAGGCTGCTTGCAGCCATCTTGGTAAGTTAAGGGAAGGGGTGGGAAGGCTCCAAATGGCCTTTCCCTACTGACTTAGTACTTCATACAGGAAGAAGTGATTTGGATCTGTGGCAGCTTTCTCTCTCTCCCTCCCCCCCACTTCCTCTAGCAGCGTGGAAAGGAGAAGGAGGCTGCCGCTGTTGCGATCCTCTTCTGACTCACTCCCAGACATGGACAGGAGCATCTAGTGAAGTGGTGGGTTGGAAAGGGCAGCAGACAGATGGGTGGGGGGCTCATCCATTCACCACCACTCCAAGAGTGCCACTCTACATGAACGTGTCAGGTGGCCTCATGGTTGGGCTGTCCCTGTACACTTGTTGGGCTCACAAGATTGGGAACACTGCTTTTCTTGGGTTCCTGATTATGTGGAGAGACTCAAGTTCTATTTGCCTACCTTTGTTCTCATGCACACCATGTAAATACTCAACTGAACAAATACAGATTGGTGGCAGGACCTGCCACTGTGATCCAAATTCCCCCCCCCCCCACACACACATGTTCATACACTCCACAGCGATCTGTCATGAGGACGAGGTTTGTGGCTTGAATAAAACAGGAAGGAAGCATAAATAAGATACATTATCAGCATTTTCTCCCTCCTCAAGCAAACCGAACCTCATTCAGATCCTGCCACTGTACGAATAAGTGCAAGCAAATCAATGAAATGAAGAGAATCCAGTTTGCTCAGTACGATGATATTTAATTTTTGAAGTCACATCTATTTACATATGCTAACAGAGGAATCTATGTTCCCCACAGCTCCTGAAAGAGGAGAACAGTTTTGCAACTAACAATAATGGAGACAGGGTAAAGAGATGGTCTTTTCCCACTATCTTGAAATTTCTACATTCTTTGCGTGACAAAGGAAGGGCCTTTGTGGAGATATGGTCTACAGGATGTGTTTACCTTGTACTGTAAATTCAGTGAAATATGGTATGTGCAGAGGCATCCTAATTAGCACACGCAGGACGAAGCAAAGTGTGCTGGCGCAATGCTGCACCCCTCCCTGCCACAAGATGTGCTCATGGAATGCAAGAAGGATATCTGTCAGAGGCTTGGGTCACTGTATTCAGATTCTAAATAAGGAATGCATCATATACAACTCACACCCACCCACTGCTCAAGTGCCAGTTTGGGGCTCTAAAGCTTGTTGTGTACTGACGGCTCAACCGAAAAACCAGGTTTTGGAGATTTGCTGAGGCATATTGGGTCCCCCTGTCACAGTCCTAAAAGGTCTTTTCTGAAAAAGGCTGATATTTGTGAGGCATCTTGTTGAGGATCAGGATATCACCTTCCTCAGCCTCCTGCCCTGCTTCTCCACATGAATAATCAGGCTGCTGGGGAGAAGATGCCATAGTGCTCCATCTCTCCCTGGTGAGCAAATGATCATGAAAAATAGTGCTGCATGCATTCTTGGCATTCCCTTGCACTAGACCAGATGGGAACTGTAATGGTGCTGAGGAGGAGAGGAACAGGCTTGGCTCCAGTATTCTCCTCTCCCATTTTTTGGCAAGGTGGAATGAAGGAAAACAGATATCAAGTTCCCGTCATACCTTCCCAATTCATATCTTACATTTAATACCATCTATGTACAGCATTTCCCCTGGGGGCTGGGGATAAGAATAGGCCCTCAGTTTGGCTGTACTTGTCGTAAGAGGCGACTAAACAGCCACCGGGTAGATGGGACTCGTCAGCCTGGGAAGGCAGCTCATCTGAGAGAAGGAAAACTCTGATCCCAAACCTCCACTGCCTTGTGGCTGCATCCAGTTATGGAAAAGGCTTCAGGAGTCAATCTCGAGGCAAAATCCAGAGCCGGAGTCCCTGAGGCAGTTCATGGCTGAACACAGTCACGTTCTGGCAACTCCTGCGATGCCGCTGGAACCAACCGTATTGGCCTCTGCCTTTCCATTGGACCATTTCAGCGACGTGGAGAGGGGGGATTTGCTGCATGGGTAACAGCTATCCTTCATACCTACTTTACCCAGGCTTCACGCACTGGAAAGGACACTGTTCCAGAACCACCATTCAGAGCGTGACACCATAGTCTTCCGAGACTGAAGGATGCCAACAATATGTACAGCATACCATCTATGTACAGCATATATGTGATTGTTGATGCATATGCACCAACTATTATTAATACATTGTACTTAAAGCACATACAACAGTAGACATGAGCGGTAGACTGTCCCGGGGTGAGCAGGTGGGGAGCAGGGGTGGAACCTGGCTATTATGCCAGATCCCAACTCCATTCCCCGAGCAGCGTAGAGCGGCTTCAAGCCACTCTATTCTCCTCAGATTTGTGCCACCTCCTGGGTGGCGCAATTCCCAGGAGACCCATTGGGGCCATGGTGGCTTACCCAGAGGTAAGGGGAAGAGTTTCTCCTTTCCTCCGGCTGAACCACTTCTGGCCCCAATCTTGCGCTGCATACAGCGCAGGCCTCCTGGCCTGCCTGTTTCAGCGCAAGATAGGATTGCACTATTAGTGTAATAAGTAGTTTAACCCTAAATAGACCTTGGAAGACAGCTGGCTCCTGGAAGAAACACAAGAGGCTAAGTTGATTGGAATGTCACTGCTATATTTCTGTTTGCCATCTCAAGCTCTGCCAGTCTCTCTGGACCCAGCATTCTGAAGCCTGAGCTGGATCTTCCTAAGGAGGTAAAGCTACTGCCTAATTCCTGCTAGCCCAGTTCTCTTACATGTTAATTATACTGGAAAAATAAATGAAAGACCATCCATAAAGTGTGTCACATGTCATGGGGAAGAGAGAGTTAGCAGAGTTGTGACAAACGACAGATGGGATATTGGACATGTATTCACCAGGTGTTCCAATGATTGATTGACAATCCTGCTGACCAGTGAAGCTGCCTGTGATTTTTCATGCTTGGAAAACCTCAGAGCATACTGTGGACAGTGAAGATCCTTGCTTTTTTTTCTCTTCCTGCCTTTAGGTAGGCTTGTCCCGTTGGTGTTCATGACTTTATCTTCCTTCTTCTCTACAGGCTGCATTTATTTAAACACAAAGCCAAAAAAAGGCCATTCCAGCACTTTTAACTCTGCATGCAATTTGGAAAATGTTCCTGGTTCTGACATGATTATATATCCAGCACTCCTTGAATATTCCCTGAAGTGCTTTTCTACTAGCAAGCCAGTGTAGATGGTCCCCAATAGGGACCAATTAGTTTTATCCACACCGACAGGAATTCATAGCAAGCACAGCTCTTTGTCTATAATTACATGACCCTGGAGGAAAATCCACCTCTGTGTGTGCATGTGGGATAACTTTCTAGATGTCAGTGCAGTTTGGGGGGAAATCAGAGGGGGAACTAAGGCAAAGAGCTTCTGCAATAACCTGTAGTGTGTAAATGGCAAAGATATGAGGCAGTGACTAAGGCAGGTACGAAAGAAATGTTGCATCGTTTAAAATTCTGCATTAAAGGACACTTGAGAATTCATCAGTAGGAACTCCCAAATGGGATCCATTGATAAACTAGCTGCTGTATACAGAATGATTGGAAGTGGAGAAAAATTCTTTTGGGAGGTAAAAAAACTTCAGCTAATGTATCAGCCAAATACCCTGATTTTAAACAATGTCCTATGAAAATCAGGTGGTCCTTCAAATCAAATTGAATTGATTGCTACATGAGGCTCACAATCAAACACCAAGCTAAGCAAGCCCAACTCTGTGCCGGGCTGTAGCCGTTGTTTTGGGACAGAAGAGTTAGTAGACTTCCTATTGGAATGTGAGCTTGGCCTACAGAAGGAGTATTTGGGCCCAGTCCTAACCAAATTTCCAGCACTGATGCAGCCGTGCCAATTGGGTGTGCACTGCATCCTGAAGGGGGGTAATCATGGAGGCCTCGACAAGGTAAGAGAATGTTTGTTCCCTTATCTCGGGGCTGCATTGGCATTGGATTTTCTATGCAGGATCTCTCTCTCTCTCTCTCTCTCTCTCTCACACACACACACACACACACACACACACACAATTTCTCCAAGGAACTCAGAGTGGCATATACAGAGCTGTCCTGTTCTTGATCTATGCAACAACCCTGTGAGGTAGGTGATGTTAAGAGACTACAATTCGCCTAAGACACCTAGGAAGCTAGGAAGCTCCCTTGCTGTGCAGACATCAGCCTGTTTCTTTCTAGAATGGGGATACATGTAGGAAATTTTCAGCAGCTGAAGCAACCTTAAGCGGATCGTCTTTTAAGTCTGGGCAATTCTGTGCCTTCCCAGTGTTTTACATGATTACACTCTGGAAGGTGAAAATAGATGGCCTACTTTCATCTCACCTTCAGATGCATGTGCTGAAGCACTAAAGCGCGCTTCAAAGCTGAGCAGCAGGGCGAGCAGGAGCAGGTGCTTCAGGCAACAGATTATGGACCAATTTTCAGGTTCAGCTTGATAACCTCTCCCAAGACCCCTCCCCCATGGATGATCTGCAGGGAAAGGAAGGTGACAATGCGCCATGCTGCTTTTCCTCTTCTCTTCCTAATAGAAAAGAAAGGGGGAGAAATTTGAAAGGATGAAGGAACTGGAAATGTGATTCTCACAAGAGAGGAAAGGCAGGGGGGCACCACTTGGTGCTTTGCTTCAGACAGTGGATGTCATGGGCTGGCACTGCTAAGCAGGGATTTGTACCCAGTTCTTAGCCCATTCCAGCCCCACAGTCTGTCCACTATGCCCACATTTGCCCTGCATCTTGCTGTTTGGAACCCAACTTCATTACAAGAGGAATTAGATGTGCAGGAACATGTATCCAAGCACAAACCGAGGAAGGAGGAAAAGGGAACTTCTGGTTTACAAATCAGTCAGCAATGCTGAGCTAATGTGTTGCCTGGCCAAGGGCCAGTGCATCAGCATTTGTAGTCTGTGCCGGGCATGCAGTGCTTCCCTTGCATCCTAATATGATCTTTGCTGCAGCTGTGCTGCCAGCCCACAGGCACACTTGCTTGCTGCCTAGACATGCTGGGCTGATGATAAGACTGGAAACTGGGGTTGTCCAGCTCCCACTTGGGGATGACTTGCGTGCCTTAAAATACCAGGGAGCACCATGGAGTGACAGCCCCTGTCTCTGGCCTCTCTGCTGATCTCCCCACACATCCTCCTTCCCCACCTGTGATGAGGCAAAATTAGACTCTTGCTAGGGAAGAAAGGAGAAGAAACAAGAAAGGGGAGAAGGGATATGATCAATTTCACAACCAAACTGTTTAGGTGTGGGGATGCCCATGGCGCAATGCATCTGGGGCTATATGTTACCCATTCATTTACAATTATGATCACATCTATTCTTTTGATTAGGCCAGCACTTTTCAGTGGAGGCAGTTCACACATGCAACTGTGAGTCAGTGGGTCAAGGCAGATGAGACTTTACTGCCTGAGCTGGCCCTATACGATTACTGATGTGTGCATTCATGCTGCACGAACATCCTGGGTCCTTCCCTTTCTTCCATGTTACATTTTTTTTCTAATCACATGCAAGGCAGTTAAAAACAAACAAAAAAGTTTCCTCCAAATAATTTTTAAAACTAACCAGGAAGGGAGAAGAGGGGTCAGAATGTACACATCGTATGAGTGCCCACATGTGGGGGTGGTTTAGGCAGTCATCTGAACTGATCCAAAGAGGGATATACTTGTACACTAGATTAAAACCATTTGTGAATTTGCCCAAAGGTGAAATTTCATTACACCATGAGATTTTGATAAAACCTAATTTCCATCCTGTTTCTGAACTTTCAACAGATGTTCAAATAGGATAGCAGGTGAACTTTTAGTATTTGAATGAGGAGCTAGTCCAGCACTCTGATTGCATTAACTGGGGGGGGGGGGGTTTCTTTCTTGCTGACTCAGATGTTTTCTCAACCTTTAAATCCTGGCGCATCCCTGTCTGGCAGGAGATAGGCATTTAGGCCACAGTTCACTGTGAACTTCTCTAAAGCTATGAATGCAAATGCAGGGAAGTGCACACAGGATAGCAGCCATGGAAATGCTGCTGAAAATAGCTTCCCTATGGCAATTGCTCCACTTGTACTCAATTGCATGCACTGTCATTTGCAGTCATTGTGTTGCACCTCTCTGCTGCTCTCCCAGCTCCATCTTTTAGCCATAGTTGCATAGTTAAGGTTACAAACTCTGATCAAAGCTATTCCTGGTGATCCCCCCCCCCCAATATGTAATGCTGAAAATGTCTGAGGGCCCTATTATGATATCTAGGATGGCTTTCACTAGCCACCTAGAGATGGATGTTGACTCCATGGACAATTTTGGAGCGTTGTTATCCCAATGCAGGATCTCAGGCAATCAGGGAGCATCAACAGTGAGGGGGATGTGATCCCTGTCTTCCCATGCTGAACAGTGGCTGTCATTGCCCTCCCCCACACAGCACTGCTGGCAAGGCAGAAAGCATATCCCTGCTTTACCAAGACAACCAGTTGATGTTCCTTGTCTTGATCCAGTGTTTCTGAAAGGGGTGGGCAAGAAACTACTGCTGTGCATCATGGGAGAGAGTATTTGATGTTGCTATGACAACATGAAGATGTGTTCCCCCCCCCCAAGAAAACACCACCCTCCATAATGGGTGAATGCTTTCACCTCCACAATAGCACTGAAAAAAATCACTGAAAGTGTAATCCGTGTTTTACATAGGAGGTGAAAGTTTTCACTGGACCATCTGTGTGGCTCTACCTTTGGATGGTCAACATAACAGTATTGTCTCTTTGCTGCACTTCAAGTTCCAGCCTCTAGTAAAAGCCACTAATAACTAAATAATAATAACTCGGTATTTATATACCGCCTTTCTGGTCATTGGATTACTCCTCTGACTGTATTCAAGGCGGTTTACATAGGCAGGCATTTCTAAATCCCTCAAGGGGATTTTTACAATCATAGAGGTTCTCTTTTTCGAGAACCAAGAACATTTCAGAATGGATCTTCGTGGTTTGGTCTCACTTCTGGCCTCCAGTTCCCCCACGGAGGCTGACAAGCAGCTCCATCTCTCACATGGAGGGCAGCCAAGACGCTTCTTGCTCACACCAAGAGCAGGTGGAATCACTCAGCTCAGCTTGTCAGCTGCTTCAAGGTCTCGCCATTCTCAGCCCTTCAGGGAGCTGCTGGTGTCCTCAAACTGGCGACCTTCTGATGTTATCTTCTGGCTAATGGAGGCTCTACCCTCTAGACCAGACCTCCTGCCCTAGCATCAGAGACCCTGAGTTGGCCAGAAGTATACACTCTCCAGTCTTGGTTTGGCTATGGCCTTCCAGAGCCCCATATTGGTTACCAATTCAGCATCACTGGCACAAATGCAAAACCGAGGCCAGGGCTGATGACATAAGAGTTGCTTCAAGCCAGCAGAGAGAGAGTGCTCAGCAGCAGTGGCGTCACTAGGATTTGCATCAGCAGGTGGAAGATATCCCCATGATGGATCCACTGGCGTCGCTAGGGGGATGCGGGGGGGGGGTGCGGGCCGCACCAGGTGACACGCTGGGGGGGGTGACGCGCCCTGGGGGAGGACGCGCTAACTTCACGGAGTTAGGAGCTACCCTGTCATACCATGCACCGTTGGATGCGGAATGGCCATCAGAGTGCAGTGCAAAAAACAAAATTGAAACCGCTCCTTTCCTTCAAAAGTTATGGCCAAAAAACTGGAAAGAAAAAATGAATGGCTCCCTATGAAAAGTGAAAGTGAGCTGTATCGCGCGTTTACTCGCGAGTAGGCGTACCTGCCATAGTCCGTTGGAAAGGGCAGGCTGAGAGGAATCCAACGACACCAGAATGATCCTGATCCAGTGAATGCAGCCCCCAAAAAACACCCAAGAAGCTCCCCCCAGCTGCAAGTCTGAGCCCAAAATGAAGCCACGTGGTCGAGCAGGCGGACTTGCCTTAGTCAGGCAGGCTGAGAGGCTCCAAGGACGTCAGAATGGTCCTCATCCAATGACTGCAGCCCCCCAAAACACTGGAGAAGGAGGTTCCTCCCTCCCAGCTGCCTCCCTCCCATTCTATGGAGCCCTATGGAAAGCAAAGCAGCCTCACAGTCGCATTTACTCGCGAGTAGGCAGACGTGCCTTGGCTGGTGGTCAGGCCAGGCAAAGGGGAATGTGAGGACACCAGAAGGGTCCTGATCCGATGGCACTGCTCCAGAAGGCAGCCTCCCCCCCTCCCCTAAAAAGAACAAAAAAGAGGCTTCAATGGTAAGGGGAAAGTTTTCTATTTTGCACTTGCAAAGCCAGGAGGGTCTTTATCTTGATGTGCCTGATATAGAAGAACTTTAAACTGGGCACTGGGAGGGCTGAAGAGCTCACTGATTCTTTTTGGGGGGTTGTTATTGCAGGCAGACTACAGAGTAAGCTCCATTGACCACTATGGAACTTACTTCTGAGTAGACATGCATAGGATTGGGCTCACAGGCTGCAATCCAACGCACACTTTCCTGAGAGTAAGACCCATTGACCACTATGGGACTTACTTCAGAGTAGACATGCATAGGATTGGGCTCACAGGCTGCAATCCTACCCACACTTTCCTGAGAGTAAGGCCCATTGACCACTATGGGACTTACTTCAGAGTAGATTCACTTAGTGGAACAGGACTGGCTCCCCCTTATCTATTATTTATAATTATTTATTTTAATTTGCTTGATGATGCCACTTCTGGCCATGACATCACTTCCAATGGGTCCTGGACAGATTGTCATTCTAAAAAGTGAGCCCCAGTGCTAAAAGTTTGAGAACTGCTGCAATAAGGTGTTAGTGTGTGTGTGTGAGAGAGAGAGAGAGAGAGAGAGAGAGAGAGAGAGAGAGACTCTACAAGTTTTCAAAATCACTAAAATCAGAATTTGGAGGAATAAAACCATCATGTTATATATCAATCAATGCGTAATTTCATGCAGAATGCAATGAAACAAGCCACATTGAAATATCTGTGTTATAACAAAAGGTACAGCCAAAAAACCGGTCAGGGTGGGGCAATGGTACATCACCACGCCCACCTGGGGTGTTACCCCACCCACTGCATGGGGAGACGTGCAGGCCTCCTGCACTGGTTGATGCAAATCCTAGTGATGCCACTGGATGGTTCTCTTCCCATGCAGTGGGTGGGGCAATGCCCTGGGTGGTGGGCATGGTGATGCACCATCACCCCAACCCCACTGGTTTTTTGTCTGTAACTTTTCAAAGAACACAGATATTTCAGTCTGGTTTGTTTTCGTTCATTCTGCATGCAATTACAAATCAAATGATATGTAACAGGATGGTGTTATTCGAAAACACCAAGATTTTAAACATTTTGGCCAGTAGTGGTATTACCCCCCCCTTGTGTGTGTCACCTGGTATGGCCCACACTGCTGGGTATAATTCTTGTGGTGAAGTCGAAAACAATCCTTGCTGCTTCCTTGTAAATGTACTTTAAAAAACCCTGGGCCTACAGTGGAAAAACAGTCTGAGCAACAGGTCACCAAGGGAAGCCACAGGGCTGCTCCTCATTGCCTGTCAGACCGGCCTGGCTTCCTCCACTTCATCCTGTCTTGTTTGTGGCTTTTCTTGTCTTGCTGAGATCTCACCTGACACTCAGAGAAACACATACATGAAGAACTCAGGGGACAGAAAGCAGACCGTTGATGCCATCAATGAATCTCACGATTCCAAAAAATGAAATGGACAAGGTGCATACAAACGGTAGTGTGAGAATTAGATACAATACGATTGCCACATACTCACTGACTGTAGGGTCAGAAACAATAGCATATGCCATTGGCTTAGCTCCCACAATGCACAAACTACTAGTTGTTCTTTGCAACAATAAACTAATTGGTCACAAAGGTGCCAAAGTACTTTTTATCCTCTGAGTGCTGTTGATTACTGCTAACTCCTTGCAGCTAAGGCTTTGTTTTTCCTTGGCTTCACTCCCTCTTGTGCCTGTTTACTGAACTACAGATGTGGATCTAAACAAGTGATAAAATAAAGGAGAACATGTAATGTGTGTCTAAGGATCACAGAGTGAAAGCTTTCCCTATGGCTTTTACCAAATACCGATACATCCATACATAGGCACCACAGAACATTGTACAGTACTGTGAGCCATAACATGAGAACAAAGCTTGCAAAAGCCCCCATATGCAATGCAAGTTCTTTCTAGCCCTGGCACCATCTACCTGTAGAATTCACATGGCTGGGAGAGGCTTCAGAATCTACCCCATTCAACCTTGAGGCATCATCCTCAGCCTATGCCCTCCCTTCCTTGAATTTGATTTACAGCACTCTCGTCTATAGTGTTCTTTGACCAAGGACAACCAAATGCCATGCCACCTTCCGCATACACTGTCTTTTTTGTATAGGGACCCTGGTAGTTGTGTCCCTTTACCCATGGAAATCTCCTAGGTATTCTCTTTGTGAGGCCTTAGGTGCCATCCCTCAGCTGGAATAAAGATAGGATGACTACTCTGCTTGTCCTCTCGATCAAGGCAAAAAAGCCAAGCTGACAGACAGCAGGGGTTGTTGGCGTCTCTGAAGATTGATAGATTCTCTGGATTGATAGAAGGTAGAAAGCAGTGCTTCTCCATCCTTGTTCTGACCTTGCACACTGGCCTGGGAAGGTACCCTTTCATGGAATCCGCAACATATGCTGCTAATTGTGAAGCAAGAAAGTCTTCACCTTGTCCTGATTGGTTAAGAGTTGAACTCACCAGCTGTGTCAGGCTCTCTCCCAGCCCTCCATGGCCACTTGCACCATCCAGTGCCCTCCAAAATACAAACTTAACACGTTCCAGTCATCCCATCAGAGCATTCCTGATGAAAGGCCAGGTCCTTGCCAGGCTATTTAAAGGCATGTGTTGCATGCTGCCCTTTATTCCTCCAGATGTATTGGCTGGAAGAAGCCTGAGCCCTGTACCCACTTCCAAGAAGGCAGGAGGAGCTGACCACACAGGGAGAGATCTGCAAAAGTTCCAATCTTCACCTGCTCCTTTTCTGCCACCACCCCCCCAGCCACCAGTTGTCTTTATTTGCACTGATTTGCTGGTGGCTGTTCTTGTACATCACTGTTCCTATTTCTGCCTTTGAGGAATGCCTTGTCAAAATGTCATTCATTGGAGTTGCTCTAGTTGTCATTCTTTGGGGTTCAGCTCCCTCGCCACGGTCTCTAGGACAGGCATTGCAAGAATTTCTTTATTTTCACCTGTGAAATGTTGGAGGGTTTGCTGCCAGGGTTATAGTGCCATCTTACTATTGAGAACATAAGTCCTGGGTAATCATTATACTTACGCCTAAGAGGACCAGAGAATTTTTGCCCAGTGTTGCATGTATACAGATACAGAAACACACACACAAATCTGTTATATGACTGATTTGTACTGTGAGAAGTGCTGGAGCTCAGATTGTCACACACACCTAAATGTACTCTGCACAGCTCCAGAAACACTCTATCATATTAAAGGATTAGCTCTGCTTGTACTGAAAATAGGTTCTGAGACCAAGTCCTGGTTACTTTCAGTTCCAATTAAGCCCCACCACCTAAAGAGCTGCAATTCAGCCTCTTGCCTTTCTTTCCTTGGGAGGAATAGGAGCTAGTTTTCTGGTGGGGGCAGAATGGGGGGGGGCAGGATTAGCAGAGGAGCCTCTGCCATATCCTAACTCCTTTCCAGGGCCTGGCAGCCTTACACAGGGCTGCCCGGATTTGTGCCAGCGAATTAGCTGGCACAGATCCAAACATTCCTGTTGGCAGCTGGGACATTATTCAGGGCAAAGGGAAAATAGCCCAAGGAGACCTCCAGCCTTATCCTCCAGCCTTATCCTGATCCATTTTGATCCTAAAACAACTGAGGTCATGCAGCCCCACTGCACCAGTGCTAGTTAGGATTGGGCTGAGGGAGAGAAAGCTGTGTGTATAGGTGGTGCCGCATCACACCAAATGGACACAATGACTCAAATCCTACACTTGCTATGCAGCCCCAGCCCCATAAGATACTTGGTATATGCCCGAGACAAACTTAAGATGACTGCATCATTAACAATCTGGCAGCCTTTGTCTTGTTTGTCATAGGCTTATGTCAGAGTTCAAGTAACAATATGACATTGGAGTTGGCATCCTTCAGTCTCAGAAGACTATGGTGTCACACTCTGAATGGTGGTTCTGGAACAGTGTCCTCTCCAGTGCGCGAAGCCTGGGTAAAGTAGGTATGGAGGATAGGCTGTTACCCATGCAGCAAATCCCCCCCCTCCACGTCGCTGAAATGGTCCAGTGGAAAGGCAGAGGCCAATACGGTTGGTTCCAGCGGCGTCGCAGGAGTTGCCAGAACGTGACTGTGTTCAGCCATGAACTGCCTCAGGGACTCCGGCTCCGGATTTTGCCTCGAGGTTGACTCCTGAAGCCTTTTCCATAACTGGATGTAGCCACAAGGCAGTGGAGGTTTGGGATCAGAGTTTTCCTTCTCTCAGATGAGCTGCCTTCCCAGGCTGACGATGAGCACCAGTGATCTACCTGAGGCAGTCAGAGATCCCAATTGCAGTTTTCTGCAGCATAAATATCCTAGCCTGACAGCCTGCATCTAGAAGGAGATCAGAATAGATGATGACTTTCCCTTATCACCCTTTGCTTATGTGGAAAATCCTGAACACCAGGTTTTTCCTCCTGCTCTAGAGGCTCCTTTGGGGTCCATCTCTTTCCCTTTTGTATGTCTGGCCCAGTCTGATCCACTGTTACTCTTGGAATAACTTTGTACCATGTACTATCCTGCCCTAGCAATACAGAGGACACGGTAGAGGAAAAGGGATGCAATGAAAATCCAGTGATGGTGCCAACTACTAGTGGGTAATCCCCACCTCCTTCTCCCTTACAGCTTCCAAAATTCAATGCCATATGGAGTAAAAGGCCTTTCTGTAACAGGTACATCTGTTACCTACAGCTTGCATGAATCAGCAGGAACACACTATGCAATTAAATGTTCACATTTTACTGTCATGTAGTGGCAAATTCACTCCTATGCTGTAAGAGGCATTAGCAAATCACTAGAAGAAACTACCAAGAAGCAACCCAAACCTAACTTTGGAGAATATAAGATTGTAAATTTGCTCCCATTCCCTCTCAAAATCTGCCCTAGTTTCATCAAGATCAGGTATTCATTTGACCAGTGAAGTAGTTGAGCCATCTAGTGGTGAAGCTGGGAATGTGCAGATAGGAAAATAGAAAATAGCAGGTGTTCCAATACCACAAGCAACTCTTATGAATTCACTTTAACAAAAATTTCAAAGTCATCTTGGTGGAGAAGATCAATACTGTTTACTTCTCACAATTAATGCATTGAAGCAGCAATTATAAATACAAACTGAAGCACAATTTTAGTAGGGGATACACCAGCCATCCAGGAACCACAGCAAGGCAGCAGTGGTTTCTTAGCATCAAATCAATTTAGCAGCTTTATAGGAGTACTACAGACTGCAGTACGCTTGTAATGTCCCTTCACAGGCACACATAAGACTCAAACATTTTGTGCTCAATTCACACAATCAGGATAGCTCCTAGGTGCTGACATAAGGAGTTGTGACTCCACCAAGTGATCTGGCAACGTTCACACAAACACAGAGCAGTAGCTGTTTGGTGGCTAAAAATCTAAGGAGCAGCTTAGGACAGCAAGATCAGCTCTTGATTCCCAGCCCACCTTCCTATCACAAAGTGGAGAGCCTGCACACAAGGACATGCTGCGAGACGCTCTTCTGCTAAGTCCACTGCAACATGATGATACCACTTCTTTGTTCTCCAGCTCACGTAAAACGTTCAACATCAAAGAGCAAGCGCATGCATTTTCAAGAGCAGCACCTGTGGAGCTCCTGCTAAATTTTTAACCAGTGAAAGCTGCATTATGAGCCACACACAGAAGCATTAGTACAGCCAAGTCTTTCACATGATCTCAGTCCTTTGGGGAAATGGAGACACTGGTTTTCTATGCAGTTGCCAGAATCTACTAAGATTATCTTGAGAGTATTTATTCTGTGTGAAACAGGCCTCAAATGTTTGCATTTCACCTTCCCTACAATCCCAGTAGTAAACTGGTGGTTCCCATTTTCACACAGACAACTGTTTTGCAGGTAAATTTATCAGGGCCATGGGAGTGTCTTTGTTATCTGTCTACACTTCTGTTATTTTATGCTGCACACTTCTGTTTACAGGTAGCATATGCTGCACCAGTTTTGACCAGCATGCTAACATTGGTTTGTTACTAGAGAAAAGGACTTGATTTAAGCCACCTTGACTGCCATACCAGGAGAAAGCCAGGGTAAAAAAATCCATCAAATAAATAAATAATAAATAATTTAGGGCTAAACTGCACTTGACATTCAGTTCATCATTGGCCCTTGTGTGCTTGGTAATTGGTGTGCTTAATTAAAGCAGCAGTGGATCCTAATCAATATCAAAATGATGTGAGGAAATCAGGAATTTAAGCCTTTCCCCTTGTCATGGTCCTTATCCAGACTGCCACACATAGCTGCTGTTTGCCCCAGGAGGAAAGCTGCCATTTGCACCAATAATAACTCCCTCCCAGAGCAAGTATTAGTTGTTGGTGAGGACATGTGTGTGCGGGACAACGTCAGGGACAAAGGGTTAAAATAGCCTCTTCTCTCTACTCTTAATTGCCCCCCTCCTATGTCTGCTGTTTAGGAAACAAAAGCATACAAGGCCAATCAATGAGATGCTTAATGTAACATGTAGCGTGGCCCTTTGTGTCTTGGGAGTTGGACCATGTACATCACTGGTCAACCTTTAGCAGATTTCTCTGTTTTCACACTAATATACAGCCAAAAAGAGAGCATCACTCCATAAGTGCAGAATGGCATTTCTGTTGTCATCTACCTACTCTTGATCTTTTTGTTGAGAAGGTAGACTGATGCTGACTGAGGTGGTTATTCTGGAATAACGAAGACATCAGCTAATGAATCTGCTAATGTACTTGACACATTTCATGGGAATCTTTGGTTGGTGAGCATCCATTTATCCAACAATCTCAGGTCTCATCCTGGAATGTCCCGTCCCCCCCCCCCCACTCAGAACTTGTAGAAGAATCTTATTTAAAGTGTTAGGTCAAGAAAACACAATCAAAGCAACTTCACATCCATGTTCTTTTCAAAAAGTACACAAGATGAATCCATTCTTTGGCACTCATACCAATTCACAAGCCTCCTGGCCCCACCATCTCCTTCTTTGTTCATTGCAAGACACTCTGTTTGATGGAAGCGGAGAGGGCAGGGAACAGAAAGAATGATTGACTTTTGAAGTGCATTCCAATGATTTGACTTTGAACTGCATTCCTTGCAATTATGTTTGCTGAGCCGAAAATGTCCAAGTAGGTGAGCTCCATCCAGGTGGTTCTGGGGTAGGCATCATCAGCAGGTAGCTGGAAGGCACATAGCCCTTCTGTCCATTCACCTCCACCAGACTCCACTCTTTGCTTCCCTTCTTATCGTGGGGTTCTAGCACAGTCACAGGCTGGCCTGCCCACAAGCTGACCTCATGATTGCTCCTGGCTGCAAATGAATATGCAGCCACTACCTGAGGAAAACAGGAGGGAACCCAAGAGAAAGGAATAAGCCGGGCCAGCCAAAACACAGAGGCAAGTAGGCATTTGCCTAGGGTGTCAAACATGCAGGGACACCTGCTTCAGCTACATACATAGCTCAGACAGAGTGCCGCAGCCTGCAGACATGCTTGGGTTGATATCCCTGGCATTCCAGGAGACTTGAAAACCTTTTAATTTCATAGGAGCTATTTGCCCCCAAAGGAATTGTGCACCACAAAGAGCCATTTCAGGGGCAAATGGGAGCTTGGTGGGAGGAGTTTGTCTTCAGTAGAAAAAAGGTACACAGGGAAAGTCCACTTATGGCTACTCATGGGAAAGTTCATGCCCCCATGGCTACTTTTTGTGAAAGAGGAAGCACTTCTGCTTTAAGCAGACTTCTTAAAAATACATTTAGACAAACATGTTACTTGGCCATCAGTCCATTCTTGATCATTAAATGCGCTGCATGGTACACAAGTAACAAGAGGAACAGGCAGCATGTAAATTCTGCTATATAGTCAAAAAAGAAGAAGAACTTGGACCAACTTTAGGAATAACATGCAGATTGAGGAGAGAACTCCACTCTGGCTCTAACCATGGGCTGGGTGTTTGTGCATGAGCATGCATGCTTCGGGACTATGCCAAGGTAACTGGGGTGTTCCATGGTTATGTTGGCAGGGTTGATATCGAACTTGCCAAGATCATCCTTCTTACAACACATGCAAAACGTCACTTGGGAGATGTGCCCAAGTTTGCCTCACAATAAACAAGGAAATAAAGTTCATGCTTTGAATTCACACAACGGCATGGAAACCACCGCATTCCACTCTCCACCCACGAACTCACTGCATGTGCATGTTCTGCACTGTGCCAGGGAAAATGGGGGGGGGGGAGAGAAAAGGTGTTGGTGGGGGATTTCATCTACCTACCTGGAAAGCTGAAGTGCTAAAAGGTACTGCTGGGCTAAGAGTTGGGGGCAAGCTGTAAGAAGAATGGTGGGCCTTCTGAGCCCCATTGTCTGGGGTCAGCACCTGCATCCTGGGCTTTTGGTGTTGGCCTAGATGATACGGCTGGAGTTTCCCAGGGGGGACATAGCCTCGTGGGCCTGCATGACACAAAGACAGCTACATTTGACAGGTGCATCAGCTTCCTCCAACGAAGCATGTTAACTACCTCCTGTTGTACCATGGAAGGAAAAAACAACAGAGTGGTGAAGGACTGGAAAAAAACAGATTCAGGAGGAGAAGTGTAATAATTTAGGAAGGAAGAAATGAAGGAAGGTGAGGAGGTAGAAGCAATAAATGTAGGGAGAGCAAAGAGGGACTTGAAGCAAGTTGTTGGAAGGAACATAGGAAGGAAGAAATACATGGAAAAAAGAGTTTAAATTGGAAAGGAGAAAGAAAGAAAGAAAGAAGAATGGAGGAATAGAAAAACATGTACAGTCAAAGAAAGGAAGAAGGGTCAGAGAGAGGAGTTGGACTCAGAGAAGGTTACAAAGCAAAAAAGAAAGAGAGAGGAGGAAAAAGCAAAGGATTTGCACTGACTAAGGCATAAACAAGGGCAGGTAGTCCACTGATTAGCCAACCACCTGTTCAGTCCTGGGGACTGGTGCGTTCGTCTTACCTGCATAGGACAATCCTGGTCAACTGGTCATCCTTTTTCGGGGTCAATGTGATGTTAGCAACTGCAGCCAGGCAGCCCTTTGCCTGCTTCTTTTGTCTGCCTGCCTTCTGCAACAATTTGGCCAGGAGGTGCACTGTTTCCAGTTAGGCCAGTATTATGTCATATACACAAAGTCCACTAAGAGTGTCCATGGCAATTAGAATTATCTCCCCCATTCCACAGCCCTAATGCAAATTTCCCCCACACTCTGGTACATTTTTATGAAAGCAAAAGGCGTTGAGAGCTCTAGTCATGGAACTTTCATGTTGTGTTTCATTTCATTCTTAGATATGTTGTACTGTTGGGTCTCCCATTTACTCCTAAGGGTTAAGTTAGAAGCATGACCCAGGACTTATAATTTCCATAGCTATGGCGTTTAAAAATATGTGCACTGATAGCACCACACGTGCAAAGACATCTGCTAAAAGAGGAGCTACAGTTACTCTTTTAGTAGCATAATATGTAATCAGACATCTCTGGATTAATGCACTTCAGGTGTGTCTTTATATATACAACATTAGTCCTAGGATAAAATCCATGCTCCTCTAGATATAAACATAGACCCAGTGCCACACAATCCTGTGCAAATTTACTTGGAAGTAAATCCAGCTATCTTCAGTGAAGCTTACTTCCTAGTAAGTGTGTTTAGGATTGTACCCATATCAAAGGAAATGCATGTGGGTGGTTATATATATCTTGCAGTACCTCCAGAATCCACTAGCCATCGGTTGGTGTTGCCTTTGGTGTCCATGCTATGAAGGAGAGCCACAATCTGCCCCCTCTGCAGTGTCAAGTCCATATCTTTGCTGCCACTGATATTGCTGGTCACTTGGTATAGCTTGTCTGCTCCATGTTTATTTGCAAGCGAAAGAACCTTCCTCTCCTCCGCAGAGTTAAGAGGCTGTTGGAAAAGCACAATGATTGCCTCAAGCTTGCTTGTCTATTCTAAATGTTTTGAAGGATATAGGTACACAAGAGTCATGGGAACCTATTGATTAGTGTCCATAACATTATATGGGGGAAAAGTTACACATTCCTCCCATGCCCATGAAACATCCATGCCCACCCAGCATCATACAGCTGGGAGGGGAGGGGAGAGATGATACCCTGCACCTTTTCCTTGTATCACACTACCTGCACAACAGGGCTAGGTGGAAGAGTCTCAAATTTCTTGCAGAAGGAACGAAGCTGATCTTCAGACTGGCTTAGAGTATCCATCACCATCTTCCAGAAATCAGCTGCAGGGAGGTATTTGTGTGGGAGCTGTAAAGAGAAACTCTGGAATTAGATTTTTTGTTTCTTTTTCAAAAGCAGAGAACAAAAATAGTTACTAGAAGATAAAAAATTGGGAACTAATAGCAAAAGGATTGTATGTGCAATCAAAACTTTGCAACAGGTTTTCCACTGCAAAGGCAGAGCTTCCTGCAGGTGTTCAGTATACTACTGAAACTTCAAACTGCCACTTACCTAGATTTTTCCCTTCTCTTGCTTAGCTTTTAGTTGCTAAAATAGGGACATGAACTGTAGGGAAAAAAATAAGACTCCCCTCCATTGTTTCTGAGTTTCCAAATAACAGTCTCTCTGAGTGCTATTCACAGAGGTATATAAAATTATGCGTAGTGTGGAGACAGTAGATAGAGAGATCCCCCCTCTACTGCTAGAACTCAGGGACATCTAATGAAATTAATTGGCAGTACATTCTGAACAGACACAACAAATTATTTCTTCACACAATGTATAATTAATTTTTGACATTCACTGCCAGGGGATATTGCAATGCCTGCTGGCTTAGAGGGCTTCAGAAGGGAAATTATTATTATTATTATTATTATTATTATTATTATTATTATTATTATTATTATTATTATTAATAATAATAATAATAATAATAATAATAATAATAATAATAATAATAATAATATACCACTTTTTTAAAAAAAGTTCACAAAGCAGGTTACAGACAAAATTAAATGGCTCCCTGTCCCAAAAGGGCTCACAAAATTGAAAAAATGCAGAACCACCAAGAAACAGCCACTAGTAAAGCACAGTGCAGGGGTGAAGAGGAACAGTTACTCTCTCTCTCTCTCTCTCTCTCTCTCTCTCTCTCTCTCTCTCTCTCTCTCTCTGCTAAACATAAGAGGAAAAAGTGTTTGAAAAAGTGCCTTTTTGCCCAGGAAGAAATCCACAGACAATGCATTTATCTACAACCACTAGCCAAAATGGCTACAGTTTTGCCATTTTGCCAAACCAATTTCCATGGTTTGGCAAAATATACCTCTGAGGATAAGTTGTGGGGAGGATTGGAAAGGCTAGAGAAATGGATTGATTCAGGGCACAATCCTAACCCACTTTCCAGCACCGATATAAGGGCAATGCAGCTCCGAGGTAAGGGAACAAACATTCCCTTACTTTGAGGAGGCCTCCGTGAGTGTCACCCAACTACAGGATGCGGCACACATCCCATTGGCTATGCCAGTGCTGGAAATTTGGTTAGGATTTGGGCCTAAGGGCCTGATCCAATCCAATTTTCCAGCACCAGTGCAACTGCAATGCAGCCCCAATGTCAGAGAACAAATGTTCCCATATCTTAAGGACGCCTCTATGACTGCTGCCCCACCACAAGATGCAGTGCATACCACATTGGCACAGCTGCACTGGCACTGAAAAATTGTAAAAGAAATTGGGACAAGTGCTGATCCTGACATAACAGGTAAAAGACACTGAAAGGATTGATGCTGGGAAGAAAGGATCCTATGAGGACCTTAAACTCTGAAGGTAAACTTGAACAAATCAAATATCCCAGTCAGGTGACTCCCTGCTTCAGTGAAATTCTAAAAGCACAGAGGCATATATTTCTGATCAGGGAAGAGGAACAGAACAAGCTCTCCAAAGGAAAGTCATATGGCTTCATAGATTTTTAAAAAAAGAAGAATATGTCTTGGGAGATATTCGCAAAATGCCCAACAGTTGCTATGAGAAAAGTAGGGTATAAATCTGCTTTTTTGAATGGTTGTGGGACCCCCAAAGCCTGTATGTTGACATAGCTAGCTGCTGGCTCCTGGCTCCAGGACCTTAAATGTGCCTTCTAGTTCTAGTCCTTTACCTGGGCCATCTCCCCTTCTGCCTCCTGGAGAACTTCTTTGGCGAGATCCCGCTGAAGGACTACAAAAGAACGTAGAATGTGCCTGAGCCACTGCAGGGCCACACGGTTGAACACAGGAAGCTCAGATATTAACAGGGAGTTGATTGTGACGTAGGTATCCATAGCAGCTTTCTCTTCATAGTTCACACTGCCTGTTTCACTCCTCTTCTCCTCAAGCTCCTCGTAGTCCAGCAGCTTGTCCAAGCGCTTCCTGATCAGTTTTTGAGGTCCCTGCAGAGTCTCTGCCAAGTTGCACAATGGCAGGTACACCAGGTGCTCCAACCGTTTTTTCTGTAAAGGAGCAAATTCTGAGACACTTCTGAAATCCTGGCATCCTGCTAGCCCTATGGAGTACAGCCAATGAGAAGCCTTTGAAGTTTAGGCACACTGATTTCTTCTCCATGACTCTGTGCTTCAAAATTAGAGAAAAAGACTAGAGTCAAAGGAGCATCTGCTTAAAAAGCTCAGGAAGAACTTGATTCAGGTCTATCCAGCATCTCAGTCATCAAACTCTGCTTCTCAGAAACCTGATCATTAAATAACATGAACAGCCCGGACTGAGGAATCATGTGATTTGTTCCTTACAATGGAGTTTTTTAGTTTAGAAAAAAGGCAACCAAGGGAAGATGGACAGATATGACTGAGGTTTATAAAAGTATGCATGTTGCAGAGAAAGTGCTCCGAGAGAAGTTTTTCTTTCTCTCTCGTATTAGAATCAAGATTCAGGGTGGTATGTCTTCATACCTCAAAGGAGATACTCAAAGGAGGTATGTCTTCACACAGCACACAATTGATCAGTGAAACGCATTGCCACAAGATGTGGTGATGGCCACTAGCTTTAAAAAGGGATTGGACAAATTCATGGAGGACAGATCTATCAGTGACTATTAGTGATGTAGGCTGCCTCCAGGTTCAGAGGTAGTATGTCTCTGAATAAGCCAAGGTGGGAGAAGTGTATGCCTTCATCTCCTACTTGTGGACTTCCTAATGGCATCTGGTTGGCCACTGTGAGAGACAGTTTGCGGACTCGATGAGTCTTTGGCCTGATCCAGAAGGGCTCTCCTTATTTTCATATGATTTACAGTGCTTTTTTGCAGTAATGTGAATAGTGAGTCAGAACACAGTCAAAGCAAAACTTCTGTGTTGAGTTAAGGAGATATCAAGGTTTAGAAATGTATGAAGGGGTAAATGAGTTCTGATTAGGACAGGTAGTCACCAAATGTGCTAAGAGGAGTTGTTAAGGAACTGAGGCACACTCTGGAGTGCAGCCTCTTTGAGGCAAAGCTCATCAGTGGCAGTGTTTTCTCTCTTGTGGTTCTCTCCAACCAGAGTTAACATTAGAAACAAAGCAGAACTTACAAACTCAGGAAAGATGGTACGGTGAAGTTTTCTTGCAAGTTGGCAATACTGTTGAGTAGTCCCTCCATCTGTTTCCAGTTCATTCTCATGTGGTTTGAAGCTCAAGAATGCCTACAAGACAAAGAAATGAACCTGCTGGCATCAAAAGTGAGACAGGAATATTTTTTATCAGAAACATACCCAAAGCCCAAGACAGAGATGGGACACTTTTGGGGCACTCAGAAAAGCTGACTAGAAATTATGTGACAAAAGAGCGAAATTCAAAAATGCACCATTATCACTTATTATGATACATAATCTACACAACATCTGTCAAGATTTCTTTAACAAACTGCTGATGAAAACAGAACATTTAAGTCAGGCAAAACAAAAACAGTGGGAGGGGAAGAAGAAAAAAGGAAAGACAGTGGGCAATTGATCTTTAACCAATTAACCAGTTTGGAACTTGCCCCTTCAAAGCCCAGGGAAGCTAATTGAATGAAATGACTAACAACATATCATGATAAGGAAACAGGCAGTTATGACAGTGGTTCCTATGCTTCTTACAAGAGGGATACCCATGACGGAATGTTGTTCAGAATACCACTGAGTGGCCCCACCTGCAAGTTATTCTCTTTTCTCTGCTCCTGTCAAACTTGCCTCATTGTTCATTGTTCTCAGCCTGATTGTCTGTCAATAAAAGTTTTCCACAACCTACTGTTGAACTTAGATCCATGGAATCTGGAAAGCAATGAGTGGTGTTCATCGATCAATACTCTGCCCATACAGCCATAGTACTGTTCCCTTTCTGTTTCAGCTGGGTTCTGCTGTACTTCAAAAGCCTATCCCGCTCACAGCCTAATCCTATCACCCACCATTAAAGATGATGCAGCTGTGCTGATAGAACTGCATACATTGGGGGTGGTGGTGGTGATGAGATGGTCAAACAGAGGTAAGCAAAAAAGTTTTTTACGTACCTCTGGATAGGGATCCTGACTGCCTGGGGTCTCCTTGGACCCATGCCCTCTATGCAGCCAGCATATGTTTGAGGAGAAAAAGAGGGCAGGGTGGGCTGAAAAATAGGGGACAGCATCCAGTGTTCATGTTTTTCTTCGAGATCCACTCCTTCCAGCCCCTTGTCCCCCTTCCACCCTTGAATTCCGCTAAACCTTCCCCTCGCTGCCGCCAACTCACTCACATTGGTAGGGCCTTTTCGAGCTGCTGGCACACAGACCACACCTCTGGACATTTGTGGCAGCAGTTCAGAAGTATGTGATGGTGTCCCAGCTTTTGTGCCACTGCACGGCCAGAGCATGAGTTCTGGCAACACAAGGCCCAGATAGGATTGAGCTGTCAAAAATTAGCAAAATACCCAGAATTGTATAAGATTTCACAGAGCCGTTTGTACCATTTGTACAATTTCTCAATAGAAATTGTACTTATTAGATAAGCTGTGGAGTCTCACTGTACTATAGTTCTGGGAGAGTGGGATGTGGGACTGCATATCCCACGCTGACAAGAAATATGACCTTGCTGGATAGAAAAATAATGAGTGACTAAGAAAGGTGGGAAGATTTTTGGTCACTCACATTAGCTCTCAAGAGGGAACCATTTTGGAAGACTGCTTCCTCTGTCACTTGTGGATAATAGAGTTTGGGCTCTTTGCAGATGGCAGACATGTGCAGACCAGGATATGAGGAGGATCAGGGGAGAGAGATGAAAAAGCTGTTGCCAGTCTGCCAAACAATGCATTAGGAAGTCAGGTCATTTCCACCCTTGGTATAGCATCCCAGGAGTTCATTCATACCTCCAACAATATTTTCCTAGGTATGGAACTGGAGCATGTTCAGCATGCTAAATATCAAGGGTAGGACATTCCAGTGCATGATGAGTAATGTTAACAGCTCTGAGGAGGACATTCTTTGATTCCATTTATTGCCAGCCAGACCACAGAGCAGACTGTTTTTCCTGATGTCTCTTGGCTGGTTTCCATGGCTTTGAGTACAAGGAGATAACAAAGGGACTGGAAATACACCGACCATCACTCAGGGGTGGGACAGGGTACATTAATGCAATGCACTTTCTGCGGTTTGGTCTTATCTGCTTTAAAAATCCCCATAGGTGGGAGGACTGCCTCAGCACCTGCAGGAAGATCTACTGCTTCTCGATCACAGGATTAGCTATTGCCTTCCTTTCTGTTGTGAATACCCCAGATCAAATGTGGGTGAACAGCAGAGGTGTGCCTGAAATATGCGCATGGAAAGGAGGGCCCCGGAAGCTAAATGCTTGGCCAGATGTTTATATCAGGCTGACATCTGAAAATGCCCACATTACAAAGATGTGCATCAGCAGCCATTTTCTGGTGGGCATTTTCCTACACCTGCTTTCAAAACAAGAGGAAAGAAATGTAACAAGAGGAAGGAAATGGCCTGAGTATGAGACAACATGCTAAAGCCCACCTTTAGAATGCAGTAGCATAACTGGGGAGGGGGGGAATGCGAAGTACTATAGGTGCCACAGTGTGCCGTGTAAGCTGCTCCTCCTACCCCCTGTTGGAGTCATTCCGGGCAGCAACAGCAATGCGCAGGTGCAGTGGCATAGCTAATGATTGTGTAGCCCAGTGCCAAGCTCATAATGTTGCCCCAGAAGTGATGTCACAACTGGAAGTGTTATCATGCCTGGGCTTTTTAAAAAGTGAAAATTAGGAGGAAACCACCTCCTCCCCCACCCAGCAGCTCACCACCCACTTGCTCTGCTGCCTCCCTCCAGTCAGTGGCGTAGCTAAGGCATCTATCTGCTACCCGGGGTCAAATAAAATTTTGTAGAGCCCCTGCATTATAAAATCAAATTTAATTAAGTAAAGAAATAAAAAAGTTATTAATTCCATGCTATATCATAATAACATCCCATTGGCACTCAGAACAATCATTCTCATAGGTCAGTTTGGAGTTAAGCAAATCCACTTTTTGTTCCACAAGACAGTTGTGTTTTCATTTTCTGGTTAATTGGTCATAACTTTTGCTAGAATAAAGATATTCCAATGCTGTTTATTTCATTGCATTCTGCATTAAATTACCTTTCCAATGGTGTATAACATGATGGTATTATTCATACATACGAAGATTTTCACAATTTTCACAATTTTAGTGCAACTGCTATTCCCTGCACCTCCTTAGCTACGCCACTGCGCAGGTGTTTGCTGTACCAAGTGCTATCTCCTGCGCACTGCTGTCATCACCTCAAATAGCTCCGATGGAGAGTGGGATGGACTGCTTACACCAGCCATTTTCAACTACAGTGCTGTGGCACACTGGTGTGCCGTGAACGGTCTGCAGGTGTGCCGCAGGAGTGTGGGGCAGGGTCATTTATTAATAGGGCCTTTGGGGGATGTGGGCCCCCCACCATAAGAACATAAGAACAGCCCCACTGGATCAGGCCATAGGCCCATCTAGTCCAGCTTCCTGTACCTCACAGCGGCCCACCAAATGCCCCAGGGAGCACACCAGATAACAAGAGACCTCATCCTGGTGCCCTCCCTTGCATCTGGCATTCTGACATAACCCATTTCTAAAATCAGGAGGTTGCACATACACATCATGGCTTGTACCCCATAATGGATTTTTCCTCCAGAAACTTGTCCAATCCCCTTTTAAAGGCGTCCAGGCCAGATGCCTTCACCACATCCTGTGGCAACCTGTGGCAAGGCGTTCCACAGACCAACCACATGCTGAGTAAAGAAATATTTTCTTTTGTCTGTTCTAACTCTCCCAACACTCAATTTTAGTGGATGTCAGTATGGTGTGCCTTGTCCATTGTCAAAAAACTGATGATGTGCCTTGACAATTTTAGTCCCTTGTCAGTGTGCTATGAGCCAAAAAAGAGGTTGAAAACCACTGACTTACACAGTGCATTGTGGTGTCTGCAGTACTTACTGTTTTGCTCTAGAATACTATGCATAAGTCTACAAGCCCAATGGGGTCACAGGGCACAGAGATACCTATTGTGTATGTGTGTGTTACTACAAACAGCCACTTTAGACGCAAGCCCTTATGTAGAGGTGAGCACCATTCATACAAAAATACTGACTTCAGCATCTTTAATGCAAATCATCCTTGCAGAGGAGGCATGTTGTAAAATACACATTAGTGGGTATGTGCCACTGTGCAACAGCTGAAGCAAAAGTAACGTCACGTGCACTAGTCTAGCAAGGGATACCCATGCACAGAAGCAGCTTCACTGCATGAATTTCCCTGCTGGATCCTAAACAACATGTACAGATCAGCTGCAGACTCACTTTTAGATGGAAGACATTCAGTGTGGCTCCTATTTGTACTACATCATGTGGGCATGGAGACAGATTTCTCAGTGGCTGTGTGCACCTGTGCATCACAATATCTGAATCAGGGCCTGAAGTGGTACTGGTAAACTACAGGAAACCTGAGTAATTGTTGAGGGATGTTGAGGCACACAGATATTTGATCAACATAAATCTCTTAAAGTTTCTTGCTCCTGACTGTTGCTAGACTACTTGAAATGTGCAAGAACTATGTCTCTTCCCACATCTCCCAGAAATGTCAAGTTGAAAGAGACACATGATGTGATGTCTGAACAGCTTTCATTTCCAAGCCCCTAGTGCCACTTCACTGATGTGCAAAGGAGGTGTGTGTGTGTGGGGGGGGGGAATTCTGAACACAATGATGTCCTGTCAGGTGTCTGCTTCAACTAGATGTTACTGCAAAACATGAGGGGAAAGGATGCAGATTGTTAGTGGCATGTGTTTGCGTACAGTTCATGTCACAGAGATCTCAGGCATATGTCCAGTATGCACTTAAAGACTCTCTATGCTAAATCAATCCCCATCCCTATCTTGGAGTGTAAATCCATCTCAGTTTTTCAGAGAAAATCTTTAAAATATCTAAGCCGTTTTAGAGGCTTTCTCTCCTCCCCCCAGCTGAATCTCACCAGCCCTCTAGTCATTTCTCTTCTCCCTTTCTAAACTCACTGCAATTTGTCAAAATCTCCCTGGTTGAAAACTGAGTATCTCTGAGCAAAATAATGCACAATGCTGCCAAACATGATTGTCATAAACACACCTAAGAGTCACCTCCATGGAATGTGTCAGGGAGTGTAAAAAAAGGACTGAAATGCAGGAAGGCAAACCAAGGATAAAAGAAACCATGTTACCTTGTGTTGTGTGATGTATTTTTCCAAAGAGACAGTGCCACCTGCCTCTTGTCATACAGACTAGTATGGCTAGATGCAGTTGTGTGATGAGCCAGAATTCTGCCTCAAAAAGTTAAACCCTAATATGAGTAGACACTTGCTTAGTCATGATTCGCCAAGGTTTTTCTGAGCAGCTGCTGAAAGCTTTTTCAGAAAATATGGTGAGATTATACCATGAGATACCATCTCAGTCTTCCACTCTGAATGCGCAGATGCATCCTGTGAGTTAGCTTCAAGTAGGAGGGGAAAAGAAAATGAATATTACCTCTGTGTTGGTCAGGAAAGCGACCACGTTTTCCTTCAGAACAGCTACACAGGATGCCAACCACTGGAACTTTTCTTCCAGTTCATCAAAATCCTTGTCCTCGGTCTAAAGATCAGAGGGAGGAAGTTACACCACATGTTTCTTAGGAGACAGAAATATTGCATGTGTTTTATTTAATCTTCTTAAGCAGAATGGCAGGCAGATGATCATGGTGTGTTTGATCATCACTGCTATATCAGCCAGGGTGTCTCAGAGATCATCTACTCCTATATAAACCTGCTTCAGCCCCAAGATCAGTCATGGGAGCCCTGCTCATGGCCCTGCCATTGAATGTCTGGTGGGCACCAATGGCAGGGCTTTCTCAGTGATGGGATCTGGAACCCCCCTGGATGGTTCACTTGGTTCCCTCTTTGCCCTCTATGGATCTGGAATCCCCCCCCCCCATATGGTTCACTTGGGTCCCTCTTTGCCTGTTTGCAAACAGAAATTGAAAATCTATTCATGCTCTACGGCCTGTGCAGTTGTTGCTTTTTGGGTTTCAGGTTTGGGAAGCTGCCTTGTGGTGACATTGTCAGGAAAGACAGGATACAAATATGTTAAATAAATTGTCCCAAGGACAGTAAATGGTTAGCCTGGCTCTACAGGACAGCAGGAACGCTGAATATACTTGCATGAATAGTGGTGCCTAGGCATGAGAATCATTGCTTTAAAAACCCTGCAAATTATCTGTATTTATTTATTAGCAATAACTCATTACGCAAAACACAACCTGCTTCCTCGGACAGCTTTCAGGAAATTAAACATGATTACTGACATATAGCATACTTTAGTTCAACAGGAAACTGGATATTTCACACAGAGCTTACAATGCAATCTTTAGCTATGAAGCAACTTGACACCAACCTGGCAACACCTACTGCATGAACAATGAGGGCAGGAATTAAAGGAAGAATTCACTGTGTTCAGTAGGAAGGGCTCAGCTCATTGGATTTGTTTCAGATCAGATTTGTTTGTTTATTGGATTTGTTTTGGTCTGATTAGAGTTCCTTCCATTTGCTTCCACACTGCAAGAGTCACATAGATGTTGCTACATTGCCTACCTGACACTGCTCTTTCTTCTTCTGCCTGGGAGTAAAAGATTGTTATTTCAACGCAAACCACCACAGCAACCACTCAAAGCACCAGCACAACAAGACTTGCGGCCAACAACTGCCTTTGAGACTTAATTCAACCATGAGAGCAATAGGCTGATCTTCAGCAGTCATAATGTTTTGATTTCTGGAAAACAGGAACCATGTGGAGTTTGATACCCCAACAGAGGTTAGAGGAGGACAGAAATATACTCTGCATGCCTACAGCACTGTGTAAATCACTAGTGTTGCCATTACATTTGAAAGAAGCTTCCCTGGCCAGGTCACTGTTATGTGATATCCTCAGTGGAGATGTCATGATCCTCAAACTGATCATATGAGCTCATAGAGGTCATAACAGGAGAGCTTATTGCTATCTGTGAAGCAGCTTGAAGTATCACTGAGTTCAGTCTGATGAAATAGAAGCTATCGGTGGCATGCAGACACCTGAAGAGCTGTCCTCCAAGCGCAGTCTGTTCCTTTGCCCTATTTGACCAATCCCAGATGTTGCCCAACGTTCCACATGGTTATTGAGAGAAGGATATAAGTTGGCTCCGGCACTCACCTTAGACACAATCCCAGTCTCATGCATAAAGAGGCGGCTCAGCCGTGAGGTCTTCTTGGCAATGGAGTGGGTGTTGAGCCGAGCCAGGCGCTCCCGCAGAGTCAGATACCCAGCCTTGTTGTATTTGTCTGCTGCTCTCAGTCAACAGATTAGAAGGTGAGAAAGTGAAAGAACACATTATACAAGCCAGGAAAGAAAGCCCTGAACATTTTGTGATGAGAGTACAAGGAGGCATGGCTATGAAGGATATCCCTTTTTTGATCTCTTTTGATACACTTGCAGCCCAATCCTAACTTGTGCAATTGCAGCAGGGGCAGCGCAGCTGTGCTGCATCCTAAGCATGAACTGAGCTGGCTGGGGGTCTCTGCGAGGTTACCCCTGGTAAAGCCCCAGCCTGCACATTGGGGCAACTCAGATCTGCACCTGCTAAATAGGAAACTTAGTAAGGTGCTGTGCATACTGAGGAGAGTTAACAGTGTAAGGGGCAAACTGCAGGGAAGTGGTGAAGCCAAAAACATTAGAGGCTTTCCATAATGTTGCAGGATCGCAGAGTTGGAAGGGGCTGAGAACCTAGCCAGTCCAATCTCCTGACAAAAGACAGGACTAACCACACTCAGCCATCCACACAATGGTGACCACAATGTCCCACAGACACACACAGTGTTGCCAACAGGGGACATAGTTTCAGGTAGTTGAAATAAGACACACTACAGGGCTACCAACATTCTGGACCAGAAAGTGCCCAAAGAGCACCTGTATACCTCACCTACTTCCTTGTGTGCTTTGTACTCATTGATATGGGCGTTGACGTCAACCATAGCGTTGGCTGCAGCATGGAGGGCCCTGTGGGCACTGTCAGTCTCTGGTGTGTTTTCCAAGATCTTTTGCAGCAGCAGTGGGTATTTGGTGACCCGTTGCACTGGCATCACTAAGAAGAAGCTCAGGTCTGAAGCACCAGTGTGAGGCCTGCTCAAGAGAAACAGACTAATATCAATACTACTAATGAGGCTTGAACTGTTAGGTCTTCCCCCAACTTTCCCCCTCCTCTACATTCCTGCAACAAGCAAAGAGAAGGTCTACCCTATGTTTGTTTTTTGGTTATTTGCTTGGAGCCTTCAAAAAAAAACTGGTACCGGACCCAGAAGGATCCCAAGCAAATAACCTCACTTCATAGAATACTCCAAGCCATTGGATGCCAAGTACCCTGAAGTTAGTGGAACAGTGTCCTGAAGCTACAACAGAGAGCAGCAAACTTTACCAAACCCTGATTTTGAACCAGATAGGGAATTCCACCTGAAAGATACATTTTGGCCTAGACCTTAAGCTTAAGCTTTTGGTCCAATTGAAATGGATCTGAATCAACAACAGGCCCTGGTGCATGGCTGTGACATTATACCTGGAGACTTTGGTTACTGATACAGCACTGATATTGTTACTGCTCTCCGCTTACTTGCTGTATGGGTGTGGAGGACGGAGAAGACATAAGAAGAGCCCTGCTGCATCAGTCCAAGGCCCGTCTAGTCCGGCACCCACTTTCAAGCATCCAGATGCAATATTGCCCTTCCAGATGGAAATTCTATTTAGCACCCATTATAACTAACAGCCATTAACAGACCTAACCTTCCTAGATTTTAAAGCCATCAAAGCTAAAGTCAAGACTATATTTTGTAGCAATGTAGCATTTAATTCTGTAAATTAAATGTGTTATATGAAGAACAGGACAGTGGCTGGGAGAGTTCGTTTCATGGCAATGAAGCCCTGAATGCTTTCACACATGCATCATGGATGGTGGGGACTATGGGAAATGAATGAAACCAGACTGGGAAGGCATAATATAGTTCATATTTGCACATGCAGTTCACATTCTGCTATTGCCCAGGATTCATTGTTAATAAAACTTCTCTGAATTCAGAGGCTTGATACTAGCTGGTGTTAACTGGCATACACTCTGTCCCATTGACTTGCGTGGACCTTGATGATTTATACATTCTGGTTTGTGGACCTTGTCTTGCTCGTTTGGAGAGAAGAACTGGCACCTCTCGCAGCCGTGTTCAGTCACTCAGATAACTGTCTCAGCCAGCAATGTGATCAAGTGACCCAAAAGGACACAGGCGCTGCCAGCCACTGACTGATATCCTTGCCTCGCGACACACAGTGTTGTGTTTGTTTAGCTAGAAACTCACTCTGGGATTGATTTTTCCATAACAGATGGAGGGAAGAATATAGGCAGAGAGTAGGTGCCTGCAACAAACTCCCCAGCAGGACTAGCATTTCTTTGAGCCACACCCAGAAATAAACTGGAGGATAGGCTGAACTTCCCACATTCAAGCAATTCACAGGCATTTGGACCAACAACCAGCAGTAACCCAAGCCTTCCCCAAAGGAGAGGCGCGAGTCAGTGGCGTACCTAGGGAGGGTCCATGCTTACAAGTAACCCTGGGGGGCAGACTGGGGAGGCGCCACCATCACCTCAGCCATGCTGCCCCTAGGGCTGCCTCTGCCTGATGTCTTTCCTTCTGGAAGCCTTCTGAGGGCTGGAGAGGCCACATGAAGCCTCCCCAACCCTCAGAAGGCCTTCTAAGGCCTCTGGAGGGCCTGAAAACATCATTTCCGGTTTCCCCTTCATTTTTTGAAAATCCACTTGTTCTGTGTTCTATAGGTTTAAAAGAAGGTAGGTCAGCTTAAGTTTCTAATTAAAAATAATGTTGAATCAACAGTTAAAACCGTTCATAGTAGTTTAACATACAAATTTTACACCAAAGAAGTTCACATGACAAGGCTGCTACCATCCAGTGAACAAGAAACATTTACTTACACTGTAGCAGTCAAGGTATCCAAAATCTCTTTCTGCAGTCTTGGGCTCTTCCTGTAAATCTCCAGTAGTAGAAGAGCTTGATCATAGTTAGCACAATAAATTTTATAGGCATTTTCCATCTCCTCTTTGAGCTCTTGAAATAAAGCGCCTGCCATAGCAAAGTTACAAAATTTCTTCATATTGTATAAATTATTGTATTTATACAAAGTTATTCAGATTTCTAGGAGGAGCACCAATGGAAACACATGGAGTTAAGTTACTTCAGAGTATTCCTCTCTGAGTAGCTCTTTCTTGTCCCAATTCCCTGTCTCTTTTGTCTTATTCTCCACACGCCTTCTTTCAGGTTATCTAATCACTGCTCACTCTACACTCTCCCTTCAGTCTCCCTTTCTTTTGGCTCTTTGTTCCTTTCCTATCTCCCAGAATCCTTTCCTAGTCTTCCACCTGCCCCAATGTGAGGTTTTAATCCCAGCCAAACTGGCAGCTTTCTCTCACAAATGTTGGACTGCAAACTGTTTAGCAATTCCCTAAACAGTGAAACATTCCAAGCCATCACAGCAGCTTAGCCAATCAGTGTCAGAGGTTTCATTGCCACAAATACAAGGATATGTCCTTGTGTTTCCAACACAGATTTTATTCACCCTTGATTTTATTTTTAGGCATGTTTGTGTTTGAAAACATAGAAAATACACTGAGGAGCCACATCAAATTCCTACAAAACTACAACAAACAAAACAGAAGCTGAACCATAGATCAAACAATAGGAACTCATCTTTTGCTGTAAACACAAAAAGCAGCTTTCAGAAGAAGAGCATAGAGAGAGGCCTCTGGAGTCTGTCACTCTATGACATCTTTATTTTGACATCTGTCACCATCTGTCACCATATTTCTGTAGAACATGTTCATGTGGTTACATACTGTCAAGAATTAGGATCAATAGCCACTGCAGGTCATGCGCACGGAATAAGATCAAGCCAAAGAACGGGGTGTGAATTCCTTGGCAGTTCTCTCGCCAAAGGAGAAAGGATAGATGATAGAACTTGCATGTGCATGTGTGTGTGTCACAGTGCCCCTTAACATCTCCTTCCCAGTCAAGAATCAGTGACAGGTTATTGGATTGGAAAAGGAGGAATAAGCTACCATGTGAACATCCTTATATGATCAAACTCAGGGGACTAATCCATGCTGACTGTGGTGTCCCTTAGCCATCTGTGGAAAGCACTTATCCATAAGCAGTTCCTGTGCAGCTAAGAGACCATTTATGATTCAACACCTCAGCTCCCCCAAATTAGCACCCTAACCTGGCATAGTGCCAAATGACTAGAAAAGATCCAGGCAAAGTGATATCACCCACATAGCTGGATCATTGAAATGTTCTCCCAGACATGTGGGAGCTGTTCCTGGATCAGCTGGTTTCATGTCACTGGGAGAACATTTATAATGCACCTACATTTTCCCCACACAAAGCCGTAGCCTAAGGTAAAGGATCAGGAAGGCTTCCAGCCTGGAAATGAATGAATTGCTCTTGCGCAGTAGCTGTGTGAGTGACTCCTCCTTATGTACTATGAACTGGGTGTAGTCCTGATGAAGTCTTTGCCTTCCTAGCTCATCCCTTTCTATTCAGCAGCTCCTTTCATTCAGCATATGCAAACGTCTTTGCAGCCTGGCACAATGGTGTAGCAGGTGAAATCCTGCAATGGCTTTCCTGTTGAGGATGCTTTGAGGTATTAAATTAACCTTGCCTCAAATTATAAAAGTTTGTTCTCGGCCATGCAAACTTTTCAAAAGTAATTATTTTCTGCTTCTACAGTTGCCAGTTTGGAAGTTACAGGAATTATGAGTTAACACCAGAGGCAAATAACATTAAATCTGTTGACTTTGTTAATGGTTACCAAGTATGATTTTTCAACAGGCTGTTTTTGTTTTCCCTTTAAGATAAAAGAGTTCTCCAATGCATCACAGCAATTAGTATCAGTGCTAGAAATAAACTGGACTTAATATAGTACTTGATGCATACCACCAATTTAATAACATCTGCCCCCAAAGACCATATATAAGAGGACCATGTAACATTCCCAGTGCCTACTCACTGATGTTAAAGAGCTGCTCCTGGTGCTCCTGGTTCACCGTAGCTTCAAGTCCTTTCAGGACACGTCTGGAAACGCTCAGGACATCATCTATACCAGAGAACAGGCCTTCCAGGTCAATTTCAGGCAGCTGAAAGGCACAATAGGTTCATGCTCCAATTCCTTCACTGGGCTTAGCACATGCTCATACTTTCCAAGAGCAAGTAAGTGATTGCCCTTTGAACCAGGGCTGGCCCATCTATGAGGTCAGCTGATGAAGGCTGCATCAGCGGCAGATTGCAGGGGGTTGGCGAATTCAGGGTGCCTTTCACCCTAAGTGCGCCACTGCCACCACTACCACTACCTCCCTCCAATCCGCTGTGATGCAAGCTGCAATGATCGGCATCCTGCTCACCTGAGTGAGAAACACATCATTCCCCTCCTTAGCATTGCGGAAGAAATCTCAACCTCATTTTGTCTTTTCTACCTAAGGATCTAAATTGGAGGCTGATCAAATCAGACACTGGCACTTCCTTTACAGCCCAATCCTAACCTACCCCGGAGCAGGCAGGCCAGGATTGGGGCTGAAAGTGGCTCAGCCCAAGGCTAGGGGAATTTCTTCCCTTTACCCCAGGTAAAGCCACAGCAGCCCCAATACGGCTACTCGGATCTGCACCACCTCAAGAAGTAGTGCAAATCCGAGCAGCCCAGGACTGCCCCGGGCTGCCCAGGAACAGGGTTAAGATCCAGCATAACTGCCGGATCCTGGCCCCATCTCCCACTTCCCACCTGCCCCCGGGAATGCCCACCGCACGCCCTACCCCCCAAAATGCCTCCCTCTCACCTCCTCCCCAGCCTCCCCATACTCCCCCAGACCCCTGTGTCAGCTGAGCTCAGCCAACACAACTCACCCATCCTTTGGGGCCCACAGTGGCATGGGGAAGCCAGTGCATGTTTGGGTGCCAGCCTAATTCTGTTCTGAGTGGCACAAAAGTGCTTTATGGCACTTTTGAGATACTCTTGGGCCAGGTCTGGAGTGTGCCCTTAGGGCCAAATTCTATCCAATTTTCCAGTGCCAGTGCAGCTGTGCCAATGGGACATGTGCTCTATCCTGTAGTGGGGAGACAGTCACAGAGGCCTCCTCAAGGTATGGGAACATTTATTCCCTTACCTCAGGGTTACATTGCGGCTAAACTGGTGCTGGAAAGTTGGATAGGACTGGGCCCTTAGTCTGTTCTATCTCTCCTACCAGTCAATTTTAGTGGATGTCCCTTGGTTCTGATGTTGCACAAGAGGGGAAAGAATGTCCACCCCTGTCCATCCCATGAAAGAACTTCCCCTTATCCATCTGGTAAAGTCCCTGCTAAGACCTGATATTCTACTGCAACATGCCTCTCACTACAGACTGATAACCATCACAGAATCCTTTACTCTGCCCCAAGCTCTGAATTTAATTACAAGCTTTCTTAATTCCCCTGATGCATGTTGTTCATGCAATTTGGGGTTCCGTGTGGTGGATGGTAAACTTTTGGTGCACAATTCACATTCCTCATTTCAACATGTAACTGTTCTTAAGGTCAGGGTCTCTCTCTCTCTCACCTGCTTTTTCTGAAGATGGTTATGGATGTCTGATATGCACAGCTGGAGATTATGCACGTAAGAAGTCTCTGTGTTGATGAGCTCATCCACAGCTAGTTGTCGCTTGTACTCATCTTTGTTGAGCCATTTAACGTCTTCATATATGGGGTCTTCAGTCTCTGGTGTCTCCTTGTCCAGCACGTCTTCTGTGCTGTCATCTGCCATGGCAGAACTGTTAAGAGAGAGGGAGACAGATGTGGGCTTCAACCAGTTCTGCACGTAAGCAGAAAATAACATTCTGTAACATGCTCTATATGAAGAGGCCCCTGAACATGGTCTGGCAACAGCAATTGGTGCAGGATGTAGAAGCCATTGTAGTTACTGGAGTTCAGCAGTTTGATTCTATTGGACCAGTCCTTCAGTGGTTGTGCTGGCTGATGGTGTGCTTCCAGAACCAATTCAAGGTTCTGCTTATGAGCTTTAAAGCCCTTTGTGCCTTAGGACCAGGCTACTTCAGGGACTTCCTCCCACCATATATGCCAGGTTGCTCCCTGAGATCTTCAGAGAGGGTCTTTCTGCATGCACCGCCCAGTTGGAAGTAAGGGTGGCGGCAGCAAAAAATAGGGCCTTCTCTGTGGTGGCACTGCAGCTGTGAAACTCCCCCCCCCCCTTGTGGGACTTAAGAACTGCCTCCTCCTTTGAGGTGCTCTGATGCGAAGTAAAAACATGTTTGTTTCAGTTGGCATTTACGCTGTAATTGGGAGGTTTATTGTACAGTAATTGGGTGCTTTATTGCTTTTACCACTGCTTATGGCCACCTTTTATTAATGACATCTGTTTTGAGTCTTTCACTGCTGCATTTACTGTTTTACTATTTATTGCCGCCTTTTGTCATTTTATTTTATCGCTGCTCTATTGCCTTCTGCTTCTCACTGTTTACTGCTGCTTTTGATGGCTTTTACGGTTGTTTGCTGTTTTTATGTGTTGGAGGCTGTTTTAATGTTCATTTTTATAGTTTATGGTGATTGTATATTTAGTTAACCACCTTGGGTGACCACAGTGTGGGGGAAAGGTGGGGTATAAATGTATTAAATAAATACATTCCAGCCCTACAATTCTGTGGGGCATTGTCTCCACTTATCTTTGACGTGAGATGATTGCTATTGTGTATACTCATCTAATTCACAAAGATAAGATAGTTGCCCAAACAATTAGGTTAGCCTAGATGTCCATTATAGCATAGATGTTAGAAGCAGAGGTAGCATCAGGCAGTGGGACTGGCCAAGGCCCGTATCTCTTAGAACACTGGTGCTTAATATTTCTTGGGTCATGGACACCTCCAAGAGTCTGATGAAAGCTATGGACCACCACCACCCCCTGCCAAAAAAAAAAAAAAATGCACATAAACACATACACACACAAAATGTTTGCACTCAGTTTATGAACCCCCTGAAGCCCAGGTTAAGAACTTGGCGATATCACCCATTGAACTCTTGGTAGTGGTGAGAGCAGTAGTCATGAAGAGTAAAGGGTGGATGGTGGGTGCTATGGAGGGCCAGTGCAGCCTTTGCCCAAGGACTCCCAACAACCTGGCACTGGTATTGACTACAAGTTTGAGCAGTGAACCAGGAAGTTCCTTATTCCCATTGTGCCTGTGCCCTGGGTGAACTAGGTGACCTTAGCTAAACAATACTCAGTGAAATCCTGAGACAAGCTTCTTTCTCTGAGCTTGACCCCATTCAAAATATAAGGATAACTTGTAAGGACCAATGAGGAAGTCACAAGGGCAGGATGGGAGGAAGGACAGAAAAGGAGGATAGAATTTCTGTTTTTCCCCTCCCTTCTTCACACTTCCCTCTTAAGAGCTCTGAGACTGCAGACTCATGCGCCTAAGTACATACACACAATGACCACTGGGTCTTCACAATGCATTCATTGTTGAAGGATGGGAGAGAGCACATTCCTCCTTCACTTTATAACATGATTAACATAACACTTTCTAGACAGCTCTCAGTTTAACAAATCTTTTGCTGAAAGTCTAACTTGCACCAAATCCTTCTCTTAAGTCTTAAATAAATTGACAGTGGATGAACTCTGCTTTCTTCAGAACAAGCCTGAAGACATGGAGAACAGTCTCAAGCCTCCTGAACCTCTTAACATCCTAGTGCAGGGGTGCTCACACTTTTTTGGCTCGAGAACTACTTTGAAACCCAGCAAGGCCCGAAGATCTACCAGAGTTTTTTTTACAATGTTCGCACCATCATAACATATAACATTTATGTGTACAATGTATGTTGGTGTACCTTGAGCCCCACTGAGTATAACAGGACTTACTCCTGAGTAGACATGCCTAGGATTAGGATGTGAGGCTGCAATCCTAGCCACACTTACCTGGGAGTAAGCCCCATTGAGTACAATGGGCCTTACTCCCGGTGTTTCCTCCCAGAGACACCTGAAGGGGGGGTCGGCACTCTGCGATCTACTCATTTTGCCTCGCAATCTACCGGTAGATCGCGATCCACCTATTGAGCACCCCTGTCCTAGTGGTTCCCAAACTGTGGGTCAGGACCCACTGGTGGGTCATGACCTGATTTTTGATGGGTCTTGTAAGTTTGATGGAAATATCACGTAACTAACTGCCTCAAGCCCTGAAGCTGATCAAAAATCAGATAGCTGCTAACTGACCTGCAAGGAGCTGAGCTCCTGCAGTTTGCAAGCACGTGTAAATTTAGGGAGATAAATGTCTGAGGGTCTTTTTCTGGTTATAATTACTTGTAAATACATAAATAAATAAAACATTTCTTTTTAGATCTCCTTTTTTAAAAAGTCTGGTAAACCTAGGTGGGTTTGCGTCAGTGTCATTTTAAAAAGTGGCTCCGGGTGCTAAAAAGGTTGGGAACCACTGTCCTATACAATAACCCAACTCAGTGATGAGGCCTAAGGAAGGAAGAGTTCCAGTTGTCTACAGATCTGACCATGCAAGAAAAGGCAATACCAGGAAAGTCAAACGTCTGTTTTCTCTTGCCAGGAATCAGGCCAGAGAGGTGTGCACCACTTCCAAGTTGAGCACAGATTATACACAGTCACACATACACACTGACTTCTTTTCAAACTGAAAAGTAGCTAAGGGAAGCTGGAATCTCATGGGGTGGTTAAGTGCTATTTAACAGTTTCTCATCAGCCCACGTTCCTGTTCAAAATTGCCCCTTTGTTTCCCTCTAAGGGAAAAAGATTTGGAACAGTGTATTGGAAAAAACAGCTGGGGAATGATTCTGAGTTGAAAAACAGGCCAAGGAGAAAAGATCTATGAGCTCCACCATAGTACTCTAAGAATCCAACTTCATGCAGTATCTTTTTCCACTAAAACAAATCAGTGGAAAGTTTTATACATGACTGCATGTTGCATGTGACTTGGCTCTGTGAAGAACTGTGAACACTCTAGAAGAGCATTGTATACTTGCTAATCATTACTGTACTACTATTAGACAGCTCATGCAGAGGTCTGACGCAAAACTGATTGATATAGTTAACTGGCATGGTTTTCTCCCTTCAAATATGTATTTGCATAAAACTGACACGAAAATATTGGACACCAGGGCATGGCTGATTAACACAAAACATTTCCCCAAGATGCCCATGGAGCAGTTTGGGCTGTATCATTCAAAATGTCACCCTTGAATGAAATGCTACAATACTGCGTATATTTTAGAAATCAACATAGAGAAGATTTTGTTGCTTGCCTGGGGTAGTGAGATAATGTTCAACAGTTCGTTTTATTTTATTTTTCACATCAGCCACTCTGTAGTCACTCTATACATTCTGAGATGCTTCATTTTGAGGACACAAGCTCTGGCATTTTAGATAGCAGAACAAGCCCATTTCCCTTTCAGCAGATAAGAGTTCCAGCAGCCAAGAATATTGATAACTAGAAATGTTCAAATTAACAAACTCCTCAGTTCTGCAAATGGCTCTGCAGTCTACAGCTCACTAAATAGCATTTGCTACCATCTTTTTTCCTGTCTTATTCTGAGAGAGGGTGTAATGTAATCTGATCTCTCCAAGAGGGCTGACCAGTTTGCAATTAAATTACACAGGCTCCCCATCTTAAATTCTGTATCTAAAACCAAAAACAATGACTTGGACCAAGTTAACAATGCCTATCTTAAAATATAATTAGCCTTCATTTTTTTGTTGTTTTGATTTTTGTTTTGAATATCTAAACCACAGGAGTTTGTGTAATTCCCCCCCCCCCCACAATGTTCATCAAAAGTTACTGCCTGTGAATGTGACTCTGTGTTCTTACACATTATTATATTTTAATGTAGCAACACAATTTTAAAGTCTATTTCCCTTTTAGATTCTAACCATTAAGAATTTAATTTCATCACATTCCTGTGATTTTTGGCGCTGCTTGTTATATCTTTGATTACCGTTATTTAATCCTGTAGTTTCTCCAACAAACTTGGAGCAACATAAATTCTCTCGCAACCCATTTTATTCTCACAACAACCCTATATAGTAGGCTAGACTGGGAGAAAATGAGAGCCAAATCCGATCCAGTTTTCCAGGGCCTGTGGTGAGGAGGCAGTCACAGAAGCCTCCTCAAGGTATGGGAACATGTGTTCCCTTACCTCAGGACTGCATTGCTGCTGCACCGGTGCTCGAAAGATAGGGTTGGGCCCTGAATCTCCAAGGTAATCTACAGTGGAGATTTTAACCAGTCCTTATTCCTCATCTTTGTCCAACTCTCATTTGTTTATATTACTACTAGTAAACCTAGCTTACACTCTGAAAGTATGACATACTAGGATGACAATATTTAATCAATTAATGAATCAGAGTAACTAATTGATTAAAATGTATTACAGCCTAATCCAGTGGTTAACAAACTATGAGCTGTGGCTCTCTGGGGAGCCATGGAAACTACCCAGGTGAGCCACAGAATCCTTGTGAAAACCAGCCTCCCTATACAATGTATAGGATTGTTGCCCTAATGGTGAGCAGTGGCCAATGGTCCAGTAGGTCAAGGGAGCTGTGAGTCAAAAAGGTTTGGGAACCACTGGCCTAATCCTATCCTCCCTGGCATCACTGGTTACAGCAGTGCCAAATGGCTACCACTGTATCCACAGGGCCAGGGAGACCGCCAAGTTCTCCTTGGAGGAAGGAGAAAACCCCAGGCCCTGCAACGGGTCTGCTTGAGTCTGCACCAGCTATTTTGCCAGTGCAGACTAGAGAAGCCCCGTGATGGGCTTTGTAGCCCCACATAGGGCACAGGATTCCAGTCCCACCCCCTCCTGGGCCATTCCCTCCCCCCATTCCACCTTCCCCCCAGCATGGAACACTTCCCTCCCCATCCCCAAAAGCTGCACCACTGCTTCTACTTACCCCTGGCAGCTTTTCATGGGCATCCTCATGGTACTGAGGCCCAGTTCCCTTCTCCCCAGGTGCCTACAAACATCCTTTATGGCACATTTGCGACACCCAGCGGCGTTGGTGTGCTTGTACCACCAGCGCTTGAGCTCTTAGGACTAGGCTCCTAATCTCCTAGCAAAAATCCCACAATTAATTGGGCAGCACATCCTGTTAAAATTATTATTAATAATTAACTAATAAAACCTGCAATTAGCTAGTGCCGTTTTAGAACCGGCAGACTCCCCTTTCTCACACACAAGAAGAAATGCCTCTTCTAAATTGCCATCTACTTCAACACATATGTATCTTCTAAGGGCCAAATACACAGGATCTGAGAACTTCAGCAGTCCCTAAAATAGAGCAACTGTCATTTAAACTCCTTTAGGAGAAGTGTTGCACAAGTTGCTAACTTTTCTGTGTTGTTTCAGGCAAGGGGGCACAGTAAGGAAAACTCAGTCTCGAAAAAATTGTTCCTTTAATTCTTCAATGCTTTCTTGCTTTCTGTTTATTTTTGGTCTCCTTTCGTCTCCTTTCTCTTTTTCATTCTGCTCTCCCTTTCCACAAGGGTCAACAACTTCTCAAAAACAAACATAAAAAGGATGATAACTAAAAGGCCATAGCACCACCCCAAACAAAAAAATGCCTTTAGAATTTATTACAGGGAGAAAAATATTTTACTTTTAACAGTTCTGTGCAAAACACGTCTATGTATACAGAGCTTTACTACATAAGAAAAGGAGACCCATTGTATTCTTGTTCAAGAATGTCACAAAAGAATATTTCAAGAAGAAAAAAATCATCAGTTCCCCACAGAAAGGGAAAGATGACCTGAACAGGGATTAAGGTTGCTGGTTTTGTTTTTTTAATTAAAACAAAAAAAATCAAAGTAAACATGTATTTCAACCCTAGACAGAAGAAGTTCACAACTTGCAAATAAGTTTTTAAAACCTTTTTTTTTTTAAAAATGTAAATCTTCACAAAATTGTTGCAGGGGGAAAGGGTAGGCTTGCTGATGTTTGCCATGGAGAAACCACTTTGCACAGAGCGGCACACATAGTTAAAATGGATGTGCTATCCAGGCAAAATATTTTTTCTAATGACAAATTTTCACTCTAAATACATGTTATATTCTAAGCTCTGTGCCAGTTTGTTTTGCACATCCATAATGTGGGGTTATTCTTATCCAATTGCTGTAGTTGATCAATTGCGTTCACTGCAGGCTACGGCAAAAGACATGAATTCATTGAATCTAAAGGAGGAAAAACAGATGGCTCCTATAGAGAAGTTTCCTTTCACTTGAATAATTTAACACTATTTATTAATGCAACAGAGAGGCAGCAAACAGAAAGCTGGAGCCCTTGTTCTCCTCCCCTGGTATTTGGACACCAAAGCTAACCCAAGAAATGCAATATTTTTGAGTGTTTTGTTTTAGTTGCACCCTACTATGCTTATGGAAATGCAAATTAGAACAATATCAGGGCATGTTGCAAGAGCACATGATAAACTGTCTTACTGAAACTCAGACGTTCAGTCCCTGAATGGGTAACTCCCTGAGAACCCCAGGTAAGCTACCTTGAGTTCCATTGTGAAAGAAAGGCAGGATATAAATAAAACAATAAAAGGACAAATTTTTCCATTTCTCAGATATCAATCTATTTTATACAGACAGAAACCCCAGAATGCTTAAGTGTGTGATGCTATGACTACATCATTATCCTTCAGGATGCTCAAGCTGTTGCCTCTTGACTACTCCACAGCAAGTGCGCCTTCTTGGCAGCCACAAACTGTTCTCCAGTCTCAATCTATGGCTTCTAGTACGGATGCCTGAAGAGACTCAAATGCATTCAGGTCCATTCACAACACTCACCATGACAGAATTTGAGAGTCCCATTCCAGAGGGTGACCAAGCTCCAAAAAGGAGAACTTTAAGGACTCTGAGGGAGACAAAAGTTGCACAGAGGCCATTTCTTCCCTCACAATGTTTCAATGAGGCCAAACAACAATACTTGCAATAGGATTCTTAAAGGAACAGGAACTCTACCTTTTAAATCATGGTCACCCTATTTGGCACATACCAAGAATTGCTGCTTTTTCTTCTGACGAGTTGCTGTGCCTTTAACAGTAGCATTATAGAGAAAAGTTCAAGGGGTGAAGTGATTGTGAAGATGAACTTTACCTGCTGAATGTCTGCCTGTCATTCAATTATTACAGATGTGCGCCACTTAACGTTCTTCTATCCCTGTTGCTATGCGATTAGATTGTTAAGTGAACATTCAGCCCAATCTAGTGCCTTTGTTTTGTAAACAGACACTCCCTGCCAGAAACTAGCTGGTTGTACAGGCTACTGGAGATAGATTGCCTCTTCTTTGCATTAAGGGCCTCTTTGTTGTGTAAGCAGACACCCTGCTACAAACTATGGGAGTCCTGACTGCCTCATTACTGACTGCCTCATCAAAGCCTCTTTGTTGTGCTTTGACCACCGTCATATATGCGATCCGTTGTTAAGTGTGTGTGTTACCCTGCACATGCCTGATCTTGTCTGATCTCTGAAGCTTAACAGGGTCAGGACTGGTTAGTACTTGGATGGGAGACCGCCTGGGAATACCAGGTGCTGTAGGCTTATACCATAGTCTTCCGAGACTGAAGGTTGCCAGCCATGTTAAGTGGAAGGTTGTTAAGTGGCAGATGCCTGTATGGACACAGGAACATAGCTGGGGGTAAAAAACTCTAAATACAACTCTCATCACTGTAGTAACACAAGAGCAACATAATGTGCCAGTTGTACTTTGTCTCCCTCTGCCAACAGCAAAAGTTGGCCTTTGACTCCACAAACACAGTCCCTTTGTAATGAAGACAGATGGCAAAGCATAGTCCCCTTTTTATTTTCCATACAATCATCCTGGACTTGCACACTGTTGTTGCTTTATGTCAGTCCCTTGATTTCTTCCCCAGATTTGAACCACTTTCCCTTCTGGTTGATCCAGACTGGTAGCTATAGTTGGAGGGATGACACATTTGCATTGTTGGGGAACACAATGAGGCTCGGGAACTAGTAAGTGTATGTGTCTAAAACTAGTCCAGTAATCAGGAAACATCTAAATGATGATACTGCTGCTGCTTCTCTGCTTGATTCCAGAACACAAAAAAAGCTCTACAGAATCCATGCCCATGATCCAGTGATCACGTCCATGATCTTTATCAAGGTCCATGATCCTGCTTCCTACAGTGGCCCATGACATGCCTCTGGAGAATTCAAAAGCAGAACAGGTAGATAAATAGCCCTCACTTTCTGTTGTTCCCCAGCAAATAGTATTCAGAGGCATAGTGAATTGAACCAGAAGGTAGCAAATAACCATAATGACTAGTAACCTGTGATAGACGTGCTCTCCATGAGTACGTCTAATCCCCTTTAAAAGACATTGAGACTCATTCTCGCCATCACATCACATCTTGTGGCAGTGGATTCCAGAAAAGAAACATGAAGGAATACTTCTTTGTTTTGTCTGTATCAAATCTCCTGCCAAGCAATTACATGGGATGACTCTGGCTTCTAGTATTAAGGGAGAGGTTCTCTCTCTCCACTCCTCATACCATGCATTATTTTATAAAACCTTATCGCATCTCTTCCCCACACCCTGTTAGTCACGCTTTCACTCAGTCAAAAAGCCTGAAATGTGCTAGCCTTTCCTCACTGGGAATGTGCTCCAGGCTCCTGATTGCTTTGGGTGTCCTTTACTGCATCTTTTCCAGCTCCAATATATGCAGGGCTGGCCCATCCATGAAGCCAATGGAAGCAGTCACTTCATGCAGTAGTTGGATAAGAGGGTCCACCCATTTCTGTATGCTTACCTGCCTCCTCTGTTCCTCCTCCTCTTTCCACTCCCTAAACTGGAAAAGGAGAGGAAGGGGAAATGCAGAAGGGAGGAGAATGCTGAGCTAGAGCATTGGAGAGTGGGAGGAACAGACATGCATCATTGCATCAGGGGCAGCATTTGGCATGCCAGCTGAGGTGTCAGGAGGTTTTGGACTGGCCCTGCCCTGTTGAGACCAGAACTGCACAGCATATTTCAAGTGTGACTGCCCCTTATACTTGTTTATGCCTTTGTCATCATGGTTATTGTGATCAAATAACGGCACAATCCTAACCCCTTATGTAACTGCTTTCCAGCACTGGCATAGCAGTGCCAATGGGACGTGTGCTGCATCCTGCAGTTGGGTGTCACTCACGGAGGCCTCCTCAAAGTAAGGGAATGTTTGTTCCCTTACCTCAGAGCTGCATGGCCCTTATGTCAGTGCTGGAAAACACAGACATAAGGGGTTAGGATAGTGCCCTAAGGTACTCAGTTGAGGCAGGGGGATTAATTACAGTGTCCCAAATCTGAGAATAATAATGCTTACTATTTCAACCTCATTTTTCAGAACAAAGAGAGCCTCTATTGTCGTGTTCCCCTCCTGCAGGCAGAATGCTGATTTCTGATAGAAAGGAAGCCAGCTCATACTTTCTATTGGGGGTTCTCTTCAATGCTCATTTCAGAATAAAAGCAGGAGAAACACAGGCAAAATGCTTCCCCCGGAGTTGCATCATCAGGGCAAAATGCTTGAAAGAAAGTCTTAAAGGTAAACTGCTAACTTGGCACTGGCTCTCATCTACCATATGAAATGCTGTTGATTTTGAAGCACCTGTCAAGGACTGAATCTATAAAGGCCACAGGAATCATACTTAGTAATGTATGCAGTTATGGCCCTGGACCCGTGACGTCCTGGGGTGCAAGTCCGCAGTGCTGCCCCACCTGCGCATCACACTACCCCCCCCGCCTGGATACATACCAAGCTGCATGGAGCCTTGCGCAGCGTTCAGTATCACTTTCTGAGGCTTCCGACATAGTCTTAAACAGTACTTCCAGTACAGCTTAAGTCCATGTTGGAAGCTTAAGAAGGTTTTTCAAGCGGTCCCAAATGCTGCACAGGGATTCACTTGCCCCCGGAACGGCTCTAGAGGGCAGGTGGAGGTGGCGGCAGCACAGTGGGTGCAGCATTGCTGTTCCACAAAGCCCATGGGCGCAGTGCCTGGGCTTTTGCCCCTCGCCCCAGGCCCGCCACTGAATGTATGCACATTATTGTATTATATTAGAGACACAGCTGGCATCAGGGGTCAGCCAACTGGGACACTGGCCAAGGGTCCAAGGCCATCCAAGGCCCACAATCAACCCCAAGCCCCCAGCAAGAAAGAGGGTGCCCACTGAGAACTGCTCCAAGTCACTACCACACACCATCAAGGAAAGCCTTCTCTAAACCCTCATGGGGGCTTACCGTAGTGGCAGACATAGTCTGAAGCTCCTTCTGGCAACTGAAATGGCATCTGCCACCCTTGTTTACCTATACTCATAGTACAATGCTCCCATCCCTGTCACCATATCCAGTGATGCACCAGCAGGGCATTGCATTAGAATATGGCAGATGCCACTACAGCTACCTGATATTCTGTGGTATTGAGTGGGCCTGTCCCAACTGAATCTGGCCATGGGCTTGCTGCTAGCACTCATGATAGATATTTGTACCTTGCCTTTCCATTATGAAAAATTATTTCCAAATTATATCCAAGGTGACTCACTAAAAACATGCCAATAAACATCGTGACACTGTAAAACAGTAAGAAAGTGAAGGAAAACATTTGGGCAGAGCAGACTGTCTAGGCTGGATGGGAATGTGAAATGGAAACATCTGTTGCAGCAATTTTCAGCAACGTTGTGGAATTAGGGCAAACAAAGTCTATGATCCTATACTGTACACAGTTTCTTGGGAGTGAGACCCACCTGACACAATAAGACTTACCTCTGAGTAAACACACTGTGCTGTGCTGTAAATGACTGAACTGAAGTTTATTCATATGTTGCATGCCTGATAGAAATCATTTTGATGATCTCCTAGGAGGACTGTGGCTACTCTGAAGCCTTCCTATTTTGGAGAAATCTGGGGTGATGTTTGTAGGTGAATATCCTACCACAGAAGGTGGAAGGTCGGAGAGAGGAGGTACAGGTTGAGTCTTGGTATCCATGAGGGTTCCATTCCTAGAACCCATGTGGATACCAAAAATCATGTTAAAGGAAATCCATTTAAAAAACAATGACCCTTTGCTACACAATTTAAAAACAGCCTTACTGACCTTTATAATGCAGGATGGAGGCATCAGGCAGACAATTAGTCTTTCTCCAGATGCTTAGAAAAGCTTCACTCTGAGGCTGTGGCTCCTCCTTTCACTGGGAGCACAGCATGGGGAAAGAATGCAAATAGGAGGTGAAAATCACTTACATTCTTTCATGTGCTCAGGGGGAAGGAAGTGGTCACTTGTATCGGAGTGAAGCTGTTCTAAGTGCCTGGAGAGAGAATGATTGATGGATTATCTGCTGGCTGCTCTCTCCCACATTAATAAGGCTACTGTTAAATGACTTTTTTTTCTTTAATTTAAAGGGTCCTCATTGCATTGAGATAAAACTGCAGGTGAAAAATTTGTGGATAATTAGGTTATACCTGCATAGTATACCCCTGGGGGTATACCCCTGGTATATATCCCCTGGGGGCTGGGGATAAGAATAGGTTCTCAGTTTGGCTGTACTTGTCGTAAGAGGCGACTAAACAGCCACTGGGTAGATGGAACTCGTCAGCCTGGGAAGGCAGCTCATCTGAGAGAAGGAAAACTCTGATCCCAAACTTCCACTGCCTTGTGGCTACATCCAGTTATGGAAAAGGCTTCAGGAGTCAACCTTGAGGCAAAATCCGGAGCCGGAGTCCCTGAGGCAGTTCATGGCTGAACACAGTCACGTTCTGGCAACTCCTACGACGCCGCTGGAACCAATCGTATTGGCCTCTGCCTTTCCATTGGACCATTTCAGCGATGTGGAGAGGGGGGATTTGCTGCATGGGTAACAGCCTATCCTCCATACTTACTTTACCCAGGCTTCGCGCACTGGAGAGGACACTCTGTTCCAGAACCATCATTCAGAGCGTGACACCATAGTCTTCCGAGACTGAAGGATGCCAACAACTGCATAGTATAATGGCTAAGAAATTTCACAGATCTAGAGTCTAGGCTGACAGAGCATCTGCACCATTGTTGCATTCTGGGAACAATTAGAAATTCTTCCACTTGTGGCTTTGACTCTCACTGGGCATTGTGACCTAGCAATCTTACAGGGGCAACAAGGGCAAGAGATGTACAACCAGCACTAAATTTCACATATTGATTCAAATTAACTTGTCAATTCTTTGGTGGCAGCCCAAGAGCAAGACTTGAAGTGAATAATTGTGGCAGGACTGTGTAATGGAAGATCAGAAGATCATCAGGTGGATGAAGTGGTGGTGACAGTGATTCCATGTTTTGACAGCTGGCTGACAGCTCTGGGAAGGGCAGGGCTGGCTCCACAGCTGTAATCAATCAAGGCCAATGGAGACCTGGATGGACACCTGAGATTCATGTGACCTTGATGGGACTTTGAATGGACATGGACTGAAGAGATGGCTCACCCGAGCCTAATTTGGACTTAACAAGGGGCTGCAGGATAAAAGGTAGCTTCAGAAGGAGCAAAGGCCTGACCAGAGGGACCTGACCAAGAGACACCCTGACCCCGACCTACAGGACGCGGACGGACCAGGACCCACAAGAGAAGGGGACTACCAGGACTCTGCTGGAGGACTCTGCTACAGAGGAAGGGACTCTGCTGCAGTGGACCTGCTTCGGGAAGGATTGAACTGCAGAAGACTGGACTGTGCTTTGGAGACTTGATTGGACTTGGACTGGAGGCTTTGGACCTTTACCCACTAAGTTAAGTGGAGTTTTGGGGAGGGAAAGCCTCTGGACAAGAGGACTTGCAGGGAATAAGTGTTTATTCCCTAATAAATAAATTCCCTAATAAATAATAAATTCCCTAATAAATGTAGCAATAAATTTGGTTAATTGCTATAGATAAGGAGTTCTGTGTTCATTCCTTCACACACCACAGCTGTTGTTTCTAGAGATAAGGATGTGTTAATTAGCCAAAAAGCAGGTGAAGGGAGTTGGAAAATTAGGATAGGACATATTGGCGTAGTCAGCAGGATAGGGAAAATCTGATAGGACAGACCATACCCTTGATCTTGCGACAGAGAGGTGCTGGTCAATCAAGATACATAAGGCAAGGTAGTACCTGTCTTACTGAAGTGCACTGTAAATTTGGACAAGTCACTTGTCATCTGTATACCTGTGAGCCAACTTGCTATTATTAGGCCTCTAGCAAATTCAGTCAACATATAGCAGAAAAAAAGGAAGGAAGATCCAATCCTATCCAACTTTCCTGAGCCAATGCAGTCGCAATGCAGCTCCAAGGTAAGGGAACAAACATTCCCTTATCCTGAAAATGCTTCTGTGACTACCCTCCCTGCAGAATGCAGTGCATGCCCATTAGTATGGCTGCATAGGCACTGAAAATTTGGATAGGATTGGGCCCTAATTTCTTTAAGTTCAAGGAAAGAACATCCAAGACCTAGCTACATGTTCAGCAAAAGCACATAGTGGAGACTTCCCATGGTACCACTTCACCATGGCAGATGTCATGATGGAGTACTCTCTCCTACATCACAAAAACAAAACACACACACGCACACACACACACCCTGCCTGCAGAAACCTAGCATGTCAGGTAGGATTGTTGTATTCTTTCTTACAGGAGTTTTAATGTGGGGAGGGGATCATACAAACATATGTTCTCCTACCTACATTCTGAAGTGTTAAAATCCCAAAAGAACAAGAATACCTGCTTGTCAGAACAGTAAAACGCCTGTAAATGTAAAACACCTCACAGAAACCAGGAAGGAGCCTAGACAATGCATAGTTACCATCAGTACCTCCTGATGGAGTCCCGTCTCAGAACTCGAGTTGCCACTTTTTTCTTGGCATGGCTCCTCTGTTGTTAATAGTGAAGTGATAGGCAGAAATTCAACAGGTGACACTGTCCCTATCACTGCAGCTCCATGACTCAACTGTATCTGCTGAATGCCTGTATGTTGTGAAGCTGCTAAATGCGCAAGAGCTTGCCAGAAAGTTAAAGCTGGCAAACTTTATGAGAATCATGGGCATGATAGATTTCCTTTGTAATAGGGAGTCTATTCAGAGTGCGATACCATAGTCTTTCGAGACTGAAGGTTGCCAACAACAAGGGAGTCTCCTTCTGCGAGAGGCACCTGCTCCTTCTCCCCCACCCCCAAGTCTGTGGAATCTGCACAATCTGGAATGTGGTTATGTAACCTTTCCACTCATCCATGCAAGAAGCAAGACAGCAGTCCCTGATTAATGGCTGCTCCGTAGATTTTGCTAACCACACACATTTCCAAGGGCTTGGCCCCTGTTGAAGAAGAACTCCACTGTCAGCAGAGCAGTTGCTCTCAAATTCTTCTATTCCTTGCCTATTAATTCTTACCTGCTAATTAGCCAGAGACTTCAAGGCTGTTCAGGTTGTCGCTGCTGCTGCTGCTGCTGCTGCTGCGGCCTTTAAGGGAGTTAATGATAAACCCATGCTGTTCCAGTTTCATTGACACAACCTGTGTGGGCAGAAAGGACCGGCCCACTCAGCTGCGTGTGTGTGTTTGTGAGTCAGGCCCAGCTCTGCTCTGCCACTGCCGTTCTCTCCGCGGGGCTGTTTATTGCAGCAGCGTCCAAAGGAGATGAGTGTGCCTGCGCTCAGCACTCCCTGTGCCGCAAAACACAGCCAAAGCAACAAATGCCGTGGCAGCAGGCCAGCTGTGGAGAGTGCTGGATGAAAGCAGAATGCAAACTGCCTGGGGAACCCAGTAACCAGGGCTGACAGGGAGGCAAGCTGCAGGAAAAAACAAAACACCTTCACAAAGTGGGAAAATACGAGGGGAGGGGCAGATAGCACAGGCCAGAAATCATGGCTCAGCTGACCAAATGTGACACGTTTGCCACATTTAAGTCCAGGGCATTTTCAATGCCTGTTTACACTAAACGGCAACTGCTCCGCATGATCCAGTGACAACATCCCTGGGCAGCTTCATTTGTTTTTATTAACAAGCATGGTCTCTGGCATTATGACAGCCATGAGCAAACAAATGGCCTGTCCTCAGATTGCCAGGCCTGACAGGTGGGCACATAAGTTCTCCCCTGGGACTGATTCCTGAGCATTCAGTAATTACACATTTTTGCACCGTAACAGCCCCAAATCAAAACAGATTTGATTGGGAAGGCGCACAAATTGTACCGGTAGATGAGGTAGGTCGAATGTTTAATTCATGTTTATTAAATTTTCACATCTTGATCATCACACTCAGGGAGGAATGACTCCAAAAAAAACACACACAACAGCAGCCAGCCAAGCTTCTCAGACTTGACAACACAGCTTTATCATGGCCTAGTTCTCTCAGTAGCTTTCTTTATGGGAGTGTGCCTGGCTGTTCTTCTAGGTATGCTCAAGGTGATACAGGGTGATTAAGTAGGACTAGCAAAGCTGCACATTCTACAGTTCCATCACCAATGGCCTCTGTGTACTGCAGAGCATTTCAGCTATATCACTGTACAGAAACTCATTTCATAGAGAGGACCAAAGTTAGCATTTATGGGACCAGAAGTGGCATCATGAACCTATTTCTGCCCAGCCCACAGGTGTGCAGAATTTGGTCCCTGTTGCATATATGCCATGTTGGGCAGAAAAGGCTTAAGAAGGAAGTGACATAATTAAGCAGACAATGGCCAGAATAAATGCTTTGTTCTCACATAGAAACTCATTAGTTGCAAATGACAGAAGAGAAAATATGCAAGCATTGTTCATAATTTCAAGATATGAGAGAGTCCAATTATCAAGCTGGGGAGCCCAAGTATAACAGGGGCCAATAAATTGTTTCCAGGGGCTGCATCTGGCCAATGGGCCTTATGTTTGATACCCCTGTCATAGTAGATAGTTTTGTTTCACACCTGTCTCAGCACATTTACTTTGTGCTGAATTAGCCTGACAATATATTCCTCATTCTGTTTTCAGTTCTTCATTCTGTTTTCTCCTATCTGATGCACATGATTTTTCCCCCCTCTCTGGTAGCACTTCTAGGGCACACCACTTTTTAAGTGGTATGATTTGGTAGCTTGGCATTGCCCTTTATTTGTAGGGGCTTCTGTCCAATTCAGTTATGTTTATACAGGTTGTTATCTACTGGGGTTCCATTCCAGAACCCCTAGTGGATTAAAAAACCTGTGGATAAAAAAAGTGGAAAAATAGATTTATTTAAAGACCCACTTCCAGGTTTCTTGCCCCTCCATTGCTCCTAATGGTTGTACCTTGACATACGCAGGGGTTTGATTCTGGGATTCCCTGCTGATACCATAAAATGTGTTTATAAAAGCAGATTTAAAAGGTTAAAAAGTGTGTCCCTTTACAACTGTGGTTTAAAAAGCTGCTTTTCTTACTGTTGTAGAGAGGCAGTCAGCAATTAGAAATGCAAAGGATTCCCTGCCTTTGCCTGGCTCAGCTGAAGAATGGAATGATCACTTGCATGACTGTCTCTCTACAACAATAAGAAAAGCAGCTTTTTAAACTGTGGTTTTAAAGGAATGCATTTTTCCCCTTCTCCAGGGATCAGCACATTCCTTCCCATTTGCAGTGGCCATCCATGTAGAAAAAAATCCGTGTATAACAAGTTTGGACCTATAGTTTCATGTTTTAGACTGTTGGCTTTTAATTGTATTGTTATTTCTGTTCATCTTATAATTTTTACAAGTGACTTTGAATGTAGATTTCTATTAACAGTTTTCTATTAATAATAAAATTGTTTTCTATTAATAGTTTAATAGATTGGCTTTTTCTAAAAGCTCTCATGCCAGGTGCACACTGAAGCAGTGAGACTGGAGTACTGAAGACTGAGAGAGAGGTTCATCAGCAGTGCTGTGCAAAGTAATCCCAAAACAGGCCCAGGGGAAGATATTCCGGAACACTGTTGGCAGAATACAAGGCTCAGGGAGGAACTGGCGGAGAAGGAGGATCTTCTGACATGTTGCAGGTGATATTGTCAGTGTCTGTTTTAGGGGATTTGTTCTCCTTGGCGCTTGGGGCTGGTCTTATCTAATATTTTGCTTTGGGCCCACTTCTGCCTCTGCTGAACATCTCTGTAATCTATGCCAGAAATTCCCAGAAGGGTGAGACCAACCAGTGGATCACAGGCACTTCTGTCTGATGAACAATTTAGAAAACTGAGGGCCCAACCCTATCCAACTTTGCAGTGTTGGTGCAACTGTGCCAATGAGGCATGCACTGCATCCTGTGGTGGATAGGCACTCACAGAGACCTCCTCAAGACATGGGAACATTTGTTCCCTTGCCTTGGGGCTGCATTGCAGCTGCACCGGTGCTAGAAAGTTGGATAGGATTGGGCCCTGAATCAGCAAAACCTTACTCTTTCTTATAATATTGGAACCAAAGGGGAAGGAATATCGTATTAATTAAAAATTGACCAAATAAAGGGTGTTGAGATAAGAGGACATAGGTGATCTGGAGAACTCAAGAATTTAATCCTTGAATTTCTATTCAAGTTTCAAGTGTATCTGTTTTTATCCAACAAATATTGGGAAGGAATGCTGTCAAAAATCAGTGGACACAGTCCTTTAGGCCTGGCGTGTTGAATTCATTCCATACAATGGACCAAATAGCATCCATAGAGCCTGCTGGTGGGCTGGAGTGACATCATTAAGCAGGACGTGATGTCATTAAGCAGAAATAAACACTTTGTTCTCAAATAGGAACTCATTAGTGGCAAATTACAGAAGAGAAAATATGTAAATCTTGATCATATTTGCAAGATATGGGAGAGCCCAGTTATCATGCAGGCTGCCCTTTCAGCAGTGTGGGAAGGAGTGGGTTGCCCCATTTTCCTAGAGCCCCAGCCTTCACTCCTGTCCAGCTTTTAAGGACTCCCTCCAAAGACTGGGAGGCTCTCCTTTCTTCTGAGAGGGAGGTGTTCCTCCTTGGGTGATGGCAGCCATCTACCATCCCAGGATGAGATGAGATGGAAGTGGAGGCCATTTGCTAGGTGCTGGGCCCTGAGTGCATCTGTCCAGCTACCATACCTTTGAAGGTGACTCTGCAGCCTAATCTTTCACTGTCAATTTTTCCTGCAGTTCAGCTGGAGTTACTCCTTGCCTCTTTAATCATCACTATCAGGGCTGGCCAAAGACCTCCTGAGGCAGCTTGCCAAATGCCACTGCCTTTCCCAACAATGTGCAACATCTGCTTCTCCTGCCTCCAATGTTATGACTCTGCACTCTTCTCCCCTCCACATCTTCTCTTCTCTGTTCCCCTCTTTCCTTTTCAATCCAGGGAGTGGAATGAGAAGGAGTAGTGGAGGCATGTAGGGCGCAATCAGCTTAGTGGTGTTGATGGGACATGTGCTGCATCCTCAAAGTAAGGCCTTCTCAAAGTAAGAGAAGCACAGAGTGCTTCTCAAAGGAAAGCACTGACATAAGGGGTTAGGATTGCGCCCTAGACGGACAAAGATGGGTGCTCCCCACCAATCCATATCCCAAAGCAACCACTTCACTTGGCTTAATGAATGGGCTGGCCCTGATCACTATAATCATCACCACTTTCTATCCTATACAGGGCGGGGGCCCTGTAGCTGCAGATCCCGTATCCATGGATTCCGTTATCTGCAGATCAGGTCCTCAGGGACCCTCCCCCCACATGTGCCTCCTGTGCGTGCCCACTCTGAGTCGAGGGGGGGTCTCCACTTCCCTCATCTCTGAAGGGTCCTCTGAGCCCAGCAGAGGCCCCAGAGGGTTTTCCTGGTTGTCCCAATGCCTTATAAGGCATTAAAAATATCACTTCTGGTTTCACAGAGAAACCAGAAATGACTTTTTACAGCTCATGCCTTATAAGGCATTAAAAAGTCACTTCCAGTTTTTTGTTTTTTGTTTTAAAACAGGAGCTGACTTTTTTTTTTTTTTGCTCTAAGGCTCAGTGTGAGCCTGGCAGATGCCATGGACAGATGCGCATAGCCTCTGCTGGGCTCAGACGACCCCCTGGAGGAAGGGTGGGAAGCGTTCCCTGGTATCTGCGGTTTCACGTAATCATGAGGTGTTCCAGAATGGAACCCTGGTAAATAGTGGGGCACACCTGTAGTGAGAAAGTGAGACAAGTCTGTTTCTGTGATGGAGACAAGTCTGTTTCTTCATAACTACTGTGATGGTGTGGGCCATCAGCAGGATGAAAGCAAGAGAGAAAAGTAAAAAAAGTAAATGAATATTAGTGCAGGGGATCTGTGGAAAGTAGAGCATATTAAATGTCAGCATCTTAGTTCCAAGAGGTATATTTATGGGCTGGAAGCCTGTAATAGACTTGGCTGTTCTGATGCCTGCCCATTAAGTAGAGCATAAAGGTCTCTTCAGGGATCAGACCTGCCCTCAGCAGAACATTATCTTTCAGAGCTTTAAGCAACTTTCCCTCTAATTTCATCATCACTGATGCAATTTGATCTAGTCAAATAGATTCTGAGTCCCTCACTCTCTCCTCTGCCATTTGAACTTTCTAAAAGAATGGAAAAATCCTTCTGAAAACTCTCCCAGGGCACAAATGGCTGCTGTTAACCTTCTTCCCTCAAACCTTTCATGGGTCAACGGGACTGTTTAAATTCAGCTAATTAGGATGATAGGAATCCATATCTTCATGTCATCAGTGATTGGTATGAACTGTTGCTTCCAACATAAAGCAACTTCTTTGCATTCCATTAGCTTCCTTTCCCAATTCACTATTTTCCTCTGTCATGTTTCTTCCTCCACATTTTTCCAAAATCATCTTAGGAAGTCCCACTTCTAGATGGGTGAGAAAAAACATGGTGGCCAATCCTATGCAGCTTGATAGAAAATACAATAATACTAAAATATAGCAAAACTGACAGCAGCTCCCATGGACCTTGGCAATTCCACTATCACAACTGTGCATTGATGAATCCACATGGTCTCCAAGCAAGGAAGGCATCAATCAATATATGGTGTTGGCAGGTGTGCCTTGAGGGCATCATGGAAGCCATTCCACACACCTCCTCTTATGCACAATGCATAAATATACTCCCAGGAAGAGCCCCCAACACTTTGGTGCTGTGAGGAGCCCAAGGTTAGGAGGACAGCAACTGACATCTGCAGTAGAGAGGGGCTTGAATCTTCTGTCAACCTGAATATAGCCTACAAACAGCCCTTTTGACAGGTGCAGGGCCAAGGAATGGAGGAAGGAAGGGCTATTCCATTCATAAAGACCAGCCTGTTCCATAGACTAGTAAGTAGGAAGACTGTACGAAGAACCCATTCTTAACAGTTCAGTGTAAAGGGATAACACCCTGGGGTAAAAAATTCCCTACTTCACATATACACTGATGGTATCTGAACTCTCAGTGATGAACCAGTAAAGAGATGTTGGGATCATGGTGGATAGTGCAATAAAAATGCTGGCCCAGTGTATGGGCGGCATCAGGAAAGGGATCAAGAATAAGAAAATATTTTATTGCCCCTATGCAAATCTATAGTCCAGTCACATTTGGAATACTGGTAACCACATCTCAAGAAAGATATTGCAGAGCTGGAAAAAGTGCAAAAGAGGGCAACCCAAATGATCAGAGTGCTGGACACCTTCTTTATGAGGTGAGCCTATGAGGCTTTCTTGCGTGAAAAAGAAAGATGGTTATGGAGAGACGTGTTAAAGGGCCTAGAACTTGCATTTTGGTGGCAGAGACCTTTCTGGTGCCACAAATTGTATGTAAACCGCCTTAATTGTATGTGGTTCAAGTCTACAAGAAAGGCGGCATTAAACAATTGAAATCAATCAATAGTGACTTGCTGTTATGTACAACTGGCTACTGCCAGGTGAGTAACAGTGGCTGAGCAACAGCAGCCCATTACAATACCCCAGCACCAGTAAGTTGGGATGGGAGAGTGGGTAGGGAGTGGAAGGAACAGGGCAGGGCTGGGGGTGTGCTGAGGGTAGGAAGGGAAAGTTACTGGCAGTAGCAGCTCTGCCAATATCCTACCCCCTTCCTGGTCTCAATCCACCTCCCTGGGTCCACTTGGAGTTGCACCAGCAAAAGAGCTGTTGCAGGTCCAAGCAGGGAAACAGAGGCTTACCCCATGGTAAGGGAATGAACATTCCCTTATCTCGAGGACTGTCCCCCACAGGATAAAGCATGTGCCCTGTTGACATGGCAGCATCAGTGTAGGGGAGTTAGGTAGGACTGGACTGCCTGACTTATAAAATCATAAATATAGAAAGAATGGACAGAGAGAAGTGTTTCTCCCTCTCTCACCAGGGTCATGCAGTGAAACTAATTGGAGGGAGATCTACGACAGGCAAAAGGAAGTGGTTCTTCACACAATCCATTATTATTCTGTGGAATTCATTGCCATTAGATGTGGGGGTGGCCACTAGATTGGATTGCTTTAAAAGGGGTTTGGACAAACTAATGGAGGACCGATCTATCAATAGTTACTAGTTGTGATGAACTATGCACTACAGATTCAGAGGCAGTAAGCCTTTGAGTGCCAGTTGCCAGAAAGCTAAGGCAGGACAGGTGTGCCTTTTTCCCCTGTGAGCTTTCTGGAGGAAGCTGGTGGGCCATTGTGGGAAACAGAACGCTGAACTAGATGGTCTTTGGCTTGATTCAGCAGGAATTTTCTTGTATTCTTAAATTAGAACCAAACCGAGTTTAATAGTGAGTAAAACTATGGCTGTTCCAGACATAAATCAAACTTTTCCCCACTTCTTCCTCTTTGTTTTGAAAACTTGGCTTTTCTCTCACTGTACATTTTTGAAACAAGAATTCTAGCCTTTAGGAGAACTTCCGCTGAGCTCTCTGCATCCTGTCAATCACATTTTTAAATGATGCTAAACAATGAAATGCTATTTATCCATCTTTCTTCCTCTCTTAGTGCAAAGGATGCAGGTGTCTGCTTTTTTGTTAAATGACTTCCTTCTTAACAAGTACTTTCATATTTTGACATTATCTGAAATTATACACAAGGCAAAAAGAAAAGTGTAGACAGGACAATTTGATGCAGTAATAATAAAAAAAAAGTAGAGGCTTCCATCTTTGTGCCACTGGTTTGTGAAGTGTTCTTATTATATGTGAGACTTAGGGCGCAATCCAAACTGTGTCCTGGGCTGATGCAAGTGCCTTGCATTGGCCTGGGAGTGTCACAAAAGTGCTGTTAAGAACTCTTGCACCACTTTGGGGGGGAAAAGGCCAGTGAACAGAGGTGTGCTGGCCTTCCTGTGCTGATGCAAGCTCTGGGGATGGTGAGTTTGCATCGGCCAAGCTTGGCCGGTGCAGGGTGTAGGGGGCATGGGGAGGGTGGAGAGGAGGTGGGAGAGAGGCAATTTGGGGCAGGTAGAAGGCGGTTGGCGAATGTTCCTGGGGCAAGTGGGGAGTGGGAAGCAGTGCCAGGATCTGGCAGTTATGCCGGATCCTAACCCTGTTCCCAGGCAGCCCATGACAGGGGGCCTGAGGTGGTGCAGATCCGAGTAGCCCCATTGGAATTGCAGTGGCTCTCCCCAGGGTAAGAGGAAAAGTTTCCCCTTGCCTCTGGCTGCCTTGCGCTGAAGAATACAGCACAGGTCCGCTGGTCGGCCTGTTCCTGCGCAAGTTAGGATTGGGCTGCCCCATATTCTACATGTTAATTGCTTCTATTGCCACCCCACTACAGATGGCTAACTAGAAGTAGTAGATACTCATGCTCAGTGCATAAGCGTTATCAACACCGTAAGCAGGCTCCAGATCCAGTTCCAGGAGTGCTTCCACACTATTCCTGTTCTCTGAAATTGCTAGTTTCTCACTCACATTTTATGAAGCATCCACATGATTTCATTTCTAAATCACGGACTATACCAGCAAAAGGTGAGTATAAGATTGTGCTGTTATATTTAACATGGGTCTCTCTTCACCCCAGTATTGGCAACCTTCAGTCTCGAAAGACTATGGTATCGCGCTCTGAAAGGTGGTTCTGGCACAGCGTCTAGTGTGGCTGAAAAGGCCAGTCCGGGAGTGACAATCCCTTCCACACCGGGAGCAAGTGCAGTCTGTCCCTGGTCTGTCTCCCTGGCTGTGGGCCTTCCTTCTTTGCCTCTTAGACTGTTGGCCAAGTCATTACACTCTCACATAACACCAGAACCATGGGACATCCACTCAAATTGAGTGTTGGGAGAGTTAGGACAGACAAAAGAAAAGATTTCTTTACTCAGCATGTGGTTGGTCTGTGGAACTCCTTGCCACAGGATGTGGTGACGGCATCTGGCCTGGATGCCTTTAAAAGGGGATTGGACAAGTTTCTGGAGGAAAAATCCATTACGGGTTGCAAGCCATGATGTGTATGTGCAACCTCCTGATTTTAGAAATGGGCTATGTCAGATGCGAGGGAGGGCACCAGAATGCAGGTCTCTTGTTATCTGGTGTGCTCCCCGGGGCATTTGGTGGGCCGCTGTGAGATACAGGAAGTTGGACTAGATGGGCCTATGGCCTGATCCAGTGGGGCTGTTCTTATGTTCTTATGATGCAGGAAGGGGGGAGGGGGTAACAATTTTTTTCATAGGTGTTTTCTCAGCCAGTTAATGGCTTTATTTATGATTTGATATTTTTGTGTCTGATGACTCAGGCGTGAAAAGTGGAGTGCAGATAAGAGCAAAAGGGCCTTGCTAGAGGGCTTCTGGCATCTTTTTGCTGTCAACGTGATGGAGTCCTTCCAAAAGATTTCAGCAATGCTGTCAGATGCAAGAGCAGAAATTTTAATTTGCTGTTCATTATGTTTAGATTATGGAGTGCATCCCAGCTAGCAGGTTGTGTTCCTTGTATTTCTGGAAGCCTCATCATGTTCACTTGGTTTGCTCTCCTCGCTACCTCAGTACATGTGCATATGTATATATGTATCATGATATATGTTTCATGTCTTCCTTATCAAAGTCTGTGCCACAACAACCAATTTTAGTATTTGATATGCCACAGGAAAATTTGGACATACCTACATTGGAAATGTATACTGGCTTCATACTACTTTAATGCCCCAATCCTATTGCGCCATTGGCACTGATGCAGCTGCGCCATGGATGTGCGCACTGCATCTAATGGTGGTGGGAGAGATCACGAGGCCTTCTTGTTCCCTTACCTCTGGGCAGGTTTCTAATGGCCTATGGGTCTCCTTGAACCTACAACAGTTCTATAGCTGGCAGGAGGCAGCATGGGCAGATTAAGGAGGCAGCATGGGCTGAAAGGAGAGGGATGGGATCTGATGTGCATGTTTCCCAATTTGTTTTAAATAGAGCTCAACAAAAAATATACACTCAGGGCCCAATCCTATCCAATTTTCCAGCACTGATGCAGCTGTGCCAATGGGAGTATGCAGCATCCAGTGGTGGTGAGGGGCAGTCATGGAGACCTCCTCAAGGGAAGGGAATGTTTGTTCCCTTACCTTGGGCTGTATTGTGGCTGCACTGGTGCTGGAAAGTGGAATAAAATTGGGCCCTCAATTCTATCCTGAACTTATCCAGTACATTACAATATAAATATTGCAAGAGAGAGTACATATTCACAATGTTGATGGGGAAACCAGTTTTAAGTCTGTAACTCTCCTCCACTAGGGGCTCCGAAAATGCAGTCCCCCTTTGCTAAACTGTAAGCATTGTATTGGCAACCTTCAGTCTCGAAAGTCTATGGTATCGCGCTCTGAAAGGTGGTTCTGGAACAGCGTCTAGTGTGGCTGAAAAGGTCAATTTGGGAGTGACAATCCCTTCCACACTGGGAGCAAGTGCAGTCTGTCCCTGGTCTGTCTCCCTGGCTATGGGCCTTCCTTCTTTGCCTCTTAGACTGTTGGCCAAGTGTCTCTTCAAACTGGGAAAGGCCATGCTGCACAGCCTGCCTCCAAGCAGGCCGCTCAGAGGCCAGGGTTTCCCACTTGTTGAGGTCCATCCCTAAGGCCTTCAGATCCCTCTTGCAGATGTCCTTGTATCGCAGCTGTGGGCTACCTGTAGGGCGCTTTCCTTGCACGAGTTCTCCATAGAGGAGATCCTTTGGGATCCGGCCATCATCCATTCTCACGACATGACCAAGCCAACGCAGGCGTCTCTGTTTCAGCAGTGCATACATGCTAGGGATTCCAGCACGTTCCAGGACTGTGTTGTTTGGAACTTTGTCCTGCCAGGTGATGCCGAGGATGCGTCGGAGGCAGCGCATGTGGAAAGCGTTCAGTTTCCTCTCCTGTTGTGAGCGGAGAGTCCATGACTCGCTGCAGTACAGAAGTGTACTCAGGACACAAGCTCTGTAGACCTGGATCTTGGTATGTGATACAGATACCCCCCACAGATACACCCCAGCATAGAATCTTTTCCAGTAGCTGTGGCTGGTGTCACTTCTGCATCTTTTCTTTAGATTGTGAACCCTTTGGGGACAGAGCATCTTTTATTCATTTTATTTTGCTATGTAAGCCACTTTGTTAACTACTCTTTGTTGAAATAAATATTATTAATTATAATTATATTAATAATAATGATTTTTTTGTTTGTTTCTAGAAAGCAGAATGGTAGATATGTACAATGATCCACATATCACTCCACCAGCAGGCATCTAAAAATGTATTTGGTTCTTGTCTATTTCATAAATTATCTTCCTATGAGGATTTGGGCTTCACAGAGTCCGCCGTGACATCCCATGTACTCCACCCTCTGTATCCTCCAGTGTTACTAATGTCTTATTTTATGCACCAAAGATATTTTCTTCCTTTGAATGCACTGCAAAACTTTACATGAAGGAGAAGATTGCTGAAGTGAATCTGAGAAACTAATGAACGAAAGTAAACCATGTACACTATTGGGTGTCTGTGTCACCCTCATAAAGCCTGACAACCACACCTATGTGACTACATGCCTCTCACCATTGCTGGAAAGAATGACTCTTTAATTGCTACCAGCACAACACTGCCATCATTACTCAGAGGATCAGAAGGTTCAGATTCCATAGTGGGTGTCTGTTGGGAAGGTGGAATCCAGGCTTTACATAGTGTGTGCTATTTCAGGCCTGTTAATTTGTGTTGCACAAGTTCTTTGGATATGTTGGACAAAACAAATTTACTGTAAACATGGGAGCAAACCCCAGATGCTTGGCTTATTTACAGAACACTAGCCTGTAAGTAAATAGGGAGAGATAATATCTCGCATAAATCATTCTGACATTCTGTAGGCACAAGAGAGGGTGGCAGATGCAGGCAAAACTATTTGGGGGACGTAAACACTTACATATACCAACGTCCTGCCAGATGTTTTGTGTTGCTGCTGCCTTCCACAAATTGATTTACATTCATTCCTTTATCTATCTCTCTGCTATGCTGCACCTACACACTTCTTTTTTCCTATCACTGATTCTTCTAGTATGGTTGCATGGACCATTATTCCATGAGACATGCATAAAGCTCAGTGAATTGGTAATGCAGCCTATGCTTTATCACAAGTCTCGCCTCTGATTCATAGTCCATGTCCATATTCCTTTGTGAGAAAGTTGGTATCTCATTAAGGTACTAATGGCCTGGTCCAATTTGGGTATCACACGGACACCAGCATGACATCCATCATATCTAGGCAATATCATGCCAGTGCAACCCCCTCAGTAATGCTGGCACAGAACGTCCAGTAACACTGGCACAGCCTTCCAAGTGGTGCCGACAGCCTCCATGGAAACTCTGGCAGACTATGATGGCAGAGGAGCATCCTGACATTGGCATACTGTTGGCACAATGTCTGTGCATCATCAGTGTTATGTCAGCAGAGCCAATCATTGCATCCACCCAGCGCTAGCACAGGCAGCCCATGACTTTTGCTCTTCTCTGTTTTTCTTCTGAAATGCTTAGATTGGCTTAAATATGGTTCTCAAGTCTTCTCCCACCCAGGCAGCTTAAAAATTAAGACCAGCTTACATTCACCAATAGAAACCATTGTATGCCATCAATTCATTCTATAGATCAATGCTGAGCTCATACTGATTTTCTACATATCTATGCAATGATATTTTGTTCTTTCTTGGATTTAAGACTGTGCACAATCAAGCCATAGCACTCAGTCAGGTCTCAAATGCCCTTTCTGTTGCCCTTCTGCCTCCTCAAGGGCTGCGTTCGTACAGCAGTGGCTATAGCGGTTGATTTCAAAACAAATGAAAACAACAGAAAATATGACCCCATATGCCTTCCAATAAATGGTGAAAACAATGCTCTCAAAATGGTGAGGCTACCTGAGGGAAAGCCCATCTTTCTAGTGTTTATATTGCAGGGAGCTCATAAATATAGGTAATGCATGAACAGGATTGAGAGGCAGCACAAAACAAACATAAAACTATGACCATTTCTGACCAGTTTATAGTGCCATAAATGCGCTGTTCTTACGCATTTGTTGTGAGAGAAACTGATGTTTATTGTATACATACACGTCTAAAATTAAATCTTTCTTGAAGGTTGCAGGAGTATCACATTTTCCCAGCATTCAAACTGCAAGTTCTTAGCCCTAGTTAAATATGATTTTCTCCCCACTCCCACCCTCAGTTAATGCACACCTTGTGATAGTTTGTGCTATGTGGAATGCAGTTGGGGCAGTGTGTGGGGCACCTGTTTGACAATGATTGTGACATCAGCAGAAACAAGTGACATAAATTAGTATTCTGCCTGCCACTGTTCTCAATTTAAAATCCTTTAGAGGGGAATTGCTCCCCCCACAGCTGTGCAACCTAAAGCTGTGAATACACATGTAGCATATTAAAAACAAAAGAGTTGTGAACACTAGAAAGGCAACTCTTCCCCCTTGGGCACTGTTTCAGGCACTGTTTATTCCTTGTTTTTATGTCAGGATTTGGGGGAAGACTGAAACACTCCAGCACTGAAACATCTCTTTCTCTACCCATAAAAAAAAATCAGTGAGCATCAACACTGCCCCAGCGCAACAAAGATAGGTTCCCCTCTCCTCCTCCTTTGTTACTTTGTTACTCCTCCTTTGTTTGTCAGAAGTCCATTACTTCTGAACAAAATACACTGCTGTTGTTGAAAGGACTGTTTCACAAATGCTAGAACATGATTGAACAAGCTTCAGCTTATGATCTAGTCAAGCTTTTCAAAAGACGATCAACACCACGTTCTGTTTTTTGAAACTGAGATCCTGGCATTATTCTCCCCCCCCCCCCAATCTGAATTAGTGCTGCTACAAAAGATATGCCAGAGCCTATGTCATGTTTCCATGCATCCTTTCTCACTGGGACGTGTCACAATTCAGGTGAATTTTATTTATAGCTGAAGCTCTGAAAACATGAGTACAGGTGCTTACCCACACTGTGCTTCTTCTTTCCAATATCTTCTAGGCAATCCTGATAACCCAGATGGTACATTCACTTTCTAACCACTCAGTGTTATACATCAAATGTGCCCCAGCCTCTTGGAGTTACTTTCAGTCCACTCATTGTTTGAAAAGTCTGGAATGGAAGGTTGAGAAGGAAGAAAAAAAAGGTTGCTAAGCCTGTTGGAGTACTGGCTGTATGAGCAACATTATCACCTGTGCTGATGCAATTTGAGATATGTTGACTTGTTGACCAAGAGCATGCATCTCTGCTGTACCTGTATCAAGTGCTGCTGATACAGGTACATTGCCCTCCTGGGCATGATCTGCCCACCCCTGCCTTCAATACCACCCTCCCCCTGATCTGTTACACTCGTTCTCTCCCCCTGCCCTGATCTGCCCCCTGCACCACATCTACCTGCTCTGGCAGGCACAGCTCTGTCTGCTAGCACTGGTAGGAAAGCTCAGGCCTTCCTGCAGACATTGCCTCTAGGTCCCCCATCACAAAGTGATTTATGGCACTTTTGTGATGGCTAGCAGTGGCGGAGTGCATGCTCCGCTGGCACTGTCAACATACAGGATTGGGCCATAAGCCTAGGAAAGCCAGTATTTATAAGCCTAGTAAATCCAGAAAGGAAACAAAAAAGGTGGTAACATAATTGGTCTCTAAAAATAGGAGACCAACAGCACAATCCTAACTTGCACTAGAACAGACAGGCTGGTGAACCTGCACTGTATTCAGTGCAAGTTTCGGGCTTTCTGAGGCTTGGTCTGAGGCAAGGGGAAACCTTTCCCCTTACTCTGGGGAGAGCCGCAGCAGCCCCAATGGGTCTACTCGGATCTGTGCCACCTGATGAGGTGATGCAAATCTGAGCAGCCCAGGACTGTCCCGGGAAAGCCAGGAACGGAGTTAGGATCCGGCATAAGTGCCGGATCCTTGTTCCGCCTCCAACTCCCTGCCTGCCCACCCACCCCGGGAACACCCACCTTCCACCCTCCCCCTGCCACGAAATGCCTCCCTTCCACCTCCTCCCTGTCCTCCCCATGCCCCCTTCCCGACACCTGCACCAGCCAAGCTTGGCTGTTGCAAACTTACTGGGCCTGGGGCTCATGTTGGCATGGGGAGCCCGGCAAACATCAGTGCACCAACCTATCTCCCTGAAAAGTGGCATGAAAGTGCTCTATGGCACTTTCACGACACTGTTTGGCTGACGCAAGAGACTTGTGTCTGCTGAAGGGGCGCTCAAGATTGCACCCCAAAAAAGAAAAAGATAAAGCATATAAAATAATAATAAAGAGGATGCATATTATTTCTATCACAAGAAAAAAAAAATCTTCTTTGTAACCAAAGCTGGAATTTTGGTAACATAATAGCTTTTATATACAAACTATCAAAAATAGCATCTCTGTGTTTCCTAAATTATCTCCCTGGCTCAATCTGGGAAAATGTTGAAGTTGGTTCCAAGCTGGTTCATCTTTGATTTTTAGAAACAGATCATCCTAAAGACCTTTTATTCCCAATTATATTTACTTTCAAAGCAGAAGTAAACATGAGGTAATTTTTTTCTTGAAACTTCTCATTCTAGTAATGAACAAAGATTTTTTTAATGAATGCATTTTGAACCAAAGTGACACTGTTCAGGATGCTCCCAAACAGCAGCCGTTGTGACCCACACGGCCCCTCCTACATTTGCCCCTTATTCTACATCTAAAGATCTTCTTCTTGGCCTCCTTTCTGATATAAAGGTTGCCTGGGCATATCAAAAGCAACAGGTGTGCTCACCCTCTCCTAAAGACTGGATGAGAAAAAGCATGAGAGGTCATGATTCTGCATCAAAAATCCATCCATGTCCGACTCATTTCATAAGACTTGGTTTTCCTTCCTTGGTTATACAGGGGGATAACCTAAGCACTATCTGAGGAAGGACATTCATGTCAGGGAGTCTCTTCCCCCTCACAGCAGTCCCCTGCCCCAAAAGCCTTCTCTGGGGGAGGGGAGAAGGTACCCTGAACCAGTTATAACAATAGCATCTCCTTTTAGGCCTGTAATGCAGCAACAAGGCGGTGAATCAGAACTTCCCTAGTTCAAATCTCCCTTCTGTCATGAATTCTCACTAGGTGGATGCAGGCAGGCCACTTCCTCTCAGCCGCAGCTGCAACAGGGGATAAAAATACTTCCGTACCTTACAGGTGTGTTATAAGGACAGTATGAAGACTATACATATGAAGTGCTTTGCACACTCAGAATGCTATAGCAATGCTAAGTCTTACTCTTGGATTAGGATGGGCCCCCTCTGGCTGTAAGCAAAGCTTCTGATTGGCTGTACCACTTCTCTCGTTATTACCGTAAATCACTTTTTGTATCCGTATGCTGACAAAATGAAATTTTTGATGGTTTTGTTTCCTGATACTTAACAAAGCAGAAAAAGACACATTTCAAATTGAAACTGTTCTTGGAATGTGAAAGATGAACTGTGAATTAATGCACTTGGTACTATTACCAATAAAAGCAATTGTTAACTCTCTGGAGAGGCTAATAATTTATACTGCATGCTTAGAAAAGAAATGGCCTTACAATCCTTCTTGCAGTGGTACAGTAATGCTGTGAGGGAGGCCCTTAACATTGAGCAGAAGTGGAGCTGAAGCTGGGGAATTGATACACTCTAGACCAAGGAGAAATCTGAGGACCAAGAAAGGCGGTATAGAAATACCTGTATTATTATTATCATCATCATCATCTCTCTGACACTGTGTCAGGGGCCGGGAAAAATAGAATTAATTTACATTTCAAATTTGAATAAATTTACATAAATGAATATATTAGAGATGGCACTTATATGAGTGAATGAAGGTCTTGCAATAGCTCAAGGCCTATAAAAGGCCTTGTACAAAGCAAGTCCGGCCTTCCCTTCCCTACCACTGCTGCATCACAGACATGAAACAGCAAGTAGTGGAGGAAGCCCTCGTTCCACAGCTCACGTGAAAGGTCAAACAGTTACCCTCACGCTGAGAGCAGTTGCATCAGACCAGCACAGGCTCCAGCAAGTCTCCGGAGGGCCAGAGGCTCATTGGAGCCTGGGGGCTCCCTGTGGGTCGGATTGGGAGTCCTTGAGGGCCGCAAGTGGCCCCAGGGCCAGAGTTTGGGCACCCCGGCTCAAGTCCACCAGGGATAGTCCACCACTATCTGTTGCACCAGTGGCGGGAGCTACAGAAAAAGATAGTCAAAAGCCCTATTTGATCACAGCCACTTAGTGGTGAATGAGACAAGGGGAGGAGATGGGCCCTGCAATTCCTGGAGGGCATCACTTGATGGCAGTAAAGGTATGGAGTGGGTTAGGGGTGCACAGTGCCCATGCCAGCAGTGCCCAGTAACGAAGGTTGGGCCTACTAGCCACTAATAGCTATTCTTCAGGCAGGGCAATTGCATTGTGAAGCCCAGAGCTGCTATGGTCTCCCTTTGGTTGCCACCTACCTTCACCAAGCAATACCCTCTGGAAACAGTGGGACCCCCACCTGCCACTCAATAGTGGACTGCCTGTCAATATTGCCAGTTAAGTTGCGCTTTCTGGCACTTGCTCACACGCATCACTACTGCATTACACCACTACTTATATAAAAGCACGTAGACACTTAGGTCCCAACTTAGCTGGACTACTAGTACTGTATATCATACTGTACTTATGGCAACTCAGGAGACAGTTCAGTACTGACATTTTAAACACACACACACAATATGTGGCTAAACCTCACATAATTTAGATCAGGGGTGTCCAAACTTTTTGGCAGGAGGGCCACATCATCTCTCCGACACTGTGTCGGGGGCTGGGAAAAAAGGAATTACTTTACATTTAAAATTTGAATAAATTTACATAAATGAATATATTAGAGATGGAACTTATTTGAATGAATGAAGGTCTTGCAGTAGCTCAAGGCCTCTAAAAGGCCTTGCACAAAGCAAGGCTGGCCTTTCCTTCACTGCTGCTGCTGCATCGCAGATGTGAAACAGCAAGTAGTGTAGGGAGCCCTCATCCCACAGCTCACGTGAGAGGTTGAACAGTCACCATCACACTGAGAGCAGTTGCATTGGGCCAGCATGGGCTCCAGCAAGTTTCCAGAGGGCCAGAGCCTTATTGGAGACTGGGGGCTCCCTGAGGGCCTGACTGGGAGTGCCCGAGGGCTGCAGATGGCCCCCGGGCTGGGGTTTGGGCACCCCTGATTTAGATGACCACAAAACCTGGCGGTCAGCAACAAAGTAATGCCTCTGTCTACTAGTCTGGCTCATTTCAAAAATCAAAACTTTGAGATGAGCATAGGTCAGTGGGCAAGCACCTGCTTTACAATCAAAGGCTGCAATTGTATTCACACTTTCCTGCCAGTAAGTCCCATTGACTATAATGGGACTTACTTCTGAGTAGACCTGCAAAAGATTGGGCTAAAAAAATCCCAGGTTCAATTCCCAGCATCTCAAAAAAGGGTAGAGGAAAAACTTCTGGTCTGAAACCTTTGATAGCCATTGCCAACCAGTGCTGATCGCACTGAGTAAGATGGTTCAGTATAACTTACATTCCAGCTGCCAATATGTTGCTACTCTCTTAGCTGTTCCCTGACCCACTTCCCAGGCTTGATCCGCCTTCAGGGATCAACTTGGAATCAACATCTATTCTAACAAAATCTTAGAGGAAGTTCAACATTTCAAAATACATGTGCAGATTTTTAAAAAATAAAATTTATTTATTTATTATTATGATTATGATTATGATTATGATTATGATTATGCAAGACCAAATACACGAGACAAATGGAAAATGGAAATCATGACTCAGGCAAACCCTTAACAACAACCACAGCAACATAAAACACAAAACAAAACAGACTCCTTGTCTCTCCAGAGATAATAACTGAAAAAGTATATTGTAAATAACTGAAATAAGAATATTGTCCTGATAATTATTATTCCAACAATTCACAAATAGGACCAATTTCTCCTTGAATTTGTCTGCTGAACCATCTTTATCTGACAACTTGTAACAGGTAAGTTTGATCATTTGGATGACATCCCACATTTTTTTCAACCAATCTTTTACAGATGGTAAATCCTATTCCTTCTAAAAAGCAACTGTAACTATTCATGCTACTGTTAGTAACACCAAAGTCATTTCCTAGTTATCTGGTTACACAAAACCCTTTGAATATCCCAATAACATAGTCTTGACATCAAAAATTAGATTATAACCTAAAATGCCAGTGATTACCTCCATTGTAGCTTTTCATAGTGCTACTAAAACAGGGCAATTCCAAAAGACAGAGCCACATATCCCACAATTGCAATATATAATTTGTAGGTCTGTTTTAACCTTGTAGGTGTCAAGTACCAGCAATACTGCAGTTTACAAAAGTGTTCTGTTAATACATTAACCAATGATTTTCCTGTATTCTCCCACAACTTAGACCAACTCATCAGTATAAAGGCATGCTCCTGGAGGGCCTCCCTGGGCCTCCCTATGTCTTATAAGGCATTAAAAACATATTTTCATGCTCTGAGGCCACCTGGAGTTTTTGAACATCACTGAAAACCATCTGAATTTTCTGTCCAGTTCCATATTGATGAGCTCATGAACCTCGCCATCTTGCTGCTTGGCAATAATCAAGTAGACAGATAGAGCCATCTGTCTTGGCCCTCTTGAAGGAGCTGAATGTAGTTGATTTCTCTTCAGACAGATTGTATGCTATGCAGCCTACCTTTCAAGCTAGGTCTTTGCACATTAAAGACAATGGTTTGCAGAACTTCTTAGCCAAAGAGATCAGAAGCATACCTGTGCTGCTTCATCAACTGGATACATCTACAGGCCAATTTCTTTCTTTGATGTTCTATCTCCATTTTGCTGAGTCTTCTTTCACTAGATGCAGCTTTTTTCATTGAGAATGACTCAGGGTTCAATCCACTTTCCAGCACCAGTGCAACTGCAATGCAGCCCGGAGGTAAGGGAACAAACGTTCCCTTACATTGAGGAGGCCTCCATAACTACCCTCCCACCACAGGATGCAGCATACACCCCATTAGCACAGCTACACCAGGGTTGGAAAATTGGATAGGATTTGGCCCTCAGTATTCTCAGACTGACCCTGAATTTCTCCTATACATCACAAACAAAACTGTAGTCATTTTATTGAACTTTTCTGCTTCTTTTATCAATGTACATTACATTGATGCACACTTATCTCCAAGGATATGCCCCAGCCACAGCACCAAGTCTCAAGTCCTGAGTCTCCACCCCCCTGACTCGAGTTGCTCATAATGGTGGTTATCACAACTTGTCCAGAGCCATTTTTTGAGTCATTTTGACTCGAGTCCGAGTATTTTGAAAAGCAAGTCAAGCTGCGGGAGCAACAAAAAAAGCAAGCACACATGCAAAACAGAGTTACAGGCACACCCAAAAGCAAGCCTTGACTTGAATCTGTTTGGGTCTTTTCATTTTTAGGGTAAAAACCCCAAGTCCTGAGTCAGTGCCCAAGTTTTTGACATGCGTGACTCAAGTCCATATGAGTCATGAAAAACACATGCAAAACATTGTGTACAATATATACGTATATGGAGTCCCAGGTGGCGGCGGTGGCCAGGGGAGCCTTTGCTCAGCTTCGGCTGATTTGCCAGCTGCGACCGTACCTGAGCTGCGCGGACCTGGCCACAGTAACCCATGCCCTAGTGACATCTAGATTAGATTATTGCAATGCGCTCTACGTGGGGCTGCCTTTGAAGATGGTCTGGAAATTACAACTAGTACAGAACGCGGCTGCTCGTGTGGTTGCTGGGGCACGTCGGTTTGACTCTGTCGAGCCGTTGCTCCGGCGGCTACACTGGCTGCTGGTTCTGTTCCGGGCCCAATTCAAGGTGCTAGTTTTGACTTTTAAAGCCCTTTACGGCTCGGGTCCGGGGTATTTGAGGGACGGCCTCCTTCCCTACAATCCTGCCCGTGCTCTTAGATCATCTGGGGGGCCCTTTTGACTGTGACGCCACTAAGAGATGTGAGAGGGGCGGCGGCCAGGAAGAGGGCCTTCTCGGTGGTGGCCCCTGAACTGTGGAATACCCTCCCCTTAGAACTGAGAACTGCTCCCTCGTTGCTAACGTTTCAGCGTGGACTGAAGACCTTTTTATTTCAAAAAGCTTTTAATTGTTGACAGGCTGGCTGGCGTTGTTGCTTTTATATGAAAATCCACGGGGTTTGTTTGTTTTTAGATTTTTTAATTATTGTAAATTGTTGTTAATGATTGTTTTTAATGTTGTATTTTTTAAAGTGTTGTAAGCTGCCTTGTGTGCCCGTTGGGCAAAAAGGCGGGGTATACATTAATAATAATAATAATAATAATAATAATAATAATAATAATAATAATAATAATAAATGTGCCAGGGAAGAGACTCCTGGGAGACAGCAGGCTGACCCAGGGGAATAGCGCAGAGTGATTAGCATGTATGTGCTTTCCCCCTGGTTTCCCATTATTGGATCAGCAGCTAAATGGGGAAGAATCTTTGTAGTTTGCATCTGCTGCCACCATTCCAGGCTAAAGAGACCAAGCAGAGGGGAGCATCTGGGAAAACTGCCTCTCACAACAAACTTCAGGGGTTCTTATTAAAAACTAAACCCAGAGTAGCAACTACAGGGTGAAGAGATGTGAATGCCCATTTAATTACCAGTGAACATACACCAGACAGAGAAAAGGTCAACATGTAATTGGTTTTTTAAAAGTCCAAAGAAAAGGAATTACACAAGGAGAAAAAATGGTGGGTAGAGAAAGGTTAATTGAAAAAGACTGAGTGGGGGGGGGGGGGGAGCAGAAAGAAATTGTTTGATCAAATGCATGCAGTAACCATTAACACCCAGCAGATGGACCGAGGATGCTACTAAAAACACAGTCCACAGGATCATCCTATTTGCATAGCTATGTTAAACCCAGGGAAGTTGACAGGTGGGCTTGGAGTAAAGTCAGCAGACAAAGCAAAATAAATTCCCTGAATGTGGCTTGCTAGAAGATACAGTCCCTAACCTAATAATTTACATTTGCTCAAGGAATCCTGGTCCCTGTACTTATTGGAGAGTACATGGGTGAACATTGGAGAGTACATTAGGTCTTCATGGCAGAACCATGCAGCAGACAAACAGCTTCCTCTGTTCTTGGGCTTAAAAACCTTTAGGGCACAATCCTAAAACCCTGCTGGATCACGCCAATATCTGTACTGAGTCTCCTTTGCAATCCTCATTCATCTCCTGATGGCAAATCAGATGCTACCAGATGCTATCACTGCCACCAATATTGACAGTTTAGGAAACAGTCCGGCCTGGTGGGCTCTCGGATGGCCAGGGCCTGACCTAGTTGATGTCTAACACCATACCTGAGTAACATTATTTTCAGAAAGAGAAGAAGACGACCATACTGGAATTCTCTGGTGCAACCTGCACTTCATTGACAAGCCTGGAGGAACCTGAGAAACATCATTCTGGCCCGGAAAGCACTCAGGAAAACAGAGGTACCTGGACACAATATTAACTGGGCTACCTTGTAAGATAATTCCTGTTTATCCGCAAACTGTGCATGTTTTTCAGTGCCAATCCACCCCCCCCCCCCAAATAAAATGGCCTTGGGAGCAGTGGCATCACTAGGGAGTGCAGGCTACACTGAGTAATGTGCACAGTGTGTGTGTGTGTGTGTGTGTGTGTGTGAGAAAGAGACAATACTACCAGTTAAAAAATTTTAAATCTTGGTATTTTTGAATAATATTATGTTATATATTAATTGATACATAATTTCATGCAGAATGCTCTGAAACAAACCATGGTGAAATATCTCTATTCTATCAAAAGCTATAGCCCAAAAAACCAGTGGGGGCCAGGTCGTGGTACATCGCCACACCCACCACCCAAGGCATTGCCCCACCCACTGCATGGGAGGAAGCGCATCATGGGGTGATGTGCTGGCCTCCTGTACCGGGTGACACAAACCCTAGTGGCGCCACTGCCTGGGAGTTTGGGAAACACAATCTTAAAAGTTTTGGTGTCAAATGTTTCTATTTCATTTGCTGAATAGAACACATACTACTTATAATGAACAGGGGATGAAGGATTCTTTGCTTTTTAAAGACATTGTTAGTGAGACTAAACAATGGGATTGATTGGTTCTGATAGCCTATTGAAGTGCAGTGACAACATCAGAAGGCTCTGAACTGCAAAAGTTGAAGGAAGGCCTCATCTAGTGGGCAAGGCCTTCCTTCATCCTTTGCAACTCAGCATCATCTGATCCTGTTCCTGATCTTCAGCATGCAGCAATTTGATTTCTAACAGCACAAAGGCTTCTCTTCATCTGCAGCCTCACTCATGACAGGCAGTTCTAAAAGTAATCTAATAAACAACCTTCTGTCTCCTGTACTAATGCGCCAGCCAAGGTCATGGGAAAGCTACAGTTCCCTACAGATCTGCTTCAGACTGTGCCACATGGAGGCTATTAGCAGGGGCTCTGTCCTTGTGTGAAGGGCATCGTGCTGACATAATGGCAAGAGGGGAACGGAGAGGGCATTTGTACATACTAGCACAGAATGGGTGACCTGAAAGCAATATCCTGCCAAGTCTGGAAAACCAGTCATCCAGATCTAATTTTATACATAAATAACTGCACTGGCACAAACAATGTGGGCAGCACAACATCCGTACATGCAAAAAATATTTGATGTGAGTAATGCTGCAGCAAAGTCATTGAAAATTTTATTTCACCCTGTCAGACCAGCCTCCCAAACTGTGTTAACTCACGGGTATGGCAGGGATGTAGTCTAATTGGGCGACTGCCACAAAGGGTAGCTGGGAGGTGTTGGGTACTATCAGATATAATGCATCTCCTGCAGTTGCCTCAAACATCACAGGGTAAAACAATGTTGCTTGAGCGTGGCTCTCCTTGCTGGAAGGGGAAAGCCAGTCCACAGCTTTAAAAACATACAGGGGATATTGTATGTTGGGGATGGAGCTTGGAAGCCAAGAAAAAAAATTGAATTGCATGTCACAGAAGAACTGCTTATGAAATGGCAGGACACTGCTGCAGGGAAGGGAGTGGCCTTGGGGGAAAGGCCCATTAGCAGGGATGGGAAAATCCAGTGGGACTCGAGTCAAGTGGAGAATCACTGCCCCCTGCAACTCAACTCATAAAAGAGTCATAATGGGGAGAAAAGAAGCTAGGTAGAGACATACCTCCACAGGTTGAGGAGGATAAAGTGAAAAACCTAAGGTTGCAATCCTAGGTACACTTTCCTGGGAGTAAGCCCCATTGAATACAATGGGGCTGACTTCTGAGTAAACATGCACAAGATTGCACTGTAGGGTAAGTAGCCTTTAAGTCATCTGCCTCTGGGAAAACAGAACACACACCTTACTTTACACACAACCCACTATAGCCATTTCCCTCCCTAGGAAGAAAGGAAAGCAGAGTCTTTAAGGAGAAGCCCCTTGTTGGCATCCTTCAGTCTCGGAAGACTATGGTATCATGCTCTGAATAGTGTTCTGGAACAGAGTGTCCTCTCCAGTGCCTGACGCCTGGGTAAAGTAGATATGGAGGATAGACTGTTACCCATGCAGCAAATCCCCCCTCTCCACGTTGCTGGAATGGTCCGATGGAAAGGCAGAAGCCAATACGGTTGGTTCCAGCAGCGTTGCAGGAGTTGCCAGAACGTGACTGTGTTCAGCCATGAACTGCCTCAGGGACTCCGGCTCCGGATTTTGCCTCGAGGTTGACTCCTGAAGCCTTTTCATAACTGGATGTAGCCACAAGGCAGTGGAAGTTTGGGATCAGAGTTTTCCTTCTCTCAGATGAGCTGTCTTCCCAGGCTAACAAGTCCCATCTACCCGGTGGATCTACCCCACCATCTACCTCAGCAGCCTCATTTAGCCACAGATTTGGAGAATGGAAGAATTTTCCCATCTTTTAGCCAGCAAACCTAAAAGTTAAAGGAGGTTGTTTGATTCACCTGCTTAAGCTGAAACCATGGCCTTTTCTGGGAAGGGGTGAATGGGTTTGCCTCTTAGAAAAGTGTTGACCCAGGTTCAGCTGAGCTACCCTTCTCTTTCCAAACAGAGGGAAGAACTAGACATGGAAACCACAGAGGCTGGGTAACACAGCTGCTTAAATAGGGAAGGAGCATCTACCCTCAACTGACTTGAACAGGATGAGAGAAGATAAAGGCAAAGGAACTTCACCTAAATGCACTGGTATTCGTTACCTGGAGACAAGGTGTGAAGGCACAGGGGATGTGTTGGAGCCATAGTGCCAAGACTCAAGTCGAGTCCTGAGTCCCCACCCCCTTGACTTGAGTCACCCATGACCAGTCCAGAACCATTTTTCAAGTCATTTTGACTCAAGTCCAAGTTTTTTTGAAAAGCGAGTCAAGTCCTGGAAGCACCCCCCCCCAAAAGCACACACACACACACAAAACAGAGTCACAAGCACACATAAAAGCAAGACTTGACTTGAGGGTTTTACCCTAAAAATGAAAAGTCTTGAACAGACTCAAGTCCTGAGTCACTGCTCAAGTTTTTGACATGGGTGACTTGGGTCCGTGCAAATTGCAAGAACATATGTTTTCGTGACTCACATCTGAGTGATCTGAGTCTTGGCCTATCCCTGGAAGGGACTATAGTTGTGCCAGTCCCAGTGTTGCTGTGAGTGTGGAAGTGGGAGACAGAAATTATGTGAATGCAAAGGGCAGTCAAAGAAAGATCAAATTAACGACTACAGACATACCTCTCCAATTTATGTTTTGTCTGACTTTCCCCCTTGCTTATTTATTAATGCAGGGGTATATATGTTTATAGAGAGGTATCTATTGCCTGTAGTTCATCAAGTAGGACCCCAAAGAGCCTCATTTTCAGAACTAAGAGACATGGAGATCAACCGGTCCCTCACCAAAGGCTACTGAAAAAACTCCACAGTCAGGGAATTAGAGGACAGGTCCTCTCATGGATCGAGAACTGGTTGGAGGCCAGGAGGCAGAGAGTGGGTGTCAATGGGCAATTTTCACAATGGAGAGAGGTGAAAAGCGGTGTGCCCCAAGGATCTGTCCTGGGACCGGTGCTTTTCAACCTCTTCATAAATGACCTGGAGACAGGGTTGAGCAGTGAAGTGGCTAAGTTTGCAGACGACACCAAACTTTTCCAAGTGGTAAAGTCCAGAAGTGATTGTGAGGAGCTCCAGAAGGATCTCTCCAGACTGGCAGAATGGGCAGCAAAATGGCAGATGCGCTTCAATGTCAGTAAGTGTAAAGTCATGCACATTGGGGCAAAAAATCAAAACTTTAGATATAGGCTGATGGGTTCTGAGCTGTCTGTGACAGATCAGGAGAGAGATCTTGGGGTGGTGGTGGACAGGTCGATGAAAGTGTCGACCCAATGTGCGGCGGCAGTGAAGAAGGCCAATTCTATGCTTGGGATCATTAGGAAGGGTATTGAGAACAAAACGGCTAGTATTATAATGCCGTTGTACAAATCTATGGTAAGGCGACACCTGGAGTATTGTGTCCAGTTCTGGTCGCCGCATCTCAAAAAAGACATAGTGGAAATGGAAAAGGTGCAAAAGAGAGCGACTAAGATGATTACGGGGCTGGGGCCCCTTCCTTATGAGGAAAGGCTACGGCGTTTGGGCCTCTTCAGCCTAGAAAAGAGACGCTTGAGGGGGGACATGATTGAGACATACAAAATTATGCAGGGAATGGACAGAGTGGATAGGGAGATGCTCTTTACACTCTCACATAATACCAGAACCAGGGGACATCCACTAAAATTGAGTGTTGGGCGGGTTAGGACAGACAAAAGAAAATATTTCTTTACTCAGCGTGTGGTCGGTCTGTGGAACTCCTTGCCACAGGATGTGGTGCTGGCGTCTAGCCTAGACGCCTTTAAAAGGGGATTGGACAAGTTTCTGGAGGAAAAATCCATTATGGGGTACAAGCCATGATGTGTATGCGCAACCTCCTGATTTTAGAAATGGGTTGTGTCAGAATGCCAGATGCAAGGGAGGGCACCAGGATGAGGTCTCTTGTTATCTGGTGTGCTCCCTGGGGCATTTGGTGGGCCACTGTGAGATACAGGAAGCTGGACTAGATGGGCCTATGGCCTGATCCTGTGGGGCTGTTCTTATGTTCTTATGTAACCCACAACTTCTTCTGGAGTTGGTGAACCAAATCAACAACATATGAATTTGCTGCATTGCCTGGCCAGCTGAGACAACAAAAATCATGGTCACAATGAGATAGACAAAAATAATAGCTGGTTTTCAGTGTTTTGTTTGACAAGGAAAATGAGCCATAAGAGCTTTTTTCTTGTGGCTTACCTCTCAAGAAGGTACTATATTCAATGGCTTCCCACAAGTGGAGTCCCTGACGCACATGCTCACCTGAAATGATTCAGTATAACATTACTCATACCTACATTTCCACAGCAAGTTAGGATCACTTCAGAATAAGCACATCAGAATAATCTCTACAGTATTTCAAATGTTTGCACATGTATGCAAGGGTGTATGAAGCCTGAATGAGGGGGGAAATGTTTGACAGGAAGTTGGTTAGGTTTCCATGGAACGTTTAAGTTCATAATCAAGGGTTATGTATGAAACAACTACTTGGATGCTGAACCAGGTGACTATGATATCTGTGTGAACAAGGAGGTGGCTGGGAAGAAGAAGAAATTTTCCACATTGGCAAATCTGTAGACTCAAGACTTTTACCGTGTCCGTTTATTATTGCTTCAATTTCCTTCTACTTTTGTTTCTTCCAAGTTCAAGTTAATTCCCACAAAGTGAAAATACTTCACTAAAATATATACTTAAAAAAATAAAATAAAACTTTGGTTCCAAAAGTATTCAAGTGAGTTCTTTCCAGGCCTGGTGACACTTTTTCAGTGTGGTTGAGTTTGGTCCTACTGACCACAGTAATTGTGTCATTCTTAGCTGTGAATCCACAGAAATCAATGAATGAACAATACACAAATCCACGAGGTGGCAGCATTATACAACATTGTAAATCTAGACTGCCAGGAACACAACCAGCATGCCCATACATGTCCTTATATGGTCTACTGATGGGCCAAAAGGTGGAGAAACCTGTTTTTCCAGCTCCTTCAAGCAATCATGAGTCAAGTCCAAATCTCATAAAGATTACCTATAAATGAAAGATAGAAGTGTTTTATGTGTTAGTCATGAGCTGTTTGCACATCATGATCTGTTGAAGAACAAGAGCTAATGAGGCCAGGGGAAAAAAAATCTCCTTCTTTAGTAAAAAATGGTGGGAGATAGTCTGAAACATCATAAGCATTTCTGAAAAACCATTTGCTGGTAGTTTTGGGACAGTAGTATTTATTTAGCTGGATTGTTTTGCCAGCACTGTGTTGAGAGTTCAGGGAAGATTGTACTGTATATACAAAGCAGAAGAAATAAAAAATAAAAGTCAGTTCTGAAATGCCGGCAACATGGTCTTACAAAAGGGCAAAGCTGGGCTGGGAGCGGTGGAGGATGAGAAACAAAAGGTGAGACACCTTTTTAAAAAGGAAAGTAGAATACGGTGGGCTGGGGAGGGAATCATGATCAGCCTCACAGTGTGCTGCTAAATTAGAGCAGCTGCTCAGAGAACTGCCAACAGGAAAGCACCAAAAGCATATCCAGAAGTTAATGCTGCATTCATATTGCAAAGGGAATCCAGAGTGGTCTGTAGAAGATCAAGGACAAGCAAGGGAGAGAGAAAGAAATCCAATCTTACTGAACCTGTCCAAGAAGCACAGTGCTGTTGCAGTGCGCTAACACAACAAAGACTCCATGACTGCACCCTTACTTCACCCCATTATGTCTCTAAGGAAGGAAGAACTTCAGAGGCCTCAAAATAGCAAGCAATCGAAGGTGTCAGATATAACTCAGAAGACTGTATTTTTAAAGCTAAAGTTAGGCATTTAACATCCATTTATCTCCTTAGATTACCTGGAGACCTGACAAGGCACCAAGAGTAAAAAATGAAGAAAGCAAGGAAGGGCATAAAATATACAAATGCACACATGGATATTCTGCTTATGTAAGATATATTGCTTAGCTATTTGGAAATGTGAAGGATTCTTTGTTTTCACATAGACATGAAATTGAGTTAAAATATATAACCATCACATATCAGCTTTAGAAACAGTGGTAAGGGAAAGGGCAGGAACAAGCACATATGAAGTACTGGTAAAACACTGAATTTGAAAGGAGAAAATTCATTGAAAATGAATGAACTCACGTTACAGTACTGGCAAAACATTACAGCAGGTTGAAACACCGAAACCATTTTCAATGCTGGTTGCATTCCAAAGAAGATAACTTACACTTGGATGGGGTGGGTGGGTGGGGAGTGCATGTGCATTATTTTTCTATTATGATTTCCATGCATGATTGAAATAATTCCAGCTAAACTGGCTTCTGAGTTAGTGGTAGACTTAAAAATATTTCCATAAGCCAGCAGTTACTGCCTTACATAGAAGGAAAGAACTGTAGTCAGATATTTAAGAACAGCCACTGCCTTCAACTGCCCAGGTCTTCCAGGCACAATATGGTTATCAGCATGAAAGATTTTAGTGAGAGCACCTCACTGATCTTGCACGTCAGACAGAGTCAGTCCAAGGGCAGTGGTCCTAATCTAAACAACCGGAAAGCTTCTCCTCTGCAACATGCTCTTGCTTCTTCTGAGACACTTCCCTCACATACCTATTTTAGTGCGAAAGTCCTAAAAAAAAGAAAGTTAAGAGCATGGCAGCTACGTGTTCCAGTACTCTTGGATGTGCTGCCACTTCTATGTCCTGGAAGCATTTGATATTGGAAAATGTTTGAAGGAAAACTGAGGTGGGCCAGATTGACACCTAGATTAGAGACCCCCTGGGAGCTCCATGGCAACAGCTCTGCATTTTCCATGAACGGCATCTACTGTGTGCACATGCGAGCTTTTTAGCCACAGCTTTCTCCTGAAGCACTTGTACCCCAACCACCCCAAGCTACCCCCAATGTCAAGGAGTCCTCTGAAGGGGCATTCAGTTAGTTGGGGGGGGGGCTGCCACTAGAAAGGAAAACTGCCAACCCCCTTCTTGAGCATATGGCAGAATTCTGTCCATGTACACAGCTCCATGGCTGATGGCGGAAGCCCCCTACTGTAATACAGAGCATTAGAGAGGCCAAAGCTGAATTATGCTGTATGGATCAGAGAATAAAACCAGAACCAGAAATACTTGTAATACAAAATGTTGACAGTGGGTGCAATCCTAACCTTGGGTAAATCCCAACCTGCTATAAAGCATGTTTGTGCCTCTTTGGGAGTTGGCTGGGTCTATGCGTGCTAGCCTATGAAGGCTGTATCCAGCCTCCTCCCCGACTTGGGGAGGTAGGGTTGTGTCGGCTGACCTCGGCCAACGCAGGGGTCTGGGGAGGGCGAGGAGGAGGCAGGGAGGAGGCAGGAGAGAGGCGTTCTGGGATGGGGGGAGGGCGGTCCCTGGGCGGGCAGGGAACGGGAGGTGGGGTTGGGACCCAGCAGTTATGCCGTATCTCAACCCCATTCCAGCGCGCAGAGCGGCTTCAAGCCACTCTGTTCTCCTCTGACTTGTGCCATCTCCTGTGGTGGCGCAAGTTCAAGGAGACCCATTGGGGCTGTGGTGGTTTACCTGTGGGTAAGGGGAAGAGTTTCCCCTTGCCCCCAGTCGAGCCACTTCTGGCCCCAATCTTGCACTGGATACAGTGCAGGCCTCCTGGCCTGCCTGTTCCAGTGCAAAATAGGGTTGTGCTCAGCCCCCCCCCCCCCAAAAAAAAAAATAAGTAAAGCTCTGCTGGATCAGACCAAAGGCTTACCTAGTCCAGCATTCACAAGCAGAAGAGAAAAGCGTATCTTTCTCCTGCCATTGCTCTCCTGCAACTGGTATTCAGGGGGCATATTGGTAGCAAAGGGCTAGATGCTGCAGATTGCTAAGAAGACTTTCAAATACAAAATTATGCATAATATAAATAGCAGCATTAAAATATCTTTTGGATGGTAATAATTTTGTTCTGCATCAATTTATACAGGACTGGACCCCACTTATTGCTACAGAAATAGGGTAATTCCAAATGAAGATGTCCAGGCATTATTAGTAAGTTAAATTAGGCCTTTCCTTTGTTGTGTTATGTTTTATATGTTCCTTCTCTCTGGATATCTTTTTTTCTTAAGGTTGTTTTATCACTTTGGATGTATGTGTGATTGGCCCTGTAATCCTATGCATGCTTACTCAGAAATAAACCCCATTGAGTTTAAGTGAATTTACCACTAAATAAGCATGTGTATCGAATTGCAGACTTAGATTTAATTATTGGGATTCTTATAGATTACAAAATTTGTAATTTTTTTTCCTTATTGTATGTTTGGTTGTTCTTTTTTCTTTATATACTTAAATTATTTTTTTTAAAGAAACAGTATCCCACTTCTAATATTACTTCCAACATGTATCTATTATTAAAGAAATGAAGCACTATAAAGATGAACATACAGCTAAATTCCAGAAGCAGGTAGTTTTGCACTGAAGCAGAGATCAGTGAACATGTTAAGATTATGTACACACATATGAGAGCACTCACATGTCCTCTGTACCTATGCATCAAGGTACATTTGCTATATAGTATCAACAGCATTCCTCAGAGGAACTCATTACTGGTGGATTCCTCAGGGTTCAGGTTATTCCAAGACAACCCCTCACTCCCACCACATTCCATATACCTTCTGAGAACACCAAGGCTATCATTTAACAATAGTTTTAATCTTAGGAAATTGCCACTTTTTCAGAAAACCCCATGGACCACTTTCATACTCATCTTGCTCAAAAGCGTTACTGCTCTCTATATTGTATCTCCTCTTTCCAACATTTATTGGACATTTGATTTAAAATGTGATCCTAACCATGTTGACTCAGCATGAACTGCAATTTAGGATTTCCATTCAGCTGGTCTGGAAAGAAGGACACATATGATACAACTTTGAAAGCAATGGAATTAGCTAGACAAGACTGTACTGTTATGTGCACAATTTTATCCATTTGTTTGGCAGAAAGTACTAGCAGAATGTATTTCCAAGTCCTGAACACCCATAGGATTGAATTGTACGTTTACTTGGGAGTAAGCCCCACTCAGATCAGTGGGACTTGTAGTAAATATTCCTAAGAATTTTCCAGAAAATTCAGAATGGCTAAAAATAACATACCATGTTTAATGAAAACTGTACACGTAGTTACATTTTAGAGGTATAATGTGTAGACAAGAGGTATAATCTTCCGTTACATGTCCAATCCTGTAGTTCTATCCCTATGGTTTCATGATGCTCCTGTTAAAGCTCAAAGATTACTTAAATGATCAGCACTGTATACTGCGTGTTTAAAGGGACTTAAAGGCATTTTTTTTCCACATAGATCTTGCCTGGACTGGTTGTATAAATTGTTTGTGGTTAGAAGTTTTATAATGGGACTAAGAGCATTGTTTGCCGAAATCAACACTGCACAGTTCTTTTTATAAGAATTTTCAGAATACTGAGATACTGTTTTTCAACAAAAAATTATTCACAAAGCAGCTTAAAGGAATTCCTGGCTTTTTAGGTAACAAAGGATTTAATCTCTGTTTAATAAAATAACATCAGTTGTTTCTTTATCTCTGCCTGTGTGTGACAATGGCTAGGGCACTGGGTTTGGATGTGGAAGTCTCATATTTCAATACCCAATGATAGACTGCTGGCTGTCCTTGGGCAAATCAATATGTCTCAGCCTAGCTTACCTCACTGCTTTATTGTGAGGCTAAAAAGTCAGCCTGAGCTACTTAGAAATGATAAAACTTAAAAGAAAAAATACTGAATCTTTGAAGAGGTGATCACTTCATCCAGTGCTAAAGTTCGATTTCTTAATTGGCTAACATGACCAAACCCCAACATGTGATAAAGAATATGTGCTTAAATAAAATTATTGGTTCCAAACTAGGGGAAGCTAGATATGCTCTAGTTTTGTTAAAATCAATTGGACACATTAATCATGAATACAGTACTTATATTTTATTCAGCTCTTTTGTATCTTTCATCCACAGGTGGAGAAGCATCAGGAGTTATTTCAAGCAAAACATGACAAAACATGAGCAAGTAAAGCAGAGTCTTTCTCCTGCTGATCCTCTGATCAAATTCACAGCCTCCTATACCCAATTTTCATTTTATAAAGGGTCAGAAACTATTACATACAGTTTCCAAATACCTAGTTGTTAGGGCCAAACTGAATGTCTCATTTGGTTCTAAATTCCTGGCCTGGGGGCCCAATCCTATCCAACTTTCCAGCACTGGTGCAGCTTAGAGGTAAGGGAACATATGTTCCCATACCTTGACAAAGCCTCTGTGACTAGCCCCACACCACAGGATGCAGTGCATGCCCCATTGGCATGGCTGCACCGGAATTGGAAAATTGTATAGGATTGGGCCTATAAGTTTCTGGATTTGGGGCCACTACCTTTAAGATTTTGTTTCTTGCTTATTCAGTCAAAGTATTGTTTACACTTGTAATTTACTGTGTATTGTTCCAATCATGTATTGCTTCATTTGGCAGATGCTTCCTGTGTTCGTATGCTTATGTTATGAAAAAGGAAAAAGCGGAACTACAAGCAGACAGTATCTTGAAGGCCAGGTGCTTTGTGTATTTGACAACCACATTAGAATCTGAGAAAAACGGAAGTTACAATGAACTATACATAATGCAAATATTGTAATAGTTTAGGAAAGGAGGAAGCTATGCGACTGTGTGTAGATAATTAATAAGCTGATCAAGTGCGTACATATTTTCTGTCTTGATATTCACACTAAATGACAGATGTCTAACTGTAAAATATGTGAGATGAGAGAACATTGCTATCAGCTCAGTCCACAAACTCGAGTTTTTTTCCATTGATTTCAGTGTAATTTACAAGTAACTTTGGATAAGATTGCAGCTCAAATCAGTTTAGATTCAGACAGTTAAATGGAACTGGGTTGAGTGTTGGTACAAGTATCAGCACATAGATACAGCACATAGATACAGAGACAAACAAATCAATTTAAACAAGAATATATCAAAAAGTCTGAGATACCTTTTGTAGCTTGTACCAGAGAAGGAATACACATTACGCAGGATCTGAAACACATAGCACTTGCAAGCCCAGTCTTGTGCAAAGTTAGGTGTGTGCCAACAGCCATTCAAATCAATTGCAATAAGCATGCATGTCTTTATATAAAATAGAACTGTTCATTTATGATTTGTTCCTTTTCTATGGGGATGCCGTCCTTCCTCCATCTTTCCTATCTCCTTTCTCCCTAAAGACTGTGTGGAGTCTAGTCCTAAGAGTCAAACTTCAGTAATTCTAGACAGAAACTTTTAAACACAAGTAAGGGAATAAAATGCACCTAGGAGGAAGGATCTCCCTTCAGTGTTCCAGGTATCAATGACATATGTAATCTCTTCACTTCCACAGTCTAAATAATCTACAACAAAATATTTGGTTTAAATCAATTTACAGCCCAATCCCAATGCCAGGTATTGCTGGTGGCCTCAGCACTGCCCCAGTAATGCCTGTCACAAACATGTCATAAGGCATGTTGGGGCGGTCAGGAGGGGAATGGTGTCAGCCAGGAGGTCAGCACTAGTCAGAGGCCCATCAGTGGTATGTTCCCCCCAAGCAGCAGAGAGGCATTCCTGGGCAAGGTAAGGGTGGCAGGAAGGCAGTGGAACTGGGTGGGGGTAGGCAGGTCAGAGGGAGGTTTAGGCCTGGGAGGGGGACAGGGGCAGCAACCTTGGCTGCCGTCACATCCTATCCCCCCACTCCGAGCCATGGAGCCCAACATAGGTCTCCTTGGTTCTGTGCCAACTAAATAGATAGAGGCTACCATGACCAGGCACAGGGTAAGGGAACTGAAGTTCCCTTATCCCAAGAAGAACTCTGACTGCTTCCCTGGCCCTGCAGGATATAGCGGCAGCTAGCCGTTTCTGTGCTGCTGCACAGTGGGGCAGTGGCCCCAATAGGATTGGGCTGTCAGACTCACGTTCCTAAGAGACACTCCTCCCCCCCCCATTCTTTTTTTCAGGTTTTTCTTGTGCTATTTGGGCCATCTGTGAATGTTGTTAATATGGGATAATGTTGAAATGGGATACATTTCAAAAGAAAAATGAAGTTACATTATAGGATCATAGGGTTGGAAGACCAAGTAATACCGCCTTCCAATGTAGGCTGTCCACAACTATAGTATTCCTGGAGGCTATCCAGCCTCTGCTTAAAAACCTCCAAGGATGGGCAGTTTACCACTTTCCAAGCCAGACCTTTCCATTGCTGAACAGTTTTTTACCATCAGGAAAGTCTTCCTAATGTTTAATTGAGATTTCCCTTGCTATAATTTAAACCCAAGATCCAGGTCTACAGAGCATCCTGAGTACACTTCTGTACTGCAACAAGTCATGGACTCTTTGCTCACAACAGGAGAGGAAACTGAACGCATTCCACATGCACTGCCTCCGAGGCTCGGCATCACCTGGCAGGACAAAGATCCAAACAACACAGTCCTGGAACGAGCTGGAATCCCTAGCATATATGCACTGCTGAAACAGAGACGCCTGCGCTGGCTCGGTCATGTCCTGAGAATGGATGATGGCCGGATCCCAAAGGATCTCCTCTATGGAGAACTCGTGCAAGGAAAGCACCCTACAGGTAGACCACAGCTGCGATACAAGGACATCTGCAAGAGGGATCTGAAGGCCTTAGGAATGGACCTCAACAGGTGGGAAACCCTGGCCTCTGAGTGGCCCGCTTGGAGGCAGGCTGTGCAGCATGGCCTTTCCCAGTTTGAAGAGACACTTGGCCAACAGACTGAGGCAAAGAGGCAAAGGCAGGAGGGCAGGAGGTCTGGTCTAGAGGGTAGAGCCTCCATTTGCCTGAAGATAACATCCACAGGTCGCCAGTTCGAGGCCACCGGCACCATGCGACCTTGAAGCAGCTGACAAGCTGAGCCGAGTTATTCCATCTGCTCTGAATGTGGGAGGATGGAGGCCAGAATGTGAAACCAGATCAGAGTGAAACATCTGGACTGTTGTGGTTCTTGAAAGATAGAACCTTCTTTCAATTGTAAAAATCCCTACGGGGATTTAATCAGCCTGCCTATGTAAACCGCTTTGAATAAAGTCTGAGGAGAAATCTGACGACCGAGAAAGGCGGTATATAAATACCTGTATTATTATTATTAGTATTATTAAAGAAGGAAGGCCCATAGCCAGGGAGACAGACCAGGGACAGACTGCACTTGCTCCCAGTGTGGAAGGGATTGTCACTCCTGAATTGGCCTTTTCAGCCACACTAGATGCTGTTCCAGAACCACCATTCAGAGCGCAATACCATAGTCTTTCGAGACTGAAGGTTGCCAACTACTAATTTAAACCCATTTGTCCTGGTCCTGTCCTCTGTGCAGAAAACAAATTCATTCCACTTTCCACTAATCAGTCCTTCAGATATTTATAGATTAACATGTTCCTCTTAACCATCTCTTTTCTAAATAAAATTCTTTAGCCTTTCTGCACAAGACAAGGTCTCTAGCCACTGTGTCACACATACCCCCTTTTACCTCCTCTGTGCTTGCTCCAGTTTTCAATGCCTCTCTCAATCTGTGGTGCCCAAAAACAGACACAATATTCCAGGTGGGTCTGACTAAAGCCAAGACAGGTTTTACAGTCACGTTACAGCTCTATTTAAGAAAAATCAAATTAAAGCCATGTGTGAAAACCCTACTAAGTATTTAATCTTAGATGAACTGTAAATTGCATACTCAGCGATACCAACAATTAGGAGTAGGCATTATTCTGAATTAACTGCAAGTCAAATCCACTTCAGCCAAAAAGTATCCAAATTATTTAGGATGTTAACATGCTTTTATCTGTTTTTAAATTATGTTTTTAATCTGTTTTAACCTGTTGTAAACCTCCTTGAGTCCCTTTGGGGAGAAAGGCGGGGTAAAAATGATGATGATGATGATGATGATGATTAAGTAACACGTTACAGGTGCAATCCTATGAGATGTAGGAAGAAAATATTTGAAGGTGCCATGCAAATTGTGTTGTTTTGATACTGACCCAACACACTTTGAGCCACTGGTTCTTTATCAAAGACATATTTCCACTCCTTTTATAAGAGACAGGTTATGCTCTAAGTCTGTTTTCTGGTCAGATAAACCTGTCTCATGAAAGGACAAATCTTGGTCCCTGATTAAGAGCTGTGGCTTTAAACACATTGGATACATTCATTTTCAACAGCACCCAATGCTGTAGCTAGAGGGGTTGCAGTGGTAGCAATTACACCAGGCTGCCTGGGGGTAACAGCCTGGCCACCAACCTGCGCAACTGCCTCCCCCAATTGCTATTCCTGCCTCTTGCAAAAAGTGCCAGAAAAAAACAGCACTCTTTACAAGAGGGGCAGCAGGGATCTGAGGCTGCAATCCTATCCACACTTTCCTGGGAGTAAGCCCCATTGATTTTAATGAGATTAACTTCTGGGTAGACAATGTATAGGATTGGGTCAGTCTCTGGCTGCTTGCTCCCCTTGTTCCAGGGGCTATGGGGTCAAGCAGGAAGAGCCTGGGGGTGGAGGCAGTGGAGTAAGGGGAGCAAGCAGCCACAGACCCCAAACTCTGCTCACCCCCCTCTTGGGAGGTGAGCAGGAGGAATGCTGGGGGTGGGGAGGTGGCAATTTTTTTATTTTTCATTTTTTTAAAAAACAGAGGGTGTGACATCACAGCCAGAAGTTACTTCACTTCTGGGTATGACAAGGGGTGTATCATGTTTAACACAATTTGCCTGGGGCTCCAGGGTGACTAGTTATGCCACTGATAGCACCTTTGGACAGATTTTTTTTTCTGGACTGCAATCCTATATGCACACTTGCTTAGGAAGAAGTCCCACTGAAAACAGTAGGATTTGCTTCCAAAGAAAACACACACAAGCTTGGGCTGCATGGAGACGCCACACAGGGTCTTCTATCTCCCTGCCTGACTCTTGGAGCCCAAGCTTATGCGTGTCTACTCAGAAGTAAGTCCCATTAGAGTCAATGGCCCTTACTCCCAGGTAAGTGTGCGCAGGCTTGCGTGTCTACTCAGAAGTAAGTCCCACTAGAGTCAATGGCCCTTACTCCCAGGTAAGTGTGCGCAGGCTTGCATGTCTACTCAGAAGTAAGCCCCATTAGAGTCAATGACCCTTCCAGGCTTGCAGCCTTCAAGCGCCCTTCCCTTCCCTGCTGACGCCACGCGGGGCGCGTGCAGATGAAGAGGCACTGCGGAAACCCAGGAACTCTCCCCGGGAAGGGCGGAGCTTGCAGGAAGCACGAGCGCTGCCTCTCTCTGCGCACGCGCGGGCTTTGAAGCGGCCTCGCCCTGTCCAAGTCGCTGCGATCTCGCACACTTCCTGCTCGGCCCTTCTTCCTCCTCCCTGGGGGAAGCGCAGGCGCAGAAAGGCGCAGCCCTCCCCCTCCCCTCCCGTCTCCCATGGTGCCGCGCGCGGTGAAGAAGCGTCGGTCGCGGGCTGGAGGCATTTTGTGTCCTGGATATCGGCGGAGCGCGAGGGGAGCGAGCGAGGCAGAGGCAAACAAGATGGCGGCGGCCGAGTGAGGCGCCAGTTGGCGGCGGCTTCTCCGCCCCTCCGCGGCCCCCGGCAGGGCGCTGAGCGCGAGGGGAGCGCGTGCCTGTGGGGGACGCCGCCTTCCAGCCGGCGCGGCCTGGTGCGAGCGCGAGGAGCGAGCGGGGACCGGAGCCCTCCCCCTGCCCCTCGACGCGCGGGCGCAGCCCCCGCCCGCCAGCCATGGCGAGCAGCAGCGGCTCCAAGGCCGAGTTCATCGTCGGGGGCAAATACAAGCTGGTGCGCAAGATCGGCTCCGGCTCTTTCGGGGACATCTACCTGGCCATCAACATCACCAACGGGGAGGTAAGCGCCCCGGGCGCCCCTCCGCCCGCGCCGCAGCCTCCCTGCCGTCCGGCGCCTCCCGCACCAGGCTCCGACTGCCCTCCTGTCGCTGCTGCTGTCGGAGCGCTTCCCGTGTTCTGCCAACGCAGCGGGGATCCGGTGTGCACCTGCGGGCAGGGCAGCAGCGCTCAGCCTGCCTCCTCCTTGCACCAGGGAAAGAGCGCTCCCGTGGTCAACAGAGCACTGGCGTTTTAAGCGTGTGTGTAGCAGCAAAGGCAGTGCATTTCTTGTGGCTCTGCAGTGAGGAGACTGCAGTGGCTTCATAAATGCCCCCCCACCCCAGTATATTTGATACAGTTCTGCAGCTGTGGGAAAGCTGCGTGTGCGTATTTCTGTTTAATAAGACTTTTGCTTGTCTAGTCACTGGTGTGGACGGGGGGGATTCTTCTTTGCGGAGGGGGGTAGAGAACCCCCCCTTTCTACGTTCTTCTTCTTGCTTTACAGAGGGGGGAGTAGAGAATCCCAAAACTATGTTCAGTAGAAATATTTCACCCAAGCTCTTTCTGCACTCTGTGGCTCTTCGTTGAAGCATCCAAACATTCTTTGTGGGAATGGATGTTAGTAGCCTGATGGCTGCAAATAATCCACTCGCAAGTTGTCACTGTGTTTGCAGAGCCTGTCACTTTGTAGGGTGTTTTCTCTTGGAAGTGTTTCTCTTGTCCTCTGTGGCTGAATGAGGAGATCCTCTTGCTCAGTAGGATCTCTGACCCATGTCCCCTCTCCAATGCAGGAAGTGGCTGTGAAGTTGGAGTCACAGAAGGCCAGGCATCCCCAGCTGCTATATGAAAGTAAACTATACAAGATTCTGCAAGGGGGAGTTGGCATTCCTCACATACGGTAAGCATTATTCCTCATGGGAGACAGAATACTTAGCTGTTTTTCTCCCAAAGGATCCAGCCTATTTTGTTTTTTTTCTCTGTGATAGAGGAAGTATGTGCTATGTTACCAGAAATGAGTCTTGTGTGTCACAATAAACTGCATCCAGGAAAATACCTCGACGGATCCTTTTCTGCCTGCTCCTTGTTCCCTTTCCCGAGCTCCTAAACTCTCTAATTCTTGTTAAGGCAATTGTAGTTGTTGGTTGCTCAGGCTGAGAACTGGGATGTACCAGTGGAAATGGCTGCTCTCTTTTGTGTTTTTGTTCCAACATGTCTTCCTTCTCAGCTCAGAAAATGGCGGATGTCAGTACTTAAACCTTCCCCATCATCTACTGAGATGTGGGACATGTTTCTTTCACCTCTCTTTTCCTCTCCCATTTTGTTTAGCATCAGCATTGTACTAGGAACGATTGGGACTTCTGAGAACTGGAGAGAGGAGGGAAGATGGGTGTAAGCCCCTTTTTGCTGTTGACAACACATGTGTCACAGAGCTCTATAATTACACACTACTGTTTAAAGCAGTTTTTTTTACTTGTTAGAAAATAATAATTTTCTGGAACTTCACTGCGAGGCATAATTGAGAAGTGTCCGATCTGGTATTGGAGAAATTTGCTGCCTGGGCAGGAAAGTAAATAGAGGGTCAGTCTTTGTCTCTCTCATCATAGAAATAATAAATGCCATTTTTAAAAAAACTTTGTACAAAGACTTGATTTAGTACATTTGTTTCTATAAATGACTCTCTGCTAGTGCCTAAAAGTTTTTTTGTTATGAATAATGTTATCTTTACTGTACAGCTATTGTACAGCAATGATTTGGGTCTGAATTCCTCCATTTCTCTTGTACATGTGGGCCTATAAGGTGTATTTAGTACTTGTCAGATGTATTGTCTGAGTTTGAGTTTTCAAACAACTTTAAATGCAGTCCAAGTTCTAAGTTCCCCTTATGTGTAAGCAGAGAACAGACATTAGTGAAGTGCTTCTTTTGTATGTCCTGATTAAATTCTAAGTAAAAAACTTGACTGTCTTCTTCTAGTAGGCTAGTAAGAACCATGGATACCTTAGTCGTGAGAGATGTCAGCTGCTTAAAGGTTATAAATTACATAGACCATGTTGTTTCTGTAAACTACGTAGACAGTGTTCTGTTGTGACAAACTAAATCCCTTACAAAAGTGCTTAATGACACACTTGCATGAAGCAATTTCCACTGCAGTTCCCTTCCACTGCAGTTCAGTTACATTGCATAATTATGGGGATAAATTGCATCCATTAGACAAAACAGTTTTTATTTACTAATTTTGATAACAGAAATTCTGTTCAGGCCAGTGCTTAAAAAAGGAAATGTAATTGAAGTTTTAGAAATAAGTTTTATTCTTGTGCAGCTGTTGAAATATGCTGTTGGATTGTATGAAATTGCTTGTCTATCTTAGTTCAATTTTTTTTGAGCATAGACTTAAATGTTGCGTGCATTGTACTTTTCATTTTATGAAAATTGACAGAAATACACTTTTTAAAAAAAGAACAAAACTTTGATGGAATGAACTAAAAGAATGTTCTCAGAAAATGCTGAGTGAACATAAGCTACCCAATTACACCAACTTATGTAATGTAATCAGAACCAATCTTCATAAGTAAAGTAAATGAAATTGGTTTGATAGACTGTCAGAATATGTGATATGTTCTGCTTTAGAGAAACAAAAAACTTGAATGACATCTAAGCATAAAATAAGATGCTTGTGCTATGAATGAAAACTAATAAAAATTACTTGCGTGCCTATAAGGTATTCACTATTCTTGCTCTTATCGTATTGTCTAACTTTGATTTTTTAATCTAAATCTTAAATGCTCTTTGAATGGCTGTTGCTAATGGTGTTCTTTCAGAAGAACACCAGTGAACAGTTACTAAAAACAACATTGTGTTGGGGTGAAGAGGGATGGTTTCTCTTCCCCAGTTAAAGAGAAGCAGCACTTGAAAAAGTGCCTCATGTGCCACTTGAAAAAGTGAAATGCAAAAACATTGTTAAAGTTTATTGTATTGTGGCATGACCAATTGAAATGGGTTTTCATACTAATGGCTTGGTCTGTGATTTGATTAAATTATGGTTAGCATTAAGTCTGATCTGGCATGGTATTAGAACTAGAGTTTAGCTTGCATATTTTTCTTGCATGCCCAGTGCAGCATTGTCTTTAAACCAGTGGTTCCAAGACTTCTTAGCACCATTACATCTTAAAATGGCACTCTGTTTGGACCCACCTAACTTAAAAAAAGTTTCACCTTACCAGCTGCTGAAGCATCTGTTTTTATCCTTTTTGCTATGCTGGTGGTGGGGAAAACCTTTGGGAGTATTTGTTGACCTTCACATTCATTGGATCAGGACCATTCTGGTGGCCTTGGGTTCCCCTTTGCCTGGCCTTTGATAGGAGCTGAGGTATGTTTGCCCACTTGTGGGTAAACACACACGTGACTCAGTTTTGCTTTCCATAGTGCTTGATACGTTTTCCTTTTCAGCTTAGATGGGGGAATTCCTTGAGTGTGTTTTGGGGTATGCATTCATTGGAGTGGGACTGTTCTGGTGGTGTTGCATTTCTCTTGTCCTGCCCTTCAAAGTGGACTGAGGCATGTTTACATACTCATAAGTAAATGCGATGTACAGCTCAGTTTCCATAGGGCTCAATACATTTTTTGTCAGATTGTCAGTTTCATGACCCACCAACAATCAGGTTAGAACCCACAGTTTGGGAAACACAGCTTTACTATTTCTATAAAAACCTTATAAAGCCTCTACAATTCACCTTTAGAGTGCAAGTGATGACAGTACTGACGTAGTTCTCTGAGGTTAATGTTCGTAAATAAGTGATGCACTAAATTATGAAAATTAAATTCTTATCTTTGGCTGGATTGTGTTGAATTGTGGTGATGCAGTCTCCTGGAGAGGATATTTTTGAAGGTGGCAACAACAGGAACTTGCTGCTTTTTTATTTGTTGCTATTCTTCATTGTTCTTTCAGTCTTTAGTCACTGTTAGTCCAATGTGCCTGTGAATACTGTATTAGTTACAAGGGAGCAATGATGAGAAACAGATCACGTTTTCATCTCCTGTTTGTGGGCTTCCTGGAGGCAACTGGTGGGCCTTTGTAGGAAACAGTCTGCTAGTGTAGATGGGCCTTTGGCTCCTTTTTTGTAGTCTTGCATAGAGAAATATTCAAACTTGTTTTGTGCTACAGGATTGAATAACTCTGGGTGTCAAACTCATTTCATGTAGTGGGCTGAATAGCATTCATGGTGCCTACTGAGGACCAAGTGTGGCGTCATCAAGCAGGAAGTGAAGTCATTAAGCAGATGATGGCCAGATATAGGCACTTTGTTCTCACATAGAAACTCATGAGCTGCAAATGGCAAAAGAGAAAATATGCAAATCTTGTTCAAGATATCAAGATATGGGAGAGCCCAATTATCACACTGGGAGAGCCCAATTATAATGTGGGCCGGATAAATTGCTTCCGGGGGGCAACATCTGGTCTGTGGGCCTTATGCATGACACTCATGGGTTAGCTTTTCCAGAATCCTGTGTAAGTTACTGGGCAAATGAATTATTGATTTCTTGAACTGTGTAATCAAAGTATGAGGCCAGATCACTTCTGAAGAATTAATATTGTTAAACATCATTGATGGCTTTAAACAGTTTTTTGGCAGTAGACTTGTTAGAATGTTGTACTACAGTTTGATTCTGTATGGTTTTTATTGTAAAAAATAGCATGTTGGTTCATTGCAGTTAGTTTGAAAATTAGTAATCGAAGGCAGCATTAAAATTGTATTATATAGTAGTTGGGTTCTGGATACCAGTCTCTGTTAATTGTGGGTGGCTGTTTTGGTCTATTTAATTAGAAGAAAGAGACTAGAATTCACAATAGAATAATTCCTTTTTTAGGACCAACCAAAAAATAGCAAAACAGTAAGCCTTTGAGCCTCAAACATCTTTGGGCAGATGGCAAACAAAAGGAGGAGGACGTACTGTAGAAACTTCAACATTCTGCTGTTTCTAAAATCTAAAGAGGAAGTTTGGTAGTAGTTGTGCAGACTTGTGTCAATCTCTGAAAGGTATGAGACAATTTCAACACCCACCCAAGTTTAGACAAAGGAAGAACAACTTGTTGGGGACCTCCCCCTTTTTCTGATAATATGAAGACTGCAAGCTAGGACAGTCCAAACTTTAGTGCTTACTTGAAACTTGTTTTCCCTTTACAAGGCAGCTGAACATGCTGCTTCCAGTGTGTTCATTACAAGCCAGTATCCAAGGTGCTTCACAGTGATCTCTCTGCATGAAGTGTCCCTCTCTTTCTGAAAGCTTTCCTGTAAATTGCTTTTAATATTCAGAATAGTTCTGGGGACTCTCTCCAGCAGGGCATAAGGAGTTTTTTTTGGGGGGGGGGAGGTGGTTTTGTATGTGTGCTTAAGGGATTCTTTGTAGCTTAGTTTCTTTTTTAAGGTTATCATATGTATTAGTACTTGGATTCAATCATAAGAAATAGAACTACAGTTATTTACAACTGCTCAGAACAATCATTTTTCACTTGGAGCATATACTCGTTTAGTATACAGAACTACAAAGTTTAAAGAAACATCTGGTTTAGTAGCCTCATAGTTTTTGAACAATCACATACAAAGGTAATGTAGGAGGCATATTTCTTGATTGGAATGTAATAGTCTTAGTTAATAGAGCCTGAAATTCAACTGCCTCTGAAACGGATGCTTAAAAATAACTTGATTGACTATTTCAGAAATGGAATTCTCTGTCTGTGATTCATCCTCTTGCAACAAACCTTAGTTGTTAACATGTTGGGTAAGATACGAGATGGAACAATTATGCATGTAGGTGCCATAGGCTAATCTGATTGATATGGCATACTTTACACTGTCCTTTCCTAGCTCAGTTTAAGGTGGAGTTGAATTTTGTGTCTACATACAACCCCCCCCCCCCATCCCCTAGTTCCTCATTTAAGGTACTAAGATCTATGTGGTAGGTAGTATCTGCATCATTCATGTATGATTAGTAATTCTGGTGTTGATGAATTTAAGTGCCATCATTTATTGTCAGCATCTCAATGTGAAGGCAGTAAGAGTTGTTGAGAAGGGGTGGAGACTTGTCATTCAACTTTTTCTCTCTGTAGTTGGATAGAGCTTCATTCTCATCCTCAAAAAGCTCACTGTGTGTTCCTTTATTTACTGCCTGTGCTTCTGTTAATCTTTGGCAGATGAATGAAGGTTGTTCACGACTTGTCAATGTTGCTTTTTTAATGAAATATTAAAATTGTGAAGGAAAATATTAAAACTAGCTACACTAGAATGAAAAGAGTGCCTTGGAGTCCATTCTAGCAGCTGTTACTGGGTAGTATGGTTATGCAAGCAGTACATAAACAAATGATGCAACTTCATAATTTCCAATTAGATTTGTCAGATAGAATTCTGAACTTGGATTGTCATAAAGCAACTTAATTTGTAGCCATTGTCCCATGTAGCAAAGCATTTCACTGTAATTTAACACTGAATTGTGTTTAATACAGACGTTCCCCTACTTATGTACTGTCAACTTACAAATGTTCAAGGTATGAATGTAGCTGATTTTACCACAAGGAGCCCTAAAGGACTCTAATGCATTCACTACTGTCTGGGGAAATTATCTGGTGATTCCTTGATTAGCTCACCAACACAAAGCTTCCTGCCTTTAAGAGACCCCTTAAAAGGGCTGCTTGGAACTGTTTATTACTGAGAATTGTGATGGACTTAAGAACAATAAAAGCAGACAGGTGGAACCTAACCTGTTTGTAAGTATGGGAGCTTCTGTATCCAAGAAGGCCAGGAGATACTTAGAAGGTTGTTATAAGAACTTCTCAAGTTCTTAATTCAGTTATTGGGCATTGGTATCAAATGTTGATTTGATGACCAGGGTCTTTGATTATTTTTTTCCATTTCTGGTCATTACAGATGTGAAGTGTATAGAAATTCATGGTTTGGTAAAAAGTGCAACATGCTATTGCCACAGTCCAGGAGCTGCCTTCAGGAAGGGATGCATTATTCCTCTCTCCCCTTACCTGAGTGCTCAGGGCAATGCATTTCTAATGAGCTGTACACTTGATTTAATGGAAGTTATGTAGGCAATTTGACCTTAATTTTCACAGCTCCTGATGTGGTTTTTTTTTGGAGGGGGGAGTGAGGAGTAGTATTACATGTCTGCCTTACCTGTTTTCTGTGATGAAACTTGAGGCAATGTACACATGATCACAGGTAACTCCTCATTCACCTTAATTCATTTTAAATAAAAATGTAAACAGTCAAACTTGACATAAACAGCTCCTTGTTTATGAACCAGTTTCCTCCTTGTTATTGTGTGTTATGTTTAACTATGAAGATATTTAACTACGAGGAAAATCATTGTAAGCGAGCTGACAGGTACATCTGGGATTGTGGCTGCATATTTTATCAGCACACAGTGGTGCAGGGCATGCAGTGGCTGATGTGCAGCATGCGTCTAATCCAGTTTGCACTACCCCCCATGCCTGTATTGCAGTTACCAGGAAGCATTTGGCAATGTGAACCTAGGGCTATGCTAGTGAACATTACTGAAGCATAACAGTGGTTTAATTGTGCAACTACTTGTGTTAGAGAGCTCTTTTTCTTTGGAGGAAGGATTGTGTTTGAGCTTGTGGGAACATGATAAAACTGGAGTGGCATCTAAGCTTACCTGTTAAGACTTCAAGAATTACTTGAAACCTAAGTAAACTTATGCTATTTTAATTCAGCCTGTCTGGTTCATCACAGTGGTCTTTAAACATTCATTGGGGTCCCTTGAATACATTTTAGGGTGACTAGCCTTTTCAGTGCCCCATGTAGAATTGTGAACTATGTGTTGTTTATATTGGAATTTTTTTTAGTCAGCATTTGGACTTTTCTGCTTTATACTTGTTAGATATGTGCCGAAGATGTGAATGTTGTTTAGTTCACTTTCTCTATAAAATGCTTTTTTTTTTTGCTTTTTGTACTCTCAAATTGTGATGCATACAGTAGCAATATATCTACCTGACTTATACTTTACTGCATTTTATGTTTAAGGCATTATTTAACCATTGATAATGAATTAAATTAGGTAAAAAGCTGCTTGCATATCATTCCCCTCTTCAGATACACTAAGGCTTGTGTGAACATTTCCAGAACTTGAAAAGTATCATGGTCCCCTGGGTTACTGCTGTTTGTGAAGGCTGGCTTTAGAATATCAATTGACTCTGTCTTGTGGCTTTAATCTTTAGCACTAATTGTCTACTGTGACTTGTGCCTGTTTGTAAACGTCTGTGGAATTGCAGGAAATAATAACGGCATCTCATCAGCTTGTAAGAGTCAAGGTTACAAAATCAAAAAAGGTTATAATTTATCACTTTTTTTGTCATTGTATATATAACTTTTCCCCTGGGGGCTGGGGATAAGAATAGGCCCTCAGTTTGGCTGTACTTTTCATAAGAGGTGACTAAACAGCCACCGGGTAGATGGGACTCAGCCTGGGAAGGCAGCTCATCTGAGAGAAGGAAAACTCTGATCCCAAACCTCCACTGCCTATATATATGAATTTGCAAATGTAATTTTACTTTACCTTTCTGGGATTTAAAATTATTCACGTAGTTTAAGATTATTGATAACAGTTCAAAATGGGGTGTGTGGGTGCCAGGTTAACCACATGGACTTCAGAAACTTATTTTAGGACTGTGAATTGCATGGTGATTCTTCCAATTTAATGACAGACTAATGCTGAAAGCAGTACAATATATGTCTGTAGAATACATGTCATACAAATGGCACTGAACGGCATAGCAGTAGTGAAAATTCTCCAATTTTGAGTTTGTTTGCAGTAGGCATGTCACAAACTCAAAGATGAATGTCCCCAGTACTGCTATGCAGTCATAAACTTACCAGTTCTGTTTATGATTCACAGACTAAAGGTGTAGGGCATTCTTGATCCTTGTTTTATTTATCATGTTTGTCTAGTTCAGGGGTGTCCAAAGTTTTTGGCAGGAGGCCACATCATCTCTTTGACACTGTTTTGGGGGCCGGGGGAAAAAAAGTATTAAATTACATTTAAAATTTGAACACATTTACATAAGTATACATAAATGAATATATTAAAGATGAACTTATATGAATGAATGAAGGTCTTGCAATAGCTCAAGGCCTATAAAAGGCCTTGCACAAAACAAGACTGGCCTTTCCTTTGCTGCCGCTACTGCATCACAGACGTGAAACAGCAAACAGTGGAGGAAGTCCTCATCCCACAGCTCACACAAGAGGTCAAACAATCGCTGTCACGCTGAGAGCAGTTGTGTCGGACCAGTGCGGGCTGCAACAAATCTCTGGAGGGCCAGAGGCTCATTGGAGACTGGGGGCTTCCTGAGGGCCACATTGAGACGCCTCGAGGGCCGCATGTGGCCCCAGGGCCGGGGTGTGGACACTCCTGGTCTAGCTCATGAATATTCTCCTTAATTGGACATAATCAAACTACTTGGCATCCTCTGTCTAGAAATGTAACATTTTCTGTAAATTTGAAGCAATGGAAAAAGCATTTTCCCCCTGTTATTAGAGGGAACTTAGGAAAAAATGAAATAAGTGTAATACTTCCTTTCCTCTTGGGTACAAACTTGCTTTAAGAAGACAAAAAGTATTTTTATTAACACAACTGTACTATTAAATTTAAAAGTAAAACTACTTCAGTTTTATTCAGTTATTACTAATATACCCAGTATTAGTGATGGAGCAGCAAGCTCTTGCTTCCTGTTAACATTCATTTAGTCTTTTCTAGCATTCAGGCTACATGCCTGCTTGTCTCACTATAAGCTTGCTAGCTTATAGTGTTTGATAAAAGGAAGACACGTATAGTACTTTGTGTACTATCCATGGACAAAGTTGACTGTTGGGTTTAGATGCATGATTCTGAGCATAGATCTGTTTTTCATATGCTCTAAGAAGAGGAGGCCTTAAGGCAGGAGATTTGAGAACTGTGCCAGAATTGAAATTATGAAATACTTGTAGCCTGTCCTTGTAGCTATTGGAAAACATCTCGCGTTAAAGTGGTTTGTTCATTCAAAAAGTTTTTATTAATGTTTCCCAGTTCTTCTCTTGGAAAACTGGAATAAGGAATGGAGTGATGGGGGAGAGATTGGGCAACCTTAACATCTCAGCTTCCAACTAGGTGTAATCAGTGTGGTCTGCACTCTTTTGTCCTATGATTTTTGGTGGTAAAAGTGAGGGTACATCAGTCTTGCAAAACTGCCCTCTATACTCAAAGTCCTATTCATAATGGAAAATGCTACATAGGTGGAATTTGTTACTTGCAAGATAGTTATTTATCTGGAAGTACTTCATGTTTAATTCTAAGAACCGGGGCTAGAAAACTCCAGGTATCTGCTTGCCTAGACTTGCCAGAATTGTTGGCATTGGCTAGTTTGGAATGTATTTTCAGTGTCTTGAAATCTTCTACCTGTGGTACCAGCCTCCTGGTATATTTTGGACACCTCATTACTTCCTCAAGCCCATTTGCCAGGTTCAGATGTTGTCGTCCCCCCTCTCCTGACTATGCATGTTAGCTTGTTGAATCTTTTTCTCATGGTTATGTATATAATCCAGGTGTTGTACAGTACTAGGCTCCTAATTACACTGTTTGTTCCCTTTTTGATTGTGGTGTTATGGCATAAGTGTATAATGTTGCTTGATTTTGTAACCACTTTATTACCCCCCCATGGCTCGATGGTGTGTGTTTTTGTGCTTTGCTTTGTTTTTAATGTGTTGTAATACATTGTACTTTTTATTATAGAGCTTTGCGAGCTGCCTTGGGCATTTGCTTCAGCATGGGGAAGACGGGGTATAAATTTTTTCAAATAAAAACAAATTTTGTAGGTATTTTAGCCCCCTATACACTGAGACTGGTCCTTCGGCATCAAAAGAAGCTGTAAAATGGATGACAGTGCCATAATCTGACCTAAAGACCCAAAATTTGATCTTCCATAACTGTTTGACTTGATGTTTTTACTCATTTTAAATACTTTGTCAGTATTGCTTTTAGGTATAATGTACTGAGTGCATCTTATTAATCACTTAATGCAGTCTCATGTTGCAAATGGAAAGCATCTTGACTGTTAAAGTAGGAGAAAAAAACTAGTGTGTTTTTGACTTTCTGACATAGTCAGTGTGGGATGGTAGTGATAAGAATATATTTATAAGTATTACTATTCAAAGCGGTTTGCATTGCAAAAGAAATTTAGAAAAATGTTCCCCAGGCTTGAAGGGTCATGCAGTCTTGCCTTAAAAAAAAAAAGAAAAGGGGAGAACAATCACTAGCAGGACTGTAAACTCAGTCGTATACAGGGGTGTCTCCGTGTCCGCAGCTGGAAGTGACATTTCAAATGCCTTATAAGGCATGGGAAAGCGGTGGGAGGGCTTCCCTGGGCCTCCCCATGCCTTGGAAGACATTAAAAAGTCAGTTCCAGTTTCCATGGAGAAACAGGAAGTAGCATTTTTTTTGCTGTTTTAACTTGCTCTGAGCCTGGCAGAGGCCATGGGCGGACACATTCAACCTCTACTAAGCTTGTATGATTCTCTGAAGGTGAGGGAACATAGCTGCCCTTGCCTCTGGGTGGGGGCGTAATGAGCCCTCCCTCACCCATGGTTAAATGAATCCATGGATATGGTGGCCCCCTGTATATACAGTCGCGGTGCCTTCTGCTAAATGTAAAAGAACCACCTCTTAAAAGAGCCTCTTAAAAGTTGCTTCTTTGTCCAGTTAGCATGCATTAAGTGGATTAATTAGAGTGGTGGATTTAGGTTTAGGAAGAATTGGATTCCTTCTAATTTCTGCTTGGCTGCGTAGTTTCCCAGTTGTCCTTAGGCCGGTCTTACAGATTAGGCCAATCTGCCTAATCTACCTAGCAAAGTTTTTGTGAGGATAAAGCAGAATAATCCAACACTGCACTGAACACTGCACTGCATTTATCTCTTTGAAGGAGTGAGATAAATGCCATTGGTATGTCATCAGTAAAAACATAAATATTGGCTGATTCAATTAAGCTTTTTTGAGTTGTCTAGTTAGCATGACCTACACTTACATTTGCCCTAGATAACCTTATGTTCTCTTTCTAATGACCTTGATCATATTATAGTCCTTGAGTTCTTACACTGGCCATGTGTAGAGGGCAGATTAAGGTAGTGCTGTTGATTTGTTTCTGAGAAGTGTTTGGTCCTAATTGTACTTGAGACTAACCCCCAAAGAACCTAATCCTGTGCTCAGTGGCGCGGCATATTTGCAGACCTCTCCACTGGGCTCCTGCCCATGCTAGTCCAGCACCGGCCAGTCACGCAGCCTCTGTGGCTCGGTGGTCTCATGGACCGCTGAACTGTGGCGCGGGGCCGGGGAGGCTGGCGGGGGGGCGGAGTGAGGGTGGGGAGGAGGGAGAGCGGGAGGTGTGCCGGGGAAGGCGGGTCCACGGAGCTCTGCTCCGCAGGATCCAAGTCACTTGTGGAGGACTCCGCGCCCATTGTGGGGCTGCTTACCTTACCTAGGGAAGGGGATAAAAGTCCCCTTCTCCTGAAGTGCCTCCCATGGTAGCTCGAATAGGGCTGAAAATCTCATGTGGTACACAACTTGCTTTTTGCACATCTTGCCATTGCCTTTTAAATTAGTAGAGATGGTAAGATCTTTGCTATGGTGAGTCCTTTAGAGCTTAATTTATTCTTCCAGGAAGTTGCTTGCCTTTTCTATTAAAAAATGAAAATGCTCTGATGTTCTTGATCAGGGGTCTCCAAACTTTTTGACCAGAGGGCCGCATCAAATATCTGGCACGGTGTTGGGGGCTGGAAAAAAAATTTAAATATAAATTAAAAAAAATTAGAGATGGAACTTAAATGAGTGAATGAATGAATGGGCTCATTCAATTTCTCTGGCCCTTAGAACACTCTCCAGACTCAACCAGAGCATATGATTTTTGGAAAAAAGCACTTTTCCCCTTGGTTGAAAGCAGCCCTATAGTATGTCTTCCCTGATGTCATTACTGTGTTGCATAATACTGCCATCATAATAGTCACAATTTTTTTTAATTCTCAAACATGTTGGAAGGTGATAGAAATGTCTGAAAACTATTGCATACCCACCTAGGGCAATTCTAGGAAGAGGTTTAATTGTGCATATGTTGCTTTTCAGGACTGTCCTATATGGGCAATAAAAGAGTATAGGACAGTATTACTTAATCTTATTGTTTTCTTATTGTTAGAGCAGGATTTGTTGAGGCTGCTGGCCATCTATGTTATGTCACTGGATTGTTAAAATAGTTGCCAACTGTTAGCCTTTAGGACAGAGACTGGGTTCAGATGCCTTACTAAAGCATGGTTTAATAATAGTTGTTTTACTTTTGCGGATGTCAAGCTCACACACTTCTTTCTGTGCATGAGGGTAGAACGTTTGCAACCTAGACCTAATGTAAACCAAGCCAGAATATGCCACTATGTACAATCCCAGCAAATTTCTAGTTTATTCTAACTATGTTTTGTGAATGCCAGGATATCAATTAGTTTGATATCCTGGCTTGTTAACTGTGGTTAGAATAAGCTAGGATATACTGGGATCGTACATAGTGGCAAAATCTGGCTCATTTTAAATTGGTTGTGGGTTGCAAATGTGTTTTCCTAAAAGGAGAGTGAGTGAAGCTCCACATTCATAATAGTAATGCTAAACCATATAATTTTTGTTCCTTTATCTGAACCCAGCTATTGTATTGTAAAGCAAAACTCAAAAATTGGATTTAATCAATTTAGGACATGAATTTTCCATATTTATAAAAATACATCTGCTAGATATGTTACAAATGAACTGAATTAAGAAGTGGTGGAAATATATTTTAGTTAAGGGTGCTAACAGTTTCTGGTTCTTTACAGGTGGTATGGTCAAGAGAAAGATTATAATGTTCTAGTCATGGATCTTCTTGGACCCAGCCTTGAGGATCTCTTCAACTTCTGTTCTCGCAGATTCACAATGAAAACAGTACTTATGTTAGCAGACCAGGTATGTGAATTTGCAAATGTGACACTAGGGGAAATTACAGTTCCTTAAAGTGCTGTTTGCATCATTCTTTCAAGTAGGTCAGACTGTACGAGTTGATATTACATGTACTCTAGTGAATATTTGACCCAGATAGAAGCAAAAAAAAGAGCAGTGATAATGGCAGATTACTTGGTATACAGTGTAAGATTAGCATTCAAGAAAATGGATGGTGGGGTTGTGCAAGCAGGTCTATTAAGATGCTCACCTCATATTTAGTCTTATTTGTGGTCTTAGGTTAAATTTTACAATAACAAGGGGGACAATAACAATAACAAGAAGGAAGCTACATCTAAATCTTTGGACAGGAGGGCAATCACAATAGTGTGGTTGTGAACATAAGAAGAGCCCCACTGGATCAGGCCAGAGGTCCATCTAGTCCAGCTTCCTGTATCTCACAGTGGCCCACAAGATGCCTCAGGGAGCATGCAGGACAACAAGATACTTTCATCCTTGCATCTGGCATTCTGAAATAGCTTACTTCTCAAACCAGGAGGTTGCATGTACCCATCATGGCTTGTAACCTATGATGGACCACTCCTTAAATATGTCCAGTCCCCTTTTAAAGGCATCTAGGCCAGGTACCATGACTATATCTTGAGGCAAGGAAGTTCCTCAGGTCAATTACATGCTGGGTAAAGAAATATTTTCTTTTGTCTGTTCTAATTCTCCCGACACTCAATTTTAGTGCATGTACCTTCCTTCTGGTGCTGTGTGAGAGAGAAAAGAACATCACCTTTTGACTCTATCTATCCCCTGCATAATCTTGTACGTCTCAATCATATCCCCCCTCATGCACCTTTTTCTAGACTGAAGAGCCTCAAACACTGTAGCCTTTCCTCATAAGGGAGGTGCCCCAGCCTACTCATCATTTTGGTCAGTCTTCTGTACCTTTTCCAGTTCCACCGTAACCTTTTTGAGATGTGGTGACCAAAACTGTATGCAGTATTCCAGATATGGCCATGCCATTGATTTATACAGTGGCATTATTGGTCGTTTTATTTTCAGTCCCTTTTTAATGATTCCGAGCATGAAATTGGTCTTCTTCACTGTTGAAACTTTCATTGAGCTGACTATCAGCGTCCAGAAATCTGTCTCATCACCTGTCACAGACAACTTGGAACCTATTAGCCAATATGTGGTTTTGATTTTTTCTTTTTGCTCCACTATGCATTACTTTATACTTAAATTACATTGAAATGCATCTGCCATTTTGCTGCCCATCCTCCCAGTTTGGAGAGATCCTTCTGGAGTTCTTCACAATCCTTTCTGGTTTTCATCACCTGGAAAAATTTAGTGTCATCTGCAAACTTGGCCATCTCACTGCTTGTCCATGTCTCCAGGTCACTCCACCGGGAAGAGGTAGTACCAAGATACTATCATTGTATCTCATAACTGATGAGTGATAATCTGAAGTCAAGAGAATTTGGGAATAGTAAAGGCAACATTCACAAGGACTTGCTATAGGGTTACATTTGTATGAAGATTCAAATGTAGCATGGGTGCATAATCCAAAGGCTTGCAAATGGTTGGATTTTTGTCTTTGGGCTAGTTTTTGTTGGGTTGTGCTGGAAATAATTTGTGCTGGCAGCTTTGAAGTGTCAAATTTTAGTTCTCCAATTCATCTTTCTCCAAATTTGTACCAGAAGGTATGGCTTGAGTGAACCATCTAAACCAGTATCGCATACCAAGATAAATCCTGGTTTAGAGGACTCACTCAAATCATAACTTGACATTATGAAATGGCAAAGCTAAGAAGACATTAAGTTGCACTCAAGAAGGGATAAGGGAACGTTATGAGCCCATTACTGGTTCCTGATCCTCCAAACCATTAATTGGAAAATTAAAAATGTAACATCTGAATTTTGCCACTGTTGTCTGTTCCAGAAATAAATTGGCACGCAACATTCTATTCTATCCCAATGGAACAACCCATACACTTGCAAACTTCTGTATCACTTGTTTACTCAGTACTCTGTTGTAGAGTTTTAGCAAAGTCATTTGGTATCATGTAACTATTTCAATGAAGATCTATGGTTCCTGGCATCTTGTAGGGAAATGGTCTTCAAGGAGCAAAAAAGAAAGTCTTAAGAGTGTTTAATTCTAGACCAGGGTGGGCAAACTTTCAACTTTAGGGATCTTGGACCTTTAACAATTATGTAAGAGAATATTAGCAGGTGCAGCTTGTCATCTTTGAGATGACTGGCTGCACCTGCTGAAATTCCCTCTTCTGTACAATTATTAAAGGTCCAAGATTCCTAAAGTTGAAAGTTTACCTGCCCTGGTCTAGACAAACAGTCGAGTAAAATCCTTATCTCTGCCCTGACTGCACAATGAATTGAAACGATAGCTTATCCTTACTTGAAGTGGCAGTGTGAATAGATGAACTTTTATTGTTCTAGTCAATGTGGGTATCGATTATTGCTCTTCAGAAACATAGTTTTGAGTGTACAGGGTTTAGATTTAGCATGCAGATATTTAGCCTTGTGGAGACTTATAGTGCAAGTATGACTAGCATTAAAAATCTATTTCTTTGGTAGATATTAAGCTCATGATGTCTAACTTTTCCCTTGGCTTTTCTCCTTTCCTGTCAAGTCAATAATATGAATGCTACTCATTGTGCATAATGAAGCCCTTTAAGCATTTTTAACCTGTTTATAGAGAAGCTCAGTACATTTGAGCTCTAGAATAAGATGGGCAACAAGTTTGTGGTGCATCCTCTTTTAAGAATATCAACTTCCAAAAAGCAGTTTGTTGATCTTATTGCCTATTTTGATATTACTTGCCAATAACTAGCTGTAGAATTGCTGCTTTGCTTAGTATTTGTTTTTTATGTTGTAGATACCTACCATACATGACTTTCTTAAATTCATACCTAAAATTGTTGTTGAAGCTTCTAAACTTTGACCATTTTTCTTCTGTTTACAGATGATCAGTAGAATTGAATATGTGCATACAAAGAATTTTATACACAGAGACATTAAACCAGATAACTTCCTAATGGGTATCGGGCGTCACTGTAATAAGGTTAGTTTAATACTTTTTGCATGACAGATGTCTCTGAAAATGGCAGTTCATGGAAATGCCGTGCAGCTTGAGTTAATTGCTTGTCATTGCTAAACATGTCAATTATTTGCTGGCATCTGTCAGTTATTTGCCAAGAGTTGGTAATTGTGGTCATACTGCTTAAATACTGAGGTGAGCTGTGGCCCCGACCTTTGGCTATGGAATTTAACTATGGAATTTAAGGATACAAATCAATAACAACAGACTCCTAATTGAGTACCCAAGCTCACTCTGTTCAATGATACTGTTAATTATTCAGAATCGATGAACGAAGTAGCACTACTTACCATCAACTGTAATTTCCTGATAATTAAATTTGTGCCATTATTATGGTTCCTCAACTACCAGATTACAGAGGTCTGAAAATTGGCTATAACAAATCCCTAGTGCGAGTATCTGCTTCTAGTAGTACAATAAGCCTGTGCTTTCTGTGCTTTCACAAGCTAGTGGAAGTTCAGAGTGCAGTTGAAGACACAGAGTAACAATCACAGATTTAACAGTAGTTTAACATTTTTTCTGTATTCTACATGTGGGCAGAAGGGGCTGATGCATTAATTTAGCTGGAGATGCATGTTTCCTTTGAAACTTTGTTGGAAAACATTTTTCTTTACTAGCTTGTGGGAGTAAAATTTGTTGAACTCTGCATTGAGCTCGGGCAGACAGGCAGCATTGGCAATGCATTAAGCATGCTGTTAAGAATTTCTATTTAAACTGCAGGACAAATGTATGATACTTTTATTGGAAGCAAGATTCCCACTTGGATGGTTCTTGGACCATCAATATTTACTCTTTAGATAATGCTAGCTATAAAATGTTTACCTTTGTTTGCCTGTATGAATGCCAACCTGGGGCCATTACTTCAGAACAAAAAAAACCTGATGAATTCTGTTTCTAAAGGAGTTCAGTGCACTACTTTAGAAAACACTTGGGGGGAGGGGAGAGGAGGAACTTGCAGCTGTCAAATTAAAAGGTAAAATATCCTCTTGTAATCTTGTTTCTGCTAATCTTCATTTATCTCTAAATTTCATACATTTCTAGCATTCTGTTTTCTTAATGCAGCCAAATTCTTAACTTCCTGGTAAGAACTGGGAGTGTAACTGGAACAGTTAAATCTGTTTAAGTGAGAGTTCTTTTCTCTTGGGAGTACCCTTTCTCTACATTCTTGACAGTCTTAATGGACTGGCATTGCAGGACCTTGTCTGTCTTTGACGTGGTAAAGTAACCTGGATAATTCTGTTGTGCTTTATTAGGTGACCGTGTTAATATCACGGTGGAAGATCTGAACTATAAATCCTGTTTGATTTCCAGAGAACCTTTAGTGTCAGTGCCAAATATTTAAACTGAAAACAGATACCCACTAATTAGCATCTCAATTGCTGGACATAGGAGGATAAAACATTTGGTTTAATCTGAGCAAAATTTAAAACAAATTTTGCTTCTTGTATAAACAGTAGCTCCTCTAAGAGTTTGATTTTAGATACAGTATACCGTTTTCTTCCTGTAGCTAATGTGCAGGTATATTTTTATCTTCTGTGCAATGTTATTTCACATACCAGTCGAAGAAGGGTAGGATGTCATGGTAATCTTGTTCTGGTAACTTTTTAAAAATTAAAAACTAACTTAAAATGTAGTAATTAAAATCGGAATGCTGAATTTTCAAATTTGTTCTTAATTTCATGTTTAGGAGTGATGTCACTCCTAGCATAAGATCATCTTTGAGCTCTGCTAGAATAAGCCCTGCATGCTTGTGAAACTGAACTTAAGGTGACTAAATGCCTTCTACCTCTTCCTTACTGAAGATTTACTTCCTACATGTCTCTTGGGGGAAGGGCAGTTGTTTGGGCCAAAGATACTTTTCTACATCAAAAGTCCAAATTTCCTTTAAAGCCAACTCTTACTATTGTTTTCCCTGTTCAAGGCAGTGCCATTTTGAAGTGGCTCATGTTCAAAATTTTACCTTGCCACATCTTCCAAATTTTTCCTTATATTATCTTTTCTGGAAAACTGTAGTGCTTGGTGGAAGAAGGATGGCATTTGGCTACCCTATTCTTTCTCTAACGCCTCGGTGTTGCCTGTCTGCGCCAGCCATTGTTGCAATGTAAGCAATACTGTTTGATGCACTGCCACCCTCTATTGTTTGTTCAGTGTTTAGAATCTCCAGTGGGGAAGAGGAAAAGAAGCATGACTGTTAGTACTTCTCAGGACCCATCTTTCTCAGGATTAAACCAGGTCTGAAACTGTCTCCTATTCCAACCTCAATCCCAAACTCATATGCTTTTTTGTTTTGTTTCGGAAAATATGTAGACTTGCAAAAGCACCTTATGTTGGCATTATTCAGACATACTTGGCAAACATGTAACATTGCTAAGACATTTTCCTTGCGGCGTTTGCTTAAACAATAAGATTCTTTTTCTTTCCATTTTCAGTACAAATAAGGTTAGCTATGTGCTGTGTTCATTCTTGAGAAGTAGACCTATTTTCTAAAATGCAGTATTAAAGTAAAATATTCTGTGAAGGCGCAAGTATGCCAGTTAAATGTGCATGGTCTGTTTGGATGTAGGGGTTCTTGTTAAGATTTGTCACCCTGTTCTATCGCAATGCAGTTTATATTTGGAAAAGTTCATTCCAGGTGCGGTCATAACCCTACTATAGTTCTTCCTGATATGTTCATAGCTTTGATGTTTTATCTTAAATGTAAAATGAGGACTATATTTTGTAACTGTTTCTGGTGGTGCACTTAAAACTTGAGCACAGGTCAGGAAAAGCTTTTCAAAATGTTGTTCCATCCCAGCTAATAGACAAAAGTTAAAGACATACTTTTTTCACTTGCCTACTAAGACTGAACCTTATTCTCTAGAGCAAAAAGAACAGCTTTGGAATTGCAATATTTCAATGTAAAATGCCTGTTCTGGGCTTAATATTATCATGTGGTTTAAATGGTCCATAACTAAGAAATATCGATCTAGTTTGCCGCTTCCCATTGTAAACACTGAGTACTGTGCCATCTACAAAGTCATAACTTCCCTTTCTTAAAGGAGCTTTGGACTTCTTCTGCCAAAATTTTTGGAGCTAGAGAGAGGAATTTCATTTCAGAGGCAAAGTTCCTGTGTTAGGTGCCTTGACTCCCAACATGCAAATATCACTTCTAATATGCATAGACCTGCACTAAGCGGAAAATGTCTCCTGCAGCTTAATCAACTTGGCTTACTCCCTTGCTTTGATTACTTTCTTTTTCATTAGAGGGATAGGCTTTGCAAGGTTGAGAGTAGAGAAGTATTTATTACTGTAGAAGAGGGAATTCAGTAAGAACAACTCTCTCTCCCTCTATCCTTTTCTTACAGGTGCCTTTCTTTGCTATTGGATGAGATTTTTCATGAATGGTTAAGACTAGGTATTTTCATTCTCAGTTTGCATACTGAATGATCTACAAAGCACAGTTCCTAATCCTTGCGGCTACTACATATACCTAATTAAGGAATTTGCATGGGAGCAGTGCCAAGTAGATTATTACTAAAGAAACATGCAATAAATGAGGTGCTGTGTGAACAGGAGGTGTTCTATTGGAACAACTCCTTACGTTTTTAACTGGAGTGACATTTTGATTTGGTCTAGGTCTTACTTCCTATTGCGTTTATCAGTAGCATAGTGGAAATTATTGGTAATAGATTTGATTTTCGTAATTATAGATCTCTGAAGACTTCATTTTGCTATCTTTCAAATGGCAGCATCTGAATAAGTTTTAATGAGGTAGGTGAAGTTGTAGTGTATTTAAACCTAGGGCTAGTAAGAGATCATAAGATCAAAGCCTTCCTAGATTTCTATGGAGATTACATGGCGTAGCAGAGTCATTCTTCCAGAGGCATAGTCATATTAGTTTGCAGCAATTGTGGACCTGGCCTTAGTGCATCCTGGGAGCACAGGACCACAAAATGCCACCCCCTGCCCAAAAAACAGAGCTTCTGGTTTTCTGTGAAAACTGGAAGTGCTGTTTTTTGGTATTTTGAAGGCCTCAGGCCTTCTGGGGAGGCCATGGGCAACCTCCTTGGTCCTTAAAAAGCCTTCTAAGTCCTCAAACAGGCCTGAAAAAGAAAAAAATGTCAGCGGGGAAAGGGTTGAAGTGCTGCTCCCCACCCCCAGGGTGCTGCCCAGGACATTTGCCCCTCCAGGTACACCAATGTTCTTAGCAGCAAAAAACAAGCTTTTGTGGATTATAGTCCATTTCATTAAATGCTCTGTGATCAATGTTCATTCTGTGCTCTTTAGCTTCTATCATCTGTTTGATGGATGGTTAGAGAACTTCCACTTGCATCCACCGAAGCAATTCCACTTGACTTTAAATGCCATGCTCCTTATTCTTGAGTGTAACTTCACTGTGGTAACCATTGAATTTGCCAGGCTTCTTATCACTGTATATCTGTAAAATATGACTGAGTTGAATATTTTTTAAAAACCACACTCTTAATAGCAATATAATTACTTAGCTGGTGTTGTGTTTTTTTAGAAGAACAGTTTTTACTTTGTTCTGTGGTTCACTTTGTGCTTAATGTCTGTCACAGTTAGGGTAGCTGGTGTGACACTGCTGGTGTACACCAGGGTAGCTGGTGTAATTACTGCTAAATGCAGTGATGTGAATTAGAACATTTCCCATTTCTAAAAATATTTATTTTATGAAATGATCTAACAGCCATCTATATAGTATTGGGCAAACTAGGCAATTACAAAATTGTAGCTAACTTCTCAGGTGCTTATCCCAAGGTAGTCTGTGTGCACGTGGGTTAGACATGAGCATAACTAATAAAAAGGGTGAAGTGTAATAAGCCTATAAGGATAGCTTATTACACTTCACCATCTTTGGCTGCAATCCTAACCCAACTTTCCAGCACTCACATAAGGACAACGCAGCTCCTAGGTAAGGGAACAAGCATTGCCTTACCTTGAGGAGGCCTCCATGACTGCCCCCCAACTGCAGGATGAAGCACATGCCCCACTATCACAGCTATGCCAGTGCTAGAAAGTTGGTTAGGATTGCGCCCTTTATTAGTTTTGCTCATGTCTGGGGTTTGTAAGAAGAACTAAGCTTTAGCAAAACAGAACATACTTCAAGCAGTTCTGAATCAATTTGGCTCAGTCTGAACTGGAACTAATATGAATGAAAGTGTTCTCTGTATAGTTTTCTTAGTAAGGGAGTTAAATTTTGAAATTGATGAATGGATAACAGCGGTGTAACATGCGCAGATCTTGGAGCTAAAATTTCATTGTATCAGTGGTATCTTTTTTTTGCTTTAAATTTTAAAAAGTAAGTTGTATATTAAACTTTTACAAATTCTACAAGTGTTCCATTAAAAATAATTGCCTCAAAGGTTTACATTTGTTTGCATATAACATTTAAGCCGCATGGAATGTAATAGGGTGTACTTTTCCAGTTTTGTTCATTAAATACATGTCTAGTGTGCCTATTTAGATTTAGATCTGGTCTAGATCTGGTCTATTTAGATCTATTTAGATCTGGTCAGCCTATTTAGGGCATCAAAACATTTTCTGGAAGACTTTTCTATTCATAATTTTCCAGAAGACTCACGTCACTGATTAGACATAGCTAAGCTGATCCATTTTGTAAGCCTTTTCTGTAGAAGTGGAATTAAATGTTTGTAGAAGTTTATGGAACTGTAGTAATCTGGAACATAAGACATTACAGCCTTATCTTGATGTAGTCCAGTGTTGAATTCTAATGTGCAGATGTCCTTCATCACAGTCACAATAAAACACCACTATTGTAACATACTGAAAAGATGACTAGAATTGCTTCTAGCTAATTTTAAATAAATGGCAGGAAAGGATATAGGAAGATGTTTTTATTTGTTACTTCACTATAATACCTGCATAGGTTGAAAATTAAATCTCACTGAGTAGCATTACTGAAGTCTTTCCTTAACCAAGTAGGAAAGATTTAGGAACATTTGAGTATTGTCTGAACTAGCTTAACAGTAATGATGACAATGCTTCCTTGGTCCCCATATTTGCGGATCAGGTATCCAGTTTTAGTGCTACTTGGAGGGGGGTGTCCATTAATGTTAGTTTTATGCTTACAGAACTGAATTTTCTTGCTTTACAGGTTGCTTTAAGAGCATACAAGTTTATAGTGACATGCAGGCTGCCTCCTGGCAGCCTGAATGCTTGAAAAAACTAGATCGAGGTTAACTGCTTCCTGTTAACCTCTTTCAAGTTTTTTTGAGCAGTCAGGCTGCCAAAGTCCAGTAAGCGTTTTAAAAATGTTAATGGGCATGTAGGGGTAGTGGAGGTGGAGTTCCCCATATCTTTGGGGGTCCCTGGAACAGATCCCCTGCAGATACGAAGGCATGCCTGTACATTATCAGACTTCATTTTGTTAGTTCTGGAGTATGCATTCTTTAGAGATTTCAGTCATGGGTTTGGTTTTTAAGCATTTGAGTTCCTAGAAAGACTAATCTATTTCATTTTTTTTTTAGTTATTCCTTATTGACTTTGGGTTGGCAAAAAAATACCGGGACAACAGGACAAGGCAACACATACCATACAGAGAAGACAAAAATCTCACTGGTACAGCCAGATATGCCAGCATCAATGCACATCTTGGCATTGAACAGAGGTGAGTGGAAATTTCTGAAGTGATTTTTGGAAGCTGTCAACACTATGAGTCTTTATGAATCTCACATTAGCTGAAGAAATTCAATATTTACCAGAAATAAAAAAATTAACATTTCTGCAGTAAACTATCTTTAGGTGAAGATAATTTTTTCCCTGAATCATTTAAAAGCTAGGGGCTATCAAGTACATTTTGCAAAAACAGTTATGTATATCCTTTCATTCTGGTGGCATTTCATCAAATTTGGACAACTCATATTCAGAGCCATCTTAGTATAGTATTTGTGCTGCTAGTATTGGAAGAGGAATTGAGAAGCGTTTTCTGGTAAATGTGTATCAACAGCTGTTTTAGATAGGGAGAAGCTACTCCTAAAAAATACTACTACTAAATTATTAATCAGTTGGCCATATTGTGACTTCTGAAAACATGATTTAAATAGATCTGACTTGAAAGAAATACTGAACTCTGCTTTTTGTATGTTGATAAGTTGCCACTGTTAGATTGAAGTGAAATTTTTCCTGAAATAATTCAAGTGTAGTGTAGAACTTAGTAGAAACTAAATTTGTATGCTAAATCTTTGTATTTTCATACTGTTAAGTCACAATTGGAATAGGTAGTCATGCTGTTGCTTAACTCTATTTTTTTTACTTCAGTGTGCTAACCAATGGTCATGGTCCTTAAACCTTGAGTGCTAAAATGCCAGATGATGATGATGATTATTAACAGTATTTATATACCGCTTTCAGCTAAAAGTTCACAAAGCGGTTTACAGAGAAAAATCAAATAACTAAATGGCTGTATAGATGTATAGGTAAATCCGCTCTGTTTTGAAAAACTAAATTTATAATTGGTGGCAGATATACAATCTAAAACTCTTGCAATTTAAATCTGTTTTTTGCTCTTGCTGGGCATTGGCATATTAGAACCTGAAACAATTTCTGTATTCATATCTTGAGACCTCAGTAAATGATATAATACGGTGTATTAAATTAATAAACGCCTCTTGTATCTACAGTCGTCGTGATGATATGGAGTCGCTAGGATATGTATTGATGTACTTTAACAGAACCAGTCTGCCATGGCAAGGATTAAAGGTATGTCATCATATTTTTCTGTAGAGTCATAAACTTGTTGGAGCTGTTGATGACTGTACGGAAAAACAGACTAAACACTATATGGTATGCACTGTCATTCTAATTGTTTGAATTCATTTCAGGATTCCAATAGCTCTTTGAAAAGCTCTTGAAGTGAGGGTATTTGCGCTGTAATTCGTTTGATTTAGACAAATAAAATTGCAATCCTGATTAAGCTTAACAGGAAAAGTCCCTTTTTGGGAGAAGGGTGGGATAAAAATAAAGTTTTTATTATTATTATTATTATTATTATTATTATTATTATTATTATTATTATTATTTATTATTATTAAAGTCCTAGAATGTGATCTTTATTTAAATTGTAATGGAAGATATATCTTCATATATAATTAATTAACGTTAGGCTTGGCTAGTCCATATGACAAGTTGCATTATCAACTGAAACGTACTTTGAAATTTCATAGAAGTGGAAATTGTGTCTGAAGCATTGGAGCTGAGTAAAAAGAGAGGTAGCAAATATAGCTACACAAAATAACCTTGTGATAAAGCTATGATAATTAGCATTAATCTGGGTTCAAAACATAACACCAGAGTGACCTTCATTCCCTTTGTGATGAGTTGTGGGGCTTGAAGTTTTTTTGGAAAGATTTTGGTTGTATCCCAAGTTCTAATTGGTCACGATTAACTACTTCAGAAATTCCTTGCATTTAATCCTTTGTCTTTAAGGCTCTGTCCATCTCATATTTGCTGTTGTCCTTGTATCACTTCGATCCACATGTTCTTTAGGCTGCAACAAAGAAGCAGAAATATGAAAAGATTAGTGAAAAGAAGATGTCCACTCCTGTTGAAGTTTTGTGTAAGGTAAGCTTAAGAGAAACTGTTTTGTTTTAGAATGAAAACTTGTCTTTGGTAAAGCATCCATCTTAATCCTGTGTAACTTATTGATGTTGGGTGGTTGTTCTCTGTTAGTGGCTACTGTAGTGGTGATGGTTAGATTGCTTTGAGTTAATTTACTTAGCACACAATCCAAAGTGCTCCCAAGGCTGATGCAAGTCCCCTGCACTGGCCTGGCATTATTGTAAAAGCGCCGTAAGGTGCTTCTGCACCACCATGCAAGTTGGGATACTGGCGAAGGGGACTTGCGCCAGCCTCTGGAGGCCAAATGCTGCCCCAGCAGTGCCAGAGGAGGATGAGTTTGTGCTGGTGGTGGGCTGCTGGGGGTCTGGAGAGGGTGGGCATCAGGTGGGCCCATGGAGGGGGTGGAGCCAGGATCCGGCACTTGTGCGTCACCTCTTTAGGCCCCATTCAGTCTGCTGCTATGTTACCTGGGGTAAGGGGAATCAGTTCCCTTTGCTCCAGGTTGCACCACTGCCAGCCCCAATCTTGCACTGGATACAGTGCAGACAAGCCAACCTGCTAATGCAGAGTAGAATTGCATTGTTAGTCACTAACTTTCTAAATTTAAGGCCTAGAAGGGACTCATAGTTTGATGAATTCCTTTTACAGGGATTTCCTGCAGAATTTGCAATGTATCTGAACTACTGCCGTGGTTTACGCTTTGAAGAGGCCCCTGATTACATGTATCTGAGGCAGTTATTCCGTATTCTTTTCAGGTCAGTCTTGAGGGAAAGCCACATAGGTCTTCTTTAACATAATTGGTCAGTAAATATTTCAGACTAGAAAGAATCTGTTAGAAATGGATTTGGCTTAAGCATTTGACATGAACATTGGTATCAAGACAACTGCCATTATGAGTACCTGCATAGCTCAGATCAGTTTAGTCTTAATCCATTTATTTGAGCACCACCTTGTTCACCAGCTAGAAACAATATTGAAGATTTTCCAAAGTTGGATATTGTACTTAACACGCATGAATTTTCTAGAGGACACCAAAATTGGCTTTTGAGCAAAATACAGATTGGGTATAGAGGTTGCTTTCAGTTGCTTGATTTCCAAGAAGGAGAAGCCAAACATAATATTGAAATATTTTTGAAAAGGTTTATTTCATACTGTATAATCACCTTGGATTTTGAGATTTGAGAGCAGGCAAGGTTGAGTAGGAGTAGTATGGGCATTTTGACAGAGTGAGTCTCCATTTGGGAATCCTGATCATACACTAAAAATATTTGAATCTGAAGGTTTTTATGTTGGTACATAAGGCTCTCTAAAGTGATCGCAGCTTCATTAACAGTAGTCAAATTGGTGGACATTCTGTAAAGTTGCCAGCCCTCAAAAAAACTGAAGGTTGCCTTTTTCCATGAGAGAACAGTGTGCAGAGGAAGGGAGAGACCAGTGATTCCACATGCACATGTGAGGCTTTTTGGATTCCTACCACTGCTCCTGTAAATAATTGACAAGTGACTTTCCAGCTTGCTTCAAGCAGGCTTCAATTATTAATCCATAGACTGCTTTATCTTCAAAGAATTTTGGAAAACATCTTTAACTTTAGTGTTAGTCTTCAGTAGAATGTGATAGGTATACAGTAGCAAAGCAATATAATGTTGCAGTGAATGTTTCACTTCCTTTCCCTTCTCCAGGACCCTGAATCACCAATACGACTACACATTTGACTGGACAATGTTAAAGCAGAAAGCAGCACAGCAGGCAGCCTCTTCCAGTGGGCAGGGGCAGCAAGCCCAAACCCCCACAGGCAAGCAAACTGACAAATCCAAGAGTAACATGAAAGGTTAGTAGCCAAGAACCAAGTGACGTTGCAGTCCAAAAACATTAAACACTAATTTGGATAGTGTATGTCAACTTAAGTGTTAGATCAAGGAGGTCATTAAAAACCTACATTTGGCTGTTTAGTATTACAAAGAAACCGGACGTCCTTGGAAAATTTGACTACTAACTTTAAACCAAGTGTCCTTGTTTTTCATATCATTTCTTTGGGGGATATTGGGTCATTTTAACCACTGCATCTTTTGCTCCCGCATTAACCCCTCTTCAGAATAAACTGGCTTGGTGTTGGGAACATTATAAGCGTGATCCAAAATCCTAGACCTAACACTTTAAAGGGAAAATCTTCTGTTGAGTTTTTAATAAGGATGGTATGTGGGGGCTTTGGTATGGGTTTCTTTGCTATTGCTATGCAAAATGAAGATGGAAAGCTAGGCATGATCTTGTTTGGAGTTCTGCCTAAAACACTTGTGTGATGGATTTTTATTCCTTGGCATAGACAGTGTCAATTTTCCATCTTCAATTACAAATCTAGGGATGGATTTTTCTGTATGATGAATAAGTAATGGGATTGTTTTATTTAAAGTGAGGCAATATAACAAGCTAGTGGTTTTTAAAAGTATCTTGTCTTTTAAAAAATGTGAATTTAATATAACTTGTTGACACCTACCATAGTAGATAAAGATTTTTTTAGAAAGATCTTAAAATTTGAATGGAATTTTTAATTTTATTGTCAAAATGCATTTTTTAAAATAAAAAAAACACCACTTGATGTTTTGATCTTAAAATGTTATGGCTCGAAGATTATAGAATTCCATTATAAATTATAGTTCTATATTATGAGACAATGTATTTCTATAATCTTTTAAAAATTTATAGATTGGGGCCTCAATTTTCTGTTCATAGATAGGATCCGATGTACTTTACTTAGGTTACTCTTTCTAGCAACTCAACTACTTGCTCTAAAAGGTGCCTTCAGAAAATTGTGCAGTCCTAACCAGAATTTGTATTTCTAGAGATAACATTAACAATTTACTGAGATGAGAAATAACAGACCCGATCAGTCCTGTTTTCCATCTCTGAAGTTATTCCTGGATTCTCCCCATGATAGAATGCTAGAAATTCTTGGCTACTTTTTTCAAATCTCCAGTATTGCTTTCAGCAGTCTACTTGAGTGAAGTGGGTTCATTTAGAGTGGCAACCCTGTCTATTGTCCCTCTGTAATATTTGTTTAGACAAAGTCAAGGTCTTGCCTCTCTCTGCAAGTGCGGACTTCCAAGAAAGTCAGTGAACAGTGTATTGAAGTTGGAGACATTGTAGACAGAGAAGAAGCCTGCAGATAAATGCCAAAATGGAGGCACTGGCAATAGAAATTGAGGGAAAGGGGTTAAAAATGAAAGGATATGAGCAGAATATCTTAATCTAGGTGTCTTTTGAGTGTAGTTTCCATTGCTTGAGATCTACTCTACCATTTTTCCCTCATTAGAAGGGAAAACCTCAATTGCCAGCAACCCTTAAAAGAGTCTGTCTGAGGATATTTTAATGAAGTTCCTGTACCTGTGGTTAAGGCAGGTGGGTGTGCAAAATGCAAACAGTGCAACAAAGAAATGCAAGACTTCATTGCCCAAATGAAACACCATCATGAGTAGTTTCCTTCTCAGAAAGGAGTTGCTTTGAAGACCACAAAAGAAACGTATTTGAATACACAAGATTTTCAGGTTAGTAAATGTTCTTATTTCATAATTTCTTAGACTGCCTATCTTTCCTGGCCTTAACTTTTGAGTGAACAGATTATTTGAATTATCAGACTTGAATAAAAATGTAGTCACTTTATGGTGTAATATTGATGTAGTTGTGATTAAAAATGACTGAAGTAGGCAGATCTTCCTTTTACAGTGTAACCTTTAATATTGTTGGTGTATGTTGTAAGCTGTATGGTAATTACTAATTTTCATTGACTTATTTTGTTTAGGAGGATCCATTCTCAACATGCAGGACTCTGATAACTATTCACCTTCAATACCACAGTTATCATCTTCTGCAGTTTCAAACTTCCTACTAATGACAAGGACAGTGTTTCATTAATATCATGTATGTCACATAAACTTAGTCCATCAGTTGTAGTTAAAAAAATCTCCATCCAGAAGGCACCATGGATAAGTTCATGATAAGAACCTGCAAAAAATTTCAGCACAGAGTGATTGATGGAAAAAAAAATGCTCAAATTTATATATGCAACAAACTGTACTTTTTGATTGGTTGAGAACTTGCACCACTTTAACATGATTCAGTCTTTACCACCAGGATACTGTTAACCTAGCAGAGCAGATGTCACTGGAAAATCTCTGGATTGTGGATGAGATGAAATCTAGAAGAAAGTGAAGATAATCTCAAGTTGCTAATACGTGGCTACATTGCTCGTTGGACCACTTCTTAGCCAAAGACTTCATTGCTTTAGAAATAAAGGCTGTTGAAATTGCAAAATACTTCTGTAATGACCACTTTGTAGCAGCTGCTCTGAAGAAGGTAGTAGGAGTCAAGCTAACTCACCTGCAGGTTGTATAGTGAACTTGGTAGTGGACTGTTTTGCGCATTATATCAAGAATTGGTCTAAGGATTATTTGTGAACAGAACAAGAAAAACAGGTGGCACTGTCAAAGTTGAACTTCTCAGTATTGGACTTAAGAGAAATGTGGAGTCCTTTCTGACTATTGTGAAACTTATTTCCTTAGCCTTGAACAAAGTGCAGGGAAATGCCACTTGCGAATGCACCTGACAACCTTGAATGGCTGCCAGGTAGTACCCCAGAATGCCTTGCAGGGCCAGGAAGGCAGGCAGCTACCTGGCAAAAACACACTTAGTATGGGTTAGCTGATTGAGCCATCAAGGAAGTGGGGAGGGGGGAAATTAGTCTGAGTTTGACAGGGCTACTGTCACATGCAGTCAGTCATTGGCCGGAATGTCGCTGTGTGGCACAGATCTGTAGTTACAGAATTGCTGTAGCTTGTTATATTTCTCTGTAGAACAGATCTGTAATATTTCTAGTAGTCCAATTAATTTTTATAATATAGTATAATTTGTCAGCAATTATAACTGACTCTACAATCCAATAGACTCTCAGTATGGTTGACGCATACTAAAACAGCAGTAACAGAGCCAAAATAAGAAGAGTTTAGGAGTACTTTCCTTTAAGGCAGGGTTTGGCAGATTTCAGGCTTGCAGAATCTACTTTGCTTTTCTTAATAGAAATCAAAGATCCATCAATTGGAGAATTGAAAAATGACTGAGGATGGATCCAAATCTGAATATACAGGAAATGCAAAGCAGGGGTGTAGGGAGTGGAGCAGTCATCACCCCTTACCTGTGAATTTTTCCCCCACTGAATAAGCCAAGTACTTTTCAATTTAATCCATGAGTTTGGAATGAAACTGAAATGGAGTGAAAGCAGCATTTACTTGGATATTTTGTTCTGTGAATTCCTTGAATGACTTATGATGGAGGAAACTGATGTTCCAGCCGCCCCACTTGGCAACAAGGCGATTCCTTGCAGTCTGAGGAAACCTTTGTGGAGTGAAGAAAAGTTGAGAGCCTTCATTGATATTGGCAGGAATAGTCTCTCACCAAAAATTGTGGAGTAGTTTTACTACATTTGGAGAAGCTCAAGGACATGTGCTACCTGAGGGACCTTGAGGCCTGCAGGACCAAAGCCAATGAACTTCTGAAAAACTTCAAGAAGGTGAAGGAGGGCAGTAGCCATTTTGGACACCTCAAGGGTAAAATATGCTTTTATCAATGTAGGTAATGGTGATGGTATCCTGGATGAGTGACATGAGTGGTGCAGCAGAAGAGATGCATTGCTGTTCTGAGGGACACGGAGGAAGAAGCAAATGACAAGGAAGAAGTGATTTTGAACCTGTTTCATGTAAACCCTAAGTTGTCCTCTCTGCAGCCAGGTCATTCAGCTTTGGACGAGTTATCCCAAGCTGCAGATATTGGAAGAAACCCTGCTGCATAAACTGTTGCAACAGACATTTGCAGAACCAGGAAGCACTTCCCTATCCCTTGGGAAATATCTTGGGAAGTTGCAGGAGGAAGCTAGTTAGCAGGAGCAGAAAGAGCTGGAAGGAAGGAAGGGATTCATTTCCCACCTTTTGTACGGACCGCAGCATTTGACAGGTACTGTTTTACGTAAAATCAGACTTTGCAGAAATTGAGCAACAAAGGTCTCAGTTGAGCAGTACAGAGAGAATGTGACATCTGAGGAACAGGCAAAAGTGGCAGCATCTTGAGTTCTCACAGGAGCTGTTGCAGGCAAACTGAGAAATGAGAAGCAAGCTCACAGAGACCCTCAACTTCCTCCAGGACCAAGACTTTGATGTGGGAAGTGTGCTTGTAGAGGGCAGCAGCTAGCAATGAGGAAGCCTTGAATAATATGGCCACCGGGCTTGGCACCTTGAAGGAGTGGAGGTCACAGGACATCAGGATACTGGTTGGAACTATTGAGAACACTTGGCAGCTAGCGGCCAGCTTCATGGAGAGACAGACTGCTGTAATGAAGGCTTACCTTTCCAGAGCCACTGCAGGCTGGGGGGTACTAGGCAGTTGCATCAGTAAGGGGCTACTTGACCCCCCATTATGAACATTACTACATATCTACCAACCCATTTGCTTGAATTTGTTTTGTGTGCATTTACATTGAACTATTCAGGATTTGAGTACATTTACCACAAACTGAAGTTAGTTCTAATTAATGTGACAGTAAATACATGGAACAATAAATGATTATTTCACAAAACCCATCTCTATTTGAAATACAAACTGCTGCAACCTGTCACTGCTGAATTGATTGCAGAGAAGATTTCTGATCTTTTTTGCATCTTTCTCAAGCACTCTGTCTCCAACAGTCTCACGGAGCGTGGGGGAGGAGTGTGTGTCTTCATCCTCAAAGGGGATTTCTCCGCCCTTGGGAATAGCTCCAAAGGGGATTGTTTTTCTGAATCAGGGTTGCTTAAATTCCAGAAAAATCACTCCCTGAGAGAGTCAGATTTTGTGTACAGTGCAGCTGATTGTCACTACTACTGGCACCAGCTGTTTGTCACAGTACACTCTTAAACAAATCTTCTGCAGTCCCTTTAAACAGTCCAACACTCTCTAAGCAACTGATACCTGCTGAGGATCTTGTTCCTGCTTTGGATTGGGAAACGATGGGTAGGACTTCATAAGCCATAGTTGAAGCAGGTAGAAAACATTGCTAATGGTCATGGGTTGGATACCATCTCCATTTATTTTCTCCATCGTGGTTACCCTGGTGCTATTCTCCATCTTCTTGGAAAGGGGACATTTGCAGAATCTGCGAAGTTGTCCTTGCAAAACTGACTGTGAATGTGCCCTAGAGTCTGCAACTGCCTGAAGCATGCTAGAGTAGTACCTCCTATGGCTCAGAAAAGTGTTGAAACAGTAACTTAGTCATTGGTTGGGAATATGGCTTCTGTCTAGGCCAGTGATTTTCAGCCTTTTTCATCTCACAGCACACTGTCAAGGCACACCATCAGTTTTTTAACAACTGACAAGGCACACCATGCTGTCCATGAGGGCTCACATCCCCCATTGGCCTTGCTAATAAATGACCCTCTCCCAAATTCTCGTGGCACACCTGGGGACCATTCATGGCACACCAGTGTGCCACAGCACAGTGGTTGAAAATGGCTGATCTAGGCCCTTGAAGCAATTTACAAATCCTTTGGCATAGAACCCATTGATTATTTATTTCACATTGCCGGATCTTATGACTAACCCCATTTTGGACTCCATGATCACCTCGCAAACCTCCACAAAGATGGCAAGAGCTGTTGAAATGCTGATTGTATACAGTGCTGCCATTGCCCTGCAGTTTTGACTCTGATGCCAATCTGAAAATGGTTATAGTGACTTGTTTTTCAGGTGTGATCGTCTCCCACATTGGAGTTGAGTAAGTTGTGGCCTTACCTCATCCATAATTCCCATGAGGGTGGATCTTGACATGTGGTAGTAGCGTCTCCACTGGTCATAGTCGCACCCTGAAGTGCATCATTTTCCCACCAAAGGGTGCTGTGGGGCACTACCCAGACAGTTCATCTATTGGTCTGCACATCAGGCGTCCATGAACTACCATGCTGTGAGATTTTGGGAATTAAGGCTGGAGAGGGGAACCTTATGTAGTTGTAGTCTCTTGTTATGTGTCTTAGCATACACAGTCTAATATCTGAGTAGTTTTATTGCTTAGGACAGGGTGGTCGAAGTTCTGTGGGCTGGGGAGGGGGGCGCTGAACAAGCCCTGGTGTCACCCCCTGACTGTGCAGACATGGAAGTAATTGGCAATGATGTGATGTCACTGCCAATTATTTCTGAGTTCTGAACTGCCAAAGTCACTCAGCAGTAACTGGAGTTGGTGGTGGGTGCAGCAGGGCTTTTCTGTCTCCAAAGGAGAAGCTGGAATGACATGGCAGAGAGATAGAAAAGCCTCTGAAGTGGGAGGAGGTGGTGGATGGTGGCTTCAGTGAGGTTTTTGGGGGCCACCAAAAAGGACCTTGTGGGCCTGCATGTTGGACCTCCCTGACTTAGGATAAAATGGCTAAAATGTTTAAGCTTGCTTGGTCAAAATGGTACTCCTACACTTGGGGGTGTCATTTTGCTTGTAAGAAGAATGCAGGACATACTTGAAAATATTCAGCTGAAAGGTAAGACTGAGATTCACTATTCCATGAGGAATGTTAAGGGCCAGAGGAACTGAAGTATTTAAGAGTTATCACTAAATAGTCATTTTGTCTGCACTGTTGATGGCAAAAGGCAAAAATGTAAGGAAATTGAATATGCAGAGTTTAGGGTGGAGGAGATGGGAAGGGTGAGAATATGCAGGTGTTTGTTCCTTGATAACGTGTGCATGTGAAGGGGGTATCAAGGAACTTTCATATAATTTCTCCACACCAGTCCATACCCATTAATTGAAAGACAGTTCACAGGCTTCGCTGTGAATTGGATCCTGTATACATACTATATAGAGAAACTGCGCTAAGTTGGGCTATAACCTTCCTGCCTTTACTGATTTTCCCCTTTGCTTTTTTTATTGGCAGTAATGGGATAGAGAATGGTAACACTGAGGAGGGTGTGGTAGGTGAAACACTGTAGATAATGTTGTGATGTTATCCATGTTGAAAGTGTGAGGTTTCAAAACAAGTAGAAAAATCTGCTTTGGGAAACAAGAAAATCTTAAACGTAAAGGATTCTGTCCATTTTTAAATATTACCAAACTCTGAGGCCTGTTTCGGATTACGTTCTTGAGATCATACCTGGTGTAGTGGTTTGGGAGGTGGACTTGGACCTGGATGATCCAGGTTCAAATCCTCCCTCAGCCACAAAGCTTCCTGGGTGACCTTGGGCCAGTCACTTTCTCTCAGCCTGACTTATCTCACAGGGTTGTTGTGAGGACAAGAAGGAGGGGAAGAGCAGCTATGTAAACCGCCCTAAGCTCTTTGGAGGAAGGGCGGTATAAAAATGTGGGGAAAAAAATGCCATGGTTTGCAGAATGTGCATTTGGCATTCTGTAACTGCTGCTATTTATAAGTTCATCACCAGCCAGTTAAAATTGCTTCTCAGAGTTGGCAATGATAAATGGGTCTTTATGTATTTTTAGTTTCAATATTCTGTTTTTATTTTCAAGAAGCTTAGTTATGACAAAGAATACTCTTTTAAAAAACTTTAAAACATACACCAAATGGATCAACCAATAATTATTGCCATTGTTGTGCTATCAATTTAAAGTTGTGATTCAAAACTGGAAATCTGTCACCTGAACCTGATAAAAGTTGCTGCCTTTTAAACTGGGCTTGTGGATCTGCTAGAGTTCTTCATTGAATGAAGATGACAAACCTCAGTGCGTATATTAAATACCATTGTGCCTGGAGCAAGTAGTTGTGTACCTAACTGCACAGTGCTAAGTCAGCATGGGTTTCTGCAGAACTGAGTCCTATAAATGACACTGACTTTCATCTTGCACTTTTGATATCCATGGAATTTCTGCTAACAGATTTCAACAGGCATCAAAAGAATAACTCTTTCAAAGCTTTTACTGTGGAGTAAATGCTTTTTCAATGTGGGTGCATACAGTTGCTCTTGTGCAGAATAGTTTTTGCCATAATTATTATTTTTGGTTGCAGATTAGCGCAGAGTTCAAGTTTTGTCTTACGTATAATCAACACATTTAAGGTAATTTTGTTAAAGCAATTTTGAAATGTGTTTGTGCACTTAAGTAGACTTTATCTTTCATACAGCTCAACAATGAGTAATGCTAGTTGTAAATGATGGAAAGGGTTTTTTGTTTTTTTTAATCATAGTTATATAAGTCTATTGGTGTTTCCTGCAGCAGATTCTGTCAAATCAGATTCTAAATGGTGAGGGTATATCAGAAGAGTAAAGTTTAATCTGAAACCATCCAACCAGTTTCCAAGGGAAATGTTCTGCCAGTGTTCCTAAGGAACTCCACTTAACCAGTCTTTAATGGCAAGACCAATGTACTGGGAATATATAAAAGCACGTAGAGACCAAATTTGTTAGGTGTCCAGCAATAAAAGAAACCACTTAACTTTGTTTAAAGATTCCAGAATCAGATCTGCTATTCAGATGATTGATCCAAACCTAGAGTTTATAAACCTTAGCAATGCTACTGTTACAGTAATGCTATTGTGACTATGCACTCTTGTTGCATAGTAGAAGTGTGTGCAGTTTAATAGATAAGTGTACTCTGAGACCTGTGCAGTTTAGTATCTAACATTGAGAGCGAGAAGCCAGGTATGATTTAGTTTAGCACAACTGATGTGATTTAGTTTAGCAAAGAATGAGCTTGCCTCTGTTCTTGTAGACTTTCTGATCAGTAGTAATTCATGTAAATAGCATTCAAAAATGTAGAACAGTGGCAAAGGTAAGTGATAAAATAGGCTTAATTTTCTGATTCTCAAGAATTTTTTTGGCAGTAGATACAAAGGGCTTAACAGCTGACCCAAATGTCCGAAATAGCTTTGATTTACAGTAGCTGTACTTCATGAGGACATGGTAGTGGTGGAAAGCATTCCATTTTGTTGACTTGACATGCTTCCAGTATATTTTTAATACTAAGAATATTTATATACTGATTTTCAACAAGAGTAGTTCACAAAGCAGTTTACATATTTGCTGCATGACCAATGTGTCCCTCAAAGAAACAGATACAACGGATTGCAGTCAAAAATCCCCATGCGTGATCAGAGCACTCTTCTACCATGCATAGGGTGTTGCTGATTTTTCCATGAGGCTGTAGCTTTCTGAAGAAAAGATATTGCTCAACAGTTCCTGTATGTGCTGCTGTCTGAAGAGAAAGCAGTCTTCTCCAAGTGGGACTGCTTTCCACTTGCAGAAGAGGATCCTATGACAGGAGATTTTGTGCCTGCTAATTTGCAAGCAGTTGGAGTTTTATAGAAAGGGTAACAACACTGAAGTTCAACTGCTGGAAAGAGTGAACAATGGTTTGTTAACATTTAATATCATCTAAGTAAATATTTACAACAAATCTGAGACTACAAGAAGAAAAGCTTAAAGTTGAACACTTTGACATTAAATTACTGAATCCATGACTATCTAGGAAATATCAATCAAGTTCTCTGAAGAATGTCTTATAACTAACTTTTTAGTCTGTGTAATACATTGAAGGAACTGTTACGGGAGATTAAATAGTTGTTGGGTGCAGAAAACCACATTAAAAACAGATTTGTGACTTATGAAAAACCCCACCGAATCCACCTGTATGATGATATTTTAAATATTCTGTGCTGCTTAGTGATTCAAAGTCTGCATATATTTTAGATTTATGAAGGGAATAAGCTCTCTAACTGAGAGAGAGCAAAGCTTACCAGCAATTTCCAGCCAGTTGTGCTTTTCTGGATGGGTCTGTTCTTGTCCAGATCATATCCTGACCTGGTTACCCAGACTGATGGAAATTCTGTGACAATTTGAAGCTGCTTCTCTACCTGCAAAACAAGATGCTACAGTGGAAAAACTGTGTGCCACCAAAGCTTATGCTTTGGCAGGTGATTCTTTTATAAGGCTGGTGTTGTCTCTTCTTGCTACAGATTCCAACAGTGTAATAAAAAAACAACACAGAAATTCAGGGTCATAAAGAACTCTGCATGGTGCTAGTGTGTGTTTGGCAGTTGAGGATTGGAGAAATTGCAGAGGTTACTTGAACGTTAAAAGACCAAACTTGGGGATAGTTTAACTACATTATTTTCCTTTTAAAACAAAACTCATTCTGAATGGGAATGGTGTATGCACACACACACACATCCCTTGAGTCTTGTGAGTTGGCAAATATAGACTTCTATGTAAAGTGATCTGGTTGTTTCACATTAACGTGAAATATCCACAGCAGCATGAAGTCTTTGCAGTGCCTAGACCAGGGGTGCTCACACTTTTTTGGCTCGAGAGCTACTTTGAAACCCAGCAAGGCCCGGAGATCTACCAGAGTTTTTTTTACAATGTTCGCGCCATCGTAACATAACATTTATGTGTACAATGTATGTTGGTGTACCTTGAGCCCCACTGAGTATAACAGGACTTACTCCTGAGTAGACATGCCTAGGATTAGGCTGTGAGGCTGCAATCCTAGCCACACTTACCTGGGAGTAAGCCCCATTGAGTACAATGGGCCTTACTCCCGGTGTTTCCTCCCAGAGGCACCTGAAGGGGGGGTCAGCACTCCGCGATCTACTCATTTTGCCTTGCGATCTACCAGTAGATCGCGATCCACCTATTGAGCACCCCTGGCCTAGACTATGAATTTTTCCTTAAATGTTCTGTCTTGTTTCCCTCAGCCATCTGCTTTATCACGAATTTAGTGTACTGTCTCAGCCTACGGTTGCTTTTATTCATAATTCAACTTGCCCTCTGTCCATTTGTTCCCCATTCTTCAGAGCCTTCTTTATAGCTTTCAGCTTCCATGCCCCTACCCTGTCCCTACTAATGACCCACAGCTATTCCCATTTGTAGTCTTGTAGAAACAAGGTTTCCTCTGGCAAATTGAAACTTTTGCTTCCTTCAGAGAATCTGCACTGTCAGTGTTTTATTTCTGAGCCGCCTCCTGAAGTAGCTAGAATGTAGATGAATATGCTGTGACAGGAACAAGCAGTGACTTGGATGGGGGGGGGGGGTGTGGCGGCTTGTAGATGAAGTGTGACAATACTTATTTGATTTATATTCAGTATTATTGCCACCTGATTGTCAATAGAGATGTCCAAAATTTTGGTCTACTTACTACACTGCACTTAATTACTTCCTCAATATATTTAGATTGGGTCATTTTTGTTAAGGAAGCTTCAGAAGACATTGAAATAGTTTTAGGTAATTTGCATTTAGAATAAATATGAATATCTTCATATTGGATTTTTATTCTGGATTAAGTTGCATATCATCCTGTCTTAACTAGTTGCAGTAGAACCAAATTTCATGTCCTTGTGTATTAGTTTTAAAGCAGTAGCGTTCAGCAACATTACAACTTCATTTCACAAACTAGATCAAATACAGTGTTTCTGAATGTTTACTAGTGGTCTACACCTCCATTTCTCTTCTGAAAATAGTTCTGCAAGTAGGGTCATATGTGCACCTAACCCTCATACACTGAGGAATAGTTTAAGTGTAAATATAAGACTCAATAGATTAGGGGATTATCAAGTTCATTGGTGCAAGAAGTCTTGCCTTTTCTTCAGAAAAAGCATCTTCCTGAAACAGTTCAGTTGTATTAGCAGACTATATATACATTCCTCCTGGCAGAATGGATACTGCTGGAAATTGCTGTATAGTAGCATATAAGATTGACCAGTGAACAAAGCATTGTTGTACTTTTGTTCTGCTGTAGGCATACCATAATTTGATTTCATAATAGTATTATTGGCTATATGATCAATGTAGCTGGTTAAGCAAATCTCTTAATCCTTCTGGGGAGGAGCTGGGGGAGTTGGTAATATTTGGGTTTTTTATAAGTTTTTCAGTACATAGCCAGCAACACTTAAATAGTGCAATCATATGCTTATCTACTTGGAAGTAAGCCTCATTTAGGTTTACTCCCAGTTACATATGTGTAAAATTGCAGCCTAGTCATGTAGCTGGCTCCACTGTGTGAATTCTATTCTGTATTATCTTGCATAAGCATGAATTTAGGAGCTGCAAGTCTTAATCGACGAAAGCTTTAGTTGATTAATAGGTGAGGCATCTTTAATCGGCAAGGCAGAATTAAGAGTACTATATGCGGTTTAGTTTGGGGCTGTTAGTATGTTGCTGTAATACTGATAAGAAAAGGAAAAAGCCACTTTTAATATGTCTTGCAATGAGTGGCCTAAGTTCTTGCACTTTGAAAGTTGGCAACATTCGAATTATCTGTGTAAATTAAGAGAATTGACTAAAAAGGAAGTTGTTAAATCAGTGAAAATTTGAGTCTGTTTCGCAGCCCTAGCATGACTGTTAGGCTCTTGATGCGCACAAATTTGAAATGTTGCTAGATTATTAGCACTAGTGATCCTAAGATGACTATTGGCTAGTGGCCAATAGTGGTTTTTCCTTATGAAAAATAAGGAAAAATAAGGGTTGTTGCATGTCTTTCTCTTAGTGCACAAATCGGACCATTTTTACCTTGGGTGTGACTACCGTCAAATGACTGAGCGCCACCAAACTTGAAAATAAGTTTTTATGATTTTGAGCAAAGTAGCATTTTCTTAAAGAAAGCCATAACTGTTGTTTAAAGCCTCCCGTTCAAATGACTTTTTCATTTCCAAATATCAAACTGCTTTCTTTTCTTTCCAGGTTTTTGAGCATGAAGAAGAGAACAGATGAAGCAGAGCAGAATGGAGCTGGATGTATCACTCCCCAAATTCTAGGAATTTTAGTTCATAAACACACTTGCCAGTGGTTGTGGGCAACCATCTACTTGATGTAAAGAACTTAATTTCAGTATAAACTGGCTCTGGGCAGCGCATTTGATGCTGCACTTTGAGTTGTAGCAGCTGTAATTGTGAATATTACTGAGATAGTGAAACATGGTGTCCAGTTTTCTATTGCATTTTTTCAAGTGGAAAAGTTAACTGAATGGTTGACACAAAGTGGTGGAGAGAATTGTGCATATGCCAATTTTTGTAACCTTTTTACTTTCAACTACACTGCTTATGAGATCTCATTGTTTTGGAGGAATGGCATGAACAAGTCTTCAGCAACAGTTGTGATAATTGTAAATGCTCACAATTGTGCACTCTTTCTGGGTATTCTCCCTGGTTTTGAAAGTTGTACACTTAAAACATTCTTAAAATTGCTGGTATCTCTGTGATGTATGAGCCAGCGGACATGGTAGTAACCAAAGATTCCAGTTTTTAAGCAAATGAAAGACTCTGCCTGCTTACCTGTGCTAGAAATAACAGCATCTAAAGTGAAGACTTAAGAGAAACTTAGCGACTACTAGATTATCTTTAGGACTCTGCATTAACTCTATAATGTTCTTGGTATAAAAGGAGAAACAGCATATTTGTCACAAATTTAGTTAACACCTTACAACTGAAACTGTATGTAAATTGCTTAGATAAATGTAATCACTGTAAACATCTATATGATCTGAGATTTTGTTTTTATTTTGAAACGGAAGCTTTTTGTTTACAAGTTCATAAAAAACTAAACTGTTTCTGTAAGGAAATGAGATTTTTTTTAATTTGCTTTGGTAATTTGCAATCTAAATTAGACACCACCCTTTTAAAAATAGGCAACTACAAGGCCATTTGTTAAAGCAAAAGTCCTATTTCTTAATCATTTTAGATCTAGTGTTGTAACTCTTCCTCACTTTTTGTTTTTAAATAAATTTTGTATTTTTTTCCTTGATGGGGAAGGGCACTCTTGCATTTTTATAATCTGTTGCATCAATACCCAGCCCTCTGTACCGAGAGACTGAATAAAAATAAAGGCATCTTTTCAGACCCATCACAGCAGCTCATAAGCCTTGCCACTGTCTTGCATTGGCTGGATTGATTTACAAAATTTAGCTATGCAGATTTAAAATGGAAGTGTGTGGGGGTGAGGAATTTTCTTTAAAGTTCTTGTGAAGTGGTTATGACCAGGTTTACTCTTGTTCTCAGGCAGCCTCTCAGAGTGCAGTGTTCACATTGGTTACTGCCTTAGGCTGTCCTCACTCTAATCCAGCCAAAAGATATTCTTAACTGCTGGTGATTCGTCTAACAGTGTAATTTATTCCTTTATAGCATGTCAGAATAAATTTAAAAAGTTGTCTGAAAATGCAGCCAGATGCCTATTGTGTACATGGTTTTTATGACTTTTGGACCTCTTCTATGCATATAATGCAGGTTTCAGTTGCAATGCATATTTCACTGTGGAACATTGAAGCTTTCTTAAACAACTGTTTTCCACAAAGTGAGTAGTCAAACCTATTATAGTCATGCAAATGCGGATACCTGGAAGACATTCAAGATGTGGATGCTATTAATAAAGAAGCATTTGGGGAGTTGTGTGTTCAAATTAGTTCTGATGGATGCATTTCAGTTTTTAAAATGAACCAAGTTTTGAATAGTTTCTCAGCATGGTTCAGTTTTTCTATCTTCTCTGAGTATGTTACTGTAACTGAACAGAAACTCCATGGTTCTTGAAAAGTGGATGTATGGGGTAATTTACTTCAGAAATAACTAGTACCTTGTACCTCGGCCACTTGTTCAGTCATCCTCATGGTGAGAGGTGAGCATCAAGGTAGAATAGTTGATAAGATTGGGGGGCAGGAAAGTATGCTGTCCCTAACCCTGACAATTTTTCTGCCATAAGTAGAAGCAGATCTTTCTGTTTTTACGGTAGCAAAGATCTTGATGGAAACCTCTTGCATCTTACCATGTTACACACGTAAGAACCCTACATGATACCAGGGATTGGCACAGCCAGATGGGAAGTGCCAATTTGTCTCTCACTGACAAATCCTTTATTTTGTAAGTTCTGAAAATGAACAGGGCAGCCAACTTTCAAATAGAACAATTAAGTAAGGCTTTTGCCCATTTAAAAAATGTATAATTTCAATTATTTGCAGCTCTGAACAGTACTTTGGAAGAAAAAGCCTTTTTATGCCTCTTCTAAGGTGGTACCTGTATTGTAGCAGGCACGGTCTTAGAGGACATTCCCTTCAGTGGGATAGAGCGGGGGAGCATGGATCTTCTAAGATAATGTCTGTCCGAGTAAGTGGCAAATTTGGAGGCTTTTCTAATTGTCAGAAATTTTGTGGCCCATTTAATGTAATTGGCTAAATGTTGCCCTGCTCTGCCATTTTTCTTCTAAGTATGCTAAACAAAGACGTGTGCTTATAAAATGGTCTCTATTCAGAGACTTTGTCATTGAATTGCTATCAAGTGGGTAGTCTGTAACAAAGGCCAACAAGTGCTGGACATTGAATTAAACTTTCAAAATCTGGACTTTGAATTTCAGTTGTAGTTGTATTATTGCATTGCATTAGGAATCCACTGATAACTTCCCGAAAGAGAAGGCAGGCTGCTTTGTAAGACACCAGTCTTTTCAAGCTGTATTTTCAACATGATTGGAACACCAAAGCTAGAATTCTGTAATCGCATCTTAAAAAAAATAAAAATACCTGAAGTATTTGTTGTTACTAAGGGACTGTAACTCAGTAATAAAGCATGTGCTTTGCATGCAGTAGGGTGCAGGTTCAATCCCTGGCATTTTCAAGTAATACCCAAGGACCCTTATATGAAATTGTGTAGTAGACAGTACTGAGCTAGATGGTCCAGTGGTATGACTGTAAAAACAGCTTATTTTCATGCAGAAAATATCATGGTCCTGGAAGTGAAGATTGCTGAAGAGCCAATATGCTTAAAGTAAGGATTGACCTTGTTACTCAAATGCAGCAACCTTGTAAATATGCAAGGCATCATCTTCTGTTCTTCCTGTTGTGTCCTCTTCCATAATTTTAACATGGAATTATGTGCACTTCCACTACCCTGCCATGTGAAATTTCATACACTATTCATCTTAATCCATGCTTGCAACCTGGTCTGTAACTAGCCTGCTTGATCAGTCACTTGATTTTCATACTACAAAACTACATACTACAAACCATACAAACATCCTCAAGGTATGGAAACATTTGTTCCCTTACCTCAAGGTTGCATTGTGGCTGCACCAGTGCTGGAAAGTTGAATAGGATTGGGCCCTCAACATATAGAGTGGAAAAACTTGGCTGAATTCATAAAAGAGTCTCTAAGGGCCGAATCCAATCCAACTTTCCAGCTCTGCTGCTGCTGTACCAACAGGATATGCATGGCGTTCTGTGGCAAGAGGGCCGTCACAGAGGCCTCCTCAAGGTAAGGGAGTGTTTGTTCCCTTCAAGGCTACATTCCAGCTGCATTGGCACTGGAAAGTTGGATAGGATTGGGTCCTTACTCATTAATAGGGCACAACATGCTACAGTAGTGGTAGATCAGTTTGGATTCTTTTGCTCAGAGATGCATTTATCTTCCAGGAAAAGGACCAGGGCAGGACCGTGGGATCTATAGACCTGGTTAATCAGACCTGGACTTCAGAAGTACTTCTGGATTAAATCTTTTTTCTTTTAAAAGAGAAGCTCTGGAGTTCTATTTCAACTGCATGACTTGTTAATGCGGGTCATGATTATTGTAAATGGAAAGCCTCCTGAATCCCTAGCAGATTGTGCTGAAGCTACATTCCAGTATTGTTAAGGAGTGCCCTTTTTTAACTGCTTAGAAAGCCACACCTGGTAACAGAAGTTGATTGTTTTGGAGAGGTAAGCAACAATAAGGTAAGTAGCAAAATGACACTTGAAATATACTTTGTTTTACAGTGCAATCGTATTCATGTCTACTCAGAAGTAAGCCATCTTGAGTTCAGTGGGACTGTATCCCAGGTAAGTGTATAGGATAGCAGTCTAAATCCCTCCTCCAGTAACATGAAGAATGAAACTCACTGAGTCGTCTGAAAATATTTCAGATGGAAAGGTAGACAGATACTTTCTAAAAACTGGAATGTTCTGCTACAATGTAAAATCCTCATTAGCAGCTAAGCTTCGGTTTAGCTACATGCAAAACTAAAGATGGTTCTTGTCAATAACCAAAATTTAAAAAATACTTTTCAAAATTAAATTCAGGTATTCGAGAGTTCCTATATTCTGTTTTTTCATATTTTTATACTGCCTTTCCTCCAAGGAGCTCAGGGTGGTATATATAGTTCTTTCCCTCCTCTTTATTCTCACAACAACGCTGTGAGGTAAGCGAGGTTGAGAGATCTTGTCTAGTCCAAGGTCATCCAGGAAGCTTTGTGCTGGACGGGATTTAAACCTGAATTTTCCAGGACAAAGTCCAATGCCAGAACCACTATGCTGTCCTGGTTCTCTCAGTTTCTGGTTTCATATAAGTTTATATCTGTTTCTGGTTGCGTGTGATGGTTCTGCAAGCTTCCCTGGTGTAAAGAAGTATGCTTACTGTTGCATTATTAAGAGCACTTAAGAGTATTTTCCTACCTCTAAGCTGTAATAATAATAGAAGGCTGGAGCACTTAAATTCACGTTGGCAAAATTTAATGAAATTGTTTTTTAAATAAGTTAATTTTCTCTGAATAGTAATTATCTTGGGCTGGGGAAAAGCCCCCTCTACTTCTTGAAATTACCTGGATTGTTTCTTTGTTCACTTAAATAAGGATATTCAGTTAGACAGGGTTATGGATTTCAGGGTTATGGTTATGGGTGCAATATTTGTCCCAAGACTTTAAAACAAAAAACCAGTCAAATGCTTTTCAACTTCAGGCCCAGTCCTATCCAATTTTCCAGTACCAGTGCAGCTGTGCTAATGGGGCATGCACTGCATCCTGTGGTGGGGAGGCAGTCACGGAGGCCACCTCAAGGTATGGGAACATATGTTCCCATACCTTGAGGTTGCATTGTGGCTGCACCGGTGCTGGAAAGTTGGATAGGATTGGGTCCTCAGTCGTTTACCAGGTAGTATTAATTCAAGGGGCTGGAGTTTCATTTACCCCTCTGATGCCTTCATAAAATAGAAGGTGCATCTTAGACAAAGGATGAGCTCTTGACCAAAGTGAAAGAATTGGTTGAAATGTGTACTGAAAAACTTTTTCTATGTTGGAACTGTTTGGCTTTCAGAATTATTGTCTTGTTAGCTGTGTGCTGCTGAAATGACAGCATCAATGGCATTCTGAGATTTTGGGGCTCGGTGCTAGAAATCGGTGCTTTCTGTTGGAGGCTTTTAGAAAGCTTCAGGAAGCTGGTAACATTAAAAAAAATGCAATGAGCATGTTGCGAGTGTATTTGCCCTGCCACTTAATGCAAATTCAAGTATGGCTTGTACATGAGGGCTGGAAGCACATTATTGACCCATTTGTCTTCAGGATGTTAAATCTCAACTTCTAATAGCCTGATGATCCCTTTGTAAATGTGTGCTCTTGTTACATAGTATGGAGATAGCTGGGGTAGTAGCATCATGGTTAAGTGCTGAATTAAAACTTCACTAGTTTAACGTTTACCCTATTATGAACTCACTAGGTTCATAAGAGTCTTGAATAAGTTGTTTCTTTTCTGCCTTAGCACTCCAGTTGCAATATGGGGTTAATACTTGCCATACAGAGTCGTTTGTATGGACTATAAGGTAAGAATAGTACCTGCGAGTGCTTGCACACTCAAAGTACCATACAAATGCTAAGTATTACTATTGATAGTGAAACAAGATGGTACTGTAGTTGGCATCCTTCAGTCTCGGAAGACTATGGTGTCACGCTCTGAATGGTGGTTCTGGAACAGTGTCCTCTCCATTGCGCGAAGCCTGGGTAAAGTAGGTATGGAAGATAGGCTGTTACCCATGCAGCAAATCCCCCCTCTCCACGTCGCTGAAATGGTCCAATGGAAAGGCAGAGGCCAATACGGTTGGTTCCAGCGGTGTCGCAGGAGTTGCCAGAACGTGACTGTGTTCAGCCATGAACTGCCTCAGGGACTCCGGCTCCAGATTTTGCCTTGAGGTTGACTCAGTGGAGGTTTGGGGTCAGAGTTTTCCTTCTCTCAGATGAGCTGCCTTCCCAGGCTGACAAGTCCCATCTACCCGGTGGCTGTTTAGTCGCCTCTGTAGTACTGTACAGTAGTAGTAAGATTATAAATGTGGACCAATGACTCCAGTGGCAGTGGAGTGCCACATTATTACTAGTGTGTTAAGATTTTCTGCTATACCAAGATCTTTAAGAAGAGTGAACTAGATGATACACATCTCACTTTTACAACTGTTTTACTCAAAAGTTAGTTCCCCTTTAAGTGGAAGTATTTGAGTGGATTGCAGCCAGTAATTCCCAAAATGTGGCTGCTGATATCCAATTTACACAGAAATAGCACAGTGTCCTTCAGAAAGTACCACTTTGCAAAATAGAGTGTGAGTAAAGTAGGTTGCATGATAGAATACTATATTGTGTTATCTCATTCAAAACGCCTTTCCTAGGAGAGCTAGGACTTTTCCTCAGAGAGGTAGATGAAATCTTTGGCACGAAGGAGTGCTCAACAATAGAGTCGCCCATCTCCTTTATGAATTAACAGTCCTTAGAAGGGCAGTACTATGTGATTTTTAAAAAATGATCTCAAAATCTGGCTGCCTTGTAAACTTGTCCGAGTGGTGCAATCAGTCCTTGGCCATGGAAGTTAGACTGCTAGGTCTTAAAGCTAATCCATTAACTGATTAAGCCATATGCAAATGCCGCAAGCATATTTCTTTGTTTTTATAAATAGGAATCAGAACTTAATTTGGGGGGGGGGATGCAACTCTATTCAGAAGAAGTGAACCACTCTCTCTTGACCAGGAGAGCCTTTGTCTTGTCCAGATTAATTTTCCACTTGTGGGGTTAACTTACACCTCCTGAAGCATGCTAAATGCTGCCCCCTTCTACCTGATGATGTGCTGCTCTACCCCTTGTAGCTCAACATTCTCCTCCTCTCCACATTTCCTCTTTGTCCCCCTTTCCTTTTCCAGTGGGTGGGGGGAGGAGGAGGAGCGGTGGAGGCAAGTAGGTTGATAGAGATGGGTGTCCCCTCACCAATCTGTCGCTTGAGGCGACTGCTTCAGTTGGCCACACGGATGGGTTGCCCCAGCCCAGTCTTCCACTGACTCAATATGCTGGTTCAAGGAATCCTCATCTTATCCAGGTGGGAACACCAGAGAGATGTAAAGCTGGATGTACTTGCAACTTAGCCCCCAGATTACCTTCCCAGTGGTTTCATATAGACATTAAACACCATGGGAGATGGAATGGGGCTCTGGAACACCAGAGACTGGCATACAGCAGGAGCCCAGCACCACCTTGGAATCTACCCTCCAAGAAGGATTAGGGCAGGGGTGTCAAGCTCATTTCATACAGAGGGCTGAATAGCATTCATCATGCCTGCTAAGAGCCAGAAGTGATGTCATTACTCATTAGGCAGGAAGTGGTGCAATGATGATAAAAATACCTTGATCAATAGTATCCAGTGGCACTGCGAGGTCCAGCAGGATCAACATGTATGCACACAGTCTCATTCATAAGAGGTTGCGAGAATACTCCTGAACTGTTAAGTTGCCTGTGTGTTTAAATGTTTTATCTGGCAGCTCTAATGTTAACAGAATCATGTTATGTTTTGTCAAATTAGTTTGTCCGTCCCCCCCAACTACACCAGCAGGACCAGCCTCTGTGTGTGGGGTGTGTGTGTGTGTTTCACATAAGCAGCTACCTGGCTTATTTCAAAGGGCTCTGATTCTGTGTAACACAAAAGATATCTGCTCTTGCTATTCTGTGCTGGGGGGGGGGGAGCAGTTGCCTTCTAGACCAGGGGTCTCCAAACTTTTTGGCCAGAGGGCTGCATCAAATACCTGGCACGGTGTAGAGGGCCAGAAAAAAAATTTAAATATAAAATTTATGATGATGATAAACTTAGATGAATGAATGAATGGGCTCATTCATTCAACCTCTCTGGCCCTTAGAACAGCCTTCAGATGCAACCAGAGCACAGCTCCACTCATGTTTGGCCAAATGGGCCAGAGGCTTTCGGGGGACAAGAGGCTCACTGTGGGCCACATCTGGCCCCCGGGCTGGGGTTTGGAGACCCCTGTTCTAGACCATAATGAACAGAATTGCATTAGCTGGCTGTTAGATTTCCTTGCTGCTGTACCCTTAAAAGGAGGGGAGGGTTCAGCAATGGGACAACTTGTACAAAGAAAAATAAATGGTGCAAGGTATCCTTCTCATGGTTGCTGGGAAACTGGTCAACACAGCAAGGAATAACTTGGGGGTGGGGAGATGGCACGGCACGTTTTCTGCAGTTGGTGCACAGCTGTTTCACCTTCCTGAATTGATCCTAATTGCTTTGCTTGGGGAAGGGTGGGGGAAAGGAAGGAGGTCGCTGAACCAAGGTCTTCTCCTTCCAAATGTAAAATGGGGGGTTGTGGGTGGGAGGGATTGTTGCACCCACCTCTAATTCCTGTCGGCATTCAGCAAGGGCACAAGGGGGAGGGAAAGAATTCTCCTGGTTAGCTCTTCTGTTAAGTAACGTGAAAGCAGGCAGCCTTCAAGCAAAGCAGAGGGTTTTGTTGCAAGCTAACCGATGGTGTTGTATAGGCTCTGCTGAATCCTTTCTGGGAAGTGTAGCATTAAAGCACGCAAGAGCCAGTAACGCAGGGCAGTGGCCAACTGCACAGGCACTTCAGAAATGTCTGCTGCCTCTTTCTAGGTGGTTTTTGGGGTGGTGGTAGCTGTGGGCAACTCTTGGCCAACCAAAGCAAGTGGGGGGGGTCATGAAGGGTGGTTTGCTGTGGGTCCCCTGGAAATGACCCCAGAGCATGTGCACGTCAACACACGTGCCACCCAATGGGGTTTCACACACTTTAATGCTCACGGAGGTCACTGCATTGCTACCTTGAGTCTTCAGATAGAGAGTGTGGAAGGGCACTTTCCTTCTACGTAAAGAAGGTGGCAACAGTCTTCTAAATGTATTCAAAGAGGGATGCTAAGAGGGGCAAGCAGAAAATGGTAACTGAACAAGAAACGTGTCACCTTCCCTGTTCCCTTTAGAATTTCTTTGGCTCACTCCGCTCCCCCACCTCCGTGTTGGAGCAGCCTTAGTCTTTTGGCACCAGTTTATTGGATCAGAGTGAAGAAATTAACGCTTCCTCTTTCAGTGGCACTTGGAGTAATTAGCACCGCTCCTTCTTGAAATGACACCTGCCGGGTGCATGCGCATGGTAAGGACTCTGTTTCCCACCAAAGAATGCAGAGCACTTAATGAATCAGCTTGGAAAGGGCAAAGGAGGGTTATCGGGGGAAGAAACTGTTACACCAGCAGCAGCTCCTTCCAAGAAAGTTGAGGATGTACCATGTCAAAATGTTCCTAGAACAAGATTGACTGTGCCAACTGTTGCCAGCTAGGGATGCAGGCAACCTCATAGCAGGACTGCAACAGACATTTTGGCTGACTTTGTTTCTGGCATTGAGGAAGAGTCTTCTAGTACTCCTGGGCAACAGAATACTTGGGGGATAGTGCATTTTCCCCATCTCCATATTTTCCCTCTCCAAGACACTATAGTTTGGAGTCTGAAATGTTTTCACTCCAGAGTTGTGTCTGGGCTAGTACACTTAGGGCACAATCCTAACCCCTTATGTCGATGCTTTCCAGCATTGACATAAGGGCAGTGCAGCTCTGAGGTAAGGGAGCAAATATTCCCTTATTTTGAGGAGGCCTCCATGAGTGACACCCAACTGCAGGATGCAGCACACGTCCCATTGGCACCACTGTGGCAGTGCCAGAAAGCACTGACATAAGGGGTTAGGACTGAGCTCCGAGCTGCAGATTTTCACTTGTTTTCATGCGGCCATTTCTCCTCTCAGGGTGTGAAGCTCACTTCATTAAAAAGCTGTATATCTGCTGCCACCCATGTCCAGTTCAAAGAGATGTGATATGCAAAGGACCACACCCATGCATTGTGAATTTTGGATTATGCACATTTAGAAACATCAACATAGAAGAAACTTAGGGAGGTTTGCTGAATGCATAGAGATGAATAAATTCAACTGAAACATTTTTCTTCTAAAAAGCAATGGCTCAAGTGGATGAAATACCAGGAGAAGAGCTAGAATGAGGGGGTCTAGTATGGCTTGGTAGGACACTCTCCAGTGTAATAAGGTGTTATCAGGTGGCTGATGCCTCATTGGCATTGCAGCGATGTAGTGAAAGAAATACTTTGGGGCTGTGGGAGGTGGGATTTCAGCAGGAAACGAGCCTGGAGACTCAAGGTACCCCCCTCCACACCACAGTCCCAATCTCGGCTGTGCACAGCTGCTATTTTAAAGTTAAAAGTAAGGCTCAAGCTAGACAAGGATGTCTGGCTCTTTCAAAGAAAGAACCAGGATGTACAATACTCTTTTTGGAACAGGACCAAGGGGACACCTGTATCAGATCCCCAGCTAACTTGCTATGATAGGTCATCCAAAAGCCATATGGAGCAGTTATAGCTGAAGGCATCTTCAAAGGTGTGACAAAGGAAGGCCAATAGTTTGCCCATCTACCTCATCCACAACAGGACTCTTTCAACTCCCTCACTAAATTACTGTCAAGGTTGAAACTATTATTAATCTATGTGCAACATCCTGTCTGCATTCCAGATTCCAGTAAGTTTCCACCTGTGTCTAGTCAGTCAGGAGCACTTCTAACTAGAACGGCTGAACAGCCAAAGTGGTTTGTAGCAGGATCAGGGTGATACACTGTTGTACAAAGCAATCTGGTTTAAATGCTTCGGGAATGAAAATGTATGGTGGCCCAATACTCTTTTATTTGTGTTTGAACTCTTAGTGGAAAGTCTCACTGACTTCAATGGAACCCTCTCCCAAGGAAGTGGAGTATAGGGTTGGAGACTTGTATGGATAGACTTGCTTTCATGCCCTTGGCTGCAGAATTAAGGGACGATTAACCTGGAGCCCCTCATATAGTAAATCAGGATTATTGATTCACAAATCTGGTTGGAGAACAAAGAGCGACTCTGTTCTAATATTTCAACTGCATAGTCAGATCTGTTGTTTTCAGGAGAAACTTGGAGCACAGGATAAATGATCATTACTACAAGAGCTGTGATGTAGCAGTGAAGGCATCTGTGATCTGGGAGATGATTGTTTAAAACCTCACTTCTGTCACAAGCCCAAGGTGGACTTGGGCACTATTTATGTGTGAATTCCCATATCTAAGATATAGAGGATAATACTGGCCTACTTTATAGGGCTGTTGTAATGACAACATAATGCATGTGAAACAGTTTCTACACAACGAGCATTTATACAGTTCTTTCAGTAGTATGTTCATGGTGGGTCTGTTCTGCTTCCTACCTGGATATGTCCATGGAAGAAGATATCACCTGAACTCCAAGTCATCCTGCAGAAACACAGGGAGGCTTTATCATTGCTTTCTATTTTATTCAGCAGTGGGCTAGTGCTTTTGAAGGAGAACAAAACTGAAGAGAATTTAACTATATTGCTATATTGAAGAGAATTTAGCTATAAGTATGTGGGAAAGAATTTTTCATAGATGCTTGTTACGCATGGCCATCCTTAGACACAGGGCCCGTCTTAAGTCAATTGGGCACCGCATCTAAACAGGCCCTTTGCTATTTTATATGCAAATGTGCTTAGATTCATTTGGCCCATTGACTCGCATGGACTTTTTAAAGCACACATTTTGATTGCTTTCCATTCTATCATAAAGAGATAGCTTATAATAAATTTTATTTATATCTCTAAGATTCTTCAGACCTTGGCTGTGAACCTGAGGGCCTGCAAAAACTATTTCCAATTGAGCCCCACAGCTCCTAAGGCTGGCCCTCCGAAGACTACTTACATGCCTGTTTTCTGCCTCAATAGACCCATCCCATGTAAAGGGATTCTGCCTTGCTGCATTTGTCCCCTAAGTGTGTCAGAAAAATATCAGATAAGCTCACATTTATGGAAAAAATGTTTTTTATTAATAAGTATGCTTTACCCTTGGTGATGCTCTTGCGGCATAAATTTACCATTTGAAATAAAGATGTGAACTGTTATACGTTAAATGGAAAGGATTGTGAGGAGGATGTAAGGAAAAGGGTGTTTCATGCAAATGCCCTGAGAGTATGCTGTGAACAAGTCTGTGTATGTCAGACTTGTACCTAGAAGACATTTGGGGGACCTGGTGTTGTCTCATGAGTGTCGAAGAAATCTATTGTGATGTCTGGATGGTGGCATGTTTTGAATTGCTGCCTTCATAGAAATATATAATTTCTTTCAAAAGGAGGCACCAGTTCATATGTTGATGCCCCACATGTGCTGTGGAGGCACTCATCTGGAAGTTGTCATGAGGAGACGTGATTGACCAGCTGAAAATCTGGATCTTTTAAGCCTTTATATTTCCACAGAAATAAATCTGAAGGAAATCTTAAGAATTTTTAAGACTATTTTTAGGAGCTGTTTATGGAAGATGCTATCTGCCTTGCTAATTGCATGTGAAGTGTGTCATCCCATCATGTACTAAGAGAGTTACGTTGGTTGACAAGGCTAATTCATTTTATATAGATAATTCTTTTGGGGTCCTCACACTGTTGCTTTCCTAGACTATATTTCACAGTTCTTTTTGCCAGCTTTTGGCCACAGTCCATTGAGGGTATGTTGCAAGAATTTAGGACATCTGGGTGTGCTTCAGACATGGCACATTCTTGGCTTGGGCATCTACCTCTTGTTTAGAATTCTGCTGTCTCCCAGCAACTTGCCTTTCAACTCAATCTTCTCTCCAACATCTTGCCTTGCAATGTTCTCTTGCGGGAACAACCAGTTATGGTTGGCCAAGCAACCAGCTGATAGTTCTTCTCAGAAGTTCTGTATTATCTAAGGCAACGCTTGGATTTATTTACGTAAGTGATTTACATCCTGCTTTTCCCTCTGAATAAGTTGATTAGAAGCATGGCAAAGAATGCTGCTCGTCCTACTCTGAGCAGGGCTAACCAGATGAACACTGAGGACCCTCATGGAACTACAAGAACAGGACCAGCTGATTCCCCTACTACTGTACAAGGAGGAATAGTCAAAAGAATAGTGGCCAGAAATAGTGTGAATTTTGGAGAAACATTCTGGTATTATTTCTGCCAGCATACTTTGTGTGGTCATGAAATAATGGCCCCACAGCCACAAGAACAATACATAAGAACAGCCCCACAGGATCAGGCCATAGGCCCATCTAGTCCAGCTTCCTGTATCTCACAGCGGCCCCACCAAATGCCCCAGGGAGCACACCTGATAACAAGAGACCTGCATCCTGGTGCCCTCCCTTGCATCTGACATAGCCCATTTCTAAAATCAGGAGGTTGCACATACACATCGTGGCTTGTAACCAATAATGGATTTTTCCTCCAGAAACCTGTCCAATCCCCTTTTAAAGGCATCCAGGCCAGATGCCGTCACCACATCCTGTGGCAAGGAGTTCCACAGACCAACCACACGCCGAGTAAAGAAATATTTTCTTTTGTCTGTCCTAACTCTCCCAACACTCAATTTGAGTGGATGTCCCCTGGTTCTGGTGAGAGTGTAAAGAACATCTCTCTATCCACTTTATCCTTCCCATGCATAATTTTGTATGTCTCAATTATGTCCCCCCTCAGGCGTCTCTTTTCTAGGCTGAAGAGGCCCAAACGCCGTGGCCTTTCCTCATAAGGAAGGTGCCCCAGCCCAGCAATCATCTTAGTTGCTCTCTTTTGCACCTTTTCCATTACCACTATATCCTTTTTGAGATGCGGCAACCAGAACTGGACACAATACTCCAGGTGTGGCCTTACCACAGATTTGTACAATGGCATTATAATATTAGCTGTTTTGTTCTCAATACCTTTTCAAATGATCCCAAGCATGGAATTGGCCTTCTTTACTGCCGCCACACATTGGGCAGACACTTTCATCGACTTGTCCACCACCACCACGAGATCAGTCACAGACAGCTCATAGGAACAGTGTGGCAGTGGAGAAGCCCAGCCCTTCAAAAGAGGTTGCTGATGAACAAGGAGGAAACAGTGTTCCTTGCTGTGGCACTTGGAACCAGCCTTGCTAGCTGGTTGGAAGCGGCGGTAGCACTGATCTCAATAGTTACGCCAGTGTTTGATTAAACCAACCTAAGTGGTTGGTCACAATGCTATGCCCCCCCCCCCTTTGCATTTGAGATGAAAGATCTCAGTCCAAATTTGCTTAGTCCTGTTAATTTCGTAAGACAGGGCTTTTCAAACTGGGGTGTTGCGACACCCCAGCCTGTGAGCCCTGGCTACTTTCACCTTAGGGACAGGGGCAGCCTGGAGGCAGGGAGGAGACAAGACCTTCTGCAGGGCTCCCTGCAGCTGTGAAAGTGGAGCGATAGCGCTCCGCTAAAGCGGAAGTGGAGCGCGATCACTCCACTTTCACTTCTGAAGCTGCAGGGAAATCTGCAGAAGGTTGCAGAGGGCTCCCTGCACCCCCGGGAGTCTGTAGGAGGCTCAGGTATATACAGCCAAGCCCCTGCAGCCCCCTGAGCGGATGCGATCCTGGAAATTGCACCACTGCCTTCCCCCCGCCCCCGCTGCCCCCGCTGCCCCTGCAAGAACTTAGAGCAGCTCAAACTGTCCCCAAGAGTTTGAAAATTGCTGTCCTAAGTTGACATGGGGTGTGTGTGTGTGTGTGTGTGTGTGTGTGTGTGTGTGTGTGAGTCTACAAGTTTTTAAAATCACTAAAATCAGAGTTTGGAGGAATAATACCATCATGTTATATATCAATCAATGCGTAATGTAATGCAGAATGCAATGAAACAAGCCACATCGAAATATCCGTGTTCTAACAAAAGATACAGCCAAAAAAAACAGTGGGGGCGGGGCAATGGCACATCACCATGCCCACCACCTGGGGCATTGCCCTGCCCACTGCTTGGGTGATGCTCAGGCTTCCTGCACTGGGTGACATGAATCCTAGTGACGCCACTGGATATGAGGCTTCATTGGTAGTCCATTTTTATGTTCAGAACTGTAACTCTTAAACTCTGAGGGTCAAATAGCTGTTAGGGGGTTAAATGTGGGTAGCTTCAACTTGTGTCTTTTTCTTTCCCTTCCCCCATGTTGCCTCAGTTACATCTGGTAAAAGTAATGCCTACTGTGATGTCAGCTAGCCTGTTGAATGTAAGCCCATTCCTGTAAGAAGTACCAACCAGCAGACTACAGCAAGATAGAGAAACTCTGAGTGTGTGCTCGTATCTCACAATTCCTTTTACAAGATGTTATGAGGGAGGCCCTGCTAGGCTCTGAACCTGCAGGGTGAGATATGCAATTCCTAACAAGTAATTATAGTTTCCTGTTACCCAACTGTAACCGGAAGGGAAGGGTGTTTCACTGGTGAATCTTGCCTCTTGCGTTCAGGTGCTCTCCTCAGTTCGCACAGGGCTTGGTTGGTTTCTTGATACCTGTGCTCCTCCTCCACCCAGTTTCCATAATGCCTTCCATGCAGTAGCCAGCTACAACGACTGGTTTCAGGGTTACGCAGTGTTGTCCATGGCTGTTCTGTGACAACAATGCACCAGAGCAGAGGTTGTCCAGTGTGATTTTATATACAGGAATTCTATATTGGATGTCATGGCTTTGGTATATCTTGTTGAGGAAACAAAATGTGTTTGGGTGGCAGCGGGAGCTCAGTAGAAAAGCCTGCGTGCAGAAGGTCCTGGATTCAACCCCTGGCATCTCCAGGTAAAGCGGGCAAAGACCCCTGCTTGAAATCCTGCAGAGAGCTGCTGTAAGGAGGTGTGGACAGTACCGAGTTAGATGGCCGAAGTTTGCAAGACAGCTTCCTCTGTTAAGACTGGGAGCATTGACATGGTACTTTCAAGTGTTCCGGTTAGGGACGCATTATCTCCATATTGCTGAAATTAAGAGGCTTGCCTAAGGCCGCCCAGCAAGTTCATGACAGAGGTGAGTTTCAGAGCTGAACTGCTACAGTGTTACATCGGCTTGCCCCAGTAGCTGTTAGGATCCTAAGAAACCATCTGTAGATGAAATGAATGTAGGACAATTTGAAAGTAGGACAACAAGTTGGTCCAGGAGTTTTGAATGGAGGTGTTGAAAGAACTGCAGGCCTTGGTCATGCCTCTGTAGCTAAGGAAGGGAGAGTAGCATACATTCCTGGAGCCATTTAAAGTGGCAGCCACAATGTGTGCATGCCATATTGTGGCACCAATTGATGGAGACTTCTGCCCTTAGCATGGGCACAAAGGGTCTGCTAATTTCTCAAAAGGAAAGTGAGAGTGGTTGAAAGTTGGATTAAGAGTGAGTGTGTGAGAGAGGGGGGGGGGTTGGCTCCACCCTTCCCTAAGGCAGGTGACAGCTGCAGGGAAGGCGACTTGACTCTCAGGCACACCTGCCTGCCTTCAGAAGCTTTTATATTTTGAAACCATTTAAAGTTTTAATTTTAAAATGTTAAAATTAAAAGCTTAAAATTTTAAAGGAGGTGCACAGATGAACTTGGGACAAAATTCTTAGATGCTGTTGGAGTTGGTTATATGTGGCCCATCTGCTTTTCTGTGGCCCACTTCCTTTTCTACTCAAATAGAGGCCACTTTCACACCACCAAAAAGCTGTTGTCCCTCACCTGTTCAAGAAGCAGCCTGTTGAAAAAGAGGGGTGTGTGTGTGTCAAGTGAATGTATTATCGTTCATAGAACTTCCTCCTGTGGTTATGTCTGACAAGAAAACAAGGACATGTATAGTGTAGCATGTGTTAAAAAGAGATGAATGTATAAAGTGACCTCCTACTGAGTCAGACCATTGGTCTACCTAGCCCCGTATTGTCCATTCTCATCAGCCACAGCTCTCTAGCATCTCAGACAGAGGGTTTTAACCTTACTTGTTCTCTTTGCAACAGCAGCTGCTGGACCTTGAACCTTCTGCATGCAGGTAAGTGTTGTACCACTGACCTGTGCTATAGCTGTCTTTGTGAACTCTACAGTAGCAAAAATGTTGGCAGGTCAGAGGACAACCTCACTGACTCCCAAACAATAACTTGCACATAACACTGAGCAATGTTTAATCTACCCTTGTGTCCTGCCTGGGAAGGCCAATCTGAGTACTGTCACCAGATCCAACTAAGATTGTATTAAAAGGTGTGTGAGAGAACATGCCTTTCCAGGGAGGTTCTCCTCATGATGCAAGAGCCATTAACTGATGGACTGAATGTATGGGAATTTGCACATAATGATGCTGCCTTCCGTGGGGCCAAATCATTGCCTCATCTAACTCCACTGTCCGGAGGTATCCCAAAGATGCAATACTGAGAAGCTTGGTGTTCTGGAAGTTTGGGGATGACATAATTGCATCGCCCCCATCTTCTGCCCTAATGCATTGCTTTTAATGTGATAGGCCTACCTCCATTTGGTAATCTTCTGCCCTTCCTGGGTGCAGTCATTTGGTGTGCTCACCTGCAAATGGCAAAAACACCATTGTCAAGAAGATTGCGAGGCAGCTGGGCCCAGAGAGGGCAGAAGATTGCTGTTGGTGTGGTATCGCCTCCCACAGAGGCATGCACACTTTGCAGCCTGTACCAGCCACACCCTTGAAGTGACACCACTACCGTTGCCTAGCTGACTGGTTTGGCAATAGTATGAGTTGGGCCCTTTCCCACCCAGGGCCCTTTCCCAGCTCTACTTGCAAAAACGGAACCTAGGACCTTCAGCACACAAAACAGATGCTGTGCTATGGAAGCGCAGCCCTATCCCAACTTGAGGTAACCATAGATTTGCAAGACTGTGCTGGCTGCCTGCAATTTCTTCTTGAGTTAATTCATGTTGAATGGTACTGCAGTACAAAACACCAAGGTTAAATCTCCAACCAGGTTCTACTGTACACAAGCAGAAAATCACCTAGTGGTTGACAGCAGGGATCAGTGCAACCAAACCCAGTTTTCTGCTGTTTCAGTGTCTTGTCAGAGAGCCTTATCTGCCTGCAGGGAAGGACTATGTCTGCTCTGCAAATAGAACAAATCCACTAAGTGTCTTGATGAGGGTCCAAGGATCAGATCGCATGATGGATGACGTACAGCTGCTGACAGGCTGTCTTTTTTTTTTTCTGACCCACCCAGCTTTTAGTCTGGGCTGGATGAAACACTTAACAGAGAAGATGGTGTCATTCTCTGCCCCCCCCTTCACTGTACATGTGTACTAGGACACAAGAACACTTCAGTGATGTGAGGTTTGTACTTCATTATTAAGTTACTGCACATATCTGAATTCTTGTATACATGCAGTGTGTTGCCAAAGTGCCATAGGGCATTGTGAGGTGATCAGGGCCACTTTAGAACAAATGAAGAGTTGTTGGATGGGCATGAACATGAAACACGGAATAGCCAGGCAGGCCGGCTAACTTAAGCTGCTAATTAAAAGCTGAGCCCTCATTATGAATCTGCATGTGCCTGCCTGTTTGCCCAGAATTGTAAGCAGAAGGGGTGGCTGCAGATCTGGCCATCCCTGAATCAGGATCGTTTGACATGGTATTGCGCAATGACTAACCCCAGGCTCCCTGGTGAATGTACACTTGACCAGAGCCACAACCAGTTCTGACTTGCAAGGGAGCGCCTCTATAAGTTAGCATCTGCACTGACATTTCCTGTGCTAATGCTTTACATTTCAGGTGTACCCCCCAAAAAAGCACAATGTGTGAGGAAGGAGGGCAGGTTTTCCTGAAGAATGTGTTATTCAGGCTAAGAATCTACTCTTTCCAACTAGCAGTTGAGGAAAGCATTCACCCATTTCCCTGACATGGATTGTCAATATGAAAACAATTTAAGCTTTTTATTTTTAATAGCCTCTACCTGTTTAGTAAAAGTTTGGACCAGCATATTTCTTTTCTCTTAAAAGTTGCCTTTTCATTCATGTTCCTGATCATGGCCATGTCTGTTATTAAAAAACATAAGTAAACATTATTCTTTAAATGTGGGGCGGTGGCGGAATGTCCATATTCTAGTTTTTTTATTTTGCTTTGGCATGATCTTCTTGCCTGCACCCAGAGCTATCTACTGCATGACTTTGCTTGAATGAATTTATTTGCTCCTGTAATCCACCTGGGAGAGAGCTGGAGCTCTGAACTGTAGAGCAACCAGGGAGCTTCTAAGCAGGGCCTAGGACTACTGGTAGCGACTACTGTCATAAGCCATGCGCACCAGGTTCAGGAATGCATACATTCCTTAACAGTGTCACATCTGGGAGGAACCTGACCTGCTAACCTCGTTGGCTTGTGGATCTGCTTACCATGAAGGAGTGTATAGGAGTTCAGCGACACAGCTACGGGACTGCAGCTTCTGCAGAAGTCAGTTTTGGTGTATACAGGACACGCTCCATTCTACTGTGAACTAAATACAATGATACTTGAAAGATTTTAGAGAGACTTAGGAGTGTGTTTGGTTTTCCATATTCGTGTATCTAGCTGCCACCGCCAGGCAGTCAGGTAGACCTTGAGCTCTACCTTGGGAAGACTGGTAGACCTGGGCTCCAATGACTATTCTGGCTGTTGCTACTTTCTCCCTGCCTGTTTTGCCCCCATTCTGCCCACTCCCATTGCCACCCCCTACTCTGTTTCACCCCTTCCCTCTTTATGAAGGGTCCCAAAAGAAACTTTGTACCCTCTGATAAAATTCCTCTCAGTGACCCTGCTTCTAAAGGGTACTGTTGTTTGACCTAACTATGGATCCACCTTTGACTCGGCCTTCAGGGGCAGCTCTCCCCTCCCACCGCCTCCTGGCTGGAGCTGAGTGCCAGAATGTTTTGAAATAAAGCAAGCTGGCAACCTTTTCTTAGGCCAGGAAAGTGTGTAGGCTACAGATTGGAAGCAGGAGGAGGAGGGGAACCTTTTAGTCTTTGTCTTGCAAAGGCAAAATGAATGTACATGATTGGAGGCCCGCTGGCTTCCACAGTGCTCTGCGCTTGCCTGGGAACAAAAGGAGAGCAGAGCCACCAAGGGCGGTGTGGTGTACACTTGGCTCAGAGGTTGAAGTAACAAAGCTCGAGACTGTTTTCAATGCACTCTGAGCAGATGGATGGGAGAAAGGGCAATCAGGCTATAATTCTCTGCTTAATTGTTTGTCTTTAGGGGGGGGGGGGTTTGAGAGCAGCTGAGGGAGCCAAGCTAAAGCTTTCTTTAGAAAGGAGGTTGCATTTGCCCAAACACATCACAATCCCTCTTGCTCAGCCCAGCCCCCTCCCAGTTCATGGAGACTGAACTCAGCTCAGCCAAATTATTTACTCTTTTCCTGCAAACACTTGGCAGGTTCTTTCTCAGCCCTTCCCTTCGATTTTCTAACCTTTCTGGGTCCCTGGCAATAGCTAGGGGAAGGGAAAAGTTCAGAGCTGGCATGCAAGCAAAGAAGCTGCGGGGCTGGGTGTCTCTTTCCTCACCCCCTCCCCTCATCAATCAGGGGACGCTAAAAGGCCAGAGGCAGTCAGCTTTCTGAAAATGTGATTTATTGTACGTGGAGGAGAAAGGCTTTGGGACTCCGCTGTTTTGAAAATGGCTGAATCTTATTTTATGTCCAACCCTAGAGTAGGTAACCTGATGCCGTGGAGGACAAGGCCCCTGCAGTACCTTTGAGAGATGCTAGAAGCAGAACTTGTCATGCAAGTGGGAGAAAAGCAGCATAGGCGGAAATTCTCTGGTCTACACAGTTACATCAAAGACACAGCATTCCTGTCCTCCTCTGCCCAGGTCGGAGCCACTCTGACTCCCAGAGGCTGTTAGGGTTTCGCTGTAAATGGAGATGGGCTTTGTTAGAAGGAAATAAGGTTTTAGCTGTGATGACTTGTCAACTCCTCCAGTCTCAATGTTATCACTGCAACTGCCAGAACAACAACTTGCCACTGGTGCAAAATCCCCTTTGTCTTCCTGTTGGGTGAGCAAGCAAGTGTCTCTGACACTCTTCCTGCCCTATTTGCTCTGGGGGTGCTTGCCAGTTTGCTTCTGGACTAATTCTGGATGCTGTTGATGACCTCTAACACCCTGGACTTGGAGAGCTCCTTTTTCCATAAGAACCTTCCCAATTGTTCAGCCCTTTTTGGGATGCCATGCTCCAGACCCGGCTTCTCTAGGGGAAACAAAATCTAGGAGTGTGTAGGTAGTGCAGAGACTATTCATACATTCGTGCATGAACATGCGGATGTTTGTATGCGCATCCACATGGATGTGTGAGTGACTGTACAGGCATTCATTTTAAAAGTGAACACAGGGATGGTGGGTGTTTTCATGAAGTACCTAGTGCATGTGTTTGTTCCAGGCCTCTCAGCAACCTGGCACTGGATCTACCTCTGTACTGCCATTCTCCAAAAGCCCTACCCCATCTGTCTGCACAAGTAGATGCTGTACCCTGGGAGAGATTCTTCCTCTGATAGGTAATGTTGGATGCCTAATAAGAAGAAAGCCTGAATAGGGCTCAAGTGTTCACTATATGCAGATGTAAACAAATTGAACATCATGTGTGAATGTGGCGTCACAGTTCTACAATGCCTTGGGCATGACTTGAGGGATTTAAACACCAAATCAAAACATATCTATCTTTTTTTCCAACCTGGAATTTTTGCATCAGTGGCCTTGAAATGAATGGGTGGCATTTGTTCTTACTGCTCTGTGTTTGATGGTATAATAGTTGCAGTTTGAATCTGGGTTTAATATGGATTGTTCATTTTGGGGTTTTTCTTAAACTGTGCTTGTTAATAGTCTCCTTTAGCTTTTTATGAAGAGTGAAAATAAGTAACAATAATACAAACTAGGAAAAAGGAAAGGCCATTGGGGAGAGCTCATAGCAGAACTACTTTTGAAACTCTATGGATGGAGCTACTGCCTGCGTACAGTATTATCTATTGCCTCAGCTCTGCTAGCTGGCTATGGCTGTTATAGTTCTCATGTTTGATACTCTGCAGACACAAAATGGGGAGTGTCTGGTGTGCTCTTCCTCAGTTGCCCATTGTAGGGAAGGAATCTTTGTCCAGAGCCATGGCTGGTTCTCCCAACCCCTTAAGGGTGGGAGCCCATCTATCTCTTCCCTGAATGTGGGGCGGAGGAGCTTGCACACCTGGCAAAATGTAATCGTAGGGCACAATCCTAACCAGGTCTACTCAGAAGTAAGTCCTATTTTGTTCAATGGGACTTACTCTCAGGAAAGTATGGTTAGGGTTACAGCCTAAGTTGCCCTATCTGAGTGATATATCATTCCAGCCTGCCTGGTTGCCTCTATGCTGAATGTTTCAGGAAGGAAGGAAGGAAGACCCAGCATTTGAGCAGATTTTTAAGGTGCCTGTCATTTTCTTCCCCATCTCTGCTTTGTCAGCAGGTTACTGGAAATATAGTCTACTATGCCAGGCATGTTTGGGCAATGACTTGCTCTTGTAGGGTGCAGCTTTTTAGCCTGGCTCCTTTCTTCCTGTGCCATCCTGGCTGGCGTGGGCATGCCCTGCTGACAGAGAAACCTGCCAGGCAGGGGAGAGATCAGGGGCACACCCTGCAGTTCTTATTCCTGCTTCTGTAAAGGAGAAAAGCATTTAGAGGGCTGAGCAGGCTGCAGCCAAAGCTAGTATGGGAAAGCTACAGAAGGGCTGCCAGCTCTGACACTATAATCTTGCTTTTTTTACCATTTTATGGACTTGCAGAAACCTGAAATCAAATACCATGTGCTATGATGTTAAGAGCCTCGGATTCTAGTTTTAAAAATGTTTTCAGCTCTCATCGATGGAGAGGCAAAGATTAAAAGCAGGATTAAAAATGAATGACCTCAATGCAGAACTCAGAAGCAATTTTTTTTTTAAAAAATATCCTGCATCTATTTATTCTGTCATCTTCTCATTTTAATGTTGTTTCTGTGCATGCGCATATGTATGTGTGTGTGTGTGTACACTCCCTTAGGAAATACGACTGCAGACCATGATGTACATAGAAACAGTGGGATGAAGTGAGATATCATGGGATATGGGGATGTTGGTGGGACAGAGAGTATAGTGAGAAAACCGAAGGCTGGACTTTGTATTAAAACATTTTTGGTTTTTATATGCTCTGTTTAGATCCTTTGATTTTCTGATATTGGCTTTTCCGGTGGGGAGAAACTGCATGGCATTCGGGGGGGACGGACGCTGCCTCTGTGCACCCAGCTGCGAATGTGCTTCCCTGTGTTAGGCATCCTCCTTCTGCGCTCCAGATGTCCACCTTTATTCATTCCCGTGCACTGGGAAGGCCGGCAAAACACACACTTGCGGCAATTCAGCAATTACAGGGCTTCCCTGAAATGCTGAATCAGCCTGTGGGGAGAGGGGAGAGATAGGGAGACACATGCCATTCTGCTGGGTAGTCATTCCTCTGCTTTGAGTTTGTGCTGTGATGGGTGAAGGGCAGGCAGCTTGAACCCCTCCAGGGCAAATGCTTGACTCTCATGGAAGGGCAGGTTGCTAGGCATATTCAAGCTTTGCAGCCATGTCCCTCCTGATCAATAACAGCTAGTTGCATTGTCAGCCCCTGACTAGCCCTGGCAGATACCTTGACCGCTTTATCCCTACAAATTAATTGGAGCTGTCTTTCAGTTTAAACAGATCCTTTCTGGGTGATAAGTTAATTCCAGAAATGCATAGTTCAAAGTAACATTTCAGGGAAGCCAAACATTTAGTGTTTCTGCGGCTAGCTAGCACACAGTTTTTCAGTCGTCAAAGCTGTTGGGCAAATGTCATTTCCCAACCCTCCTGGCACACCAGTCGAACAAGTATAATAAGACTTAGCAATGTGTAGCGCTTTCTGAGCATGCAAAGCAATTTCCGTGTATTGCCTGCAGTAGTCTTTACAACAGCCCTGCAAAATAAATATCATTATCTGTGCCATTCAAGTTGAGAGGGAGTGACTTGCCGAAGGTCAGCTAAGGCAAATTCAAGGGAGAGGTAAGATTTGAACGGAGACAGTCCTGATTCAGAGGGTAGCCTCGGTGTGACACATGCAGTCCTCATATCCCTGGCAACTATTGGCTGGGGCCTGTGCCATCATTAGCACCACCTTTGAATGCATTTTTGTTTTAATTATATGCAAAAAAAGACAGTGTACCGCTAAAGATGGTGATTCAGAGCAAGGAGCAACCTGATGCCTGGCAGATCTAGCCTGAAGAAAAGACTCCCAGTGTTCTAGGGCAATTATTGCCAGGCAAGCATGCAAAGAACCGCACTTCTTCGTTAGTCTGTTAATGAATTTGTATCCTGTCCTTCAGCACAGCAGTGCTTCCAGGGCAGCTCACAAAATTAAAATTTAAAACGGTAAGAACAAAACAAGCAGATCCCACAGCACAATAAAATCAGCACACAAAACCAGTTTGACCAGTCAGGGGAGAATACAAAGGTCTGCCTGGTGTTTGGAATGACATCAAAGGAAGCATCAGGCAAGGCTCTCTGGGGAAAACTTTCCACAAGTGGGGCACCATAGGCAAGGAGGTCTCCTTCCTAGTCATCACCTGTCTCATTTCAGAGGGCAGCACTCAAACAACCCATTACAGTAAATTTGGAGAGTACCAAAGTGGATCGCTGTGGCCAGGTATAAGTCCTACTGAATGCAAGTAACTTGATCCATTAAGTTCAGTGGCACTGGAGGGTAGTTCACATTTGCTAAACCGAGCCTCAAGTCCGTCTGTGCTTATAAGAATAATTGTTAGACAAAGAGCCCTGAATTCAGCCCTGAATCTGAGGGAAGACTATTATCAGTAAGGCTTATGTTAAGTATATTTACATACTGCATTTCAAGAAAAAGGTTTACAAAGCAAAAGAAACGAAAAACTGGTCCCCTGTCCCAAAGGGGTTCACAATATAAAAAAGACGGCCAGCAGGCAGCCACTAGGAGAGGTGGATAGGGGCCATTGCTCTCCCCCTGCGAAATATAACACTTAGCACTCTGAAAGGTGCCTCTTTGCCCAGTTAGCAGGGACTTAACAAGCTGATAGCTGAGACTGTGGGAGAAGAAGGGCTGGAGTTCTTCAGTCATGCGGCCATGAAGTGAGCTGTGTGGGCCCTGGCAGATTGACATGTAAAAGACTACCTTGAAACAAACAGGCATTCCTCCTTTGCAGGTTCAAAGCATCCCTGGGCTCTCTTTTCTGGGGTTGGAATTGTAGTAATGCTGCTTCCGCAGTTGTGCATGTGGATTTGTTGCAGGAAATTGAATCTGAAGGAAGAGCTGAACCAAGGTGAAAGCCCACACTCATGGGAAAGGTAGGGGAAAATATTTTTCCTTACTTCCCTGTGAGCCTCTCTTTTGCCAATGGGGTCTCCTTGGACATGTGCCAGCTGTTTATCTGGTATAAGTCTGAGAAAAAGGTGCAGGTCGGCTGCTATTGGAGGGGATAGCATCCAGTGCAAGTTGCCTATGCTGGGTGGCACACCCACCATGCCTCCCCTTGTTCCATCCTATTCCAACCTTCCTCCCACCCCATTCTACCTCTCCTGCCTAGTTCAGCAGACGCTTTGGTCTCTGCCGCTGTGCATGGGGCTGCTCCAGCCTCACCACTGGTGGGCAGGGAGCACACAGCTCTGCGCACTGCTGGTAGGTTGTTTGTGATGACCATACATTACATTTGGCTGTCAGAATGCTCGTTCGAGGGGCGGCTGGCACTATTAGGATTGGGCCAAAAGTAATATTGCAGCATGTTTAGGAAAAGAACCTTCAGGCAGAGTTGGCAACCATATATGTGAATCAGGCATGGTAGGTCCCACAGAGAAGGTGGCACGAACTCATTCTGCCTAAGGTCCATTTTGGTTACTCCACAGTTTCGGGGAATCAGTTGCAAAACTTTTGTTAAAGCGATGGGATCTGGGCTAATAGTTATAACTTTCCCTCCTTATTCCCAGATTTTGACACACACCTAAGACTGCAATAAACTCGCAGCTCACAGGCTTAGTCATCACCATCTTCCCCAAGTCAAGAAAAACCTGTGAAAGTTCACAAGTTTAACAGAAGAATTACTTTAGCTACCACTGTTTGGTCTCTTCCTGTGCTTGAGAGTGTGCAATTCAGTAGAAAATGGAGAAAACTAGGGGCATGTTGACGATCGATGTGGTTTGTGAATTCCAAGGAAGGATTTACAGGAAGCAAAAAATGGACAAACACGAAGGAGTTGCCATCTGGTTTCCCAGCAACAGTTACTCAACACAGTATCTGTGTTCTTGCCTGGGAGCTGGGGCGTCAGAGTGCACCTGTCCTAGCAGCTCCTCCTATCTTCTTCAGCAGAGATGCTTCATCATTGCCCAGCTCTATGGCTACAGGTCAGTTCACTTTGTCCTCCCACTAACCATCTCTCTGAGCGTGCCCACATGAGCGTTAACGTGTCAGGGCAGTTATGCATTCAGCTGTTCCTTGGAGGGGGTTGTCACCTATTTTCTCCAGTACCAATAAAAACATGCAGGGGGGTGGTGGCATTGATTTAAAAAAAACAAAAAAAACCAAAAAGCTTTGTTGGCCTATTTTTTGTTGTGACTCTCGTTGCTGTTGAAGAGAAGTTTCACCTGCTTGCCACACAGCTGTTATAGATGCAGGAGCTTTGCCAGAAAACAAAAGGCAACCTTGTCTATTAAATCAGAAGCAGAGTAGAAATGTTCTTTTTGTTCAGGCTTCATGTTTTTAGTACCTTTTGTGACAGCACAGAAGCTGATTGTCCTGAGCTGTGAAACCCAACCCAGGAGGCCTCTCTGCAGAGACATTCAGCAAAGCAGCAGCCTGTTTTGTTGAAAGAGACAGTGCTACTGCCGTACTTTGCCACGTACTGTTTGCCATACCAAACCGAAACCTGAAAAGTTCCAGATTTAGTCAGCTTTGGCTTCAGGTTGGCCACTGGCATGGGCTTCTGCCAGATATATAATTGTTTGGAAGGAAGAGTTAGGACCTGGTGCTGGAAGGCTGCTTACAGCCAATGGCTATGTTTGCTTTTGTGCCTATTTTCCTCTCATTGCTACACATGTAATTCCATCTGTGCTGAGTGGGCGCCTCTTCGTAGCATTGGAACTTGTGGCACTGCCAGAAACAGTCAAGGAAGCTCCAATGCATAACCTACTTTGAAGAATACAAATGCGCCACATTTATATGGCACTTTCTAAGCACACGAAGTGCTTCATTCTTGATGCTGTCCTTCAACAGTGCTGTATCACCCTTCCCATACTGCAGCTGAAGAATACTGGGAGACTTGCCTCAAGCTGCCGCATGGCAAAGGCAGGCTTTGAACCAAGGAGGTTCTGATTTGCAGCTCAGTTTCTTTACCGTTATGCTACACCAGTTCTTTGTAGAGCAATACCAGGCTGTGGTTGGAATGCGAGTCCTCTGGAGATGCAGGAGCGGAAGAAGAATCAAAAGCAACACTTAGCACAGGATTTTTTAGAGGAAAGGCAATGGCCTAGGCTTCAGACATGGCAGGGAAGCATCTCACCCTTGACAAATAATACTAGGCTTAATTCAGAACAGATGGCAGCAGCCTTGCTCAAGAAGACTGCTGAGTCAGGCATCGGTGCAGTCTATTTTGGATAGGACTGCCCTTCCTTTGAAGAGACAGGTCTGTGTTTTGCTTCTGGGCAACTATATGGTGGCCATGGACAAAAGTGCTTTTGCATAGCTGACACTGGACAGCCAGCTGTGCCTGTTCCTGGAGAGTCCAGTCCTTGCCATAGCTGCATGTGCAATTGATGAGATCAACATTGACATACTTTGAGTTTTAACCAGAGTTGTGGGTTTTAGAACATGTCTGCCTCTGTTATACCAGCTTCCAGTTCACTTCCACGGCCAGGTCAAAGGTCTGGTTGTTACCTAGAAAAATCTGATCTGCATGCAGCTAGGATGCTGGGGCTGCAACCCCATCACCATTTTCCTGAAAGTAAGTCCCACTGAATTAGGTCACGCCTAGATGTGCACTGTTATGGGACCATCTCTTTAGGTCTGTTGTGAGGGGTCCTATCCTGCTGCCATCAGAGTTGCAGGTGGTGAATATTCACCAGGGCTACAGATACACTAAGTTATGAAGTGAACACAGCCCCTGAACATCTTAAAATGCGGATGACGTGATGATTCCTGAAGTTTGTAGGATCTCCTCCAATTAGACCAAAACTCTACTGGAAGCACATAGGTAAGCTAAGGATAGTGTCTTTACCCCCTCCCTGCGTCTTACTTTAGCGATCTGTGATTCAGTAAGCTGTTTATCTTGTGCATGAAACGATCTGTAAATACGGATCCTCCAACTAAGACGAAGCACTGTTTGAAGGAAAGTGTAGCGGCTCTTAGTGACAGACAGGCCTCTCTCTCACACTGGGCGTTTGCTGGCCTGCTACCCAGCTCAGCACTGTTGAGGTCACTGCAGACACATCCTTGTTGCACACAATGGCCAAACCGAAGAGAGCTGACATTTGTTTGAGTCAGACCCAGCAAGAGACAGAGATAGATGGTTGGTACACTGCTAATTGGAAGTTCTCACGGACTCCTGATGCTGCCCAGAGAAGAGTGCTCAGCAGTGCCTGCTTTTCCTGGCATTGACTCATCTGCAGAACCCTTTCTCTCCCCCTCTGGCAGCTGATGAAGCCTTGACTCACCAGCATGATTCAGTTCCTCACTGGCTGTGGCTTGCTCTCCCCTTTTGCCGTGGCCCTACAGGCTTCTGCCCTTGGTTTGTGCTCCACCTTGTTCCCAGCTACATCATGTACATGTTGCTTGTTACATAGAACAGCCCCTCTCAGGCCCCAGAGGCCAAAAGGGGACAAGTGGAGATTAATTTTAAGCTGATTTCTGCAACCGGTTAGTGAAATGCTGAGAAGATTCTTTTACATCATCACTCCCAGCTGCTGGCAAAGTCACATGATGCCGGGCCTACCAGAAAGGGAGGTGGGATTAAAATGTCACTGTCAGATCAAAGATGTGGGGATTGACAGATACCCAAGAGACAGTGCTCTCATCAGGGCTCCTCTGCCTGTGTCTTCCTGCTGATGAATCGGGTGGCCCCACCCAACCTGCAAGCCAAGACAGGTTGTGGCAAAATTGCAGAGTTAAAATACGGAGACAGAAAGAGTGTAAGCCTGAGAGCTTCCTGCTTCTTCTTGAGGGTTCCTGGTGTTGAAATCCTGGAAGGTGAAGCTAACCTCATGTATTGCAGCATGGGTGTTTCTGGTAGACCCCCCCCCCCAATAATAAATTAAATTGATCTGTCTCAAAGCCATATGAAGGTTATGGCAACTCTTCCCCTCCTCGCAATTCCTCAGCCAGAGGTGCACAAATTGGGTGTGCTGCCATGCTCTGCTGCAATTAAGCAGTTTCTTCCAACATCGGCTCCAGTACCAGAGCTGGGCAAGGGAAAAAATAAAAACTGTGTAAAGCAACAGAGAATAGTAAGAGACGGTGGGCAGGCATCACTCTCCTCCCCATGTAGACTACTTTTAATATACAAAGTAGATCATATGTATCAGGATGTGGGCTGTGTAGGCAAATGGGACGAACACATGTTGAACAAAAACACAGTGTCTTTGAATGTCTTGTTTTACCCTCAGGGAGATGCAAGTGTCACTTTCCACCAGCTAAAGGGGGTTTAAAGACTGGCCCAGGGTGATATTAGTAAAGGAAGTGGTTGCCAGATTCTTTCTCAGTGAACGAAGGTGGTGTCTCTGTGGAATAAGAGCAGAGGAAGTGGCAGCTGCAGTGTTCCATTTTTAATCACCGACCACAGGAAGTGCTGTCTCCTGAGAGCCATGCCCTGCTGACACTCAGGATCATCGATCGGGTCATGTGCAAGCAGCCCAGCTGATTCTCTCTGACCTGCATATGCTGATCTGACTCTTCCTGTTTCTTCCCAGTCTCGCTCATAGGCATTGACCTCATGTCATCTCTAAGCAAACTCAGCCCATATCTGCCTTCCCTTCCCAGAACAACGCAGCCTTTTCATTCTTCTGTTCCTGGCAGACCTGCTACCTCTGCTGTGATTCAGCACCAGCTCTCGAGAACCAGCACTGTGGCTCTGGGTTGGGTCTTGGCAGGCGTGGTCTCAGCCTGGGATCTTGGGCATGACTCATTCTGCAGAACTGGCAAAGAGCTGCCCAGGTGACCCTTGCCAAGCATGTGAGTTGCATATTTGGAGAAGGGACATGCATAGCCCCTTCAGTGTCAGCCACAGGGCAGCAGGAAGAGCACTGAATGGCACACCAGGAATGTGCTTTCTCATGCACGTTCTCTTTCTATTGGTGTGTAGTGCTTTTCTGCAGCCTCAGCATGTCAGCATACAACATGAGCCTGAACAAAGAGGAGAGAAAAAGCATGAAAGAGCAGGGCAGGTCTGGCAGGGGGAGAGAAATTCACAGCACCAGAGGCTTTGTAGAGACTTTCCCAGATAAGCAAGGGTTTGTCTCTGGACCAGAGAAGGGGTGTCAGTATGAAAGTGTATTGATTTGTGGGAAAGATATGATGGAGAAAGCAGATTGTAAACTAACAGGATATGAAAAGAAACGGAAAAATAGCAAACTCTGAACTCCTGCACACTTTCCCCACATTACACAAGCAGGTGATATAGCCTACAACTGCAACTGGGAGAATCACAAGCACTGACAAAGAGTGAACATCTCAAGTTAATCTCAACAACCTGTGATGGGACAGGGGAAGGAAGATTTTATCTGTGTGGGGGCATACACATATATACACGGGGGGGGGAGAGAGCTGCCGAATGGCATTCATGTTGCCTGCTGAGGGCCAGAAGTGATGTCATTAAACAACTCATAACCAAAAATAAGCACTTTTTCTCACTTTGGAATTCATTAACTGCAAATGACAGAAGAGAAAACACACAAATCTTTATCATATTTCAAGATATGAGAGAACCCAATTTTCATGGGGGCTGCCCTTTTAGCAGTAACACCTTAGCACTGCTCAGCAGCTGAGAGCCTGAGTGCCAGATAAAAAGCTTCAGCAGGCCGTATCCGGCCCCCGGGCCTTATGTTTGACACCCCTGTGCTAGTTGTTAGTGGTATACAAGATTTGTACCTTCAAGTGGAGTGTTTCCAGGTACTATTGCCAAAAGATGTTGAACTTTGAACTTTAGTATTTCAGAGACTAAATATGTATAGCGAAAATTATAATATGTAACAATATATACTAGATAACATGTCTGTAACACAACATATTTACATATGGGCTTAGAAGAACATCCAAACATTGGGGAGGCTGCGTGTAGTCTCCCTGTTGCTCAGAACGCCCTCCAGAGGAGAGCAGAGCTACCCTTGGCTCTGGAGAGTCCTGTTTGAGCCATGTATGGTTCAGCATAGGTCTAGGGGACCCACATTGAGCCAGATCCAGAGATGAAAAATCTGCCGATAAACAGGCTCAATCTATATAATATATATATGTAACACACTCAAATTGTATACATGTAAAAAGGTTCCGTATACATGTAAAAAGGTTTTTTTAAGATAAAAAATACATTTATCATTTCTTTCTCACTTGAAACAATATCATCTCCTTTTATAGACTCAATGACAAAACAGTTTCACCCAGACATCGACTTTTGTCCTGCCACTGGAGTAAGATGGAATGTGGGAAGAGAGAGTGAGGCTGACTATGTGCACACCTCCCTCACTGTAATCCAATTCATGCGCAAGTCTTGACATCCCCCCCAACTTTTATAAACTTTAAAGTCCTGTGGCGATGGGTAAGCGATGAAGCAGTAGGTGTGGATACACTGGGAGCTGTAGCTGCGGACCTGCACAGGCGGCTCAGGTCTAATGGTAGTCTTCTTGCTGACTGAAGCAACAGCTGGATTCGGTGTCTACCTGAGTGACTGAGTAGCCCTCTTTAGGACCGCTGCTCACCTCCATAGCAGAGGAAGGGGCTAGAAAAAGTGCCCTAAACATTGTTTGCTTCACAGAACCCTGGCCAGCTTACCGCGGCTGGAGAGGATCCCATTTCACGCAGTTGAACAACAAAACTTCCAAACGCAAGGTGACACCACTCACTATTGGCACATGGAACATTTGCACGCTTCAAGATAACCCCTCAGCAGAGCGACCAGAAAGAAGAACAGCCCTGGTTGCTAGAGGAGCTCGCAAGATATAACATCAATATTGCGGCCCTGTGTGAAACTCATCTAGCCAACCAAGGTCAGCTTACAGAAACAGGAGGCGGTTACACATTCTTCTGGTGTGGACGTAGCAGCAACGAACATCGTGAATCTGGAGTTGGCTTTGCGGTCAAGAATTATCTTGTCCACAAACTTGCCAGTCTTCCCAAGGATGTGAACGACCGACTTATGACACTGCATCTCCCACTACAGGGAGGAAAGCAAGCCACACTGACCAGCGCCTACGCACCCACAATGACGAATCCGGGTGACATAAAGGACAAGTTTTATGAAGATCTCGATGCCCTACTCTCATCCGTGAAGCGTACCAACAGGCTGATTCTGCTTGGTGATTTCAGTGCGGGAGTAGGATTCAATCACTCTGCCTGGGATGGGGTCATTGGAAAAAATGGAATCGGCAAATGTAACAGCAGTGGCCTACTACTACTGAAGACATGTGCGGCTCACGATCTGATCATTACCAATACCATCTTCTGCCTGCCCGCTCGCAAGAAGACATCCTGGATGCATCCATACTCCAAGCACTGGCATCTTATTGATTATGTCATTGTGTGGAGGAAGGACAGACAGGATGTAAGGGTGACGAAGGCCATGCTGAGTGCTGAATGTTGGACTGACCACAGACTTATCAACTCCAAATTAAGCCTTCGCATCAAGCCAAAGAGACGTCTGCAGGGAAACAAAACTGTGATGAAAAAGATCAACGTCAGTAAACTGAGGAATCCCATCACAGCAGCCTCACTAGCAGAAGAACTTGACAACCATCTCTCGGAGCTGCAATTAGAGGAAAATGCTGAGAAGGACTGGGAATGCTTCCAGGACATTGTGCACTCTTCTGCACTAAAGGTTCTTGGACCCTCATGCAGGAAACAGCAGGGCTAACCAGTCTGATGATTAGGACTAACTTAGGACTAACTAACCTGATGATGATGAAGAGATCAAGGTCCTACTTGCTGAAAAGCACCACCTTCACCATGCTCATCAGAATGACATGTCGCCAACAACTAAGAAAAAGATCTTCAACAACATTCGCAGGACCATACAGAGCAAGCTCCGCAAGATGCAGGACTCATGGTTGAGTGCCAAAGCAGATGAAATCCAGAAGTTTGCTGATAGAAACGATGCCAAACAGTTCTATGAAGCTCTCAGATCCTTGTATGGACCTCAGCCCTCAGGGAGCTCCCCTCTACTGGACTCAGATGGTGTAACTCTCATAACTGAGAAGACCCTGATTCTACAGCGTTGGGCTGAGCACTTTCAATCCGTACTGAACCGTCCATCCTACATCAATAACGGGGCAATTGACAGAATGCCCCAGGCGGATATCAACTACAGCCTGGATGTCCCACCATCAGAGACTGAAACCCTGCAGGCCATTAGCCAGTTGTCCAGTGGCAAGGCCCCAGGATCTGACGCGACCCCAGTGGAAGTTTAAAAAGATGGTGGTGCAGTGCTTGTCGATAAACTCACTCAGCTGTTCCAGTCTTTCTGGAATCGATCCATCCCTCAGGAACCAAAAGATGTGTCCATTGTACACCTCTACAGGAGGAAAGGAAATTGACAATTCTGCAATAATTACAGAGGAATATCACTGCTCTCCATCGCAGGCAAGATCCTTGCACTAGTGTTGCTGAATCGCCTAATTGACCACCTGGAACAGGGTCTACTACCCAAGACACAGTGTGGCTTCCGTAAAGGGCGTGGCACTGCAGACATGATCTTCACAGCCCGACAGCTCCAAGAGAAGTGTCAAGAGCAGAATTGTGAACTTTTTTCCTCAGATTTGGGGATTTTTTTTGGTTTTTTATGAAAATGAGAAGTGCAGAAAGTGATATTATATGTTTTTGTTTTGTTATCACTGTTTCTCGCACCTCTAATTATAAGCCCCTCTGGAAAACAAGGTTTCCACAGTTCACGTGGGACATTCCAGTCAGCAGACCCCCAGGCAAGCAACTTGTTCACACACTTTGCTCTCTCTCCCCACAGAGCTACTCTCTTACATGATAAAATCCAAGGTTATCAGTCTGCATCTATCATGGAGGGTACATAAACCCTCTTTTTCCTGGCCTAAAGCCAGTTTCTAGCTATTGGAGATTAGGATGAACCCTGCATGGGTGACAGATTTTAATATGGCATTTACTGTGCCACCTCCGGAGCAGCTGATGCCCAATGTTATTAGATGCGTCAGAAAGGCATGAGACCATTAAGTGCCTGATTAATCCTTGGATGGTCACTCACTATCAAGAAGCCCTCTTTTTCCTGTGTCTCGAGGGCACCCTGGAATTCATGTTTCTTCTACTCAGCTGCAAAATGAAAACATTCAGGTCCTTCCAAAATACCACTGTCCTTTCCCAAGAATGCAGGTGTGCAGAGGCAGGTGGTTTTTTATGTCCGCACACGTGTGGGTCAAGCATCTTTCACTGCTGCTTTCATAAAGGAGTGAGAACAGTGCTGACTCCAAGGGGCTTCTTTGGGAGAGGGCTTGGGCAAGATGTCCTGCTAATACTAAAGCCTTCCTACTCTTTCTCCTCACTGCTGTACTAATGTGCACATCTACCCAGAGGGAAAAGGGCAGATCAGTGAAACCTACTGCTGTTCCTTGTCCTCTCTTGTCACCCTTGTCACTCTTCCCATGCTCAGAAAGGGCAAGTGAATGAGCAGGAGCAGCAGCATTGCAGGGGTCCAGGAGAGGAGTGGGTTCCATACTGGGATGTGGGTCTCAGTAAGAGCTTGAGGATGCTGACACCTGATGCTAGCCTTGCATGTGAATACTGGTACTCATTGTTACCAGGTTAGAGGTACTCAAAACCATCAACGTTGCTGAGATGTGGCCTGGTGATACCATAAGCAGCCTACTGATCCTTGGAAAAATGAGTAAAAAATTTTCCCAGAGTTTTGGTGGTGAGCTCTGACTGAAGCTCATTCCTGGGGATTGTTCTTTTCCAGCATGATATAATCTTCAGAAGTTCTGGATGCCTGTGAATGTCTCCAGGGTTGCTTTCAGGAGTCACCTGAAGATGGATGCTGATTCTAGGAGAGTCCAGATCAGTTCTGGAGAAAGAGAATCTGGAAGAAGGAGAAGATGGAGAAAGAGAATAATTTCTATTTTTATTTTTCATTTTTGCAAACTGGCAAACTGTGTGCACATGGGATCATGCACAAGGCCCAGAAGACAGTTTCAGGGGGAGTTAATGACCCACATCCTACTGGGCTTGTTTTGTGGTTATTAATATTATGCCAGGCTGCATGATTGTATACACACAGAACAACCGATGCCTGTGCCAAATGCCATAAGATTTACTACATGGCCTGAGAAGCCTCATATCCCTCCTCAAAGGGAACAGAAATGCCTGGCAACAGATGCACTTGAGGGGTTTGAAAATAAGCTGGGGAGGAAAGCATTGCTGGCTGGGTGTCTCTGGCTGACAGAAACCATTTGCTGACATGAAAGGACATTATTAACCCTCCCTGTGCAAACCCTCTCCAATGAGCTGGCGATCTTCTAGAAGCAGATGATTAAACCCCATTTAGTACTTAGGCAGCTATTGTGAAGTGTCATCTGACCAGAACATAGCAACCACGTCCCTGGAACAATTCCATGCTTACAAGTAGTTGTCTATATTAAATGCATTTTTAAAAAAATGATGGTCAATTTTCAGAATACATAATTTCATAGAGAAGACAAAAAATAATCAAGAAGGAAAAGTGTACACATACACTAGCTGGTTGGCAACTTTCAGTCTTGAAAGGCTATGGTATAAGCCTACAGCACCCGGTATTTCCAAGCGGTCTCCCATCCAAGTACTAACCAGACTTGACCCTGCTTAGCTTCCGAGATCAGGCATGTGCAGGGTAACAGTTGTTGTAATGGTGAATTTAACATAATAGCAAGAATAAGCAGAAAGGCCGGGAAGCAAAGGATATATGGGACAGTGGGGGCTTCAGAGCACCAGTTGGGTATCACCACACACTTTCCTAGAATCACCAGCCAGCCTGACCAGCATTTGCAGTAGACAGAAAAATGTATTTCAGTTTGGCATAACCAGTGGCCAGCACTTCACCCCCATGATGAACCTCCTCCTATACAGTGGGCGGGCAACGTCCTAGGCAGTGGGCAAGGTGATGCACCATTGCATTGCCCCTACTGGTTTTTTGGCTATAACTTTTGATCGAATAGAGCTATTTCAACATGGGTTGTTTGCATTCCGCATGAAATTACACATCAAATGATATATAACATGAATGGTATTATTCAAAAATACCAAGATTTTAAAAGTTTTGGTCAGTAGTGGTGTCACCCCCTCTGTGCGCGTCACCTGGTGTGGTCTGCACCCCCCACACCCCCTAGCGACACCATTGGGCGTTACCCACTTTTCATTTTCAACCACGTTTCCAAGACCAACTAACAACTGTTAATGGAAAGTCAGTGCGCTGGTTTGGTTGCCAGCTGTGCTTGCCCCTATAGACTCTGAGGCAGAGACAGAGAGAGACGGGATACAGCAGCTGCACTCACACCTTGTTCCTCCCTGCTGCCCTTTGCCCATCTCTCTTCTCATTGGCTGCAACCAATAGAACTCCATTTTTACCCCACAACAGGGAAGGGGGAAATAGCCTGGGTAGAGCAGCCATGGGAGGCACAGCCGCTGTATCAGCAGCTTTGCAGCTTTTAAAGAGACAGGCCTGATCTTCATGTTAACAGGTGGAAATCCTTTTCAAACACGGCATGTTAAACAGTAAAGCCCATCACTCTGCTTCTTCTAAAGAGTAGTCAAAGTTCGCAGTGGGTGCTTTTTACATTTCCCATATTTAACTGTAGAACAATAAGGCATAAATAGTAGGAATTAATTAGCAGAAAGTGGTGGCCCAGGTGGTTACTGGAGCTAGGCGATTTGACTCTGTCGGACCGCTGCTTCAGCACTGGTTGCCCATTCATTTCTGGGCCCAATTCAAGGTGCTGGCATTGACCTTTAAGCCCTTCAGTGTTTGGGTCCAGGGACCTCCTTCTGAGGGACCTCCTTCTTCCATACATTCCAGCCTGCCCTCTTAGGTCATCTGAAGGGACTCTACTATGGTTGGTGAAGGCATTTGGAAATCACATTTTCACAACGATAGTTTTACAGGCCTTCTCTAAAGGACCAGGCTTTTCTCTGTTTTTAAATATGAGTGTTCCGATTCCCATAGGTCCATTTCGTTTGGTCTTGCTTAAAGTTATGATTGTGCCTATGAAGATGTCTGGGCCCACCTACCAAGCCCATTCTTGGAAAGAAATAGGATAGTGAGACAGGGGGAAGCATTTTGAGATGGGGTGTTGTTGAGCATGGTTTGCCTCATGGATTCCTGGCCCCAATGAATATGCACGATCCTGGAAATTCCTGTCAACCTTGCTCAGCCTTCCCTGCAGCTGCCTCTCCCATTCCCCACCTTCCCACTTGCTACCATAGCTTCTGCAAACCATGGCACTGCTGCCCTACTCAGAAACACTCTGAGTCAGGGACTGACCATAAAGTATGCCACACATCAAGATGGGAAGGGAGTAGCTAAGTTAAAACAAAAGCAGGACTGAAGATTGGCAAAGTGTGACAGAGTGATGGTGATGATGAAAAAGGCCTTATAAGATGTAACATACTTTGACATAAGGTGTGACTCTATCTTAAGCTGAACCTCATTTCAAATCTGCCAGCCAGCAGAGAAGAGTAGAGCTGAATGGTCACTATAATATGAATGGAGATGCTCACTTTCCAACTCCTTCAAGTGGACAATGGCTGCCTGAGGAAACATTAAGCTATGTGCAGCATTTGAATGTTACTGCCCAGGTAGCTAGTCTCAACCCTGATCTCATCAAGTCATTTGAGACATACAACTGTGCTTGTTCTCAGGAATCATTCCCAGAGTGGCTTGTTTCAGCTTATTTCATTGTTATCAGCACAAAACTCTCCACAACAGTGCGGACGGATGTGTCGTATTGTATGGTCATGCATACAGAAAAATGCACTTCTCAAAGAACATGTTTTAGAGCAGTGCTCTTCAGCCTGTGGATCACAACCCAACATGGTCATGAAGCCTCATTGCAGGTCAGAGGTCACTGCAACCTTTCAAAGCCTGCACAAGAGAGGGCTTGCATTCAATCCAATTATGGTACTGCCTTATCAAAACTGAGTTCTTGATATAATCCTGCACAGACTTATCCACCTTGCTCTCCTTGCCCAGAATGGTTCTGACAGCGAGAGGGAGGGACAGCTTACATGGAACGTTCAGGCACCCTGCTAAACTCAGCGCTGTGTCCCCACTCTGGGAATGCCACTTTATTGGACAGAGGCTATAATTATGATTTAAAGCAATTGGTTGACATTTGGGTAGGCCAGGTGGGGCACTGGCTGACCCCCTAAGCCCTAAGTACAGTGGAAGTGTGCCACATGGGGGGCCCAGTGCATGAGTATACCCCATGGTTCTTGCCCAGCAATCTGGTGCCAGCACTGGCATTAGTGCTAGTTTCCAAAATGGGTACAGAATGTATAAGTAGACAAGCTATGGCCGCAGCCACTGTGCCTTGTTGTGCTTCAAACCTTTGGACTAGTTCCTCTTTGTGCACAGCAGTGCAAAGTCCTTGGATCAGTCAGAGTTGAAGTTGGTAAGACACAAAGGACACTTATCATAGCTGTGGCCATAATAATAGAAACAGGCTGCATATGTGTGTCACTGCTGCTGGAGAGGAGCTTGTGCTGATCATGGGGCCCAAAGGCTGCAAGGGACTAGGAGGAATCCATGCCTACTGGCAGACCCTTCCCAACAACATGATAAAAACTATCCAATCCATATGCCATGGATTGAATTGCCTGAATCCATTTCAGTAGAGGGAGATAGGACCATCTTCCCAATGAAGGTGGGATGCTTTTGTCGTGAATCCCATTGATGCCAAGATATGTAGTAAGAATCTGATCAGCCCTGTGTGTTTGTGCACCCACCTTTTTCCTGCAAAATAATCTACAATTGAGCCTTTGAATGCTCCTAGCTATCATTCTCAGGGGAAGGGAGGCTATGCTGGTCTGGGCAGGGGAGCATGTATACTGAACTTTGCTATTCTTGGCACAGCAAAGCTATTTTTGCTGCATGCTTCATTTTTCTTTTGTGTGCACAAACATCCAGGGAATGCATTACTGGTCTGTGGATTTTTTCCCCCCTCTAGCAGGGCTCCTATGTCTTGAACAGATTCAGTAGAGGCTGGTGTTTAGCAGCTGAAGCATTTCCCATCACTTCACCTCTGGAATACAGGAGTCATTCCAGAAAAGAAGTTGGTAACTCCACTAGAGGAACTGTCTTTGAAGAAAATGCCAGAAAATTTTCTGTATAGCTGATGGAGTCAGTTACAGGTACAGCCCCATCACCTCAGCAGTATGAAGAATGCTTACTTGGCAGTGTACTTGGTTAAAATGGGGGGGGGGGGGTCGGGTCGGTAGCCTGGGAAGCTGTCGCCGCCAGGGCACTAGCACAACCACAACATATAAGTATTGAAGACAAACTCTACTGGATCAGATCAGCAGGGCTCTGTCCAACACAACTTTTGTAGCAACAGGGACAGCTTCACAAACTGGGGGGAGGAAGGAGGAGACCCTGTTGCGTGTGCTTGTGGAATTTCAGAAAGATGGATTCTGAAGCAGCATGTTCTCAAAGGTTTGCGGGACAAAAGCCCTGGAGGACTTTGCAGGTAAGGATGAGCATATTGAATCTGGTCCAGAAACGAATGGAAAGTTAGTGCTCTCTCGCTCTCTCTCTCTCTCTCTCTCTCTCTCTCTCTCTCTCTCTCACTTTGTGTGTGTAAAGCTTCCATATTTTGCTTATTCTAAATCCTCAGAAAACTTGGCAGCAATTTGTGGTGAAGCAGAATATATAATTCCATGAAAACAGTTGGTAATAAATCTCAGCACTGGTAATCTGTGGCTTGAGAGAGCTTGGTTATGTGCCCAGATGCTGCTGCTTTTATTGAGCGGGTTCATATCCTAGCCTAGCCCAGTTCAACTCTGGGCTCCAGCACTGGGATTCATGTTCAAGGAAAATGCCTGGAGCTGTGCAGGTCCAACCAGAGTGGAATAACTGAACGTTCTTCTCTGTACAACAGGATTTGCCGTGTGTCATTCCAGGAGCTGCATTTGGACAGAACATGATGAAAGGCTGCATTTCCATGAAAAGGTCTCAGTTTGGGGCAGGAGTCTATGAAATGCAGGAAGCTCACTGCAGGCTTGGTTGGAAGGGAAGTAGGCGGTGGGTGGGGCCCATTCAGCACCCTCTCTCAGGCTTGCCTAGGTTTGCTTTTTTCACAAGAGGTGTGCTGTGCTCATCAGCCCTGCAGCAACCTCAACTGGGTGTGTCCTACCTGCTCTGTACCAAGTTGAGTCAGCAGCTACTGCTGCAGAAGGCTAATCCTCATTAACCCCCTAGGTGCCGGTGTGTCTAATGGCTCCGGCTAGAATGCGAGCCTGCAGTACAGTGCATTTACTGTGCTGTGTAAACCCCACAGACCTCACACATTCATTTCTGGGGGAGAAATGTAGTTGGGAAGGGGGAACCTGCCTTCTGTGTGTGTGGACTGACCCATGAGAGGGGCAGACTTGTGTCTTCCAAAATGGATTGCACCCAATCACCTCAGTGGAATACTTGGGTTGGGTGAAATGTTAAAATGCCAAAGAGACAAACACGGATGGGGGAGTGCTGAACCCCCTGCCACTCTTTCTTCTGGAATTAGAAGGAGGGAAAAGGTGCCTGAAGAAAGGTGCTGTGGAGGAAAAGATGGCAGGTAGAGACAGGCTCAGCTCTGCCCTACCCTCCACATGCCCCTTTGGTGTTTTAAATCACAGCATTTCATCCATAGGATTGGGGCAGACCAGCATTCAAGAGCACAAGTCCATCTGCTGCTGCCAGCAGGCAGCCAGAGGCCCTGATGCTCCCCCTGTCTGCCATGTGATTGTTCACTAAGAGCTACATTGCTACCAACTGTGAAAGGTTTGCCCTTCCTTTGGAACATAACCCAAAGAGTGCATTCCTGTTCAAAGGGCCTTGGGAACCAGACCAACAGGTAGCAGGCAAGTCAACAGCTCACTGCTTCCTGGGAATGAGTCAGATGGAGCTGATCCCTAAATCTCCACCCCAGTTTCCTGTGATCAAGTGAAAGGTCCAAACAGCAGCAATAATGTGTCACACCTTTATGAAGATCAGCTAAGATGCTCCAAGCAGTGAGCTACTGCACCAAGTGTTTAGGCTGTCTCCACAAAATGATAGTACAATATACCAGTTAGTCTCTGATCTAGTTCACATTAAGGAGGTAAACTTGCACCTGAGCTGTGCCACTTCATACTGCAAGGAAGGAGCTGATCAAAGGCTCTGCCATGCAAACAAACAAATAAAAATCCAGAAGGTCTCAGAGAAAAAGAGTTCTAGCCTCTCCTTCTTCCTTGTAGCTAGCTTTCTCTTTGCAAGGATTCTTCTTTTTTCCTCCAGAAAAGCATGTGTGAGCCCCTCCTCACCTACTCTCCGATGTGGTGCAGCTCAGACATTGTTTTGATCCCACCTCACTGAGAACAAAGTCCGAGACTAACGGGGTTACTGAACCTCTGGAGAAAGGTGGGACAGATGGTGTTTAAAATAAAGAAATAAAATGCTGTTGCATAAGCTTTCAGAAATGGCAAAACCACAACGTGCATGTAGAAGATTCATGCCATAGGAAACCACTTAGTATGGCTCTGCACATTCATTACACTCTTTCCTACGTAGACATAACCCCTGTATTGGGAAGAGTGTGTTCACTGGAACATCTGAAGCACACAGCAAGCACTTTTTTCCACTCCAAGTACTGTATGCTAATTAGTAGCTGATACAGGAGCTGCCTGATCCATGTACTGAGGGCCAAAAATTAATAACATAATTGGCTGATAAATTATGGAAATGAGGCTGATGTTTAGTGGTTGATCAAATGCACTTGGCAGGCCTTGAGACTGGCCAGGAAATGCCATGAATTTCTGACATTCCCATTGGCCTCCAGGAATCAGTGCAGACCAATGGTACGATTAATTTTCTAATATTGACCACATTGTTTCCTCACAAAACAAACACAGACAGAGGCCTTTCAAAGGTGCCTATGTGGAAGGTGCTTTTGGCAGATGCCCCTTGCTATCTAAATACCAGCCTCTCCATGCAACCTGCATGCTTGATTGTGCAACCTGTCTAACCAGGTGACATCACAGGTTCCACTGCCTGGGCCAACCCCGGAACCCTCAAATCCAGTGCATTAGGGAGACCAGAAAGCCAGAGCACACCGCCTACAAGCAATGAAAGACTGTGCACTTACAAAATGTCACTGAATGTTTGAGCAATGGTTGAGGAAAGGGGTGGAGTTGTGCTGGTCTCAATCAGAAGCTCCTTTACAAATTATATCTAATAGGTGTCTGCAACATTTACGCAACCACAAATCACCAACGTATGCAAAACCACGGAGTGCGGTATCTGGGAGGCATATCATCCAAAGGATCTGTGCCTTTGCCTTCACAGTCCCCCTCTTACTAAAGCACAACCTGGGTGAAATGTATGTGCTCTCTGCCCTTCAAACAGGAAACACATGCACATTACATTCATTTAAAAAATGATTGTGCAGAAAGACCTTTGGAGAGATCGCCTGCCCTTGTTTCTGCCAGAGGGTGCTTGGCTCCTGCCTGCCCAGGAGAATCTGATTGAAGTTCTGGTCTGTGCAAGTCAGCATCGCCACCTGCTGTTCATATGATACTCTTGCAGAGCTAGCTATTGAACAACATGATATGCTGGTCTCTTGGCCATTGATTTGTAATTTATGCTGTGGACAGGAAGCAGGGGGCCCATGCCTTGTTTTCCTGGAATCATTATACTGTTCGTTATTCCCACGGTAAATATGTTTCTGTTCTTTTCCCTGCACATTTCTTTTTTATGCACTGCTGACTAGCCGCACTTCATCAGGGCTGTCTAACCCATGATTCTCCCTTGTGGTGATTTTTTTTCAGAACAGTGTGCTCTGTTCTCTCTGTTCACGCTTTCCCACCCACTCCTCTGATTTTAATTTTCCTTACATATGTCTTCATTGCTTTCCTTGTGGATCTTCATGTCTTCTTTCTGAGTCTTTTGTGGCTGATATTCTTCCTGAAATTCAGGATGTTCAGACCAGAAGTGTGTAGTTTTTTCTTGGCTCCCCCCCCCCCACAAGGTGGTGAATTGATATACATATTCTCACCCATAGGTTATTTTAGATCCTCATCTCCAGTACCATGTAGTTGTGTAGTGGTATTGCATAGTTTGTGCATGAATGTGTGCAGGGGTTCCTTTGTCCCCTATTCTTTCCCATCCATAGTCATCTCTCCCACTACTCCCCACCTGCTGCAGTGGCAGGAATACAGGTGTGAATGTGGGAAGCCCAAGTCCCAATACCCACACAAACTCACCTGGTTGCCCTTAGGTGGGTCATCACTGCTCAGTTTAGCCTACTTATTAGGCTTATTTTAAGCTTCATTGCTGCTCTAATCTTTTTGAAGATGGAAAGCAGACAACTAAATTGATTGGCATACTTTTTGGTGCACAGAATGACATCTCACCCAGTTCTGCTTGCACCTCCTGCAACTTCCCCAATCAATGTTTATTTTCCCAGAGTTTTTGTTCCTCCTTCTAGAGAGGCTCTGCACTCCCCGTTTCTTATGAAAGAGCACATGTTGTTCTTTGAGTCAACTCCTGTCAGCATGGCTATCACTAACTCCCCATTGTAGGGTTATCCTCATGCCCCTTTTATCTTGGGGGGAAGATAAAGCACAACTGGTGTATGGACCTTTTACTGGCATCTTTTTGTGAGAACAATGGTGACTGTATTCCAGTACTTCATGGAATCCCCTCTCCAGCCACTAAGGGCTGCTGGTTTTCCATCTGTGAATATATCAAGCTGCCTTAAATGGACTCTTGCTCTGTCTAGCCTAATAATGTTTACTTGGACTGGCAAAAGAGCTCTAAGGTCCCAAGAAGAGGATTTCTCCTATCATCTCCTGCCTGATCCTTTACCTGGAGGTGTTGGGGGTGCATTTTGAACCTTCTGCATCTAACAGCCCAATCCTATGCTTTCCCCCACCACAGCATGCAGCTATGCAAAATCAGGGCTAGGGGCAGTTGGGAGGCTTGGGAGGGGAAAGGGAAAACATTTTCCTTTATGCATCCTTAAGCCCCTTGAGTGCCAGTGGGTCTCCTTGGACCTGCACCAGCTCTTTTGCTGGCACATGTTCAAGGAGACAAAGGGGGCTTATCAGCTCACTCTAGAGGTAATAGCACCTGGCACAAGGCACCTGTGCCAGGTGTCAGCTCCTCCTGCCCCTAACACACCCTCTTCCGTCCCCCCTATCTGCCCTGATCCTCCCACTCCCACCTCATTCTGCACACCCCACCTTCTTACAGGTGTCAGTGGGACTCCCCACTGTGCGTGGGGTTCTCCCTACCATCTGTGACAGTGATCCAGACGCACATGGCCCCAAGAGCTTCCAGAGAATCTTTTAACTGTTCAGGAAATGTGCATCATTCTTACAATGTTCTTGAGGACATGGCTGAATATGTTCTTAAAACTAAAAGATGCTGTGTTGTTCTGTAGACTGACAGTTTTGCTCGCAGGTTTTTAATCAGATCTAGTTGACCTTTTCACACAACTCAGACTGGATAGGCATAATATGCTATGAGTGTTGACCCATCCATGAGGCTGACAGTGTTTTGGTGCCATTCTTACCAATATATAATGAAATTCAGGTTAGTCACTTCCACATCATGATTGACCAGAGCCTGAAACAAAACACTTTATGTTCAGATAAAGAATGTGTATCATGCCCCTGAAATCTGCACAGATCCACCAATGGCAGGTGACAGTGAGTCTGACTCTCCCAAAGGATCACTAGGGCTGGGGGCCAGTAGGGCTACCTGGTCAGCAGAAAGAGGCTGGTATTGTTGGACTTTGTCTTGCAGTGGTCTGCCAGAGTCTTTTTGTCATAGACATTGTGCAAACAGACGGCTTGCCAAGAACACGATTTTCCATGAAAGGTGAAATTGCTGCCACATGTGAGTGTTACTATATTGGTCTCTATGAGTTCAATTACCTCAGATTGCTATTTACAATCAATAGTTTTTGCCACACAGTGAAGTCAGGTTGCCCAACACTGCAGAAAACACACAAAAAGCCCACAGAGGTCACAAAAGCTTAAATCTTTATTGACACAGCAGCTAGAACACATTCAGGGTTTAAATCATGAGTTGGGTTTGGAAGGTAGCATTGTGATTGAGTGGCAGCAAAGGGTGTTCAATATACGCCATTCCTTGCTTCCAGCATATCCAAAGGGCAAGCTGGATTGGACAAGGCCAAATACCATTTTCCAGCAAGCACAGTGCAGGAGGTTCCAGGCAATAACATATCACCCCAAAGCTTTTTGATTTCGCAGTTCACTAAGTCACGCCATAACTCCCCCCTTTTTAAAATCTACTAGCCAAAGAGTGAAAAGTGTCTGATAAAGAAACTCTTAGATTGCCATTAAGTGAGTGAATTATCTTAGAGTATCCTAATGCCATTCAAAAGCAGAAGCCCTGCCATGAGGCTGAATAGGAAGGTGACTTGGTGTCCCAGGCCTTTGGGCTCTGACTAACAAGTGAAGCAGAGCCCTACAAGCATCTTCAGACTTTGCTCTTCAGTACCTTTGCACTCTCCAACTTCTTTTCTTCCCCTCTCCAGCTCGTAATAGAGAACAAGCTGTCTTGGGTTGCTGAGCCATGACCCCAAGAACAGTATTTCCAGGAATCCCCCTTTTAGTACCTAAGGGATTCCTGGGAAAACTGGACCCCGGGGACACAGTGAGGATTGTACTTAGAGCAAGGGAAGACATCTATATTGTCTTTCATATACTCTCAATTTGATGGGACACAACATTTGTATTGAAGAGTCACTGCAACAGGGACCAATCGTATAGTGAATTGCCTCTAAAGTCACCAGTTCCTGTTTTTCCATTGCACTGAAAAGGCCACCACTCTTTGAGTGGGTAATTTCTCAACTTACATTTCCTGGAAGCTGGGGGTTTTCCATTCTGCTCCGCTTTGCTCCTTATGATTGATCTATCTGATATTCCATGATTCTATTGAATTGCTTTGCATACTGGAGACATACCTACCTGGGTTCTCCTGCTCCATGGGGGCCCCAATGAGGAAGAGCTGAGGTTGCCTGTTGCATCTTTCCTCCCTTCCCGAGCTACAGTGCTTCATCTCAGACTCACAACTGACCAGAGATGCAGCACTGCACCTTGGGCTGGAAGACATCGAAGGAGTCCTTGTTGTGTCCATCCAGCAGGCAGTTTCCTCCACAGTCACTGTCAGGAGAAGGTAAAAAATTTGTAGAGAAGGAAGAGAACACAGGATCTGGAGAGTCAGGAGGTTTTCAACATTTTCTACTTTCAAGGAACCCTTTCTACATCAACTCCCCTGCCAAGGAACCTCTGCAAATCTGTCATGATTTCTGGGGCATGTTGTAGGTGACACACACTGTTCACTCACTCCCACTGCTTCTGAAGTCAAACCTGCTGTGGAGGAATTTCATGGGCCTTTTGCTATACTGTGCAAGTCTGCACAGGAATGATTGAAACATGGAAATCTTGTAGGGTTTCTTGTAGGAAAGGAGATGGCAAAAGTTGTTGAGAAAATGTTCAGTTGGCTAAGGATGTATCTATCTAGGTTCTCAAAGGGAGCTCAGGTATGTTTACAGAGAGATGTCATCCCAAGGTAAACCATTTTAGAGAGCCAGTGTGGTGTAGTAGCTAGAATGTTGGACTTACTAGGTGATCTTGGGCCAGTCACTATCTCTTGCCCTGACCTACCTCTGAGGGTTGTTGTGAGCATCACAACAGCGGGACTACATACACCACCCTCAGTGCCTTGAAAGTAGAACAGGACAAAAATGTAATAAAGAGAAACATAAATTTGCATGATGTTCAACCACAGGAGAAATGGAACAGCCTGCCTAAATATTGTGCAGCCCATCCCTTTTAACAGTCTCTGTGTGTGCCTGTTTTCTATTGCAAACAGGCAATCGGTTTGTCTTCCCTTAAAGTGGAAATTTTGTTGTAGAAAGGTAGCTTTTGGGAAGCTGCCAAAGTACTACTTTTAACCTGGATAGTAACCTGTCACTGTATCTTGACAGCACATACACTGCCTTCATGAAGATGATGTAAATTGTGGTTGCATGGTTGAGGTATAGCTAAAGGTTGAAATTAAGTAGTTATATAGTGAGCAGTGTTGTCTCTGGCAGACATTGATTTTTTTTTTTTTAAAGAATAACTATACTTGGCTTTCTGCAAGAATAGATGAAATGTCAGACCTGAGATAGCCAGTCATACCATTGTCTGCTTAGAGATGAACTCCAAATCACCTTAGCTGTTAGGATTCCACAAAAAAGATGTGGTTTAAATATTTCCCAACCTAAGCTCTCACAGCTGTTCCAATGATGTATAAATGAAGCTGTGCTTGGAAGTGATGCTTGATCTATACCCAGAGAAAGAGGATGTGTAAATTCAGATACTGGCCAAATCCAGGACTTGGTTGGGAAATGATGTCATTACTACTGTAAAGCCTGTTCCATCTTTCAGATGTAAGTTATTTGAACCTAAATAGAGCTGTGAGATGGATCCAAGAACAGATAAAATTTGGCTTGTTTTGGGTAGTTTCTGTGGTTTGATGTGTAAACAGTCACTAGGCCAAATAGTCCAGCAGTCAGTTTATGACCTGATTTGCCCAGGTTCTAATGGACAGACACATCTATGTAATAGAAACAGCAATTATACTCTAGCTTGGTCAAGTTCAAACAAGATATTTCTAAAATATTTTCATTTAAATTGGGAGAACCTTTTCTTATTCGTTAAGCTTAACCTCGTAGTTAACTGCTGAGATACCTATAGTAAAAGCTGAATTGTTAAACTAAGATTTCTCTCAGTTTTTAAGCCACACTAGATGATATGGAGAAGGCATATGTTTCTCCATTTGTTATTGTTGTTTTAATAGTATTGGAAAATGCCCTAAATGGGAAGGAACTGGGGAAAAAGGTGGCTTTGAGGGAGATATGTGAAATTTGCAAAATGATTACATTCTATAATCAGCTTAATTGTTTTGATTTATGACTCGCAGGATGTTGGGACATGAGGCTGGAAATACACACTGAACCTAGAAAAGGGGAAGCTACAAAAATCTCATAGTGTCTGTGCATATGCAGGGCCTCCCTTTTTGGTTAGGAAAGGAGAGCAATTGTTTCCTGGCTAAAGCTTACTTTCATCATCATCATCATCATCATCATCATCATCATCATCATCATCACTAATTAGCCCAAATGATTTCAACAGGACCTTGAAGTAACTTACTTTAGCTGAATCATGACCAATGATGTTAAGTTGTAATGGCATTTCTTGTGACATATTTCCTTGTCCATTGCTTGTAGCATTATTTAGCAAACATGTTCCAGTAGAGAGAGAGAGAGAGAGAGAGAGAGAGAGAGAATCTCACGCATTCCTGCCCTGGTCTGCCTTCCTCTCCACTGCCCAATCTGTGCTGGAGAGTATACTTTTTCTTAGAGCCCTATCCTATTCTCCCCCTCCCCTGATGCAGCCACACAAAATGAGCATGCTGTTCCAGTGGGGGGAAGAGGCATGGAGGCATGGATTGGGAAGGGTGGATTGGGAGCTTCAGAGGGGAAAGGGGAATTATTTTCCCTTACCCCTCCATATGCCTCCAACTCTGCAATGGGAGTCCATGGACTTGTGCCAGCTTTGTAGCTAGTTCAAATCCAAGGAGAAGAAAGGGGTGGAAGGCTTGAAAAGAGGGGGCAGGATCTGGAATGCACTATTGCCACCAGATCCACCCCCTCCTGCAGCCTCCCTGCCTCCATTCCTCCACACCCCCATCACTGGCTTACCCCCATCACTGGCTTACCTGGTCTAGTAGCAGGTGAGCAACAGCCATGGAACACTGCTGCCTCTTGCAACAGTGCTGCCAAAATTGCCACTGAGTGTTCTGCGTGCTCCTTTGGAAGTCATTCCACAGCAGACATTTCTGCTGTCATAAATCCCCACCCCCAAACAGGCCAATCCTAGCTAGAGATTGGGCTGTAACTGTAGTTTTATCATTACAAAGAAATAAAAAATTGAGCATGATGAACAGAACCAAGGATTCCTCCCTGCAAGCCATCTGTTATGGTCACCCTTACTGCATGAGGACAGGGCAATATGTCACTGTTGTTGAAACATTGCTTATCCTATTAAAGCATTGCAGAATGCAAAAGATGCAGGGCAGTGATCATGTGGAAGGCTCATCTAGTTTTGTCCCTGTGAAAGTGTCAAGGTCTTCCACAGTATTTGAGATGGCCTGCAATGTCAGCAGAAAGCAGAAGGCTCTTGTAGAAGGATGTGGACATCTGCCTGTCAGGCACTTTCTTCTATGCATACACAACATGAACTACACAACATGCAATCTTTGAAACTCAAGCACCACAAAATTAGCAGGCATGCAATCAAGTTTTAGGTAGAACTAGACCAGGGGTTTACAAACTTTTCAGTACGAGGGCCACATCATATATTTTAAACATTTCCGAGGGCTGAAAAAACAGTTATATAAATAAAGGAATGACTTTAAATGAAAGAATAGGTTTTACTTGGATCTTTTTTGTAATCTGCATGAGATGATTCAGAACAAAAGAGAAAATTACAAAGAAACAATGCTGTGCTTAAACTGAGAAATTATATATAATGAGTAAAAATTATAAGCATAGCAAATGCTTTGACCAAAATCAAGTTGTTGCAGGCTGGATAAAATCTTGTGGCAGTTGGATGTGGCCTCCGGGCCATAGTTTGGAGACCCCTGAACTAGACAATCAACAATGTGCCTTCTCCTGAGGGGAAAAAATGGGTGCCCAGGTTTGCCACTCTTATTGAAGGGCAGGGTTCAGCATGTAGGGGAGCCCTCTCATGTGGCTGAAGGACACTGAGAGGAGTGAGGACTCCATGCTTTGGTTTAGTGATCCTGTGCTGCTGGATAAAGAGTTGAGCAAGAGCGCAAGCAGTGACATTACCAGGCAAAAACTAACATCCTGTGTGATCCCGACTAGGCATGAGCATGGTAAACAGAGCATCTGTTATAACCGCATCCTTGTGCTGCAGTCCAGCAACCCCTGTCTTCAGACAGCCAGGAACAAGCACTTCACAACAACCTGACAAGAAGCAGATGGCAGCTCCAGGGGCTGGAGCTCCATCCAGTTCTTTGGCAGCCTCTCCTTCCCGTCTGCTCTAGGCACAGTACTCAGAACCCACAGTATACAGCAACGCTCCCTCCCCCCCTCCTCCAGGCAGACACAATGCAGGGAGAAAAGAAGTGCATTGTGTGAGAGAGGGTGTGTGTGTTGTGCACTGTGTAGCTAGGGAGAGCAGGGTCAGAATGACCCTCCTAGAGGAGCAAGGCACTCATTTTCTCATATTTCCAATTATCTCATTTGTTAGGCAAAATTGGGGAAAAAATACTCAAACTTTATTCTTGGTGGGGGAAAAAACAAATGAAGGAACTGCATTGCACAGCATTCACTAGATAGTGCAAGGCAGGGCTGTATAACATGCAATCAAAATACCTTGCATTAAAGGTACCACAAACAGTCTGGATACTAAAATTTATAACTACCAAATTGGATATTCTCCTGGCGATGCTAATGTATCCATCTACAGTCTCTGACAGCAACCAAGTCTTTGAAATGTCTGCATTCATTTTCTGCCAAATCTGTATTTTTCCTAAATTTCTGAACAGGAGCCGAATCTTTCTGAAGCTCTGTTTCAATGGCTGAAAGAAAGGTATAGAGACGGACTTACCCAGACTGGAAATTATTTGAAAACCTCACTGAAAACCCAAATCTGTAAGATCTATCTTTCAGAAATACTGCCAAACACAACATTATCTAGAGACTTAGAATAGATTTGGGTTGAGAAACTGAATGCTATAGCCAAGCTTGGGAATGAGCTGTAATGAGTCAAAGGGATAGGCAGAATTAAAGGACAAGACGTCATTACCCAAAAAGTTTCCAGAGGCGATAAATCTCTGCAAATGTAAAAAGAAAAAGCAGGTCTCCTGAGTCATTTGTGGAAGATGATACCTAAAGTTTTTCCCCCGCTCCTCACTACTATATACTTCCTAATGCTCAACGGGACCTTAGGATACACTGATCACAAACCAATGTTAAAGCTGCAATCTTCTGCACAGTTTTCTGTGAGTAAAACCCACTGAACACAGTGGGACTTTGGAGAAAACAGGCATAAGATTGCATTCTGTTAAGCATTCTTACAGCAAGATCCTACACATGTAGAAGGCAGCCTTATGTCCATTGATTCTAAGAGTTTTAAGCATGCTTAGCTCTGTGTTGGATTGTGGCCACAGTGTGACCACACTACAGAACTTAACCCAGGGAGCTCTAGGAATGATAAGGGTGTGAATGTGGGCCTGCATGCCTGTGAGCAAAGGACAAGCTAAGGAGATCCAACAATGAATTTTTCAGGCCCTCAGAAAACCACAGTTCCCAGAATCCATTACAATTAAATGTATATAGAATGAATATGCATTTGTAGAATTGATATATAAAGAATAGAGAAGAACAAATCACACATATCCTTTCTGCTCCTTGCACCCTGTCCATTTCAGTCCTAGCCACACAATCATATCATGAGACTCTCTGATTGTGAAGACTGAAGCTTCTCTCTTTGGTGCAGATGTCTGACTCAACAACATAGGGCCCTGTCCTATACAACTTTCCAGTGCCAATGTAGCCACAATTCTCTTACCTTGAGGAGGCTTCTGTGGCTTCTGTGGCTGCTCCTCCCACCACAGGATGCAGCATATACCCTGTTGGCATGACTGCATCAGCACTGGAAAGTTGAATAGGATTGGGGCCATAGTTGGCTAACCTGTTGGTGCCACATGCGACTGAGTTAAATCACCTACAGATGCATTATGTGAGTAGCCTTTGAATGAGTTGGTCAAAGGAGCAGTGGGGGAGGGGAGGAGAGACAGAAATGGGGGGCATTTCTGTGTGTAAACAAAAGGCATGTTCATACACTGAATGACCGATAACGTTTGCGTTGAGTGTATGCATATGTGAGAATCAATTAAAAGTTTGGTTCAGCATGTGTGAAGTCGTATGACCAATATCCATGTACTGGCAGACATGGCAAAGGCAAAGATGGATCAGTGCCTCATTAATAACAATAGCTTGATCCCACTATAAGAATAAAACATGAGACCCAAAACATAGTTGTGAGAGCAGACACTCTGACAGACACCAGCCTCTGCTCACTATGGACTAGCAAACTGTGCTAGCCTGTAGTCTGCAGCTGTGATCTTGTTGTGGACTGTCCACTTCCCCTTCAGAAGGTTTCTGGTTTTCATCCATGCAAATCCTTTTCCTAGTTGTCAAACCTGTAAGAAGCACAGAAATAACTGACATGACATGAGCAACCAAATAGAAAAGAGCTTTCCACCCAGCCTCGTCTATGCCATATGGGTCAAAGGAATATCTAATTATGTTTTCTTTCACTTTGGTAAAAGGCATATATAGCAAACCCATCATTCCTGTCAATAATAACAATTTTCCCTCTATAAAGCTATAGGAGGAAAAAGTGTTTTCCAGGTGTGAATGAAAAGCCTAAACAATTCCATAGAGAAAGCAACAATAACACATCCACAAAAAGACATTTCTCATTGAAACACTCAATATCTGTTTGAGAGATGTTTGTTTCCAGTGAGTAAGATGGAATTACAGCCTGAAGGCCCAATCCTATCCAATTTTCCAGCCCCAGTGCAGACGTGCTAATGGGGCGTGCACTGCATCCTGCAGTGGAGGGGGGGCAGTCACAGGCTCCCTTACAACAAGCCAGGCTTGCATTGCAAATGGAAGGTCAGAACTCTAAATTGGTCCCAGGCTAATCACAAACAGCACTGGCAGGGGAAATGCACCCAGTCATTTGCTGTAGGTTGTAATGTGCCCAACTAGCTCTCAACCAAAATTAATCTTCAAGCAGAAAATCAGAATCACTTATGCAGACCAAGCACCTAGTCCAGCACAGTGGTGAACCGGACACTCTGGAAAGCTCACAAGCAAGGCACAGTATAGAACGCTCCTATTGCTTGCCCCAAAATTTGCTATGCAGCATTAGGTTGTCTCTGAGCAAACATTAACAGCCCGATCCTAACTAACATTTACACCAGTGGAGCAGAGGTTCCAATGAGGCACATGGGTGTATGGTAGTGCACGCAGCATGCTGGCAGTGACCGTTTTGGAGCTGCCCCACAAATGAATGCAGTTTTCTACCAGGGAATACAAGTAAGCCAGTGAAGGGGGTAGGCAGTGAGAGGAAGAGGGAGTGGCGGAGGAGGACAGCAGGAGTGCCTGGGCAGGGAAGGAGATAGTGAGAGGCAGGTCAGAGTAGCAACAACATGCCAGGATTCTATCAACTTCTATTCTGTACCAAGTGGTTCTGCCCCAAAACAGATTGTGTATACCTGACTTGGAAAATTTTACTTTGTTGCACACACTCCAAACCAGGAGAAGCTGCTGAAGGGAGAAACAAGAACAAGAACAGTTGTGTAAAGAGGCATGGAAGTGCCTGTATAGAAATGCAAGGTGTGTCAATAAGGTAGACTCAAGGGCATTGTGACTCACACAGTGCCTTCTGGCAAAGACGACTGCTTCACCAGAAAAGGTTCTCCTAATGTACAGGGCCTCTCCGAGAAGGAGCTGGCTTTCAAAGAAAATGCTTTAATAGCAAAGGGGAATTGTGCTGTATAATGAGACTACTTTGATGATGTCGCTAAATATCTGCCATAACACGCAATAGGCAGGCATAGCCCCATTGCTTGTAACAACTTCACAGGAGCCCATCTCTACCTTCCAGATATCTCTGTCTGTTCCAGCTTTGTCAGACCAAATGTATTCAAAGCACTAAGCCTTGTTCATAATCACCAATATTAGAGCTGTCTGGATGAGCCCAAATAAAGGAAATCTTCCAAATTCAGGGCCTAGCTACGACAAAGTGATTTTGTATCACTTTAACTGTCAGGGTTTTCCTCAAAGACTTCTGGGAAATGAAGATTGGTGAGGGTGCTGAGAATGCACTTGAGAGGTTCTAAGCCCTTGAGAAACACCACCACCACCCCTTGGGGGGGGGGAAGAAAATTATTACTTAACGTGTCTGAGCTATGCTCACTCAGAAGAAAAGTGGACAAGTAGACACTGCTCATTGGGAAAGTGAAATAAAAAAGTGCTTGGTTTCAGGGCCAGAGTTATGAGGACTCCAGTGACTGAAGTGGACCAGGTTTTTAGAAAACTGTGAAAAACATATGCCCTTGCTTTGAAACACTGGAGCTATCTCCTCCTCCAGATCAGAACATACAACAGGCTGTGCTGGCCAAGTTTGTTAATATCCTAGATAGCAATTGATGTTTCCCACAGCTGGAGTGCCATTTATTCCATGTTGACAATGGAGTAAATAGCCAGACCTGCTGCTCGGGAAAACAGGGCAGGCAGGCATAGAGTGAATGCTCCATGACTTCCTCATGGTTCTGATCCATGGGGGCCCCAATTCAGTTTCTGTTGACTAAAGAAAAGCTGTATCTGTCAACAGTAATAATGCTTTATGTGCTCTGATAGTTTGGTCTTGACGTCATCCTTGCTCTATCCCACCTTATCATATCCATCTTCACAACCAGTCATTAATATGACCAAAAACCTGTGTGAAAAAACAAGCCAAAAGTTAACTTAATCCATCCTGCCCCAGGCACAAATTAAGTTCTCAGCTGTTGCTCCCCCTTGGCTGAAGCCCTGGATGGGCTGCCTTGAACCTCCCTTGGAACAAAGCATGGCTGAGCATCCTTGGAAGGGAAAGATCCTCTGGGAAATCATTCCAAGTCTGATGCGGGATGGGAACAGGATTTGAGAACCTTCTAAGCAGTCAGTGTATATAACCTTGCACTTATCCAAGGATGCTGTGGGAAGAATGAAGGGAATGCACAGGCTAGAATGGCCTCTACCTACTTTTCTCCTCTCTGGATAAGAGGAATTTGATTTTGTTTTTCATCATGAACATGCTGAGCAAATCTGCCAAGCGAAGGAAGTGCAAACCCTTCTGAACAACTGGGTCCCATGCAAAGAGTGCAGACAAACTGGGGTTCTCTGGGGAAGTGGCCCACATCTGCCACAACTCTGGTGTGCTGCTCATCATAAGACACCCATGGTTTGCTAAGTCATCCTACTGTGCCTGTTTGCCTTTGTCACCTGCTCACGCCTCAGCGCTGTGTCAGAACAGGGTGAACATGCAGGGGTTTGCCAAACGCAACCATTTAAACAACCTGAATATGTTGGTTTCCAATGGATGTGACCTGTCACTGCTCACAGAATCATCCTGGCAGCTCATCGTTCATGGCAAATGGGTCACTGTGAATGGTGGCATGCTAACTGCTTAACCCCTTTGCCATGAGCAGAGAGTGACTAAGGGCCCGATCCTTTCCAATTTTTCAGTGCTGGTGCAACTGTGCCAATGAGGCATGTACTGCATTCTGTGGTGGGGAGGCACTCACAGAGACCTCCTCAAGGTATGGGAACATTTGTTCCCTTACTTTGGGGCTGCATTGCAGCTGCACTGGAGCTGGAAAGTTGGATAGGATTGAGCCCTAAGTGTGGGACAGAAAAGTGTCCACATTTGCGGAGCTTGGTTATGAACCTTAGACCCTAAGTTGACACTATTAAATCTTTTAAATTATTTTCATTACTTTATTGACATAATGTTGGTATTAATTGTTATGCTTTTTTTATCGTGCCACACAACTTTTTTTTTTTTTTTTTAATGATAATAGGCATTGAGGATTCTTTTTGGGTGAACTTGGAGTGGCTTTGAAATGAGTCTGAACTTTTCCCATTTGCATTAATGCAATCATTTTACCTCATCTGGATTTTTGCTGTAAGGACTGTTTTCAGAAACAAATTAGGTAAGGATAATGAGCAATGAGTGTATACATTGTTAGTCACTGGCTATCAGTAAACACACACTGTGGGGCAGGGCTGGCCTATCCATGAGGTAAAATGAACCAGTTGCCAAGGCAGCAGAGTGGTGGGAGAGTGCCCATCTCTGTCTGCCTTACTTATCTCCATGGCTCCTTTTTGTCCTTTCACTCCCTGATTGAAAAAGGAAAGGGGAAAACAGACAGGAAGAGGGAATGTGGAGGAGAGGGGAGTGTTGAGAGGAGAGGATGCTGGCACATCTTTAGATGAGGCAAGGCAGCATTTGACATGCTGCCTTAGGCAACAAGAACTCTTAGGCTGGCCCTGCTGTGAGGCACAAAACAAGCCAGTAAACTAGCGCTTACCACCTACCCCTTCAGCCTAGTCATGTGTGGAGTCAACGTGTGCATGCACCAAACAAATTTTCCAAGGCAGGGTTGTCTCAAATTTTGGAGGCTGCAGCTCTCATTTCCAAGCACCATCACACATTTGCTGGATTTGCACGCAGTACATTCTCATTTTCTCCTCCAAAGTGGCCAACCGCTTGTAGGTTTGCAAATATAACGTAACTACCAATATAAAAACAGAAGGAACTGTCTTTGACATTAAGGCACCTTCTTATATTCTGTCTGGAAATGCATGTCTTGTAACCCTCCATCACCACCTTTCAGAGCCTTGCCTGTGGATCTGAGACAGGCTTAGCTTGGCAAGCTGGGTCTTGAGAATAGAACCTCTCGTTTCCAGCACTCTCTCTGCCAGCAACTTTGCAAGAGGTGGTGGCAGAGCTGAAGGAGAAAGAGGTCAGTCCTCTCCATCCTAGTCTTGCATGCTTAGGGAAGATGGGGCAGTCAGGTGGGGTGGCCAGACAGGTGGCAGGCTGAGGGAGGTGGCATGTGTGTGCAGGGCATTCCCCACTAGCTTGCCACTTCTCTCAACCTCCCACATGAAACAGAGGGTTTAGCCAGCCTCATGATTGGGCTGCCCCTCCATCCAGGATCAGCTGCACATTTTAGGGGATGCTCAGTGAACTGCCCTTCATGGCCCCGCTTCTACTTGAGTAGCCTTGAAACAATTCTTCACCACCACATGAACGCTTTGGGCAAAGACAGGGTTTCAAAGATCAGCAGTGGGCCCTGTGCAGCTGCCCAAGTGTCAACTCCTGAAGTTGGCCTTGATGCCATCAAATGTGAAGGACAGGTGTGTAAGGTGTAAAAGAAAACAACAAAATTAAAGTGGGATAGGACCCTGCTTTGCTGTATTCTAAAGGGCCACATGCTAAATTTGTCACACGTGCACTCCCATGCTGGTCTGGGTCCACCTGTATTTTGTACCCACTTTTGAGTGGAGTTCTTGAATACAAAATGTACCCTGGGAAGCTACCCTGGGAAGCAGGGGGTTCAGGAGCACAAGGAAGTGGGGGGTTAGAGAGCACTGTTTATCAGTCTCCTCCCTCACTCCAAGAGTTTGGTTTTAAAATCAAATGCTTATGAGAAAACAAAGTGAGATCCCAATCTGGTCCCACAGTCACAGGCCGATTAACCCTGAGTTCAAGCCCAGACCCTCACATTGACTATAAATAGCTCTGCCTTTTCCTTTCCCATCCTCCCAGCAGGAGCTGAGAAATGCCTGCCCTTTTATGGTCAAAATGGCAGATTCCTAGAGCTGAGCAGTCCAGATCTCCCATGTTGGGGCTCAGCCAAGGGGCCCAGGGGAACACAGTGCTGCTGCGCCTTTCAAGCTGCTGCTGCTGCTTCTCCTCTGTAGGCTTGGCTGGGATAAATCATGATGCCAAGAACAAAGAACAGGTTTTCAGGACCTTAGCGGAGGGGTGATGCAGTTAAAATGCTTTGGAAGCAGTGGTTAGGAAATTTTGCCATGTTCTCCTCTCTCATGCCCTGCCCTCCCCCCCATCACACAGCTGCTAATGCTGGTTTCTGCATGACTGTAGGAACCGGACATTCTGTTCTGGCTCCATGACTGAAAACTGGACTCTCTGACTAAGGATCAAAGGCACTTTTCCTTTGAGGGTTTTAAAAAATACGGTCTATGAGTAAATCAATGCCAGTGAAGACCCTGTGTGTATGGGTGTTTGTGGAACACATGGAAATAAACATAGCATAAAGCATGATGAATATTTGCAAACTAGAGTTGCAGTTGTACATCTGTACTGATTAGTGTGCTGCTGTGTACAGTGCATGTAATGCTTGCATTTGATTTTAAAGAGCGTATATTTGTTTATTTGCACTCAGTGATCCAGAGCCATATGTGCTACGTATACTTTAAATTTCCACAAGACTTTGGTGAGATCTGCATACAAGCTGGCATATTTTCAATTTGCATGCATAAATTTGCCTAGCAAAATGAGAATTTGGATCCCCCCCCCATTTCTGTATTCAGTTTGGGAGTTCTGTGATGAGAGAAAAAAGAGCAAGAGAAAAATGAAGTGCTAGTGATGAGAACTGGGTTTCGGGGTCAACCTCTACCTCACCCTGTGATGGATGTGAAAACTCAGATATCTTTTTTTTAAAAAAATTTTGAAATGTGAGAAACACAATTCTTTTGAAGGTTTACAAAATTCCCACCCTGTAGTGCTATATATTTCCATAATGTCTGTGTATAGGAATTGGGTTGCACAAATGTGGCACAAGCAATCACATGAACATAAGAATATAAGAACAGCCCCACTGGATCAGGCCATAGGCCCATCTAGTCCAGCTTCCTGTATCTCACAGCAGCCCACCAAATGCCCCAGGGAGCACAAAAGATAACAAGAGACCTCATCCTGGTGCCCTCCCTTGCATCTGGCATTCTGACATAATTTGCATGCATGACTTCTGTGGTTCTACACATACATGGGAAAACAGCATGTTTCAGGACTATTGCTGAATATGTAGATGACATCAAGAGTGGGCAAGGCCCCATACAGAAGGAGCACAACCCCTGCCCAGATGAATGTCAGGAGACATTTGATTCATTTTAGGGTGACAAAACAGTTTTTTAAAAAAAAATTTTTTTACTCTACCTGTAAATTTGCCAAAATGATGACATCAAAGGACTGGAGAAAATTGAAGGGCATCTAATCCAACTTCTTATCCTAGGTTAGAATCCCCACTTGTGAACTCTTCCTCCTTCCTTACTGATTAACATCTATTATCCAGTACTGTATGTCCTAGTTAATGAGTATGAAAAGCGGTGTGCCCCAAGGATCTGTCCTGGGACCGGTGCTTTTCAACCTCTTCATAAATGACCTGGAGACAGGGTTGAGCAGTGAAGTGGCTAAGTTTGCAGACGACACCAAACTTTTCCGAGTGGTAAAGACCAGAAGTGATTGTGAGGAGCTCCACAAGGATCTCTCCAGACTGGCAGAATGGGCAGCAAAATGGCAGATGCGCTTCAATGTCAGTAAGTGTAAAGTCATGCACATTGGGGCAAAAAATCAAAACTTCACATATAGGCTGATGGGTTCTGAGCTGTCTGTGACAGATCAGGAGAGAGATCTTGGGGTGGTGGTGGACAGGTCGATGAAAGTGTCGACCCAATGTGCGGCAGCAGTGAAGAAGGCCAATTCTATGCTTGGGATCATTAGGAAGGGTATTGAGAACAAAACGGCTAGTATTATAATGCCGTTGTACAAATCTATGGTAAGGCCACACCTGGAGTATTGTGTCCAGTTCTGGTCGCCGCATCTCAAAAAAGACATAGTGAAAATGGAAAAGGTGCAAAAGAGAGCGACTAAGATGATTACGGGGCTGGGGCACCTTCCTTATGAGGAAAGGCTACGGCGTTTGGGCCTTTTCAGCCTAGAAAAAAGACGCCTGAGGGGGGACATGATTGAGACATACAAAATTATGCAGGGGATGGACAGAGTGGATAGGGAGATGCTCTTTACACTCTCACGTAATACCAGAACCAGGGGACATCCACTAAAATTGAGTGTTGGGCGGGTTAGGACAGACAAAAGAAAATATTTCTTTACTCAGCGTGTGGTCGGTCTATGGAACTCCTTGCCACAGGATGTGGTGCTGGCGTCTAGCCTAGACGCCTTGAAAAGGGGATTGGACGAGTTTCTGGAGGAAAAATCCATTATGGGGTACAAGCCATGATGTGTATGCGCAACCTCCTGATTTTAGGAATGGGTTAAGTCAGAATGCCAGATGTAGGGGAGGGCACCAGGATGAGGTCTCTTGTTATCTGGTGTGCTCCCTGGGGCATTTGGTGGGCCACTGTGAGATACAGGAAGCTGGACTAGATGGGCCTATGGCCTGATCCAGTGGGGCTGTTCTTATGTTCTTATGTTCTTATGAATGAGCAGGATGCACTAGACTAGACCAGAGGTGTCTGCAGGCCCAGAACACTGTCATAACATAAGATATATTTTGCTTTCTTTGTTGGTTATGTTGAAAGTGGGCACATCTGAGTGCTGTTTCCTCAGCCTTTTAATATTATCTCACAGAGAAGAGGATCAATTCAGATGTGCTTTTAGCGTATCCACCACTCTCATATATGAGGGGGAGTTGTGCATCAGGAAACAGACAGTGAGCAGATATGTCTGCTCTCCAGTACATGGCTCTACATAATAGGCACACATCTCCTCTTAAGACTTTTGGAGTTCTCTATATAAGTGTACCCACTAAAGCACATTGGCACATAAAATGTCAAGCAGCCATTAGTTATCAGGAATCTAAGGAGTCAAACAAGAATCAAACCACATATTACATTAAGTGCTTCATTGGATCTGGATTGGGATTGTGGCATGAGAGAAGGGGGATTTAACCCTTTGCCCCCACTTCAGACCTGAACTGAACCAGATCATTCTATGATTAAGAACATAAGAACATAAGAACAGCCCCACTGGATCAGGCCATAGGCCCATCTAGTCCAGCTTCCTGTATCTCACAGCGGCCCACCAAATGCCCCAGGGAGCACACCAGATAACAAGAGACCTCATCCTGGTGCCCTCCCTTGCATCTAGCATTCTGACATAATCCATTTCTAAAATCAGGAGGTTGCGCATACACATCATGGCTTGTACCCCGTAATGGATTTTTCCTCCAGAAACTTGTCCAATCCCCTTTTAAAGGCGTCTAGGCTAGACGCCAGCACCACTATTTGATCCCTAAGAAAAATTCCCCTTGGTGCCAAGGGGAGCTTGCCCCACAGAGTAGGAATATTCAGATCAGGACTCTGATGGGGGAAAGGGTAAAAGCCTACTCTCCCTGTTTCACAGTCTCAATCCAGATCATCTTCCTTCTAAGGCTAGTACTTAGAAACAAAGTTAAGCACATGGTGATCAATGGTATATAAAATGTAATGTATAGTTTGGCCCTCAGGCCCAGACATTGGAAGTTTCACTCTATTAGAACAAGGCTTCACAAGCTGCATTTAAAGTCATAACATGCACTGTACTGAGTCATGCATTCTCATCATCCTTTTGCTTTCAGAAGCCCTATTCAGATTACATATCTGTGCACAACAAGGGTGGAAGAGGGCAGCAGTGCACATGCTAGCCCTGCTCTAACACCTCTGCATTGATTAAAAAAAATGTTGCATACAAACTGTATGTGCATAGGCTCTGTGCAAAGGATCAACCCCTCTCCATGCACAGATATGACCACAATATGTTATAAATTCAGTGGGTCTCTCTGTGTGAAGATAACTGAGTGAAGAAGTTAACAAAGAGCTCCTTATTTTTTATTTTTAAAAAGGACATTGCATGGCATTACACAGACAGGAATATGTGAAGAGTACACATGTGCGAGGACAACACACTCTCAAGTTTAAACTGGGGTCTTGTGGGATAAAATAAATATTATGTGCAAATAGCTGTACCAAAACCCAATGGCTACTTTTGTTCAAATAGTTGGGGGGAGGGGGCAATAGAGAGCAGAGAAACAGTGGAGTTGGGGGAAGGTGTTAACCTTTTTCCTAACCACCCTTTTTGTACTGCAACTCCTGACTCCCCTTTTATCCCCTTAGAAGTCCAAGCACACACTTATGAGAGTTGGGGAAAGTGCTGGGGGTGGGGGTTGCAGTGGAAAAATAGCAGATAAGGAAAGAGTTAAGCATGACTCCTTGCTGCTGTATGTATATTGAAAATAGCCCACTCCTGGAACTGCTTTTTCTTACAAGAAGTGGCTGTTGGATTTAAATGCATGCATTTGCATGTAACCAGCACAAAGATTTCTGTGTTGTTCTGAAGCTGCCCTTTTATTTTATCTAGAATCTCTAGGTAAGGCTGCACTCCTTTACCCACCTTCCTGGGAGTAAGCCCCCTTTAATACAATGGGACTTACTTCTGAGTGGACATGCATAAGATCGCACTGTGAGTCTCTAATGCAAAGCAGCTCTTTTGACATCTCACTAGGCTTCTGTCTCAAGTCTTCTCAGTTCTTTGGTCTAGTTGCCAGAGTCTCCTCCCTTGCCCTCTACATAAACATTATTCCACATTGTGTCTCCCAACCAGCCTTAACACACACCCCAGCTTCCCTGTTTGTTGCTCAACCTTCTCAGCCAAATGTCCTAAGATGCCCCCCCAAGAATTACCCTGCCTCTTTTCTCTTCTCTTGCTGTCCTCCTCTCAACAAAAGAACCTGACAGAAAGGCTGTTTTATAGGAACTGCTGCTTGAAACCAAACACTACCAGTTCTGAATTTTTAACAAATGCTGCCACACGATTCCTTCCTGTGACTGTCCATGCACCAATCTACTCTTTTGCTTGGCAAGACAGGGCTGAAATGCAATATGTGTATGTACATTGCACGATACACCTTGATCATATAATGCTGTTTCTAAGGTATCATCAAGTCACACTGCCACAAGGCAGCATTTTAGAGGCACTAACTACAACAAAGTCATGATGGCACTGCATGCCCAGAAGACACAACACAGTGTGTGTGGGGATACAGCAACATCTTGGAGGCATCACTTTTACACTGTCATCACAGATGAACAATAAGTAGACTGGTGTGTGTCCCACATGGAGAACATTTTAAAGGGTCCCTTACATCACACTCCATCTTTGCTGTGAGACAATTTTTGTACAACTCACTAAGAAGGGGAGGAGGTTATAGCATGTGAACTGGTAAGTCTGGGAGCGACAACTCTTGCTCTATTTCTCTATTTACAGATCACATTCTTGAAAAGAGGAAGTGGTTTGCAGGGTTCATTCCCAAGAGAATCACAACCACGTCAGTAGCTCCATTGGAGACCGCTCTCTTTTTATTGGCGACATCCATCTGTTCTGAAGCGTTGAGGGAAAGAGAGAGGAATGCAAAAGGGAAGTCCCCGGAGTGACATTTGAAAGGTCAGAGCAATGCTGATAAAATCCCTGGCTTGTTGGTTTCCTGAACATGTAAAGATGGCTGCCAGGGCTGGGTAGAAAATGAGGCCACCATCACTTCCTAATGAATGGTAGGACAGTTCTTCATTAAATACCTTGACTCTCTTTCATATGGTCAGGAACAGTGAAGGCTGAATGAAGGGGAACAGGGTTGTGCTCACTGTACCTGCTCACAGGAACTCACTGCTCACTGCTATAAAAACCTCCACATGCTTGTAAGTTCAGGGCACAGAGCCTTCACACAGACACTTGTATGTTCATAGGCCTTCTCCATGACATCAAGGACCCTACCACCACCAGGATTACTGGCAGAATGGAGAGCACCTCTGCACATACATCTTTTATTTGCATAGATTCTGTGCATACAGACCCTATGGATATACGGAGTTCAGGAGCAGGGGCAGTGGTCACAATCCTGCTTCCCTCTATGCACTTGGTAGATGTGGTCTTTGACTATGAGAAAAGGATAAAAACGAAGGATACTTTCTAGGATTCTGCTTAGCAGCCCTGCTCTTTCTCTACCTTTCCATGAAAGTACTTCCATTACTTGTGTTTTTCCTTAAAAGAATGTTCCTTATTTTAGATCAAAGTTTGACAGAAAAAGGATGACTCTTAATTCAGAACAGATTGATTTTCCAGGTTCTCCAGAGTTCCTTATTTTTAAGATTTAATCTGGCAATACCAGCTGTGTTTACATACACATGTAGACACACACAAAAGACACAAGGTCTCCTTGTATCTTTTTGGATAGTGCATGGGATGCAGATGAACAAGTATGGCAAGTACACATAAGAATACACAGCTATGTTCAGGACCATCCATAACCATTCAAACTGAGGTCATAGTTCTGCCTTAAGGATGTAATAATTCACTCACAGAGCAATCCTAACTGAGCGTTGAGCCGGTGCAGCCTTTCCCATGCCGGCTCAGAGTGTTGCAAATGTGCTATAAGGCACTTTTGCAGCTACTTGTGAGCTGGCAGCACCAGTCCAGTGGCCTGTGCTGGCCTACCAGTGACATATCCCGTCCCAGTGTGAACTGGCACAGATAATGTTGCACCAGGTGGCACAGGGGATGAGAGAGGGAGGTGGGACAGCATTTTGGGGGCATGGAGGGGGTATTTCTGGGTGGTGGGAGGGTGGAACGAGGGGAGGATTGGGGCCGGGGGGGGTGGGATTGGCAGAAGTCTCATGCACTGTACCCTAACCCTCTTCCCAGGCCAGGCAGCTCTACATGGGGCTTCCTGGATTTGCGCTAGCTATATAGCTGGTGCAGATCTGAGAAGCCCTATAAGGAGGTTGAAGTACTGACCTCAGTGGAACTTACTTCTGTGTAGACATGCATAAGATTGTGCTGTTATTCTAATATTATAATTCCCCTTTAACTTGGGCTTCCCACTAGGAGCTTTATAAGGTCTATAAATCTGCACCAAGAATGTGTGGTGTGAGTGCAGCAGGTGAGGCAGGACCACCCCACTGGAGTCCTTTGCAAAGTGTCACCAAGATATGCAAGCACTCACAGCCCACATGCTCTGAATAGTGGCTAGAGTGTGTGGGTTGTGAGTGCTTGCATGTTCACAGCTACTGCAGTGGCAGCACCGCTCTTCAAATAACTTCTCACCTGTCACCCCCACACTGCATGATGTCTCTGATCTGCACTTGAGTTCAGCAAAATCTCTAGATTCTGATTTTAAATGGATTTTAAGAAGATATACAGCCAGCCCACATCTTATCCAAGAGTAACTTTCTAGATTCAGTGTCTAAAGCCAAAATTGCATATATTCAAAATTACTTTGAAAATCCCTTACAACAGAAAAATAGCTACTGTCTCTTTTAAAACTACAGAAGGCAGATGGGAATTGAGACAGACTGAGGAAACAGCAGCTTCATTTTCCAGTCTCAGGCTCACTCCAGGGTATATGTTTAGTAAGTAGAACGGAGGGCAGAATTGCCTGCACTATATTGTTATTTTCTCTCTTTTTTTAGTGTGCTAAACGCGTGCAGTAGAATTTGCACAAGCAAAATCTGTATAAGATGTGAGCCGAATGACTTCATTTTATGAATTGTGGATCCCACTGTGATCCACTGTGATCCACTGTGGGATTGTGGGATTTTTTTTTCTTCTTCAGAGTTCTATCTTTGTGCTCAGAAGAACAGGGAGAAGGAGGAGGAGGAGGGATATGAATAATTCTTAAACGTAAAACACTTCCTTTAATGGGCAGTAGGCAAACCCAGTCTGAGGCTTTGCAGTTTGCTGGTTTTCTCACTACTGCCTCTCTGCTCTGGTGACATTGTTAAATATGGGAAGAGGCAGAGAAGCGTGCCCCAGAATGACCATAAATAGAAGACAGAATGAAAACAGACATCTGGAAGTGAGGCTGCTGGAGCAAACATTCACTGTGGAGAGCTTGGGAGCATAGTTTTTCACAACTTTATGTTATTTAAGTTTATCCAGATAAGGAGATTGCTCCACTGTATTTAAACTGAAGAATATTATCTCTTTGTGGTTGCCCAGGGCTCTCTTCTATTGCTATAAGAACATAAGAACAGCCCTACTGGATCAGGCCATAGACCCATATAGTCCAGCTTCCTGTATCTCACAGCGGCCCACCAAATGCCCCAGGGAGCACACCAGATAACAACATAGTGGCTAACACTGCAGTCTGATGCATATCTACTTAGGCCTCATTAACCTCAATGGGACTGATTCCCAGGTAAGTGTGTATTGGGTTGCAGCCTTAGGGCCCAATCATATCCAACTTTGCAGCAGTGATGTAGCTGCAATGCAACTCCAAGATAAGAGAACAAATGTACCCTTATCTGAAGGAGGCCTCTGTGACTGCACCCACCACCATGGGATGCAGCGCATGCCCTGTTGGAATGGCTGCATCAGACTGAAAAGTTGGATAGAATTGGGCCCTTATAGACTAAGCTATGAACCAGGACTTCCCCAGCACAAATCTCACCCCTGCTATGGATTCACTAGGTGACCTTAGGTATAAGCTAGTCCATTATCAGCCCCAGTTGCAATATGGGGATAAAATAATACTTACAATGTGGTTAAAAGGATTACATCAACACAATACTTGTGAAATATAGTACTATGCACACATTCAAAGAGCACTATACAAAAGCTAAGTATTAATACCCTTGGACTGCAGAAGAGAAAGGACTGTGAGTTTGCTTAGCCAAGCATTTACCTCTACTCCCCTCCCCCAACAGCAAGTCATGATTGCGGTGTCAGAGGCAACTTCTTGTCAAGTCCTCATGAGCATTTTGTTGTGTATTTGGCCCAAACCCAAAAGATTTGAGCCCACAACCATGGCAAGACACTGTGGGAATGAAGAATCCATTCTGGAGACGAGCAGCTGGACATGTTTGACCTCCTTTCATTCCAGTCCGATTTTTTGTCCAAGTTCCCTTTACAGTTCTTTTCCCCAGGAACCCTGGGAACAAGAGTTCTTTGAGGAAGCCTAGGGACTGCTAACAGAACTTGCAGCATATTCACCAAACTAGAGTTTTCAGGACTCTTTGGAGGAACCTCAAAACTTAAATGGGTAGAGAAGTGACAAACGTGTAGCACTGTAGCTACAAGTGTACCTTAAAAACAAAATCTAAAAGTCACTACCTCAGTTACAGCTGCTGGGTACTCATCAGTGTTTGCAGGAATCCTATTGCCCAAGTCAGGAATTCTGTCCCCTATCTAAAGTAACATGCAACTGTTGCTTCCCTCAACCAGCCTTCCCAATGACAGTGAAGATGGCATATCCCCAAAACAATGGAAGCTGCGACCTTCCAGAGAACATAGCCTGCCTGTGGAATGGGAATAATGCAGTAGTGTATTGTAAAATGTCCTGTCTTTTTATGTGATGGGAGCAGCCATTGGGCAGAGTCTTGACCTGTATGTGTGCGTGTGTGTGCCATCAACATCCTGAGATAGCCACATTATGCCTGAAAATGCTTGAATTACAGGAAGGATAACCACCAGAAGGAGCCTGGCCTCCTTTACCTTTTAAGGCAATTGCTTTAAAAGGGTTTCCAGAAGCCTTTGCGAGTCATTTGACTACACTTGGGGAAGTCAGGTGTGGTTTGCAGATTCCATTGGGGGGCCCCCTACTTCCCCCTCCTCATAATTAGAACATTGTTGTGGAGCATGATCCAATGCTGCAACATTTCTGAGCCCTCAATAATGGTCACCACCGACTTTGGGGGTCATGCCACTGGCCAGGATCCAAGAGACTACACAAATAGTTCCATATGACTGTGGTGTATGTGTTGGGCTTATGCTTCTTAAACAGCAACCCACTGTAACACATGGTCAAACAATGTCAAGCTAGAGATGGCAATGATATGGCGCAGGACAAGACTCTGCTGTTCACAGGGGGGAAACCCAGAATCTCATTGGGCATGTCCAAACTCCCGGGCATGCTGAAAGTAGCTCTTTGGATCCCAGCCAGAGACATTAATGAGAAGTTAATGAGATTCTAAAATAGGAGGTGCATGACTGGTGCACTGCATAAGTTGAATTTCTACTCCAGAACTACTAAAGTCATTGGCATCAGCCTTCCAACCAGCTATCCATCTGTTTTAAAACTACAAGAGGCAGATGGGAACTGAGACAGACTGAAAAAAAAAACAGCAGCTTATTCTCTATTACTAAAGACTTTAGCATCAGCTTTCCAACCACCACCAATGTCACCATCTATATCTGGGTGTGCACATGCTAGACCAGGGGAGGCCAACCTTTTGACTTTAGGGCTCCTGGACCTTGAACAGTTGTGTAGAAGAGGGAATTTCAGCTGCTTGTCCTCTCAGAGAGGACAAGTTGAAAGGTTGACCACCCCTGTGCTAAACTAAGGGAAAAGTTCTTGCATATCAGGAACTCAAGGTTCTTTGTTGCTGGGGAGTGTTTAGACCTTGATTATAACAGTCCTGGTAACATGAAGCCAGAAGAGAGGGGGAAAGTACCTGAAAGAAAATACCAGAGTGGGGGTGGGGGGGATGCAGCCCCCATTACTGGTTCAGAGTGATGTTTGTTGTGTGACCACTCCTGTTTCTGCCTGTCTTTCTGCCAGCTACCATCAATCAGCACTTCGATTGTCACAGTCACCAGGGGGGTAGTGGTTGTCCAGTGCACTGACTGAGCACTGCCGATCACCCACATATCCCTTCAGTTGGATTCCCTCTTCAGTGAGGGTATTTAGTTCCTTTTCTCTTTCCTGAACGTTACATCCCTGAAACTATTCTTGTGGGTTAAAAGTAAAGCCCAATACACTATTTCAGCAATAAGCCTGAGGCTTTCAGATAGCGAAACAACACTGTCAAACAGAAAATGCATACGTCTGGACCCACCTTGTGGATAGAGCCAATACAACATAGTTACATTCATTAACGTAATGTTGACTGATACATTTTAACTGAAACACACTGGTTCATGCCAAATACACCAAACTACACTTAAGGGGAACAGCATTGAGGCTATTGTCCTTGCTTCTGCACATTCAGCATAATATATAAAACAGACCACACACATACAAACTATATACACAGAGGCTCTGTCCACACAATCAGACCCAACCTTTTTTAGAGCTCCTAAAGGCACAGACTGAGCCTGTGTGCGTAGATTATTTCAAAAGTTGTGCAGAAAGTTGTGCATGTAGAGGGTGGATGCAGCCCTGTTCCCCCTACAAATGCATATTCATCATAGTGTGTTAAGAGGGTTATTCTGTGACAAGCTAAGGGCCACCTCCAGTGCTAAGCTTCACAATTTTAAAAAGTTGAAAACATGCTCAGAAAACTGAGCAGAAAAGACAGGGTTTTTTTCCTTCCATCACTGCTGATTTTTGTAACAGTAATTCTGCATTTTCCCCTGCATTAATAGTGATTATATAGCATGCAAATACTTCAAGAGAGAGAGAAGTTCTTCAAGGGTGCATTAAGGTAGCATGCAGTAACATTTGAATCTTTTGAAAAGTTTCTGTGTTATCCTTCTTTTACCAGTCATGTATTGCTCATGTCTGACCTGCCTAGCATTACAGAGACGCAAATTTCCTGGCCACTCTCCTACACAGTGTTTAAACTACGAGCACAGAGAAAACTAATGACCAAAGTGGACCCAAGGGTGGTGTCAGAAGACAGCCAGGTAGGGCACTGGTGAAAGGCCCACACCCCACAGAGGGTCTTCCCTTCAGACTTCCCCCAGAATCCTCAGTCTCAGTGGCAGAACCCCAGAGTACCATCAGTGCAGTGCCAATGCACCAGCTTGGAGGCAGACAGGGATCTCAATGGGGGCCAGTGCCCCCAGGACTTTCCCCAGTGCCACCAGCAACTGCATGGATCTAACACTTTACTACAGTCCCAACTTATGCACTCCTTCTAAGGCCCAAATCCTAACCAACTTTCCAGCACTGGCATAGCTGTGCCAATGGGACATGTGCTGCTTCCTGCAGTTGGGTGGCACTCATGGAGGCCTCCTCAAAGTAAGGTAATGTTTGTTCCCTTACCTCGGAGCTGCATTGTCCTTACCTCAGTGCTGGAAAGTGGGTTAGAGCTGTGCCCTAAACTATTTAATTCGATGTATTGGTACTCCTTATGAAGAGGAGTAAAAGTGGTGGCAGCAAAAATGCTGGAGAAAAGCAGTAGGGGAAATGGCATTTTATTATTTCTGTTCTTTAACACAATCAGTTTTCCTAGCTTTTCAGACCTGAAAAACTTTTGCAAAATGTCCTTTAAAACAAGAGAGAAAGAATTGTAATCATTTCCAGACTGCAGTCAGAAGTAGAGAAGGACACATCACTCTGTCCAGGAGCAACTCAGTGATGCAGCCTGTCTAGACACAGCCTTTCCCTAATTTCCTACTGATAATTGCTCTGGGAAATCTGGATTTGTTTTGTGTGTGTGTGTGTGTGTGTGTGTCTGCCTGTACGCACACAGGCAAGTGCTGGAAAGGAACTCCCTGCCTCCCAGCTGAAAGGCACTGCACCAGCCTTCCGTAATGCTATGCCTATCATGCTTCAGGGCTTCGTTCCAAAACTCTGATCGGATGTCAGCATTGCTATGCACAGCAAAATGCTCTAAGTGGCAAGAAATGTATCGTACTGCTATACCCGCCATCCATCCCGAAATGTTGTTAGCTGAAAGAGGATAAAAGACTGACTTATTGCCTCACTGACCTGCTGGGAGGCTTGGCTGGTGGGAGATTCTGTAGGGCACTGGATTTGTGTAGTAACTATAACCACAAAACCCCCACTTTCTTTCCCCCCCGTAAGTTCCAAAGTGTGCTATATCATACAGAAAGTGTATTCTTTGCATCTTTTTGAAAGTCTTACCACACCTTTGATGCCTTAGCTTTCTATACCTTTTGCTGGAAATTTGCCTGCCAGGTTTCCCTCAGGGGTGGACAGTATATGGCCTCTACCTGCAGTTCTGGCCTGACTCTGTAGCATATTACCAGAAAAGCACCAAACATCTCTGAACCAGTCAGGCTCCCCTTTCCCCAGGTTACCAATCCTATCCAACTTTCCAGTACGGGTGAAGTTCCCTTACATTGAAGAGGCCTCTGTGATTGTCTCCCCACCACAGGATGCAGTGCATGCCCCATTGGCATGGCTGCACCAGCACTGGAAAACTGGATAGGATTGGGCCCTTAGTCTGTCAAGCCTATTGCTGTTTGAATGTCAGCAGCATATCCGACCTAGATTCACTCCAAATATGTGAGTGAGTCCTGAGGGGAGGGCAGAATGATCAATTGCCATTTTCCAGAGCAGAGTAGGAGGTGGGGAGGACAACCTGAGCTGGAAATTCTTCTGCTTTTTATTTTTCCATCTTGGATCATACTCTGTGGAACAAACACGTGCCAGCAGCTGTATGAGACATCTGCCTCTTAGAGCCAGCCAGCTTTTGTAGTGTCTGGTCACACCGGGGGAAGCCACTCGTTACCTTACTCTCTGGAGAGCACGGGGCAGAATGAGGCACAAGACTTTACAGCATCTCTTGGCTGGAGCCGAGCACTGTGAAGATGGAGAAAAAATCCTCAGGGAAAAAAGGCTCTGGTTGGCAATCGCCTTTCCTTGCCTCAATAGGTTCTCGTTGTGTTCCCCCACCAGATGCTATTTTATCAAAGATTGCTACTTGTTTCCCGTTGTGGTCTGCAAAGTATCCTGTGTGTATATCAAGTCTCATAAGTCATCACTCTGCAGTGCTTTTAATAACAGCAGCTGGATGAGAAAAATACACCAGAACATGGAGATAAAAGGACACTGCAAAGAGAGCTTTATCGAGAGGCAGAGAATACACGATGGTCCTACTGAATATATAACAACCCCACTCAAGAGGAATTATACAGTATCTATTTTTTTTAAAAAAAATCTGGGTACCCTGTTGCAGTCTCTGCTTCTCATTTCCAGTGCCCCTGCACATCACTTTAGCTTTCAACCTTTCGAGGAGTGTATAAAGGGAGGCACTCTCAGAGCAAGTAAAAATGTTTCTGCATCCCTCCCCCTCTCTGGGAGTAGAGGTTTCTCTTTCTTTCCTATTTTCCTTTTCTTCTGCTTATTTGTATCCATCACCTTTTTTTCCCCCAAGACAGTTATCAGTCTGATGCTGAAAGAATTATGTTTGAGTGCAAAGAACAAGAGGCAAAGGCAGCTTATATGTAGTATTCATATCAACATGTATCTCAAAAATAAGGGGAGCATTATGGCCACAGACTATCCACATAGTCTATCCAATAGCCACAGACTATCCACTATCCAATAGCCACAGACTATTGTTTTGTGTGTATATACAATATAGACATCACACCCACCGGCACATGTAAATTATAGCTGTAGAAATAAATTGAACATATATGAACCTCCTCCCCCCACGTCCACACACACACCCAGTCAGGAACATACCTGCTCTCCAGAGGGGCCAGAAGTCGTTGCCACACTTGCCATGCACTAGGCCCTTGATGTGGAGAGAAGGTGGGTATCTTGTTACCTCTTCAAAACATAGAGGGCCACTGGCACACCAATGTTGCCACTCCTTTTTGAAGCCACTGGCACAAGGGGTCCTGGGTGAAAACTCTTGCCTCGCTGCTCAGAATCTGGAAATCCTTTTAGTTTTACCTTATATGAGCTGAAAGACGATGCTGGATGGCTGACGGCCACATCTGTCAGTGGTTTCAAGGGTGGCCATTGGCTGAGGCTCGGTCACATGGGCCTGTTGCCTTGACCTGCGACAGTTCAAGCGAATGTTGGTTTTACCCCCTAAGGAAGGCGTGCTTGACAATTTTCATATTTCTTCTAAATTTGGAGATTTCAGACAATGCTCAGAATGCCAGAGGCCCATGTGGAAGTCATTAAGACTGAGAGGGAAAGCAAGGAGAGGGAGAGGGGGGGAGAGAAGGAGGGGTGGTAGGGAAAGCTTGGGGGTGGGGCAAGGGAGACAGGCCTAGGCTGTTGCCAGCTAATGCCTGGGAACATAAATGAACTCACTCAGAGAAAGTTGTTTGTAATAATTTACTTCCTCTCCGGTACTCCTGCCCCATTTGGGGAAGCAGAGAAGTCTTGAGAACCACATGTTTGGGAGGAATAAATCCTACATTACCAATGACAAATGTGGAATGCCCTTTGCCTCAGTAACAGGGGAAAACTAGGGGGTAGAAAAACCAGGGTATACTCAAGATCAATTCATGTACCTTGGTTAATGTACCTTAGTTATCGTTAAAGATGTAACCCCCTGCCTCTCCGATCCTGAAGCTCAAGGCTGATCACTTTAATCATTTAATCATCCACTTTAATCATTGTTTTGTAAACACAAAATGGATCTGTTTTCCCTTCTCTCTGTGTTAGGGATTGTGTTTAGTATTTGTGATTATGTGTATGTGGCCATGCACTGGTATTCTAGTTCTGCAGATCCAGCATTTAACTCAGGGGTAGTGTGGTAATGGGCATGGCAGACTGAAGCCCTGATTGCACAAGGATGGGGTGGAGTGGGGAAGAGAGCAGAAATGTTTTCTGGCCTGCCTTGTGATTTCCATTACTTTGAAAATCTCCAGCCAGTCAGACTGAAAAGGGCATCTAGGCATATGAAAGCAGTGTGTGTGTGTGTGTGTGTGTGTGTGTGTGTGTGTGTGTGTGTGTGTGAGTGAGAGAGAGGGTGAGGGGGGAGAGGGAGATATATACATAGTTTAGGTATCTTTAGTATGCCCAAGACCACATTCATTTTCCTTCTCTAGAATGGCATCCTCAACAAACATTCTTGTCTGAACATTGCCAGGTATCTTAGGGCTGACTTTGAAACCAGGTAAGTAGTTTTTCTCCTCCGAACTCTGATTATATTTTAACTACTGACAATCCTGTTACAGCTCCATGGTTGATTCCAAGATGAAAAGGATGATGTTGGGCTTCAGAACAACTATAACCACATAACATATGTATTATAACTTCCCAGGTGAAATCTCTACAACTTCCAATATAGCAGCCTCTTTACCTTCCGCCTTCATCTGAGTTTGCTTCCTGTATTTTGATGGCCCCAGCGTGTGCTGCGTCCTGCTCATTCTGAAGGCCAGGGCATGCAAATACTTTGAGATGGTGATATGCAAGTTCAGTAGACTGAATCCTATCCAACTTACTAGCACTGATGCAGCTGTGCCAACAGAGGGCCCAATCCTATCCAGTTTTCCAGCACCGGTGCTGCTGTGCCAGTTGGGCATGCACTGCATCTTGTCATGGAGCAGCAGTCACAGAGGTCCCCTTAAGGTATGGGAGCATTTGTTCCTTTATCTTGGGGCTGCACTGTGGCTACACCGATGCTGGAAAATTGAATAGGATTGGACCCAGAGTATGTGTTGCATCCTGAGTTGGGGAGGCAGTCACTGAGGCCTCCTCAAGGTAAGAGAACATTTGTTCCCTTACCTCGGGGCTACATTGAGGTTGCACCGGTGCTGGAAAGTTGGGTAGGATTGGGCCCAAAGACTGAGTTGGGGTTCAGATTGAAGAATTTGTGTGATTGTGATACATGCAAAGCCTGCAACATGCACCACCACTCATCCATTAAAACTGAGCTAGTGCTGCAAGGGGTAAGGGGGCAGATACCACACCAGTTTGCGTCAGTTGGTCCTGAACTAAAGAAATGGGAAAGAGACCTTCAAGCAGTATTACTGTTAATAACAAGCACTGTGTCACCCTCTGTGGAAATCTCCGAACTAGGAAACTTTCACAAGTACAGGCAGATTCAGTTTTTGATAGTTTCCCATCAAAACTCTCACTGATAGTTTCCCAGCGTTTGGAGAGAGGAACAAAAAACCTATGTAGAGATGGAAGATGTGAGCCCATGTTGGGTAGGGAGTGTACTCAGAGAAAGATGTAATCAGCAACCAGCTGAAAACCCATGAAAGGCATTAAGGTTCTAGGAACTCTCCATCTGCAGTTCCTTGTGTTTTCTTTCTTTCTTTTGATCTTCTGCTAATAGGGATATCTGCATAAATTCCACACCAATGTATTTTATAGGCATTTCTGCTTCACCCGATATGCTTATGTGTATCCCCATTCCCAAGAGCATCATGAAAGCATTCATAAGTCCTCCGCTGCTGTCAAAGAAGAGCTTGATATTTAGGCAAGGCATACGATAATCGGCAGAAGAAGCATTCCTAGAGTAGTGAGAGACACTGATTTCCCAGCTTCATTTTAGCACTTAGGAAACTTCCAGTCCTATTGAGGATGGGGCTGCTTGGTGGAGTGCACTGTGACAGCAGAAGGCACTTCCACTGTTGCAAAATGGCTGCAGATGGCATTCACAGCACTCTGTGAGCATGTGTGCTGCTGTAAGGTGCAGCAGCACCACAATAGCGCTGCTGGTTCCCACAGCACCTGCTGGACCAGGTAAGGCAGCAGTAGGGAAAGGGGTTGGGCAGGAAAGAGGAAGGAATGGGGTCAGGCGGTGGTGGGAGTGGCAGATCTGGCAGCGATGGCACACGTTAGATCCTATCCTCTCTTTTTAAAACCTTCCCACCCCCTTCTCCTCAGACATGAACCAGCTAAAGAGGTAGCAAACATCGGAGGAGACCCATTGGCTTACGGAAGGAGAAGGGAAAATAATTTCCTTAAAAATAATTCGCCTTTCTCCTCCGAAGCTTCCCAATCCACGCTTGATGGATTCCGCGTAAGCCTTTTTGCCACAGCTGCATTGGCAGGGGAGAAGGATAGGTTCAGGCTCTGGAACTGGTTACAGCTTGGTTTGGCTTTTCTTTGCATTGCAATGCTGGGTGGCTTTCCATTCCGGTCCTCTCTCTCAGGCAGTTGGGCAAAGGATTTGTAGCACATGATTACAGAGTGAATTAACTTAGCCTTGCTATGAGTTTTCACTCATTGTTATCATTCATTTCTTCTAAGAACATAAGAACAGCCCTGCTAGATCAGGCCAAAGGCCCATCTAGTCCAGTTTCTTGTATCTCACAGTGGTCCACCAAATGCTTCAGGGAGCATACAAGACAACAGGCACAACCTGTGTCCTGGTGCCCTCCCCTGCATCTGGCAATCAGAGGCAGCCTGCCTCTAAAACCAAGAGCTTGCACATAGCTACTATGACTTGTAACCCATAATGAACTTTTCCTCCAGAAATTTGTCCAATCCCCTTTTCAAGGCATCTAGGCAAGATGCCATCACTACTTCCTGTGGCAAAGAGTTCTGTATGTTTAACTTGTTGCTCCACTAGACCACTTTTGTTACTCACCATCTGACACTTCCAGTTTCAGGTGCTTGCACTGTACCCACTGCTCTGAGGATTTTTCACACAGCTGATGAAATGGACATACAAATACTTATGCTGAAATAAGCAGGTTATTCTTTAACGTACTGCTTTAACGTGTCTTATGAGTTGGTCTTCCCAGCAGGGAGAACCTTAAAGACACATGTAAGCCCCAAAGTAGCCAGTGTTAGGACCCTGAACAAAACCTTTGCTCTCTTGATCTGACTGTTTTGCACAATCATGCAAAAAGAAAGACTGTTTTTGCACAGTCGTGCACATTTTCACATTCAGGGAAGACTTTGCAACTGTGTAGCAGGACACACAGAATTTGCCCCTAAACCACGTTACAAAAGTAGCCAGGAAAAATATAGGGCCCAATTTCAAAATCTCATGCCAATATCATAAGCACACATAGCGTGCAATGGCTCAGCATACTGCGTGCGAGGCAATTAATCCACTGAGATCCATGAGGATTTCTTTTTCAGCAAAGGGCAAGTTCCAGTGAGTTCCTTGCTTTGATACGACAACAGGCTGCAACTCCTTTGAAGGCGCAGGGCTACTTCACGCAATGGAATCTAAAAAATTAGGGGTGGATTATTATGGCCAGTGCTGCATTTTTCTTGGGAATATGGGTCTTTTTAAAAAAGCAGATATCCTTTAGAAAAATCCTTCCAGCACAAGGAAGAGGAAGTTTGTTTCTATAGGACTTAGGGCACAAGCCTAACCAGGTCTACTCAGAAGTAAGGCCTATTTTGTTCAATGGGGCTTACTCTCAGGAAAGTATGGCTAGGTTTGCAGCATTATTCCTTAGGCTGATTTGGCGAACCAGAAACTCTTACGGAATCCTGGATTGTGATATTACAGAGTCCAGTAATAAGAATGGATTCCAATCCTATGTTGTATTATTGTAAGCTTTATAAAACTCTAGCACTCTCGAAGTCAGCAGGCTTAAGAGATCCAAGGTCCTGCACTACCATTCTGTCTTTCCTAGATCAAGCTAATTCTTGGAAATGTCCGTAATATTATAATCTCCATTGCCCAAGATGGTCAAGGAGTGAGGAACATGCCCTCTTTTCCAAAATCTGCAACTATAGCAATTGCAATGATCCTTTGGTTAAAACACCAAATAACTCTTTATAGGATAATGATATTTCATTAGGTACAAATCTATGTTTCCATGGGTTTGTCTTTTCTTGGAAAGAGAATAAAAATGACCTCCAGTATTGCCAGGAAAATAGCTGGCTCCAAGCCCTGTTTTCCTTTTGCCTTATCTCTCATACGTGAGTTCACAAGCATCCGCAAACAATCATGCAAACTTGTTGCCAACCAAGGTTTTCCTGGGACTCTTGCTTCTTTCTGCTGGGTTTCAGTAGGCATGATCATACTGGTGCTGCCAAGTGAAGGGGAGGGGGTACTATGGAATTGACGGGGAAAAGAGAACAAAGGAAGCTGTGACAAGGCTGTTTGCACAGAGCACTGCCTGAGTTACATACACCAGAATCCAAGCAATCAAGGTTTTTTTTTCCAAAGACGTGTAACTAACCTAGATCATGAATGTGGGTGAAAATGGAATATACTTTAGCTCAAGCAAGCAGCCCAATTCTGTCCAGGGCTCACATGATCTGCTACCGTAAGCACCGAACCAGCAGTGCAAAAACCACACCACCATCATGTGCTTCAGGGCCCCCACTGCAAATGGCCAGAGGCTCCACGCATACAACAGTGACTCCCAGATGCCCTGCCAGAGCAGGTTGCCAGGGCAGGTCAGGGAAGGAATGTGAGCTGTTCCAGGCAGGGGGCAGGAGAGGTAGGATCTTGGCAGCCGCAGTGCATACTAATATTCTGTCCCCGTTTCCCTGCCCCAAACCATCCCAAGTCTCCTTGGACGTACAATAGCAGAATAACTGGCATAGGTCTGAGGAGGCCCATTGGAGGCCAGACAGCCTATAGAGGGGTGAGGAAGAAAGTTTTAAGAACATCTCCTGGGCTGACTAATGCTCCCCCCCCATAGCATGCACCATGCACTCTCTCAGTGGCACTGCATGCTGGCAGGGGATAGAATTGCCTAAGCCTACCATACTCAACATTTCATGGTACTTAGAGTAAGTAGGAATTCTAGGGAAGCTAAGAGGCTCAGGACTATTGACACCCTGCTCTTTGACTGGCACATTCCAACCAGAGCGTATAGCATTTCAGCCCAAGACAGCACTCCTCTATTCTTTAGAATCTTTTATTTAGAATGTTTATGTGCTGCTTTTCAGTAACAATAGAACGTTTACCAAGTGGTTTACATAGTAAAAACATGGGGGGGGGGTGTCTCTGTCCCAAAGGAGGTCACAAATGTCCCAAAGGACCTCCCAAAGGAGGTCACAATGTAAAAAGAAACTTAAGGAAGCCACTGGGAGTGATGCTACGCTGGGTTGAACAAGGTCCGTTGCTTTCTCCCTGTGACATACAAGAGAGCCACTGGTTTAAAAGGTGCCTCACCCCCTTTGCTCCGTTAGCAGGGGGGGTCACTTTATGACACTCACCCTTCTCAGGGCTTCTGCACCTCCCACTCTCCCGCCTGCTTGACCTCACTCACTCACTCCACTCGGCCGAGCTATCATTTACGTGGATGGGCTGATGCTAGCAGAAACACAAATAAATGCTGCCATTAAATACTTGCTATAATTAGTAACCTGATTTCCAAAATGAAGTGAAAAATGTAATGCTCCCTCTCCTTGCTCGCAAGATGCTAAACCCTTGTTCCATGACCCGATTGGGCTGTACCCTCTGGCTTGGAAGAAGGCTTAATAAGGTAATGTTTGGGAGGTTACTATCTTTACAGCCCTTGTCTCCTTGCGACTGTGTAAAATAAAATAAAACATTCAGAGTGAAGAGGAATTCCAAAGAGATACTTCATTTTTTATACATTGTGTTTCACTAGGATGCAATAGAACAAGACACCGCCGCAATCTGTTTGATTTCGATGTCTCCATCATGAACCACAGACGCTTCTCAACGTTACCTCCAGGGCCATTAATTGTCCTGGTCAGATAATTGTGAATGCCTGTCCGGGAAGCTCCCCATTTCCGAAATTCAGTCATGCTGTTTCTTCACTTCTTGGTCCTACAGTTGCCCGAATTGGTCCCTACTAGCCGCTGGTATGATCTATTCAGTCCATAAGACTGCACAACTGGCTTCCTGGGTATGGTGCTGAGGGGGTCAATCCAGGGAAAGGTTTCTTAAGTTCTTATTTATTACAGTGTTCTAACAGGAGCATGAGAAACTGCCACCTGGATAAGTGCTAGGTGGATCTTCTTTTGCTCCTGGTTTAAATCACCTGCTGTCATCCTGTCCAGTCCAGTCAATGTGTGACGTGACTTCCAAGAATGCACTGCAAGAAAGGCAGTGCATCTTGAGGGGTTCTGATACTGAACATCCACGTTCTCTCTGCTCTCTGTTTGCTTCTTCACAATGATTTTGCTCAGAAGCTGCATAAACGCCACTAGCTGACCCGTTTCGATAAGCAGTCACTGGCCAGAGGAATCTGTGGCCAGTACTCTAGAAAGAATTCAATGGGGCTCAGTGGTAGAATGCCTGCTTTGCATGCAGAAGGTCCCTGGCTCAGTCCCTGTCTTCTGTTGTTAGAGCTAGGAAAGGCCAATGAGAAGCTGCAAGGGTGCCGGTCTTCTGCCCTCCTTAAGCATCCATGCAAACTATTTGTGTTTTTCATTCAACACCTTGAAACATGTCTCATTATTCCAAGCTACAAATGTTGCATAAAATAACATATTAGTACCATGTAGATGTAGGACCTCAAAAAGGTTCATTTTGCACTCTTTTCCAGATTGAACCTGGGACAGATGCCTCTGTAGCATTCCTGGAGTTGTTCTCTAGAGTAGTTTTGGAGCTTGCCTACATGTCGACTACAGCTTGGCCCTGGACCACTAAAACTTGTCTGTACCAGAGCTTTTCACCAGTGTATCATGCTGGTACAGTTATGAAAGGTGAAGTGTTTTTGTCTTCTCCAACATGTTTTTCTGTGTAAACAGACACAGGCTTAGGTACTGTTAAATAGTGGCCGCATCTTTCTGAGAGAGGAGAGGAGACTCCACACAGGATATGGAGTGTCTATGTCTGTGCATGCAAATAAGTTCTGTGAACTCAGATAAAAACAAACAAATATGCAAAACAACACACATAAATACATACATACAGGCCCTGATGAGGAAAAACCTTTCTTTTGCCATTCCTAGTCAAACAGATTGCCTCTACAGCGCCATGAGCAACCATGCAATACCAGTTGTGGGTGGACCATTTAGAGATAAACTGGAGGTTCTTGGTCCTGTATATTACCCAAGGCAGCTGAAACAAGAATCTGGCTTCCTTTTTTGTGTATTTTGTTTTCTTGAAAAAATTGTATGGACTGTCATAAATGTGTAAAGGCTGGTAAGATTAATGAGTAAACCAAGGTCAGAGCACCTTTGCAGGGTCAACTGCAAGCAACATACAGGGCTGAGTTTTCCATTTACTTCACTTCGCACACACACAGTAGTTGTACTTGTGTGTGTGTGTGTGTGTGTGTGTGTGTGTGTGTGGTGGTGGTGGTGGTGGTGGTGGTGGTGGTGGTGGTGGTGGTGGAATGGGACTTTTCTGACCAGTGTAAAGCGTTAAAGTGGTCCAAAATGTATAACTGTTCGGTAATCTATCAAAGCACAAATCACCTGGATGGTGAATGGAGTTTGCCTTGGTTAATTTCCTATGCGAAATTCTCAGCAGGGCTGATTCCCTTTTTGACTACAAGAGGATTAGTTTCCAATCCATGTTTTGGCCTCGCTACTGGGGAGGATATTATCAAGGAAGCTCTCAAAAAAAAAAGCAACACACACTTGTTTTGCAATATCACGCTAGGATTGTGACTTAAGACAGTGGCTCTTGTCATGCAGGCTTTGCTTTCTTTGATCCAGCAGTCAAAACTTCTTCCCTCTCTGAGCCATCAGATATGGGTAGCTACTGCAGTGCCCAAAACAGTTGGGCAGCTGTTGAAATTCTTGAAGTCCAGAGGATTGCTCAGGAGAAAACAACTTGCCACATCAGAGGCTAAAACTATGCCTGATCTTGCCTAATTTGGTAGTTGTCAAATGGTGCCCTCTGGATCTTTGAAATGGCTGGGCCACTTAGGTTCAGACTACAGCTAGGTCCATTAGCTACAATCCATTCACCAAGAGATGGTGTGGTTTGTTTGGAAGATGACTGAGAGGGGAGGTTAACAATCCATCTCAGAAATCCCTGTGTGTCAACTTAATGGTTTGAAGAGAGTGCCAGGTACAAGCATACAAGTAAATGTTAGGATTTGGAGAGCAGTAAAATCTTTCTGCAGTCAGAGACTTGGCTGGCTTTGCTCAGGGTGTGGCCCAACTCCACCAGGCAGACAGAGGACCAATTAGGGCATGGTTTGAAGTCTCCATTTGGAGAGTTTTGACAGCCAGTAGTGCCGATAGCAGGAAAGCTAGAAATGCCCTCAAGGCCTTGAAGAAGCCTCCATGGCATGTGACCCACCAAGCTGAAGACAGTCCCCGAGTCACCTCAGGGCTTGGTAAATCTCCCAGTTTGACTCTGTGTGCAGCTGCAAAAAGGGCAGAGACTATTGGGCAGGGTACGTGGCTGGTAGGCTGCAGTTGGCACACAGCTCACAAGCGGTATAGGCATGCCCTTGAAAGTAGCACAGCAAAGGTGACAAACACACACCATGCTGTTATGCATGTCACAGCAGTCGATGCTTGGGTGTGGCAGTCAGAAGGCAAAGGGAGGTGAGTTCATTGTATTGTTCCTGTCAGAAGAGCACAGCAGACAAAACCTGGACACCAAGGAGCTGGTGCTTTTTATTCTCATCCTGTTGCTGTATCTTTATAGCTGCAGTTCTTCCCTTGTTAGTTTTCCCATAAGTTGGTCTATAGAGGGTTCAGGGAGCGGAGAGAGGGAAGGAAGGTTGAGGAGGGAATCGAAAGGAGGGCAAGGAAAGGAGTGAAAGGAGAAAGGGAAGCATAGCTTGTAACAGAAACTATAAGGAAAGAGACAACTTTTGGTGTTGTAAATTCAACTTTTGGTGTAAATTCAAATACTTTGTTGATCTAGAATATTTGTGTCTTGCCCCACATTTTTGCCCAACATTGCATATATGCAACAGGGACCAAATGTGTACACCTGTGGGCTGGGCAGTAATGGGGTAACCTTACTTGCTGCATCTTACTTACTACAGAGCGGTCACACTCACACAAACTCTTCTTGCTGTTTTTGTTGTTGCCCCTTTCTCTTTTCTTTCTTACCTCTATTCTCTCATTCTTCTTGCTTCTTCTCCTTCCTGTCATCCAGGGCCCTCTACAGACATAAGAACATAAGAAGAGCCCCGCTGGATCAGGCCATAGGCCCATCTAGTCCAGCTTCCTGTATCTCACAGCGGCCCACCAAATGCCCCAGGGAGCACTCCAGATAACAAGAGACCTGCATCCTGGTGCCCTCCCTTGCCAGGTTTCTCAGACAAACCTGAGAAAGAAAGTGGAAAGGCATTTTGGATGTCATTTATTGCATTCAGGAATTTTAAGTCCTTTAGGTGATACTAGGCATGATATGGAAGATCCTTGATCAAAATATCTCAAAATATGGTAACAGCAGCCATGGAGGGAGATGGGGGTGGGGGGTGGGATTGAGTTGGATGGAGGCTCTGCTTTTTCTGGTCACTTCAAACAGGACCTAGGACCAGCAAGGAGGCTGCATCCAGGACAGCCAAAGCTAACGGTAAGGAAAGTGAAAGGGGACTTGGCCTCCCCCTGTCCCAGCCCACTTGACTACTTTCTTAAGCAGCCAGAAGGGCAGGGAGATGGAGAGGTGGAAGTGGTCATGGCAGGGTTCCCCCCTTCTTCGGTCCTCCTACTTGCCCCAACTACTACTTATTCTTTCACTCCCTGAATTGGAATAGGAAAAGGGGGACAGAGAGGAAGAGGAAATGTGGAGGGGAGGAGAGTGCTGATCTAGAACATGAGAAAGTGGGAGGAGCAGAGGCTGGCACAACATTGGGTACAGGGAGGGGGGAGCATTTGGCATGCCGCCTCAGGCATCAGGAGATCTTGCGCGAGACCTGTGGAGATCTACCTGTAGATCCCAGTCTACCTTCTGTCTATCCCTAGTTTGGATGATGTGTTGAAGGCAGCTGAAGAATGGGGATCTTCTCATAGTCTAATTGTCTGGGCTGTGTTTAGCACAGCTCTGCTTCTTGTTGCCACTGGCAATTTTCCATTCTTTTTCCATTTTCCATCAGGCTAATGTAGGTGATGCCTGCCATTCTTTGGAGACAAATGTTAAGTCTTATGGTAAACCTTGGTGGTAAAAATCCCCGATTTCCCCCATTTCCCATCTAAAGAAGTTCTTATAATGGATCAAAACATCCTGGAGTGGCTGAGTCACTGAGATGCAGTAGTCATTTTTGCTCTATTGTTGCTTGACTTCTCCAACTGACTGGTGAACAGAGCTTAGAACCAGCTCACTGGACCATGAAGCCCACCTGATTCACCACAGTAGAAAAGTCAAGTGAGTCCCTTGACTTTTCTACTGTGGGGAATCAGGTGGGCTTCATCATGGGGTCATCTGACTCCAAATATCCAGTCCTAACAAGTAAACCTAAGATAACACCAAGTGGATTAAAAAGCAATTCTCCCTTGCACATTTGCCCTGATCTCTCATCCAGAGCAATGGATACATTAATAAGGGATAGTCATCCCCAAGATGGTGTGGGTGTAGGAACCAACACACCCGTAGGAGTGAGTATATAGGATAATTAATCCAGGAAGTCACATTAGCTTTATGTTTTGTTTCCATCTTATATTTCATCTTCCATGTCAAACTTTCCCCCAATTCATCCACCTGGGTCTTCTTTTGCCCTTCTGCATTTCCCAAAAGTGGCATAACCCTGCTTTTTATTCCATCCCTTTTTAAGTTAGTTCTTTTATTTTAAAAAAATCTGTGGTGAAAACCTCCATTTTCCACCTGATTTTGACCTTCCTATCCTTTAGGGAGTCACCTCTATGAGTGCATTATCCTGACAGGGCTACTGAGTCAATTCAAGGTACCAACCATTATTGCTCTATTGTTTGTTGATTGTCCTTGTCTTCTTTTCCAATTGTCCAGTAAACAAAGTCCAGTAAACAAAGCACTTGACTTTAAACCAACTCATTGGGCTGTGATGCCCATCTGATTCCCAAGAACAGGAAATTCAAGGGCTCAGGTGACCCCCCCCCCCCCGCCAATATCCAATCCCACAGGTAAACCTAAAGTAATATCCAGAAGTTATAAAAAGCAGGGCTACACTTCCCCTTGGTCCTGTTCTGTCATCCAAATGTTGGATGCATTGACATGGACCACCCAACTATCCTGCTTGGTGTAGGGTTTAGAATTCAGAGCTTGGACTAGCATGAGTACCAAGGGTAGAGAAAATACCCAGTAAGTTGTGTTTTCATTGTTGTTTTTTAAACTTGCCTATCTCTGTGCCAACCTTTGACCAACCCCCAATACCTTATTCTCCTTAATGTTTCCTAATCCTTGAATATGCCTTCTTCTCCCCTATTTATGGTCTTCCCATGGTTTTGTGTATTCTTTACACAAAGATTCTCTTTAATAAACATCCTTTATTTTACAGTTCACCTTCCTGATCTCAGTTCGCTCTGAGGGAAGTGGTTCCCTCAGACTGCCCCCTAGAATTTGGGGGCACTCTGCCATACAGGGAGGAAAGTTTCCCCAAGTTGGCCTCAATCTGTCTAAATCTTGCCTACTATCTCCAAGCTAAACCCAATTCCTGGGTAAAATGAGGGCCATGGGTTGGTGCTGGTTGCTAGGAATTGTGCCCTGTGTGTCTGCTTCTTTTACAGTACGTGAGGGATGTTGTTGAGTTGGGGTGCTTGAAGTTAACATTTAGTGCCTGTGTTTTATGTCATCTCACTCTTATGACTTTTCCTCAAATCCTTTTGGACACTCAGAATGGGAACAGGTTAGACACGGACTGTACCTTGTGCTTACTCCAAGCAAATAGCTTTCCGTTCCTGTTTTCCTTGGCAGCTATTTCTAACAAGAGGTGTGGTAGGGAGTGGAGGCCGAGAGGTGGAGGAAGCAGGAAGGAAGTTGCCAGAGTGTTCTATGGACAATCATTCATACTGGCTAATTTTCCATCAGGTGTTTGGGATCAAGAAATCAGAAACAAAGACATGAAAGGAAGAACACAGTGGCTGTTTGCAAGAATCCTGTGCATCTGGAACTTGTAAAGAGGTTGTTGTAAACTCTGCAGCACTGATAAATGTGCTGGGGCCACAGCAGCAGGATATGCAAGACGTCTGGGTGCCATTGGCTGCACTTAACTGTTTCTTGACAATTCAGGTCGTTTTTCTTCCAAAAGCCTCGTACACAGAGTTGCGTGTTAATGGACAGGCAGGTGGGAGCAGGAATGGGGCATGTCAAGGTTGGAGACAGCTGGGGAACATGGCAGTGATCACCTCAAAAGGACTCTGCACACCACTTAGCATTGTGCACTACTTTTTGGTGTAGTGGTTGGAGAATTGGACCTACCTTAGAGGTCAAAATGGAAGGGAATCTGTGTATACCACCCGGAGATCTTTGGAAGGATTAAAATGTAACATATACATACACATTATCCCTGGACTACCGCGGCATCTACAACTACCGCGGCATCGCTCTCCTTAGCGTTGTAGGAAAGCTGTTTGCCCGAGTTGTACTAAAGAGGCTCCAGGTACTTGCAGAGAGCGTCTATCCAGAATCGCAGTGTGGATTCCGAGCCAACAGGTCCACCACTGATATGGTATTCTCCCTTAGACAACTGCAGGAGAAATGCAGGGAACAATGACAGCCACTCTTTATAGCCTTCATAGATCTCACAAAGGCTTTCGACCTGGTCAGCAGAGACGGCCTCTTCAAGATTCTCCCCAAGATTGGATGTCCACCCAGGCTCCTCAGCATCATCAGATCTTTCCACAAGGACATGAAGGGCACTGTTGTCTTCGATGGCTCCACATCAGACCCTTTTGACATCCGAAGCGGAGTGAAGCAGGGCTGTGTTCTTGCACCAACCTTGTTTGGGATTTTCTTCGCTGTCCTGCTGAAGCAGGCCTTTGGAACTGCAACAGAAGGCATCTATCTCCGGACCAGATCAGACGGAAAGCTCTTCAACCTCTCCAGACTGAGAGCAAAATCCAAAGTCCAGCTGAAATGTCTGCGTGACTTCCTCTTTGCCAACGATGCAGCTGTCACTACCCACTCTGCCAAAGATCTCCAGCAGCTCATGGATCGTTTTAGCAAGGCCTGCCAAGATTTTGGACTGACAATCAGCCTGAAGAAAACACAGGTCATGGTTCAGGATGTGGACTCACCTCCCTGCATTACAATCTCTGAGCATGAACTGGAGGTTGTCCATGACTTTGTGTACCTTGGCTCAACGATCTCCGACACTCATTCTCTCGATACCGAGCTAAACAAGCGCATCGGTAAAGCAGCTATCACGTTTTCCAGACTCACAAAGAGAGTCTAGTCCAACAAGAAGCTGACGGAACATACCAAGATCCAGGTCTACAGAGCTTGCGTCCTGAGTACACTTCTGTACTGCAGCGAGTCATGGACTCTTCGCTCACAACAGGAGAGGAAACTGAGCGCTTTCCACATGCGCTGCCTCCAACGCATCCTCGGCATCACCTGGCAGGACAAAGTTCCAAACAACACAGTCCTGGAACGTGCTGGAATCCCTAGCATGTATTCACTGCTGAAACAGAGACGCCTGCGTTGGCTTGGTCATGTCGTGAGAATGGATGATGGCCGGATCCCAAAGGATCTCCTCTATGGAGAACTCGTGCAAGGAAAGCGCCCTACAGGTAGACCACAGCTGCGATACAAGGACATCTGCAAGAGGGATCTGAAGGCCTTAGGGATGGACCTCAACAAGTGGGAAACCCTGGCCTCTGAGCGGCCCGCTTGGAGGCAGGCTGTGCAGCATGGCCTTTCCCAGTTTGAAGAGACACTTTGCCAACAGTCTGAGGCTAAGAGGCAAAGAAGGAAGGCCCATAGCCAGGGAGACAGACCAGGGACAGACTGCACTTGCTCCCGGTGTGGAAGGGATTGTCACTCCCGGATTGGCCTTTTCAGCCACACTAGACGCTGTGCCAGAACCACCTTTCAGAGCGCGATACCAGAGTCTTTCGAGACTGAAGGTTGCCAATACAATACAAATATCCCTGGATCATAAATCACTTTGCAAAGGTTCTGGTTCCGGTTTCTGACTGTGAAGGCAATGAAACCAGCAGCAAGAGAAATCTAAATTTTGAACTAGATCCAAACTGTATTCCACAGATGTCATCCATTTCTTTGTGGTTGTGATTATTTTAACATTCTTTCTTTCTTAATGGTGGCCATGTCATCATGGCTTGCCACCAAAGATGTTTTTGGGAGGGTCCATTCAGAGTTGCTCAAATGGCAGCCCAGATTTTTTTGAAAATTTTTTGCTTACGCACTAATCTACTTCAAAGCATCATAGGATGGCTTACATATGGATCCTAATCCAAGCAGCCTCCCATCAAACCATTTACCGGGCTAGGCCTGCCTAGCTGCAGCAGTAGAGCAGTAGACCATTTTTCCAGGCCCAGAATGCACTGAGACTACAAATGAGGCAAGAAATGGGTACCCATCTGGCAGGCTTACCTACTTCTTCATGGCTACCTGAAGGGAATGAGAATGGAAAATACTTTCTCTGATTCCGCATGTATACATGTCTGTGGAGGACCCTACCCCCTCCACCTCTTCCCAAGGGAAAGAGTCTACAATCTACATCAAACTGAATAGGGTAAGATATGGTGGAGGTTCACTGGGGTTAAGATAGCATGAGCAGGTGGGCAGTTCACTGCAGGGAGGGGTTTATTAAGCCTGATACAATGACCATGACAGAAAGGTCCTTGGTCCAACAGCCACCCCACTAGTTGTGGAGTTCCAGCTAGTACTGGAATTTCAGCTCAGGCCTCGCACTGAGCTTCTTTGGATTAGGTTAGGAGGATGGGTGTTGCCAGGCAGGAAGGGTTGGGTCCATCAGGAAATGCCTTCTAAATTTGACAAAATGGTGCAATACCTTTGTCTCCTTGACTGCATGAAGGTGACATGTCTCAGCCCCTGTATTCCATGAACTGGAGGGAGCCCTGACCAATGGTTTCCAAGAGCTCTTCTTCCCCTTCTCTCTTGGCCCCAATGCCTCTCTTTCTCCTTGCTCCTTTTGGCCCTATCTGTTCATCTTGCCCCCACTCTGTCTCATTTCCTCCCTCTTCCAGGGACCTTATTTTTCAGCCCTGTTGACCCACACCTATCCTCCTGTCAACTCTGCTTCTCTGCTCCCTCTCTTGTACCTTGCCTCTGCTTGCTTCCTTCCCCTTGATCTCCTTCCCCTCAGCCTTTCTGTCTCACCCTTCCACTGCTGCTTCTTTTCTTGCCTCCCCCATCTTCCATTCCATGCTCTCTCCCTTCCCCTTTTGAAGCAGTCCATCTCTCAAGGCTTCACCCTCTCCCAATTAACTGGCCTGCCCAATCCATCCTGGCTTCTGTTGATTCTAAGGCACCCATCAATGAGGTCATTGCTGGTTGCATCAGAATTGCCTAGATGACCAGGGCCACATCATACATATTGTATGGTTCTACGAGGCAGGCCAGAGTGCCACAGTGTCATTCACAGTTGCTCTGGGTTGGAAGACAATGTGCCAAAAACCTCCAGAAGTTTTCTAGGTGCAAATTATAGCAATCCTGTATAGTCATATTAACCTTGTGGATGTGTGTTTTGTCTGAGAATGTGGCATATAAACACAGTCTCTCTGTGGCTACGGCCATAGCAAGTGGCTGGTAAACGTGAGGCTGGAAATAAACAGCCTTGATCATCATATAGTAAGGCATTAGCTGTTGGGCAACACTGTTATTTTCACAATGACAATCAAACAAACAAAAAAGTGCTGTGTTACAACTGAAGAATGCTTACAATATTGCCCTTATTTACATTTGTTTTTAATTGAGGTACAGTATCGAGGAATAGTAATCTTCCACTAATCGAGGAATAGTATCTTCCACTAAATCTCAGTGGAAACCAGAGGAGAGAAATCTGCCAGGGAATGGGAACTGGACTCCTTCCTGTCCTACTGACACTCCTGATAAATGTCCAGGAGAGGGCATCGACCTCTGCCGGGTGCCAGCAAGAAATTCCTTGCTGCCCTCTCCAGATGGGACTCGTCTCAGTGTTTATGCAATCCACGGAGTCAGTCGAATTAGGCACTTTTCATTTTGCCCTTTTTTGAGAACTGGGAGTTTAATTCCCACCAAACAATGTTCTTTTCCAACAAGCTTAAAATAAGCCCTTTAGGCTGTAGCTTTCTGTGAGCTGCTAACATTGTGCAAATATGGGCTTGTGCAGAGAGCTATGACACAATGGGAAGGCTATTTACTGTTTATGGGGGGAAGGGGAGAGATGGACCAGACTGTGATGGGAGGAGCAGCAGGAAAGCCTCAGATCTTTATGCCCCCATATGGCCATTGCTTAAACAGCAAGTGCTTTTTTCATGTAGACACTGCAGTGTGATCAAATTAGTTATATTTTAATGTATGGAAGCTTGCTCATCAAATGAAGGGTACAGAACTGCAACTTTCATTTCCAAAGTATTCCTTTTTTAAAAATTTTTTTAATTTTTCCAAAAACAAAAATAACAAACACACATAACATAACACATAATACAATACATACAATACATAAACACAGTATCAGAGGGTGCAAGGCATACCTCACTATAACTAATAAATCATTACATATTTCCTAATCCAATTCCTCTTCTACGTTAGCCTCTTAATATCATTTATCTATCATATCATATATAATACATCATATATATAATACATTCATCTACCCTATCTTATACTTCTACAACTTTATTTTCAACCAAGCATAAAAAATAATTTTCATTACTCAATCTATATCGGTTTCACTGTTGATCCAAGCTCTCTAAAAATCTGTCAATTTCCACCACATTCATTATTTTCTGTATTAATTCATCTTTCATTGGGATCTTCGTGTCTTTCCAGTATCTAGCAAATAAAATCCTCACAACTACTATTATAATCCAATATCTAACATACTAAATTCTAACAACTTTTAATATCCTAATAATTACATATATCATTTCTCTGACTATAACATCCAAAATTAATACATATATCCTCATTACTAAACACATAAACATATATGTAAACATCCAAAACAAATTCTAACTCATTAAAATTATCCTCTAAAATTCTAACATCTATTAATATCAAGCTAACTAAAATTTTTATACATATTACATATCACCTATAAAACTTATATAAATTCTCATTGACATCTAATAAACTTTAATTTCTAACACAAAATTAGCACATTACTGTCTTTCTTTTTATCTATTCCCTTGTCTCCAACCTAGATATCCACTGGTCTGCCAAATCTCTTTTCTAGACTTTCCATCTTTTTTTTTTCTAATAAATTTCACATGAATTCCTCTTAACAGATCATGGTTTAATGTACTCGCTCTTCTTGATAAATCAACATCTGATGAATCATCTCCTTCACTTGATCATTCCAATCTATGTCAGTTGGTTGAAGTATTTCTTCTTCCTTCACTTGATCAATCCAATCTGCATCAATTAGTTGAAGTATTTCTTCTCCTTTCTGGTCTGGTGACTTTTGAATCTTTATCTTCCAAGCTGTCTCCATTAACATTGTCTCTTCCAATTGTTTGTTTTGTCCTGTCTCCAGTGTTTTGAATTTATCTTCCATTTCTTTGCTCTTTTGTTGATCCTCTCCTGTTTGTTGCGTATTAGACTCATTTGTCTGTTCAATTAAGATTTCCAGGCTAATTTGGGACTTAGACTATGATATCCCATGACAAATAATGACAAAACTCCATTGTGAGCTTCAGTGTATGGACAAAAAAAGGAGTAATCTATGCTAATTATCTTCCTGCCTCTGTGCGCCAGTGTAATATGTGTCAGTAAGGGGACAGCAGGTTTAATTTTGTTAACACTGGTAACAAATCAGGTTACCCCAGCACACAATAACCTAAGTTGTTCTTTATTGTGATTATTTCATTACTTTATTTTTACAATGTTAATGTCATCCTCCACCATGAACACTCTAGAGCAGGGGTGTCAAACTCATTTCATATAGAGGGTCGAATAGCATACATGATGCCTGCTGAGGGCCGGACGTGATGCCATTAGGCAGGAAGTAATGTCATTAAACAGGTCATAACAAAAAATAAGCACTTTTTCTCACTTAGGAACTCATAGCTGCAAATGACAGAAGAGAAAATATACAAATCTTGATCATATTTCAAGATATGGGAGAGTAACACCTCAGCAGTACTCAGCAGATGAGAGCTTGAGAGTCAGATAAAAAGCTTCCGTGGGCCACATCCAGTCCCCGGGCCTTATGTTTGACACCCCTGCTCTAGAGGACCTTCTTTCATGTTACTGATTTTAGGAGACATAAATGTAGACCTCTGAACTGATGTATCAAGGCAACAGAACACTACACATGACATCTATGGGGGGAAAGTACATGCTACGCTTCCCATGTTAGACTCTCATTCATCTTAGGAAAAAAGGCCATGATCCCATGTACTCAAAAAGTATCTGTCAGAGAAGAAGCATGGAACATTCCCCACGGGTCATAAACCAGGTCAGTGACAGCCTCTTGATTTCAGGTTCTCTACTGTTCTTGTGTTTAGATGGATATTACATTCTGGTTTTTTTTGGTTTTTTTAAAGTCATTTTGGTTTGAAGAATTGGAGCTTGCTGTAGCATACTGGTCAATCTTCTCACCATATAAGAAGAAAATGCAGAGAAGTGGAAGGTCTTGGCTGAACTAGTGATGTTATTTGAGAACTTATTAATGAGGAGAAATGGCTTGCCATTGCTGCACTGGTCTCCTTTCAAAACTGCTCATAGTAACAGTTCTTTCCTCTCAAGTAATAGCCTTGTTTGCTTGTCTGGAAATATCCAGAAATTGCATGGAGTGAATTCTCAACATCATATGGAGCAGCAGAGCTATAGTCCTTGTGGGGTGGCAGGTTTAAGATCATACTGTGCAAGAGGATGACATGATGCTTCTTCTATGTGTGAATTCTGGAAGAGGGGATATTGATAAGGCCTTCCTGCTTTCGTGGAGGATCCTCATGCCCTTTTCCACACTAAAGAGCTTACAGTCTAGTCCAGGGGTGTCCAAACTTTTTTGGCAGAAGGGCCACATCATCTCTCTGACGCTGTGTTGGGGGCTGGGGAAAAAAAGAATTAATTTACTTTTCAAATCTGAATAAATTTACATAAATAAATATATTAGAGATATGAATGAAGGTCTTGCTATAAAAGGCCTTGCACAAAGCAAGGCCAGTCTTTCCTTTGCTTCCGCTGCTGCATCACAGATGTGAACAGCAAGCAGTGGAGAGAGCCCTTGTCCTACACCTCACGCAAGAGGTCAAACAGTTGGCCATCATGCTGAGGGCATTTGCATCAGGCCAGCATGGGCTCCAGCAAGAATATGGAGGGCCAGAGGCTCATTGGAGACTAGGGGCTCCCTGAGGGCCGGTTTGGGAGTCCTCGAGGGCCGCAAGTAGCCCCAGAGCTGGGGTTTGGGCACCTGTGGTCTAGTCCTTCAAAGCATTCCATTGATTTATTTGGCTATTCACATACTGATTATAAGCCTCTAATGCTCTACGTTTAATTAAATGCATTTGCAAACTTTTTTGCGTGAACTGATTAAGGGCCCAATCCTATCCAACTTTCCAGCACTGGTGCAGCCACAATGCAGCCCCAAGGTATTTGTTCCCTTACTTTGTTTGTATGTAAATGTAAATTGTATGTAAATGTAAGGGAACAAGGTATTTGTTCCCTTACATTTGTTCCCTTACTTGAGGAGGCTTCTGTGACTGCCTCCCCACCACTGGATGCAGCGCATGCCTCATTGGCATGGTTGCACCAGCACTGGAAATTTGGATAGGATTGGGCCCTAAGACTCCCACCCCTGCACGTGAAAAAATACAGAAAAGGGGAAAGGTTTTTCCACTCCAAGAAACAAACCTCTTTCATTCCCAGGTCACTGTCTTAAAATTATGACAGCTCCTCTATACTACAAACACAGTGCAGCCTAGTTAACATTTCCCTTTCCAGCTTCAAGCACATTTAGTTTTAATTTTACATACTGTTAGTTGTTATTTCCATTCACAGTGACACAGAAATACAGATTAGGTTTCTACCTGTTTATAACACTCTGCACTGACGCTGTGTGTGAGTCTTCATGTTAACCTTTATTGCTCCAGTATAATACAAACAGACTCCATTTCTCACAGAAAGTTAAACAATCTCATCTTGTGTCATGTTTATGTATATATGCTGTCAAATTTGCCAGTTCATGCAATTTGTCTTCTCATAGCTCATCTGGAGGCAGTGGCATCACTACGGTTTGCCTCACCTGGTATTGGAGGCCACTGCATCACCCCCCATGAGCGCTGCCATGCACTTGCATGAATAAAAGCCTTGTGCAAGCACTCAACACCTCTGGGAACCTCCAGTTTGCCTTTCAGAACGGCAGGCCCCTCCAAACTCAGGCTGGAGGTCCTGCGGCATCATGCGCATGCGCAAGCGTCACACAGGCACATGATGCCTCTGAGAACCATTGGGCCTTTGTTTGGAAGGGCAGGACCCTCCAAATTTGGGCAAGAGGTTCCTCCAGCGTCACATGCTTTTGTGAGGCTTGCACATGTGTGTGATGCTGCAGGAACTTCCGCCAGTGCCTGGAAGATAGGAACTCATTTCTCAGTGCTTTGTGTATAGAATTCTTGCTAGTACCTACATGTATGATATCATTGCTCTAATCTCTCATTTGATTTCTTTGGAATATGTCAATCGAAATAGCTCTGGTTCCATAATGAGATTAATTCCTGTAATCTCCTGGATCTAGCTTCATGAACGTTTATGGATTTGATCAGTGCATAATATACGTACTTAGCTGTTGCTGTGTACTGCAGTTGCCACATGCTGTAGTGAAATGCAACTCTCTGAAGTTGCACCCCAAGTTGGCTTCAACCTTGCATTCATAGATAGAATCGCCAAGAGAGCTGGAATATGTTTAGAGTAAAAGGGATTGGTGGGTTCACTGATAAAGCAGAATGAGTGGCTCTTACCCATATGAAAGTTACTACAGCAATATAGAGGGAGTGTTCCAAATTCTTTAGGAGTTAATTGTAAGCTCAGTGATTAATACATGGTTGCTTGCCTCCCACTTCCTCAAGTAGTGAGAGGTTCCAGGGGCAGTACTACCCAGATGTGGTTTCCTTTGCATAAGACTTACAGTATCTTTGAAATACTGCTTTATTTAAAACTATGCAAGCAGAACATAAGTGGAAACAAACAAGAGGCAATCCTGCAAAGCATCGCATTTGCTATTCCACAGCAGATCTCCAGAAAGAAGACTTGCACCCCAAGATGGCTTCATGCCTTCTCTCTCTTTCTCAACATCTGTCTCTTCCAAACTGCAGCCTGGTTTTTCTTCACATACACACCTGCCCAGTTCCCCATAGCTGGCAAGTTATGTCAGTTTTGTCATAATCCTGCGGTTTTCAAACTCTCAGGGAGTTTGAAAACTGCAGTAAGTCCTTGCAGGGGAGAGGAGAGGCAGCGGGGGGCAGGGGGAAGCAGCGACGTGATCCCCAGGATCACATCGCCCAGGGGGGCTGCAGGGACTGGGATGTACTGACCAGTCCCTGCAACAGCCATCCTGGGGTGCAGGGAGCCCTGCGCGAGGGTCTGCAGGGCTCCCCAGCCTGCAGAAAGTGAAAGTGGAGTGATCACGCTCCCCTTCCGGTTTTGCGAAGGTAGAGCGCAATCACCCCGCTTTCACTTTCTGCAGGCTGGGGAGCCCTGCAGACCCTCGCACAGGGCTCCCTGCACCCCAGAATGGCTGTTGCAGGGACTGGTCAGTACATCCCAGTCCCTGCAGCCCCGTTAGTGATGCAATCCTGGGGAGTGTGTCGCTGCCTCCTCTCTGCCTCCTTGCTGCCCCTGCCCCTTAAGGGGGCAGAGGCCAGGGCCTTCAGGCAGCCCAATCCTAATATTCTTGGTGCCCAGAGGAAAAGAGGCGCCAAAATGGTGATTGCTGTATCCTGCAGGCCACAAGAGGTCTCCCCAAGGAAGCCACTAGAGGTCTTCCCAAGGAAAGCCCCAGGCCCCGCAATAGGGCTTCTCAAGTCTGCGCCATCTATTTTGCTGATGGAAACTTGTGAACCTCCATGTTGGGTTTTGCAGCCTGACCCAGAGGACAAGATCTGGCAGAGGAGTCCTCCACTGGTCCCACCTTGCTCCTGGGCCAATTCCTCCCCCACCCCGCCCTCCTGGAATGATTCCCCTCAGCTTCAAAAGCTCACACCGCTGCTCAGCGCTCTCACCTCACTCTAGGTGGCCGTGTGGCACCCTCCACCCAGCACTGGGCCAGCACCAGTGCTCCCTACTCCATTGGTGCCATAAACATTCCGTAAAGGTGGACCTCAGTACCTGTGCTAGGGACCTGTTAGAATTGGGCCCTAAATTCCTTCACAATACTCAAGAAATACCTCTGGCCACCTAACAATTAGCTCCCATCAGCCAACCATTCTGGACTAGTAACAAGTGATCTCCCTAACAAAAGAATGGTTGGCCAGTAATCCTAAAGTATACATTTTACATAAATCTTTCTTTGAGCCACATCAATCCAGTTTCTGCCTTCTTTTGGAGACTGGGACTACTTTCTTGGCTCTGGAAAACAATCTGTACCCACAATTGGTTTAGAAAAATACTGCAGCCCAACCAGTTTTGGTGAATCATTTGCAGGATTAGCAGGTGTTAATGGAAGGGCTCTAAGAAAACCAGTGTAAGTCACTTCTTAGACTGGGGGCCCAATCCTATCCAACTTTTCAGTGCTGATGCAGCTGCAGTCTAAGAGGACAAATGTTCCCTTACCTTGAGGAGGCCTCCTTGACTGCCCCCTCACTGCACGATGCAGCATATACCCCATTTGCATGGCTGTATCAGCACTGGAAATTTGTATAGTATTGAGCCCTGAATCAGGGGATCTTGAGTTTGATATCCATTCATCCATGCAGCCCACTAATCATAATCTCACAGAATGTTGTCAGAACAAAGATGGAGAATTCCATGTATGTCATCCTGAGCTCTTTGGAGGGAGGAAGGGAGGGATACAAATATATATTTATATATTCATTTATTCAGGATAGCCATACAGAGAGTGGTTCTCAAAGCCTTTTTTCTCACAAGCTGTCATGTGGCAACTCATAGATTAATTTGTATTAAATAATACGTGGGGAGGTGGGGATGTGCAAGAAGAGAGGCCTGTAGACTACAAAGGATAGTAACTGATGGGCAGTTCTCTGCCAGGACTGACAAATGCCTCCTGCCTGCTCTCCCCTGTGGTCACAGGCCCTCCTCAAACTTACTGGAGGAAGTTTAAGGCAGGCGCCTAAAGCAAAAGGGAATTACCAAGGCCTGGGCACATAGCTAGAAATTCCTTTCTCCACTTGCATGGGCCATCCATGTTGCTGTCATCCCTATGAAAAGGAGGGAGTTCCTTCCCTCGGCACAACAAGGCAGTGCTTTCACACTGTTGGAGGCAGGTGTGAAGGAAGTCAACTGTACACAACTAGACATAAAGGTGGGCCAGTCTGAGAGGAAATTTTGTTTCCCATTTCTCTCAGCAAATATGCCCATTTGCTTTTTCGGTGGATGTTGGCTGTGAAGGAGGACTTCCCTCTCATATTCCTTCCTCTCTCAGTAGATGAGCATCCAAACCCTTCTGCAATCCCATCCTTCCTTCAGCATAACCTTGCTCTGTTTTCTAGCCACAGACTTGTAGCAAAGATAGACAGTACATCAGTGTTCAAAGCATAAACCAAATGAAAACATTAGACTGTTGGCCTTCTGAAAGCAATCCCTGAGACTGATATCACAGTTGTAACAATATTGCAGAATGCTTTCCTAACTGTGAGACCCTCTACCAGCACATCTGCATCATGAGATGCAAGATCTTTTTTTCCTAATTATTCTGGCTAAAGTGGGATTTCAGGAAGATCACACACATTTTGACTAACTCCTCGGAACAGCTTTTTCATTTTAATGATGAACCAACACTATGTAGTTAATTTGAACTGCCTATGGCAGGCGTGCCCAAACCCCGGCCCTGCAGCCACTAGCAGCCCTTGAGGCCTCTCAATGCAGCCCTCAGGGAATCCCCAGTCTCCAATGAGCCTCTAGCCCTCCAGAGATTTGTTGGAGCCTGCACTGGCCTGACGCAACTGCTCTCAGAGTGAGGGCGACTGTTTGACCTCTCGCGTGAGCTGTGGCGTGAGGGCTCCCTCCACTGCTTGCTTTTTCATGTCTGTGATGCAGTAGCAGCAGCAAAGAAAAGGCCAGCCTTGCTTTGTACAAGGCCTTGTATAGGCCTTGAGCTATTCATATAAGTTCATCTTTAATATATTCTTTAATATATTCACTTATGTAAAAGTATGTAAATTTATTCAAATTTTAAATGTAAATTAATTCTTTTCCCCCCAGCCCCCAACATAGTGTCAGATTGCTGATGTGGCCCTCCTGCCAAAAACTTTGGACACTCCTGGACTACGGTATATTCTGACATCAGTGAGGACAAATGAAGCTCATTCAGTATGAGTGAAGGTAATGCTTCCTGAATTGGTGGATTTTCTGCTCCTTTTGAAGAAGTTACCCCAGGATATACTGAAAGGGGATGATGTTCACAGGTGATGAAAATGTTTATCAAAATTGCTGCCTTTCAGCTGAGCCTTAGAAGTACTCACTTCACAAGTACTGGACTGATTTTTTCCCCATTTTAGTAATGCAGTTTTAAGCATCACAAGGGCTGATCAGACATTTTGGAGATGCTAGCCAAATTGCAAGGAATGGTGGCTCTGCTGTAATCGTACACCACTGTAACTTGGTACACCACTCTATAGCAAGACCCAGTTTTACAAACAATAGAGCCTGTCCGGCATGTAGGAAGACAACTTTACTCTCTGCCGCCAAACTTGGAGCCTGACTCTCTCCCTGACTTCAGAAGGGCTTGAGAATTAGAACATTTTTTTATTTCATTTTTATGGACCACAGAAGTCATATTCTGAGCATGGAGAATTAGACTATGATGAAGGGGATTTTTACATTTTTCTCCCAAGAAGAGGCTACGTCTCATGGGTCATGTGCAAACGGCATTTACAAGCGTTGACACAAGCAAAGTCTATGGGAAGTATTGTGAGCGTTTCTGCCATGCTGATTGGGACAAACCAGATTGCCTTCTACCAAGAGGCAGATTGTCCAAGAGGCAGTGGTAGATTGTCCTACTACCACTGTTGAGTCTTTTGCTATTATGCCATGTAACTGGGAAGAGATTTTGTCTGTTCAGGGTAAGAGGGACTTCATGGATTTCTACTGGGATGAAGAATGTAGGCTGCCACTTATTCCTTCCAAAGAAACTTGGTACAGTCACAGCAGCTTTGCCAGGAACAGTATGTGCCTGTAAAACAAAAAGCAATCACATCTCCTAACTCGGCCTCTGCATTCTCCCAGTCACCCACAAGCTGGGTTGCCACTATTACTTGCACCCCATGCTGGTGCCAGGTTTTGGGGGGACCTACAGCAAAGCCCTGCACTGGGATCCCCAGTACCCTGCCTGCTCTCTGATGACACACTGGGCTCTACTGATGCTTCCAATACTGGGGATTCAGAAGTAAGTCCAGCCAGGTGGGCCCTTGAATGATCATGAGCTCTCACTCAGTGCCCAATCTGGTTGACACAATCCTTATCAGCACTGTTGTTTTGTGTAACAGACAAAATTCAGCAGGTACTTCTTCTTTAGATAAAATACTTGCTAGAAAATCATAACATGGTAGTAGTACTATCTGTTATCAACAGTTCAGATTTGAACTGTTCAGAAAGAATATCACCAAACTGTCAAATGGCAGCCAGTGTGTTACATGGGACTTTAATGCTTATGTGCATGTGTGGCATTTACATGCATGTACACTAGAGATTAGATTTATGCACTCCTTACTCTCACTTCTAGAGACCCCGGAGAGGGAGCTAAACGCTTCAGAATGACATCTATAGTAACTCACTCTAACAATTTAGCAAGGCATTCCCTAAAGACTGAAATGGGTACAGGGACTAGGAAATAAGGGTTGTCTCTGGCAAATAGGGATAGTTGGAACATATACAGCATTGCTCACCTTACACAAGAGGTGAGGCTAGACCAGGCCAGGGTAATTTCATGTCCATCTCTGTAATCACTGGAGCATATGTCAAAACATGTTACATCTTTCCTCATCAATCAAAGCTTCTATGCTCAGTTGGCAGTGCTGTGTCCACCATTCCTCCCAAACTTTTATATAGGTGACTGCCAAACCTGTCCCATGATTAGAAAAGGCACTTTTGAATGTGAGCACTAGTGCCTGTGTTTTTAAGACCCATGCTTGATATCCCTGGTCAAGCATTTTCAAGTCTGTTCTGTAGCTTGCTGCAAATACCTGATTAGCAATTACTTTTAACCAGCAGCAATAACTTCACCTTTGCAACACATTACTAGCTTGAAATGTGCAACGTGCTGGGGTGGGGCCATAAGGGAGAAAACAATTGGCCTTTCCAATTGCACCACCCTGTGGCCTTTCTCTGGAATGACAAGGATGGTTGAGATAGTACCACTGTTGTTACCATCATGCCAATTAAATCAACAGATTCTCCAGAGCCCCCATAACAGGGGTGTCCAAAGTTTTTGGCAGGAGGGCCACATCATCTCTCTGACACTGTGTCGGGGGCTGGGGGAAAAAAAGAATTAATTTATATTTAAAATTTGAATAAATTTACATAAGTTTACATAAATGAATATATTAAAGATGAACTTATATGAATGAATGAAGGTCTTGCAATAGCTCAAGGCCTATAAAATGCCTTGCACAAAGCAAGGCTGGCCTTTTCTTCGCTGCCACTACTGCATCACAGATGTGAAACAGCAAGCAGTGGAGGAAGCCCTCATCCCACAGCTCACGCGAGAGGTCAAACAGTCGCCCTCATTCTGAGAGCAGTGCCGTCAGGCCAGTGTGGGCTCCAACAAATCTCTGGAGGGCCAGAGGCTCATTGGCGACTGGGGGCTCCCTGAGGGTGGCATTGAGAGGCCTTGAGGGCCGCAAGTGGCCCAAGGGCCGGGGTTTGGGCACCCCTGCCCTATAATATAATGCCTCATTGCCATATAATGCTGCTCTTGCACTGTTTGAAGAAGACAACAAAAGAGGAGCATGTAAAGCCAACATGGTGTGGTGGTGAGCATGTCAGAATAGGACTGGAGAAACTGGGTAATCTTGGCCCAGGCAATCTCCCTCAGACTTACAAAACTCATAGGGTTGTTGTAAGGGTAAAACGGGGAGAGAACCACATATAACCATTGGAAGAAGGGTGGGGAAAAATATATTCAAATAAGCACCAAATGTATGTCAGATAAGCTTTCCAACCAATATAGGTTTTGCATTCACCTTACCAACCTCTTTAAACGAAAGGAAACCAAACAAACATTTTAAGCTAAATGTGAGAATGCCCATAATCCCTCATTATTGCTTGAAAGAAACAGTTCCAGAAGAATCTACTCAGTTACACTGTGTGGAGCCAAGTTGTGTTGACAGATCCCCACAGGATACAAAAAGCACAAAGGCAGTTTTCATCCAGTCAAACCAAGACAATCCAAAGTAAATCAGCACTTGAAATTACAAAGAGGGAACTCCCTGTCTTCTTCCTGTGTTATTTGCATCTGAACTGTAAGCCAGCTAGCTATGCCCAATGCTGCACAAACATCTCACACAGACTGGGGTTCTCCTGATCCAGATGGTATAATTCAGGGCTTTTCAACCTTATTTAGGGAACAATCCGATGCATGCCAACTCGGAAGTAAGCCCCATTACATTCAATAGGACTTCCTCTCAAGTAGGTGCACACAGGATTGCAGCCACACAGCCCAATCCTATGCATGTCTACTCAGAAGTAAGTCCCATTAGTCAATAGTGCTTACTCCCAGGAAAGTGTGGATAAGATTGGGCTGTTATTCATTTCTTTATTGTGCAAGTACCACTTTCTGCAAGCACCGCTTTTGTGAGTACCACCATCACTGCCACCAGAGAGGGCCACTATACACAGGAGTTGGTGGCTTCCTGTCCTTTTTGGACTTTGAGTGCAATCTCCTTCCCAACTATGTCTCTTTGGAAGAGCCAGACGACTACCAAGCCATGTCTTGTCAACTGGTGCACCACCGTCTCCACCAATTCCACTTCCAAAGAGGTCAGGCCAGGCCAGGCAGGGCAATGCCACATAGGCACCATACTCAAGCACGACCCATTCCACTGTGAAGTACCACTGTTGAAAAACCACTGTGTAATTACACTTGTTCTTCCAGACTGGCAAGCTAACCCTTTGCATGTTTCCTTCGAAAAAGTTCAAGGGGATATCATGTTGGCATCCTTCAGTCTTGGAAGACTATGGTATCGCGCTCTGAATGGTGGTTCTGGAACAGAGTGTCCTCTCCAGTGCGCGAAACCTGGGTAAAGTAGGTATGGAGGTTAGGCTGTTTCCCATGCAGCAAATCCCCCCTCTCCACGTCGCTGAAATGGTCCAATGGAAAGGCAGAGGCCAATATGGTTGATTCCAGCAGCGTCACAGGAGTTGCCAGAATGTGACTGTGTTCAGCCATGAACTGCCTCAGGGACCCCGGCTCCGGATTTTGCCTCGAGGTTGACTCCTGAAGCCTTTTCCATAACTGGATGTAGCCACAAGGCAGTGAAGGTTTGGGACCAGAGTTTTCCTTCTCTCAAATGAGCTGCCTTCCCAGGCTAAGGAGTTCCATCTACCCATCTACAAGGGGATATAATCTTAAATGAATATGTGGAGGTGCACTACATTTCAGCCAGTAGCATAGTTCGGCTGGCTAGTGCCCAGGGGACGGGTGACATGATGATGCCCCCTGCATCATCATGTCACATCCTCCCCATGCCTACACTGTCACTCCCTCCCCCATTCATGCACGGCTGGCCCCAGAAACAGCTCCATTTGGGTGGGACAGCGGGCTGATTTTGCAGCGTATGCTGTGTGCCTCAGGTAGGAGCTGTCACCCCCCCCCACAGCAGAGATGGTGGAAAACCACCATTCTGCCATGGGGGGCAATGTACCCCCCCAAACACCAGCTTAGTAACAACATTGATTTCAGCCTTTGAAATGGCTAAGCAAATGGACCAAGAAGTAAAACAGTATCCAAGCCTGAACTGAATTGTCATGAGTAACAACAGGGACCCCATATTTTCTGTTGCTGAACTGTTTTATCAGTGCCAGCACCAGGTTGCTGGGGTCCTTGGTTCAAAGCCCTGTACTGGGCTCCATGGCACCCTTTGCCTGGTCACTGATACAACCAGTACTGAGGATTCAGCAGCATCACTGAAACTGGCCAGAGCTAAGCAACCTGAGTCCTGGATGCTGGAGAACCATATGCACAAATTCATTTGCCCATATGGTTCCTTCTCCACTAAGGGATACATAGGACTATGTCCTAGTTTGAGCAGGGTGCTTGTGATGGGCTGCTGATTTCTTGCTAGGTATTAATATGGCAGGTTTAGCAACAAAAGATATATAGTAAGGTGCCCATCAGTTGATTTATCTACTGCATTAAAATGTGGCTCCTTTTCTCTTCCCCTGCCAAGCCAGAAATATGGGAGGAAAGGAGAAGAGCAAGAATTGCAAGTCACCATTTATCATGTTACGATGTTAACACATTTTGCAGCATTCACCTTGAAAATAATCCTGCATGTATAATTTCAGGTTTTTTTTTTCAGTTCTAAAAGCAAACAAACATGGTTGGGTTGGTTTTAAGACTGGCTCAGCTGTCAGTCTACCTGAAGGGAATGCAAGCGAGATAGAGGAACTCTGTGTGTGTGCCAGAGAAAAGAGGGTGAATGTAGGCAAATATAATTTTCTTTTTAAAAAAATAAAAAATAAAATAAACACCACATTTGTCAATGTTTCTGGCTCATGGTCATTGGACTGCATATGTCTCATGGCTCTGGGCTTTATGAAGCTTTCAGTCTGCTGCCTGCAGTGCTGGGAAGTGAGGTTAGCTCCATGTCTTATTTGGGCATTTTAAAAAGGTACAACATCTTAGTCCTGTGCTGCAGTTGAGTTTAAAGCCAGTGGTCCGGGGGGAGGGGGACACAGACAGAAATGCATTTTGTCACATAAATGAACCCTGTCACAAATGGCCAGGCTTCACAACAATGTTGGCACCCCTGAACAGTGAGGGTTTCATAGTTATGGAGTATGTGTGCTCCAGCACGACCAGGAGAAGACATCCCTTCCATCTGATTGCAGCAAAGATGAGACAGCATAGCCCCCTCCATCAGCAAGGCTGGGTCTAGCTGCCAGTTGGCTCACAACTGTCTCCTCAGTTGGCAACCCACCTGGTCATTACCTAACTTGAAATCTAACATGCAAAACTTCACCAAGAAAAAAAAAAACTTCACTCTGAATTGGCTTCAACTTTCTCTCTCTCATGCACACCAAACCAGTCCTCAGTTTAATAAGGCAGATATTGCACATTATACTAACTTCTCAATAATTGTAGGTACAGTACTCACAATATACGACACTTTCATGTAGTGGAGAACCTGTGTTCAGGGATTTACACTTGATGATCATGCATAAAATGCATGAACTCTTCTATATACACATCTACTGAAAAGCCAAGACATAGTTCAATTCATGCACATGCTATAGGTATGACAATCTGTATATGGGTAACTCACTATTTCTTGCAAAGAAGTCTTCTTCACATATGAATTTGTCATGTTTGAAACACCTCTTCATGATTACATGTTAATTTGCCATATATAAGCAAATGGACCCAATCCTAACCAACTTTCCAGTACCGATGCAGCCATAATGCAGCCCCAAGATAAGGTAACAAACATTCCCTTACTTTGAGGAGGCCTCCTTGAGTGTCCCTCCCATCGCGGGATGCAGCACATACTCCATTGGCATGTCTGCATCTGTGCTGAAAAATTGGATAGGATTGGGCCCAATAACTTTGAATCAGAGTCAATCTAGAATTCTGTGGAATATGGTAACATGATAATTGACGCTGGCAGTTTGAAATGAAGCACTCCCCTTTAATGTGTGTATTACATTGCGTTACCGTGCTGAGGTTACATATTCAAGTTCTCGAGTGGCCCAATGAATCCACTTCTTAGAGAAGTGTGGAATTTCTCTGGCACATAGATCTGCATGAGATAGATGCATCATATTGTATTCGAATGGGGACATGCAAATACTAATGAGAAATAATAGCCTCAAAGGGAAATAATCAACTCATTATTAAACTAACTACTTGCAGAGGCCTCAGATTTATAAAGTTAAGTCAACAGAAGTCAAACAAAATTTCAAGTACTTTACAGTTATTACAAATTGTTTCCAAGTCAACTACTCTCTTGATCTCCATGTTTCAGTCATTTTCTTTTTTTTTGAACTATCTGTGTCTCATTTTCAATAAGGTGATGCCAGCAAGGCACTCTAGATATCAATTACCAAAATGAATATTGTAAGCTCCTGGAAAGTTGATCTCCTGCTTCTACTTCTGAAGCAAGATATTATTTGATGAGTATAGACAATGCAACTCACTGCAGGGAGCCTACAATGTCCACAGCAGGAAAGTATATCGTTTTGGAAATTGCCTGTAACACAGGCTTTTCCAACAAGTGAATAAGGTCAAACACTGCTCCCTCGTTCATTCCTTTTTGACAAAGTGCTGGCCCAAGAATCAGGACAGTAGTAAAATCAGAATTTGTCATTGAGGATATTATTGAGTCTTGGCTAGCATAGCACTCATTATAAATCAGTGCTAGTGCAATGAAATCCTCTCCAATAATTTTCTGTTGTTTTTCTTTCTTCCAGGTTGCAGGTCCTTCTGATTTTCTACCCTTAAAACAGATTTTTGGACAACTTCTTCATCACCCTCCCACCCCTCAAAGTAACTTCACTACTTCCCTTTTCTTCCTTGATCAATGAAAACCAGAACAAGGGTATTCTGTGCCTCTTTGAACAGCACCAAGATTATTTGAGGGACTCGAATAAATATGGAAGCAAAAGGAGATGTCACTGACTTTGTGTTCCTGCTTCTCCACCTCATCACTGCACGTTCATGCATTTCTAAGCTGTAGAGGAAGAGCAGCCCCTTCCATTTTGCTCCTGTCTGTAACTGGCCCCTGTATGGCTATCCCAGAGTACCTTTCAAAACTCTGGTATTTCTAATTGCTTTCCTGAGGGAGGATGGGGAAGAGACTTTGGAGGAGCTGGACAATCCAGCACTATTCAGGAACCCACCCACTCAAATCCTCCCAGAACACACAGAAAACCCTGGTCTCATCCTCAGCCTAGTAGAGAAACACTCTTCACAGCTTATTGAGATCAGCACCAAATGGCTGTTCCTCTTCCCTCAGCTGCTTGGAAATCCCTCCATCACGCAGGGAAAAGGTCTGCCCACTGTGGAAATGGTCTCTTCTGCAAGCTCCAGTCGGCTTCCCCCTGGGTCCGCCAAGCAGGTGTTTAAGGCAAGCCTAGCCTGTGGACACAATGTGTGCTGCTGGCCCCAGGGGAAACCACTGTGCCTGCTGGGGAGGCAGCAGACAGCGCCAACCGTCGTCCCTTCTGTCAACAGCCTTGCTGGCACTCTGGGGAAGTTTCTTGGTGCCAGGCAGGCCCACCTCCCTGGTGATGAAGAGATTAAGGGTTGCTGCCTTCCTTTTAAAGCGCCCAGCCCACCTCAGTCCCGTCATTCTGCAGCAGAGGGAGGCAACTGCAGAGTCCTTGCTCACCCACCCGCTGAGATGGAGTGGGCTCCAAGGCTGGTAGGTGCTTGGCCTTCTTTGTGCCTCCTTTATTTACTTTCTATTTATTAATGGCCTGTCAGAGTTGTTTGCTTTGGGAAGTGTAAACTTTGCCTGGGTGAGCTATTGCTTTCAGTACCTGGCATGGAAGAGACAAAACAGCCTCCCAGAAAAAGAGAGAGAGAGAGAAAAAACAAACCCCTAGAATGAACATGAAGGTTCTTATGTCATGGGGATTGTTCACCTCTGTGTAGAAAGCTCAACTTATGTCCCATCTGAAAGCACCCACCCAGGAGGAAGCAGCTGGCCCGGCATAAGGCAGCAGTCTTGGGGGTTGCACGTGGCAGTTATTTAACGTAGTGCTGTCGCTTCCCCATACCATAAGGCAGGAAGTGAACGGAATTGCTGAAAAGGAATGGGAAGGTCAGGTAACAAGCCCATGCAGCAAAATATAGCAGGATCACCTTACAAATCATCTTGTATTACATGGAGCCTCTTTACCAGTGTGCATTTCGTGAACCACCTTTTTGTAAAGAGTTCTAGCAACTCAAGCTAGAACTCAAGTTTGTACCTCTGGGTATGTGCAGAATCCTCCCCCCCCCCCCATCATCATTAAGGGTAATGAGAGTTTGAATGTGATATAGTGGCTTGGTTGAGGAAGAAATTAAATTAATGTTCAGCTATGGAGCTCCCAAAGTGACTAATCCCCAGCTCTCAGCCTAACCTACCTCACACGCTTGTTATGAGAATAAATGGAAATAATCCCCTGAGCTCCTATGAATATCCCTGGGATGGCTCCTATTTCTCTTCAGATATCTTCTAACAAATATCCCTTTCTAATTTTGGGGCCAGTGACCTGGGAGCTGGTTATGTGTGATCCTTGCCCTGCTCAACCCTCACTGGACTCTCTGCCTTCTCCATCCCTTACCTGGTTTCTTCTTCAATGGCAGCACACCGTCCTCTCTCCCAGCACTGCCCAAGTGATCTTCAAAGAGATATGCCCATGACTTGACCGGTTTGCCTTCTTCCCTTCCCAGGTGGTTTTCTGTGCTCTCTGCATTTCCTTCACAATAGACAATGTGACAGAAGCAAAAGAGCAAAGCAAAGGCACAAAAGGAAGGAAGAAGGGCTCAGCAAAGGTCAAAGACCAACGTTTGAGGGCTCAGGAATCCTCACCGGACCCACTGCTGAGAGTCAACCCAGGGACTACAGACTACACTCTAGTGGAGGATTATGAGCAAAGCATCCTGGAGATGGTTAACCAGCTGCGGAACAGCTCTGAGCCCCTGGACAGCAAGTGTCAGGTCAACCTGAGATTCTGGATGTCCAACAAGAGGAGTTTGTCTCCTTGGGCCTACAGGTGAGATACAGCAGGACCCCACCACTGGGGTTGTTACACAGTGGTATTGTGGTGAGCCAATGAAGCTGTTGCCATGTGGAGATGAGAGAGAAGCAAGGCATAGAATCTGTGCACCTGACATTAACACATCCTCAGGTATCTCATGGGCCGACACTGAAACAAACAGCCCTGGAATAGGTAGTTTGCTGCCACCAGAAAGGGAAAACCAAAAAGTAGGGGGGTTGCCTCCTACACCCTTCCTCCTATTTGGGGGGAGCCCAATTACCAGAGGGCAATCAACATAAAAGCCAGTTGCTAAAGAAGGAGTCAACTGACCTGGCCAATCCCCGCTCCTCTGCATACATACCAAGCACATGTTCACAACTGATAATAACGATGTCGGACTTAAGTACAAAACAAATAAAGTACAAATCCTGGCACCTAAACTGTACTTAGGGGAGCTGGTGTACACAGAAGACACCCACTTACTCTCTAGTAAGTACAGCAACAGAGGATTCCTTGGAGAATGAGAGTAGTCAGTGATAACAACTGTAATTTTAGCAAGATGCATTAAGTTGGTGCTTTGTAAAGTGTGGGTCTCAAACCACTAGTGGGTCACGAGCCCAGCACAGTGGATTGTGATCTGGGCCCTCCCTCCCGCCTCTTAGGCTGGTTTGGGTACAAATTGGAGCCATTCCAGAAGCCCCAGTACTTACTGGAACCTCTGGAGGCCTCTCCCAGTCTGGCAACCCACTCTGCAGGCCTCAGAAGTGTCCGTAAGCCCCTTCTGATTTGCTTCCAAGAACAGGAATTGGCTTATGGAGGCTTATGAGGGTCATTCTGGGGCCAGAAGCATCACAAGACTGCAGAAGTGGGTCATGGTGCTGCAATGTTTGGGAACCCCTGCATTAAAAAATTTATTTTGCCAACCTTCAGCAGTTTAACAACATGGGGGCAGGGGGGGGGGCTTTGCTTTTGCATAGCATCCCTGCTTTCTCTGCTGAGCATTATTGTATTCATTTGATCCAACTTTTGCTTCATGTCCATCAAGCTGAATGTAGATATTTCCATCAGCCTTCTTGTACTTTTCTACCCCACTCCCCTTTTCCCAGTTGTTTTATTTCTCTTTCCTATGGATCTTTCAGAAACTAGTTATATTTTGACTCTTCATATCCATGGATAATTCAGTGGGGTTGTCACATCTTTGTGCTCCACAGACTCTACTGTGGTTTTGATTTTTAATAAGAATTCCTGGGTTCAATGCTTTCTGGGAAGGGGGGGTCTCCCCCTCCCCCCATGGCCTGCCTCTCCTGTAACCTAGGATGGTGACAGCAGGGCCTAGGAGAGGGGGGGTAAAGGGGGTAATTTGTACCCTGTCCCAGAGTCAGAAAGGGAGCCCAGGAGCCCAAGGGGGGGGGGTGTCCCAGAAATGTGCTGGGATCTTTCATTTCCCATTCTCACCCAGGCTAACTGTCCACATGGGATTCTGGGGGCATTACCATGGGCACAAGCCATACACACCAGGCCCAGGAATGCATACATTCCTTAATGCTGTCACATCTGGAAGGAAACTGACCTGTACAGTAGCTCTTAGGCTTGTGGATCTGCTTGCCATGAAGGAGTGTAGAGAAGCTCAGCGACACAGCTGTGGGATTGCAGCTGCTGCAGAAGTCAGTTTTAGCGTATACAGGACACTCTCCATTCTACTGTGAGCCTAAATACAATGATACTAATCTTCTACAATGTCTTTCTATATTTCAAATACTTTAGAGAGACTTAGGAGTGTGTTTGGTTTTCCATATTACTGTATATAGCTGCCAATGCCAGGCAGGCAGACAGACCTGAGCTCTGCATTCGGAAGACCAGACCTGGGCTCCAAAGATTATTCCGGCAATTGCCACTTTCCCCCTGCTTGTTTTGCCCCCATTCTGCCCACTCCATTGCCAACCCCTTCTGTTTCACCTCCTTCCTATTTGGGAAGGGCCCCAAAAGAAACATTGTTCCCCCTGATAAAATTCCTCTCAGAGACCCTGGGTGGCAGCCCATAGAAAATAGTTTCCTACTTTCAGCTGCTGATCCAATAGAAAGAAGGTAGGTAGCAAGAAAGTGTGTGTGTGCACTTTAACCACAATGCACTACTCTCCTTGGTCGGCCTGTCCTCTCCCAGTACCTCCCTTGAAAACGTAAGACCCAAGAGGTTATAATAAGAGCACTCACAAGCCCTCCCACATTTTGGGCCTCACTCAGAGGATTCATAGCTCAATGGAGTGCACTTACATGTGTTGCTAAAGATGACACATTGAGTGGCTAATGCTACCCTATGTTCTGAAATGGCATAAGGTTCTGAATCCTGTCTGGGCCTTGCTTTCCTACCCCCACTTGCTATCTACATGAACATGCCCATTCTTCTGACCTCAGCACATTTTCCTTCAGGATAAACCACGATGCAGCCCGGCTCCCGGTTGACATCCCAGAAGCACACTGCCTGTGTGCAGGATGCATTAATCCTTTCACCATGCAGGAAGACCGCACCATGGTCAGCATTCCCATCTATAGCAAGATCCCAGTACGCCGTCTGCTGTGCGAGCCAAGTAAGCCTCACAGGAAGAAGAAAAGGTGTCACAAAGAGTACAGGATGGTTATGGAGACTATTGCTGTGGGCTGCACTTGCATCTTTTGAAGACACATGGAGAACAGGCTTCTCTTATCCTTGCTTTAGGTCCCAACGGGTTAGTACTGTTCCTGCATACCACCCTCTCTTGCATGTTCTGGTTACCAATGGTTCATCCCTCTCAGGACATGACCTTCCTGCCGGGAAGAGACAAGTCAGTGCGCATTTGCACGTGTTGTGTTTCTGAAACCCATCTTTCCTATCATCCTATCATCATCATCACTAGCTTGGCAATGCCTCATCCACGGCAAGCCACCTGTCTGTTGGAAATTTCTGCACCCCACATAAGTGCTTCAGAGTCTGTACTAAGAAAGAGTGTCTCAGTTAACCTTAAACTGAATCTGCAGAGATTTGTCCACAGCCACATTTATTTTGTGCTACCAGTTTCTGTCTTCACCAAGCATGCATACATGCTTGCTCAGGAGTTTACCAGAGAAGAACTATCTTGGCATACAAGAGTAGAAGCTGGCTGATAGGCAGAGCAAGGCAGCTGCACCCACACAGGTGTAAAGGACTCCAATTTACATCCCCTCCTTGTTGGTGCTGCAGTCTATTGGAATTTGTCATTCTTGCAAAATATCCAGCTTACAGGCTGCCTTTGTGGTGTACTCATCATCTGAAGGCTGCAGTCAGGTATGACAGTATTTAGACCCGGAGAACATCAACATTCTAAGAAGATGTTTATGCTGACCTCCTCCTCCTCCTCCAGCAGCACCACTGAAATAGAGAAATAACCTTCTTACAGCCCAATCCTGCCACCGATACAGCAACACCAAAATGGGTACCACTGTATACTGGGGGGGGGGCAGTCATAGAGGTATCCTGTTGTAAAGGAACATTTGTTCTCTAACCCAGGAATAAGCCTTCGTGGCTTACGGAGTGGTCTGCTCAGATCTGTGTTAGCAAAATTGGTGGTTCAGGTCTGTGTGGTGGAATCAGCTGATGAACCCACCTCCTTCCTGGAGCTTATCCACCCTTCCGCTGCCCTTGACATTGTCCCGTTTTGCCCTCTGCCTGCCCCCATTGCTGACTTGTTCCACCCTCCCCTGTCCTGCTTCCCCCACTGGCTTACCCTTGTTGGCAGGCTTGAGACGATCCACTAGTGCACAAGAGGCCACTTCCACCTCTTCGTTGGTGCTCCTTCGGCAGAATACTTTACCCACTGTTGGAGTGATTTTTATGACTGCCATAAGGCAGTTTGTGCTGGCAGAGCATGCATTTCACCGGCATGCAGCCCCAATAATATTGGGTTGTTAAACACCATTTGCATCAGCAGCTTAAGGCCAAAAGGTCAGAGTAGACCATTCACTCTTTGACTACAACTCCACTGCCTTTCACATGGAAGTAAAAGGCAAATCTGCTCTTGACATTCTTAAGTGACTGGGGAAAATGAGAGGTCTTTCCTTTCACAACTTCTTGGCAGGCTATTGTTCACCATACAAAGTTATCAAGAAAAGACCTTATCTTCACACCAAGTGGTTCTATGAGTAGTGCTGGAAGCCCTGATAGGGTCTTGGTAGCGACAGGAAACTTGGTTGAGGACTAAGAGAGCAAGGCGCTGTGGCACCAAAACTAGCAGCAGCAGAAGGCAGCAAGAGAAACCAAGGCAAGTCAGAATGCATCTCACCATACATATGCATCCCCTTGCCCAAGTTATGGCCATAGCCATTTGAAAGGCTCCTAGTTTTGCATAGCCACTATCCATGCACTGCTGCCAGGAGCTGAGGGCTCTGGAGCAAAACCTGGTACTGGACCCCTAATAGTGCCCACTGATGGTGCACTGGGTACTACTGCTGCCACCACTGCAAATGACATTGAGGGTTATGGGGGTGAGCTGACTAGATAGGCCGTCTGACTGCTGTAGGCCCTTGGCCAGTGCCCAATCTGGCTAACCACTGCAAATCATGCAATATTCTTCTACACTGTGAAAAGTCATGGCTAAGTGATAGAATGCACATTGTTTGGATGCATTCTATCCAATCCAAACCTATTGGAAGGCTCTCAGCAGAACTCTTGGTACCTCCAGTTAAAGGAGTTCAATAGCAGAGGTCAGAAAGAAACATCCTGGCCTGATTGGTGAACTTTAAATAGGTACCACCAAAGCGAAGTACTGCATTGATGGACCAATGTTCTGATTCAATTTAAAGCAGTTTCATAGGAAATACAATGAATATAAAATAATGATGCTGACTCACAGGAGGCAATGCCAATATACTTAGAACACAAAGTGGAGCAAACAACACTGAAGGCCTCACCCCCATTATGAAGCATCATGTTTATTTTGAAGAGATTGCCTTCGTACCAGAACATCACAGCAGCAGGGAGCATAACCTGATCGGTTTACTTTCTATCTGCTTCAGTTGCTCAGTTCTTCATAAGAAAACAACAAACAGGCACTCAACACAGCTGGAGAACTTTATTAGAGGTTAAGGAGAGTCACATGGCCAGAGCCTATTGCCCTTTCCTTTCTGGAAAACAGGAGCAATTTATTGAAAATTGTGCTCAAGAGACAGCTTTGCTATTGGACAATAATAGGAGTTCATCACCTTGTTTCACAGTCTTTAATCAAAGTTCTTTCTATCCATATACATGTACAACCTTAACCAATGGACTAAGATTGCCTTTCAGCCAGAATGTCAGGGTGGCAGCTTCACAAATTCATTGCACTTGTGACTAACTGCCCCAAGTCATCCCTTTACCATGTAATAGTAGTTTTGAGTGTGCATGGCTCAAAAAGCAGTATGAGAGGAGCATTTGAGGATTAGGACCAGCTAGAATAGGGCTCCAAGTCTATATAACAAGTGTTTCCAGTTCAGAAACAACAGATTTCTATGAACATAGAGGGGGAAGGGAACATGCTCCATATCATTGATCTGGAAAGAGCTTCCACTCTCACCCTCCACGATACACAAAAGGCAAGGAAATGTTAGCTGCAGGGATTTGTGGTTATCAGGGCATGGTTATGTTTTTTCACATATGTACAGACAGAAGGGGACAATCGGATGTTAAACCTGACGAATGGCTAATGAAGGTTCCAACTACAGCTCTCTGGTTTTGACCACATTTAGAAGCTAGCTTATGGGGATGGGCAACAAAGCAAAGGAAGAACATTGTTTGGGATGGTCATACAACAGGAGTATTGCAGCAGTAGGAGTCTCACAGAAAAGATCCACCCCCCACCTCAAAGGGCCTGTAGCATGGAGGCCTAGCCATGAGGAGGAAGTCCAGCCCAAAGTAACAGGCAGTAGCTGTGGCTGTGGTGAAGGCAACAAAGGAGTCATTCCTCTGACAGATTCTTTACTAAGAGAAAGCTTGCCAAGCGATGTGCAACAGCACTGTACAGCTACAGCCCAGCAGCTCAGGAAGCACTTTACCTGAAGAGAAAAATCAGCTCTGACTTTGCCTGTGGGATTAGCTGAGAGGCAGTTCAATACCGACCAGCTCAAATCCCTTCCAAAATTGTCTCAGGATACAGGAAGTACATTAGCTTACAAACTCTCTGAAGCGGGGACGGGGAAGAGATGCACTTGCTGCAGACAATAAATGTATAGGGATGTATAACCTTGTCCTCTGTTTACCTCCCCACTACAACTCCAGTGCATTCCTTTCAGTATCCCTACCCTTGCATCCCATAGTGGAGAAGGTCCTGGAAAGTCTCTTCTAGTCATGCTTTTACATTCACAGCTCAGTCTTCACTTTGTGCATGAGGTCCTTCTGGTCTATTTTCTCAAGGTCATGATACCAGAGGTTGTAAGCTAGAAGAGCCACATTTTTGGCTGCCACAGCAGCCATCTCCACTGAGCTGGCTACCCACTCCATGCTGTTGAGGTAGTAAAGGTTGTCGTGGAGAATAATGGGTGGGAGAGTCTTGGCCGATTTGAAGGACGGATAGGCTTGCCATTCTGTCACCTGGACAGAGTAGTACGAACGGAACAGGATCTTCAACTCCTGTTTCTCTAGGGGATGCTGAGAGAGGACTCGCCATACGGCAGCCTCTTGAGGCTGCTTTCGCCTGAAGGTACCAGTTATATTGACTGGACAAATGTTATCCATGGAATTGAAGAAAAGGGTGGGGGAGTCAGTGGTGAGGACACTGGCAAAAGGGAAGAGCTTTGGATCTGGGAAGCCAAAATAAGAGGAGTTGAGGTAGCCATGGATGATGGAGGCAACAGTGGTGTGAAAGGTTCCTGGAAATTCAGCAATAGGAGGGTCAAAGTTCTGAAAACTGATGTTGTTCTTGCTGTCATGCAATTGTGTGGCAATGACCACTATGTCATAGAAGCTAGAACCTTGGCCTTCCTCATCCTCATAGTGCACCTGGTAGAAGGTTTTTCCTTCTGGAAAGAGGCAACAGAGAGAGAAAGCAAAACAGTGACTCAGACAACCATCATATCCAAGCAAGCAAGACCTAAAGACAGATAGGCTTCTCTATATGATGCAATTAGAACATAAGAACAGCCTCACTGGATCAGGCCATAGGCCCAACTAGTCCAGCTTCCTGTATCTCACAGCGGCCCATCAAATGCCCCAATCTATGCTTGGGTGTGGCAGTCAGAAGGCAAAGGGAGGTGAGTTCATTGTATTGTTCCTGTCAGAAGAGCACAGCAGACAAGACCTGGACACCAAGGAGCTGGTGCTTTTTATTCTCATCCTGTTGCTGTATCTTTATAGCTGCAGTTCTTCCCTTATTAGTTTTCCCATAAGTTGGTCCATACAGGGTTTAGGGAGCGGAGAGAGGGAAGGAAGGTTGAGGAGGGAACAGAAAGGAGGGCAAGCAAAGGAGTGAAAGGAGAAAGGGAAGCACAGCTTGTAACAGAAACTATAAGGAAAGAGACGACTTTTGGTGTTGTAAATTCAACTTTTGGTGTAAATTCAAATACTTTGTTGAATTTAGAATATTTGTATCTTGCCCCACATTTCTGCCCAATGTTGCATATATGCAACAGGGACCAAATGCGTACACCTGTGGGCTGGGCGGTAATGGGGTAACCTTACTTGCTGCATCTTACTATAGAGCAGTCACGCTCACACAAACTCTTCTTGCTGCTTTTTTTGTTTCCCCTTTCTCTTTTCTTTCTTACCTCTATTCTCTCATTCTTCTTGCTTCTTCTCCTTCCTGTCAACCAGGGCTCTCTACAGACATAAGAACATAAGAAGAGCCCCGCTGGATCAGGCCATAGGCCCATCTAGTTCAGCTTCCTGTATCTCACAGTGGCCCACCAAATGCCCCAGGGAGCACACCTGATAACAAGAGACCTGAATCCTGGTGCCCTCCCCTGCATCTGACATAGCCCATTTCTAAAATCAGGAGGTTGCACATACATATCGTGGCTTGTAATCTTTAAAGGATTTTTCCTCCAGAAACTTGTCCAATCCCCTTTTAAAGGTATCCAGGTCAGATTCCATCACCACATCCTGTGGCAAGGAGTTCCACAGACCAACCACATGCTGAGTAAAGCAATATTTTCTTTTGTCTGTCCTAACTCTCCCAACACTGGATTTTAGTGGATGTCCCCTGGTTCTGGTGTTATGTGAGAGTGTAAAGAGCATCTCTCTATCCACTTTATCCTTCCCCTGCATAATTTTGTATGTCTCAATCATGTTCCCCCTCAGGTGCCTCTTTTCTAGGCTGAAGAGGCCCAAACGCTGTAGCCCAGGGGTGCTCAATAGGTAGATCGCGATCTACCGGTAGATCGCGAGGCAAAATTAGTAGATCGCGGAGCCCTGTCTCTCCAAACTGTTAATATGTCAGTTTTGTCTAGTGACTAGACGAAACTGACATATTTAGCTGACACTAAACTGACACTGAAACTGACACTTTAGCTGCTCTTCAGGCATGCAGCAACAAAACTGACTAGACTCTAGTCAGTTTCATCAGTTTCGTGGCGCTGCATGCCGGTGGGTGGCAGCGGGAGGGGGAGCTGGGCTGCACTGGACTGAGGTGCTTCCTGGGGCTCCGTAGCAGAAGGGGGGAGGGGCAGGAGTTCGAGATGGAGTCGCTCTGATGGCGGTTGCCACAGGAGGCCCCGAGTGACCCTCCCCTTCCCTTCCAGTCATGCCTGGCCCAACCCAGCCCAGCCATGCCCGGCCCAGCCACCCCTGTAGGAGCCCCGAGGTAAGTGTTGCGGCTGCTGCCGCTCTCGGTCGGGGCTGACAGGTGAGACTACCCCCCTGGCCCCCCCGCCACTGCAGGAGGAGGGCCAGTGGGAGCAGTGTCTCCCCTGCCTGCCGCCTGCACGCGCAGCCCCTCTCCATGGAAACAGGGAAGCCCCCCACCCCTTCCGAGGAGGACCTGCGATGCCTCCCTCTCCCTGCTGGTCTCGGGGCGCAGCCACAAGGAGTTTTGGGGGCAGGGAGTGGGGAGCTCCTCCCCCCCGTAGTGCAGCAAGGCTGGGCATGTGCCTCTTGGGGGGACCTGTGGCTGCCCCCAGTATGTGGGGTGGGGAGAGAGGAGAGGCCTCCCGTGTGCTTCCAGAAGCATCTGGTGGGCCACTGTGGGGCACAGGAAGCTGGACTTGGTGGGCCTCCTCTGACCTGGTCCAGCAGGGGCTCCATACATCAAAGGGGGTGTCTGTCATACGCTTCCTTCCCCCCTGGTAGATCTCCGGGCCTTGCTGGGTTTCAAAGTAGCTCTCGAGCCAAAAAAGTGTGAGCACCCCTGCTGTAGCCTGTCCTCATAAGCCTTTCCTCATTCTACCATGACCCAAGTCTCCCCTTAGTTAACCCTCTCCCTTCCACAGGTCTCATGCTGCTTGTTGACTTTAATACTTCTTGGTCTCAATTAGTCAGGTGAAAGGCAAGACATGCAAAACTGACTAAAGACGAATAGAATGGCCAGTCAGGAAAACTCTCAAGCAAGCAAGTAAAGATAAAATCGGAAATTCAACATTGATGATCACAGATGGAAGCAATTCAAGGGAAGGACAAAACATCAAAGCAGAATGAAAAGAAATGCTAAATAGTATGGGTATATCTATTGGCACTGCAGCTTTTTACGGAAAAGGGTTCATTTACACGATGCATCAAATAGCTTTTGAGTATACAGTAAAGAAGAGTGATAAAATGTGAACTACAATAGATCCAGTTGATAACTTGTTGGTTCACAATAGTTCAGGAGGCAGCTAGCAGGGGATTATAAATGGCATGGTTCAAGCCTGTGAACTACAACACTTAATTTCAACAAATTAGATATGTCATGAACATCACTAGTGAAACTGAAGACAAATATGTGAGAGGGGATACCAAGAGGAAGGAAAGGGTGGGAGTAAGCTTTGATGTCCACCACTGAAGAATCCTCATTAAAAAAAACAATCTCTCTTTTCTATAGGAATACCTACCACGAATGAGCCCATAGCTGCGTAAGAAATATAAAGACTATAAAAGAAAATCAAACAACAAAAAAATGGTGTGGGTACTCAGGGAGAATGTCTTGCTGCCTGGCATTCATTACATCATAGAAAACATTCAACCTGTCATACTTGCACAGCCATATTTACACACAATTACAATACCAATAACACACTATCTAGGGGAAGTATCACAGGTTTCAAGATACAAAATATTGTATATTGCACTCCAGAGTCAATATCCTTGCAACAGTTGCAATATCCCTGCAACAGTAGAACAATTTAAAGGGAGATGAGCAGAACCTGGGCTCCCAGACATGAACCAGACCTTACAGGGACAGCCAAAGCAGGTCAGCTACCCCCTGGTCTGGGGTCTGTTGTCCTGTGGCTTTGGGTGGTCTGGCAGGCGTTCCAAGGCATCTGACTCTTCCCCCTGACTCCAGAGTAGCTATGAAAACTCAGTAGAAGAAGGGAGGGTAAGCCCTCCTGCATATCTGAAGGGCAGAACCAGTGTAGAACCAGGGTTCAACCTTATAGGTACAGCCGAAGCACTTCTGGTCTGGGGCCTAATGCTTGGTGGCCTAGGGGGCTGGGAAGGTGTTATGGGGCTCCTGACTCCCCCACCCCTTCCAAGTGCTAGGAAATCCCAGGATGAAAAGAGTATGAGCAGACTATGAAAATAGATGTGCATGTGTTTCTCATTTCTTGCATGATCAACCAAGCTTCTACATAGAAAGGCCCTGAAAGCCTTGTTCAGGTCTGACTTTTCCTACATTACACTGCTCCTTATCTACAGCCACATTCTGGTTGCTTCTTCACTTGCCTTTTTCAGGCCTTTTTAGTTTGACCACCTAAGGGTCAAACTACACACTGCGGTGTCTGCATAACAAGCCCTTATGTGTTTTTTTCCCACCGCTTTGGAGGGTATTACAAAATGGAAGCCAATGGAAAGCCTGCCAGCCTGCCACTAAAAACAGCATGTGGGAAAAGGCACAATTGGGATTGGAACCATGTTACAGGCTAAGTTTTTAAGCTTCCTGTCGTTTCACCCCATTTGATGTCCCCCATGTAATGCCCATCCCAAAAAAGCTAAGAACACAACACCACGTTATGTCATCATTATTACAACATGTAGTTTGGCCCCAAGGCTAGTTGTGGTTCCAACAGCAACAGAGTTTCATGAGTAGAGTGCACAGAATCAGGAAGTAATTGTTTTTAATTTCTACTGAGCTCCTAAATCATGGTCTGGTATCCTTTCCATCATTGTTTACCAGTCCTGAATCTTGTCTGGACTGAATCCAGTCCTGATTGCTGAAGGCAATCTCTGCTTCGTGGTTTCCCATGCATATCAACCAGGAATAGGAGAGGATTCAAAAAACTCATTTCTATTGAAATCCTGAACACACTTACATGGGAGTAGGTCCAAATGAACACAGAAACATACTGTTAACGTATTAAGTAAAATATGCTATGAATTTTAAAAAGGAAGTCTCCTGTGTTCAAAATTCCATACTACCCATATGGACATAGGAAGCTAGCCTATGAAATCAGACCACTGGTCTATCTAGCTCAGTACTATCTTCCCTAGCTGACAGCAGGGATCCAATGTTGCAGACAAAGAAAGCTCCCTAGATCCTTAGGTTATGTTTCCAGCCCCAGAAAAGAAGAGAGATATGGTTGTGTGAGAAGTGGCTCACCTGAGCTGTGCAGGGAGATAGCTGTCACAGTGGCCTGGATTATGTTGGCTTTTGTTAGCTTCAGCAAACCCGAGCACACCAGCTTGTTGCCACCTTCCACAGCCCACATGTTGCCCTGTGCCCCTGCTAGTGACATGGCCCCTGAAGAAAGAAATACAGAGAATATAGGTGATAAAAGCATAAACCGGTCATACAGCACCACTTGCTCTTTTAACGTTCCCTGCCCTGCCAAGTTCAATCAGTGGCTTATTTGAAGGAGGCCACTGATCTTCCTTGGTGGGTCCAGAGAAGTGACCGAGGCTGAGACTCACCTGCAAATGCAGGCACCAGCACTGACTGCCCATAGCTGGCTCGCAGAACGGCAACAATGACATCATCAATGAAGCGCTGTGTGACGCCCACATCCAGCAAGGACTCTGCCACAGAGCGATGTGTCATGTTGACAAAGGCATCACCACCCAACGAATGCAAGAGTTCCTCAAGACGAGAGAATGCATAACCATGGGCCTGGTACTTGTAGATTCTGCAGGACATAATGAGGAGGAAAATCATATGTTGTGACTTTCCAAGAGGCCTCATGCACCACCCGAGTTCTGTTCTGAATGTCCTCAGCATGGTGGGACATCACCTAAGTCCAGGGTATAAAGTAGAAGATGACAGATCATCCTATTTTCCTCCTGTTACTCAGAATTTCCACTCATTCCCCTTTTCCATACCTCATGAACTTCTCCATGACCTCCTCCACCCACATCTGCAGCCTCAGAAAGCTCATGCCATAGTGCCACCAGAGCCGGAAGAGGTTTAGTAGGTACCAGTCTGCCTCCTCCAGGACAAACTGCTCTCCACTAAAGATGGCGCTTTTTCCTGCCACTTCACGGCGGTGCTTCAACCCTACACAAGGGGGAGAAAGAATTGAAAGGTGCTTTAGTCATCTTCTCCATGGACTGGCAACTGACATTCTCTATTTACATTAGAAGTTATCAGGCAAGAAAGGAAGCCATTTGAAATCTCAGTCAAGACAATGCCTTGGAGCTAAACCAGCCAAAAAGATTTGGACCTTCCTTAATTTTCAAGGGGTAAAATGATACAGATCCAAAGAGGAACAAAAATTGTCCATATTATTTTGGTGTGACTTTATCACTTTGGACCAAATTATTCCTAACCAAGGGAATACGTGTGATACTATAAGAAATGACAGGAAACCTGGCTCATGCTCTGAGTGTATAAGACATATTCATCTTGCAAAAGCCTGTTGTAATGAATCCCTGTTTATTCCCTGATTTCTGGAAACTCCTAATCCCCCAGAAGCATCTATGCTGATCCAGAAGATGTATTGGAATTGCGGAAGATCTGGCGAGGAGGTAGATGTGGTGTCAGCAGTGGCCCCTTTAAGGGTAAGGCCTGATTTTAAGGGTGGTTTTCCCCCAGATAGGACCACTGTCCATCACACTACTTCAAAAAATAGGACATGAAATACGAAAACAAGCCCAAATGGAACGGTTTTCCATTTATTGGCTATGCCCGAACTCACCCAGCAGTTTAACAAAGTCCTGCAAGTGCAGGTTAAGGGAGTGGACAGAGGCTCCTCCACTTTCATACTGCTGCTTGTTGACCGTTACTGTGGCCAGGCGACCCCCCACCGTATCCTTCTCATACACGTCCAGCTGCACCTGAGGCCCAAAATGCTGCTGAAGGAAGTGGGCCACTGATGAGCCGCCTATCCCAGCTCCGACCACGGCTGTCAGGAAAAAGGGGAGAGGCAAATGTAAGACACAGCAGACCATGGATTCTCTGACCATTTGTCTCACTCCTCCGATGACAAGAGGGGTGCTCAACACCTACCATGAAAACAGTTCTTCAAAAGGAGCAAATGTTTTCCAGTCATTTGGTTCAATGCTTTCCACAGTTCTTTTGCAGAAAGAAAACTTTGCTATAAACATCAAGTAGCCCGGAGAGTTCTGCTGAATGCCACAGGAAGCTCTGACACCAAGCTCTCCACAGGGTTGAATTTCCCACATGCATGTACACAGTAGTTCCAACCTGTGCTTCCCAAGCAGCACTTCTGTGCCAAATCTGACATTCTGGATTTCACAGTGAATTCCTGCATTTACAGGCAAGCCCAAACCTCAGGCCAATTTGCATATGTCCACAAACATGTTGCAGTGACCAATAAATAAACAGAGAACAAATAAATAAATACAGGACAAGAGACCGTTGTGAGGGATTTTGACATTTGACTGATTCCAAAATGTATGTTTGTTTACAAAGTGGAGCCATAAGATTCAGCAATGGAAGAGACAGCAGATGAGTCATAGTTCTATATTGGGGAATCGATAAATGGAGAATCATTCTTGTCAGAGTGGATGTGACCCACTCCCAACAAGCAGCCACTGGTGATTAATCCCTAAATCACAGTCAATTTTGTCTCACCCTCTCCCTTCCCCCATCCCACTTTTGCTTGAACAGGGTCAAACTCTCAGGATACCTCGTAGAAAACATTAGCACCATTATAGCATGAAATGATGGAATTTGACAGTCAAAGGCAGCAATCCTATACACACTTACCTGGGAGTAAGTTCCATTAAACTCAGAGGGGCTTACTTCTGAGTAGACATGCTCAGGATTGCACTGTAAGTAAATTTGACACTGTGGAATTGGGTCTCAACAAATCATGAAAATGGTTAGAGCAGGTAATGGCCTCTTTTTAGGTGTTTGTTGATTTACACTTTAGTATTTATCACCAGCAACTGCTAGGTGTGGACAGAGAATGGCAGTCACCAGGTCTCTCTCTCTCTCTCTCTCTGCTCAAGAGCAGAAGTACTACAATAGGGGAGAAGAACAAAATTTCTGGGAGTGCAGACTATGACTACTACAGAAAGGGAACAGGGCAAAGGCTCCCTTTCCTTTGTGTAGGCAACCCTACACACCTTTACATGTGAGAAAATTCCATTACACATTGTGGGATTTACTGCTGAGTAAACATGTATCAGATTGCACTGCAACACAACATGACCAGGCCGAACAAAAGACAACTTTTAACCACCTTGAGTCCCTTAGGTATGGGAGAAAGGAGGGATAAAAATATATTAAATAAATAAATGGTTGCGGTGGTGGTTTTCTTACATTCAGCAGGGGAAGAGTAAGAGCCCAGTCCTGTGCATGTCTACTCAGAACCCATTACAGTCAATGGGGCTTACTCCAGGGAAGTGTGGACCCGACTGCAGCCGATTCCTTCCAGCACAGCATCCCTCCCAGTGGCTGTTGGTGAAATCTTCCTTGTGCTTCTTTTTCTAGAGGGTGATTCCTTTGGGGACAGGGAATCAATCTGATACATTTATTTTGCTACACAACCTGCTTTGAAAATACTTTTTTTTAAAATGTTGTCTTGCAAAGCAGTACACAATTATTAGAAATTAATGGCAATGATATCCTGCCTCGTTAGGGATCATGTGCATTACAAACAATCAAGCATCCAGGGGGGACTTCAGAGAGCATGCTGGAGATGTGGGACTGACAGGCAGAAGCAATGGCTTAGAGCCCAATCCTGTGCATGTCTACTCATTAGAGTCTCTACTCATTAGAGTCATTAGGTCTCATTAGAGTCAGTGGGGCTGACTCCAAGGAAAGTGTGGATAGTATTGGGCTGTCAGGCTACAATCCGATCCTCACTTTCCTGGAAGCAAGCCCCATTGACTAGTATGGGCCTTACTTCTGAACAGACATGCAGAGGCTCTGCATCTACCCCGGGGCAGTGCCAGCCTGGAGCCTGCCAGCTGAGCACCACCATGCTCATGCTTCCTCCTGCAGCGCTTCCGAGCGCGTTCCCAGCCACACAGCGGCGTGCGTGCGAGCGAGTGCCCTGCCGTGGCGGACGGGCGGCCTCGCACCGAGGGCTCCCTGCAGCCACTGCGAGCGAAGCGGCGACACCGGAGCAACGCCTACCTATTTTGCCAGGCGGAGCATCCCCTGCTGCAGCGGCCGAGGGCTCCGTCCACCTCACGCCTAGCGCTAGCCATATAAGGAGCCGGGCTGCCCAAGGAGGCAGCTCTGCCATCACGGTGGCAGCAGCAGCAGCAGGAGGAGGGAAGACGGCGGAGGAAGAGGCTGTGCCGAGCCAAAGCCACGCAATGGCATCGATGCCACTCAAGCTGCAAGGCAGGCGGCCCCCTCCGCTCCTGTAGCTTTCCACTGCTCAGCCAGGCGCAGCGTTCTACACAGCCCGGGGAGGGCAGCAGAGGCGGCCGCTCATTGGCTGCGGCGCTTCCTTTGTCCTGCGCGCGGCGGCCACTTCAGGCAGCGCACCGTGCGAGTCCCGCACAAGCGCGAGGGCGCTCGCGAGCTGTGGGGGGCGGAGGCGGGTCTCCCTCCTCGCAGAGCCCAAGCCCAGGCATGTCTACTCAGAAGTAAGTCCCATTTCAGTGAGTGGGGCTTACTCCCAGGTAAGTGTGTGGAGAGGTCTGCAGCCTGGCCGTGGCTTTCAAACCTTTGCTCACTTGCAGTGCAGAGTCCACCCAGCAGCAGCCGATGAGCTCCAGCACATGGCGGTGGCATCTTGGCTTTCCGCCACACCGGGTGCCCACATCTCTCAGGCTGGAGATGTTTCCTGAGGGGCGCTGACCTTGTCATGCATGACACCCCACTAAAGGGCCACAGAAGCCCCCTGTGCGGTTGTGCAACCAGTTTGGATGATGGCAGGATGGGTTGGAGCAGTGATTTTCAACCTTTTTTTGTCTCTTGGCACACTGATAGTGTGCTAAAATTGTCAAGGCACACCATCAGTTTTTTTTTTTACTATTGACAAGGCACATCATGCTGCTGGCAGGGGGTCACATCTCCAATGGCCCTACTAAGAAATTACCCTCCCCCAAGCACCCGTGGCACACCTGCAGACCATTCACGGCACACCAATGTGCCCTGGCACACTGGTTTAAAATGGCTCTGTTAGAGTCTGCCATCCATGGCTAATACAAATTTGCAAGTGCTGTGGATCTAGTTTGGCTGGGGGTCAGGTTGCAGCCTACACCCACTTCCCCAGCCCAGTGAACTCAGTAGACCTTATTTCCTAATAGATGCGCAAAGGATCCCACTTACATACCTCATCTCTCTCTTTTACACATCATTTGAAGCCGTTTACACAGGCAGGCAAATCCAAAACCACTATTTGCCAATGGGGTTTTATAATATTGTTCAGCGAGAGGAAGTCACAGAACTGACAGTCCACCAGATGTGGACTTCTTCACTATGTGATTACACATTCTGTCTGAACGCCTTCAAGATTCCACAGGCAACTGTAAATCAAGCCCAGGCAGGTTCTCAAGCTCTTATCCTTTCCTGCCAGCTGACCTCTCCACACTCCCCTACTCTCTCACCACTGCAGCTCACAAGTGACTCCATCCTCTCACAACAGGTTATAGCAGCCATTTTCAACCACTGTGCTATGGGGCACTGATGTGCTGTGGGGGATTAATTTGTTAGTAAAGCCACTGGGGGATGTGAGCCCCTGCTGTCAGTGCAATGTGCCTTGTCAACTGTCAAAAAACTGAAGGTGTGCCTTGACAATTGTAGTGCATTGCCAGTGTGCCTTGAGATGAGAAAGTCAATGGGTTATAGCAACTTACCTGGTTGGAATCTAGTCTCCCCTCCAAAGGAACAACCAAGTTGTTGCTGCCTAGCTCTTCAGGCAGTGCGACAGCTCAGCCAATTAACCACTATACCTCCTGCCCTGTGTCACCTTGTCCAAACATTTCTGTGTTTTTCAAAGTTAGAAGGGCAAAAAGCAGTGCTATGCGTTTTTATCCAAAATTTCCATTATAATTATAATAACTTTAAAAATGTCCTAGGCAAGTAACATAGGCGATTTATCAGCAGATGCAACCACAGCAATTACCCATGCACCTCTATTAAATAATAAATACCAAATGGGTATTATAAAAATGGGAAGTGCAGACAGTGATTTTTTATTTCATTATCACCATTCTCTCCCTCCTCTACCTAGACACATTTATCTGGGGGTAAGTCTCACTAAACTCAGTAGAACATACTTCTTCCGTGTTTCCCCGATAATAAGACCTATCCCGAAAATAAGCCCTCCCCTTACTGTGTAAGATTCCTCTAAAATAAGCCCTCCCCCAAAAATAAGCCCTATTGAGATTGCTACTGTAGTGAAGGTGATCCCCTGCGCTACACGCTACATTACGGTACCCTCTGTATGCACCGTTCCCCCCCCCGGGTGAAACGCACGCCGCGCTCCGAGCTGCATCCAATCAGAGCTGCAGCAGTGAGCGCGTCATCCTGTTCTTCCCCAGTGATTTGCTTGCTGGCGCCATTGAGAGCAGTGCCACGGAGGAGAGCTGAGGCAGGACAACATAAAAACCCGGTATGTAAGCGGGAGTGAGGGGGCATGATGGAGGATAAAAGAAGAACTCAGGAGGCATGATGGAGGATAAAAGGGGCATGATGGAGGATAAAAGAAGAACTCAGGGGGCATGATGGAGGATAAAATAAGCACTCAGGGGGCATGATGGAGGATAAAAGAAGAACTCAGGGGGCATGATGGAGGATAAAAGAAGAACTCAGGGGGCATGATGGAGGATAAAAGAAGAACTCAGGGGGCATGATTTGTTCACATTTACCTGTTTATTAAAATTGCTGTCAATGTTCATTAAAATAAGCCCTCCCCTGAAAATAAGCCTTCTGGTGTTTTTCTGTCCAAAAAAAATAATAAGACAGTGTCTTATTATCGGGGAAACACGGTAAGTATCTAAGTAGACATTCATAGGGCACTGTTAGCCACTATGCTAACTCCATTCCCTCAATTTGGAAGCTTACATTTCCATTTTGGTCCATTTTGGTTCACCAAGGCAATGCCATTATCCCAACTATTATTATCTCAAACCGATTTCATTCCAGCACGTTTTACTTGCATAAAGTTTACACATTGCAAAACACTGGATTGGTTTTGCCACTGAATGGCATAGCTCAGTAAAAGAATGTGCAAGAGCGACCAAAAAACACCACTACAAAAATCTACTTCTAGAGTGTTAGCTGTGGTTGCCTACTGTAGCAAAAGCAACAAAGTGGCAATTTTGAAGAATAAACACATGCATTGTGACAGAGGCTTTCATGGCCTAGAAAAAAATTAATGTGATTAATCCAGTTTATTCAGTACTGAAGCTTAATATTAATCCAGTTTATTCAGTACTGAAGCTTAATATTATTGGTTGTCATTGCATCTGCAAAATAGAGACTCCATAATACATCTGTAAAGGTATAAAAGCACACTTTTAATCAAATCAAAGCATCCATACTATTGTTCCCCATCTCCCAAGATATCTACAACTTTCAAAATAGCAAGTCACAAAACATCACTAACTCCTAAGTGAATACAAAATCCTGTTCAGAAGGCATTCACATGAGCACAACATGCTGCAAAGTTTTAAGGACACAATGGAAGGTGCTTTGAAGACATTTATATTCGACATATTATGATTTCCTCTTTCACTCCCAGTCAAGCAATAACTTTTAGATTAATGACAGCAGCATTCAAATGTATGAATATATACTATATACACAAGTGGCCAGCTAACTTCACAAGTGACTGAACTTTGGAAGACTAAAGACTGCAATCCCATACATGTTAACCTGGGCATAAAGACTATTTAACACTGTGGGACTCTCTTTCTTAGCATACATAAGATTGCATTGCACAAATCGTTTGTTCATTTGCCTTGGCAAAGGCAAATGTGCTTGATAATCAAGAAATTGTGAAATCTTAGAATACATGGGAAACTAAAATGTTTCAACAGATTTCTTAGGATACTGTAAGGACAATTTCATTAAGGAGCAAAGTAGTGCCTTTATTTGGTACTGCAGATACTCCTTGGATGTGAATTCAGTTCATGTATATCTGCCTGAGAAAATACTTATAAGAAGCTCCATTTCCTTCCACCACTCTCAGTAGTAACACCAACATGTCTGTAACAAGATTAAGAGCGCAATCCTAATCCGCAGTTGGGCCAGCAGAAGTCCCCTGGCACTGCCCAGGAGTGTTGCAAATATGCCATAAGGCACCTTTGTGCCTCCTTGCGAGCAAGCTAGGCCAGTGCAAGGATGTGCACCGGCCTTCCTGTGCTGGATCCCAGCCTGGCAGGGGTAAGTTTGCACTAGCTGAGGGCAACTCGCATGGGGGGTTGGGGAGGGTGGCAGGACAGCACAATGGGGGCATTTTGGTGTGGGGGAGGACAGACCAGTGAATGGACTGGGTTCTGGGAGGGGGGTGGACAAACTTGAGCAATCTAGGCCACATCCTAACTCCTCTCCTGGCCAGACCAGCATTGGGTCCACACCAGCAATTTCGCTTTGATCAAACTCAGCCTGATTTTGCAAAGGCAGAATTACTCTGAAAATGAAAAAAACCTGAACTGAGGCCATTTCCGTTGAGATTCATCTCTCTGTAGTCTCAATTAAGATTCAGAATGAAGCAAATAATGAATTTGATCTTCTCCATGGTCTCTGAGGTAAAATTTAGGATTGTTTTTCCCACCACAACTCTTCAGATTACCATCACTTTTAACTTTTCTACAGTTAACAAGGTGACCATAGATATTTATTTGTTTCACAGATACTGAGAACCAAACAATTGTTTGCTTTCCATCTTCCTGCTGAACTGTACCAGTTTACCCTCATTAGGTAACTACAGAAGTCAGCTCCTATTCTCTGTTGGCACTCAGATCCCCAAATTTGATTATTTTCCCACTTTTTTAAAAACTGAAATTAGTTCAAGGACACTTTCAATGTTTATTTATATATGTATTTTAAAAAACAAGTAACAAACAAAGAGGCATAGATTTGCTATTTCATCAAGTAGTCTCTGAATCAAGATTTTTCACAATACTATTTGCATATCAGATGTTTGAGGGCTCAAATAAAATAAATGTATTTCTCATCTGAAGGCCAAGACTTCTATCTCTTCGAGCGCTGTCATCACCCATCAAATTGTGCTTGAAATCTGTGACACGTGATTTGAGAGAGACTTTGGGAGTTAACAAGTTTACATCTTCACAGAGAGTTTAAAAAGCTGTCTTATGGACCATTGTCCAGTCTAGCCCATTACTATCTACAGTACTCATTGGCAGTGACAGGGTCTCAGGCAGAAGTCCTTCCCAGCAGTTGCCAGATTCTTTAACCGGAGATACTGAGAACTGACATCTTTTGCATAGGAAAGATGTGCATTAACACTGCGTTTTGGCCCTTTCCCCAAGTCTGTATCTGCCAGCCTTATCTATATAGGTAATGAACGTCTGACCGCCCATGACACCAGAGGGTGGGCAAGGGTGAGGTAAGCAACCCCCAAGCAAGTAGTTCACCTCTCACACATTGCTGGCTCCCTGTGGCCACCTGAAGAAAAGGCACTTTTCACATGCTCAGGAGTGCTTACCATCAATCAAAACATGGAAAAGAACCGTCCTCTACTGCCCACTTTTGCCTGTCTGCAACAGGCCTGGGATGGGAAATAAATATTCCATCAAAATCAACAGACAGCTGATGGAAAATACTGTATATGCGAGTGTTGCTGTGAAACATACCATTATTTCTTTTCATAATTCGAACATATTGAACAATGCTAGCCCCTTCTCCCATTCATTTTGACCCTTCTGTGCCCCTCAATATTTTTTTTTCTCGTGCCACCTCTGCTTTTTACAAAACTCAACCACTCTAAAAAATTCACTATGTTGGAGATTTCACAGGTTTGGATTAGCTCACTGAACTTTAGGAAGACCTCCAATTGTAAAAGGAATTCACAAACATACAGCTTCAGTAACTCTTCCGTAGGATATCATACTACTCAGTATTCAAAGAGATGTCATCTTCAAAGTGTTTTACAACTATTAATCAAAGCATTCCTTTGAGGAAGACAAGTATCATATTCCCACTAGACATATCGGAAAGTAGAGGTTAAAGAAGCTTGTCCAAAACTTCAGGGAAAACCATGATCATTTAAACACAGCAATTTCTAGCCTCCAGTTGATACCTGGAATAAATCCCTTCCCAGTTCCTGTAGGATTTAACCTGAATTTGACAACAGAACCCTGAATCTGACCACAGAAAAGGTCACAGAACTACTTACTTCTGAGAAGCAGATGAAAATATTTATAAACACAGAAAAAGTAACATTTAATAACTGTACATCATGAAGCCTACACCAGCAACTAAATGTATCTTGAGAGGCCAGATTATAATACAAACTTATCTTAATAAATAAAGAAAACAGAAATGGTGGAGCAGCAACAGTCATGTGGACAGAGAAATCAGTTCATTTGAGTTGGGTTCTAATGGGCAGGCCCACCGCATACCTGTGATTCTACTGCCACACCTACATGTGCATGCCTGATAGTGCGGCCATGCAGTTTATAGCCATCCAAAGTCACTAATGCCACAGTGCCCGGTTGCAAGTCTTCTGCTGGCACATGACATACAATTTCATGAGCGTAGGGGTCATATTTTTCACCAATGGGGTTCATTTTTTGCAGGCCGTGCTTGGCAAATATGTTCTGTAGTTTGGTTTCAATGAGAGACAGGCCTTCACAGACCTTCTTCAGAGTCAGTGTTGAGTCTTCTTCTCCAGCGCTTTCAGTGGTCTTCTCCAGGATATCTGCTACCTCAACTAGATCTCTACAGAAACTCTGAATCCCTGCAGATGTACAAATAAGCAATGGTTAGGACAATGACAGTTCATGAGCAGGTGACAACACATTGCCCCACACTCCTTGCTCTTCTGGAAAAAAATTAAACAGGGTCCAGGAAATACGGTAGCTAGGCTTCAGGAGCAAAGAATGTATTTGTTTTCACTAAGTAGGAGTAGAACTGCTCTTTCTAATCTCCCATTATATTTCTGTAGCATTCAGAATTCTCTATGTACCAGAATGCATACACTGGCCAGAGATTTTTTCTAAGCACTGAACTAACCTTTAAGCATCATCAGAGTGCAGCCATTTTTCCTGGTTTCCTGTCCCAGAAGACAGTAAGCAACAATGCTCACTAACTCTGAATTGTTAAGCTTGTCATTTATTCTCATGACTCACATTAATTTTGAATCTTTTCAAAATTATCTTTTGAAACTTCTCAGAGAAGTCCAGAAGATGCTCAGCATGTACTGGGCTCTCATTTTAAAATCAGAATCATTCCCATTAAAGCAATGCAACTACAGAACAGTCATTAATTTAATCAATCTGCCTCCAAGCCTCTGCCCCTTCCCCCCATGTGTACAGCATGGATTATTTTATTAACGACGTTCACTTGTAAAAAGACACACTTTTGAAAATGATGTTAAGATAATTTAGTAACACATCAGGATCACAATAATTACAGTTAGTAACGAATTTATTACAGCTTGAACAAACTCAAGAGAATATTTAAAGGAAACCACAGAAAGTCAAGGACAGGGAGATGGGAAGCAGAATTTAAGCTTGCTACTATGTAGCCAGGAGTCACAACAAGCTCTGCTTCTGCAATGGCTCCAACTTACCAAATAGCTTAGCATCTTCAACAAACTTTTGTGTCCTGCGCCTGACATTTTCAGAATTCGTAAGGGCTCTCTGGTATTGTTCCTGCACACACAGCGAAAAGCAGAGTAATGAGACACAAAACATTATCTGAAGCAATAGCACAATGAATAGACTATCATTCTGCATAGCTGGACAAGGAGAACCGATTGCAGCTAGGGAGACAATTGCAGTGTTCAGTTTGGGCAAGATACACATTTTCTTTTTGGTGAGAAGTCTTAATGGGTGTGTTGTTTCGCCCGGCTTTGTTTTCTCAGGAGCACAGGTAGGGTACAATTGCTCCCAGGCCAAGGGCCCTCCCCACCGGGGCAGTGTATGGATGCTATGGTGTAGACAGGCACAGCCCAAAGACCAGTTGAGGCATATGCCATTCATCCCACTGCTGAGTCCCCCGGCCCTCCACAGAACGCTCCTCAAATAAGGAGGGAGGGGAGGAGAGGGAGGTGGAAGCCCTCATCCCTTCAAGACAGTGGCAGCCATCTTCTCCCTCACTCCTCTTCTTGCTCACTCTTAGCAAGTGGGAAGAGGATCAAAGCACTGAGCAGGACTCCACTGGCAGGAGGTTGGAAAATGAAGGCTCTCAACAGTTTGCCGTCCTTTCCAAGGTGCCTCTATATGTGACACATTCAATGACACAATTCTAGACATACTACACAGAAGCAAGACCCACTGGGTTCAATGGGACTTACTTCCAGAGAAGTGTGCACAGAATTACAGCTTGTTGCATACTCAACAGGTTGGTCATGTGTATAGCAGTGAGGTGTAAACAAGAGCAAGATGGAAAAAGAAGGTGCTGACAGCTAATCAATGTGCCCCTTGAGTGCCTTGCAAAGTCTATTTACTCTCTTCTTACATTATTTTTGGAATTGAAATATCTTTGCCTGCTTTTTTGAGTGTGGGTGAGCATCCCTACATGCCTACTTTGGGGTATAAGCCTTTGCTTGCTAGCTTAGAAGCAAGCCCCATGGAGTGGCTGAAAGTTTGCTCCCAAACAAGCAAGCCAGGCTTTTGTGCACAACTAGAAATCATGCTCCATTCCTAGGTACCCTTCTGGTGTGCAAGTCTAAATGGATGTTTGAGGCATGCACACCAACACATAGAAACCAGGAGCTCCTGTCAAAGCACCTCCCTAAGTCAACAAGAGCACTTACTGTTAAAACACGGATTTGTTCTTCCAGTTTGATAGCTTTGTCCTCTAAACCATTTTCATTCAAGAGATGTCTAGGTTCATCATGGGGATCATCTGGTCCACAGTCATCTCCGGTGCTCCTTTGCTGGGCAGCAGTGCTGAAGGCAAAAACTAAACCTCTGAAATGATACAAGGATAGAGGTGTTTATTTATTTATACACTGCTACCTATGTACAAGGTGAGAACAAGGCCCCAGACTGTTTTAATAGCAAAGATTCAACCAACTCCAGCCTAGTATATTCCACCCATTGGTGGGATGTTGGTAGCTTTTCTAGTCTACTTCAGCCAACCTCAGTGCTGTGCTACTGGGTGGAAATCTCTACTCACACCTTCTTCCAGCAGCCAACTCAGCAATAGACATTCCGTAAAGGAAGGTGAAGCTCAGGTCCAGCTCAAGCCCGGGTGCTGCTCTCTCTGCAAATCTTACCTTCTCATTCCCCTTCAGTGTCCAAGTCCCACCTCAACGTACAGCTCCCTATTTAAAAGTTTTCATGGGCATACAATGCTAAAAGCTTGCCTACCATCTACCCTCCTTACCATCTTCTGTGACAGGGCTTTATATGACACCCCCATCCCCATGCATGTGCACCCATTTCCCTGCCTAGCCCCTCTGCTCTTTTGAAACTGCCCATTTGAAACTACAGGCATAGGGGTGGCAGCAGGGCCTAGGAGAGGGGGATAAAGGGAGTAATTTGTACCCGGGCCCAGGGTCAAAAAGGGGGCCCAGGAGCCAAAGGAGGGGGCTCAGAAATTTCCTGGGATCTGACATTTTCTTATATACTCAGACTTGTTGCTTGCATGGGATGCTGGGGACACTACCACGAGTGTGCAGCTGCAGCTACTGGCAAGCCATATATGCTGGGTCAGGGAATGCGTATATGACACTCCTTAACACAGTGTCAAACCTGGGAGGCAACTGGCCTGCTACAGTAGCTCTTTGGCTTTTTGGATCTGCTTAGCATAAAGGAACATATAGGAGTTCAGGGACACAGTTGTGGGACTACAGAAGGATGTTTTGGGGCACACAGGACACTTTCTATTCTAGTTTGAGCCTAAATATGATGATGCTAATTTTCTGCATTATTTTCTGTATTTAAAAGATTTTAGAGAGACTTAGGAGTGTGTCTGGTTTTCCATATTACTGTATCTAGCTGCCAATGCCACCTGGGTGGGTACACCTGGGCTCCAAAGACTTATACAGCTGTCTCCAACCTCCCCCATCCTGTTTTTCCCCCCACCCCATTCTGCTGTCCCATCACCACCCTCCCCCACTCTGTTTGATCCCTCCCCCTTTGCAAAGGGGCCCAAGAGAAACTTCATACCCCCTGATAAAATTCTTCTCACTGGCCCTGGGTGGCAGGATGCACAGGGGGGCACACAAGAAGTGCTGTTGCCAAAGATAGCAGGGAATGGGTAGGGAGGTGAGGGGTGTCAGCTGGGGCATGTTCTGCTGTGCAACCTCCCCCCCCCCCCCCAATGCAACTTGGCATTCAAGGGCCTACGGGAGAGTCGGTCCTCACCACATTTACTCGGCCTTCTAAAGGCAGAAGCCTGAAAATACCCAGCTTGGAAGTTTGATTCAGATCTCATTAACTTTCAGAAGCTGATGGAATGTCTGAAGAGAACTAGGTTTGTGCACTCCCCTCAGCTATTTACAGTATACAGTTGTCTTTCCGCATACACAGTGATCTTGATTATCTAGCCATTTGCTGCAGGGTATTCTCAAGAATGTGGAAATCTAAGGTAGGAGTTTCATCCATCTGCTATATATAGCAAATATATAGGTTTATTCATTTTTATTTATTTTTCAGATTTTTATACACTACCTCCAATATTGTGCAGGACAAAGGCTCACTGAAAAACCTCAGTTTCCTCAGGAAACTGGAAACATGACATGACATATCAAAGCAGACAAAGTAGTTCATTGTTCAGCCTAGTTGGATTTACTAATCTAAAAGGTATTTGGGACAGTTTTGCAGATACACAACCTGCTCAGACACAGATGGTAAAGGGTATTTCTCAAACTTGTACAAGATGCCTGGGTGCTATGAATCATGAACAGTGCCCCTCCCTCTCTCTCTCACACACAGCTGCCATTCTTGCCTTTGATGAACAAAGTGCAGAGCATTGCCCATGTGTTTATGTGCCCAAGCTCTTTTGAACACCTCCCCATGGTTGAGGTACTGCCTGTAGCAGTATTATGCCTCCCTAGTGGCTGGTGGGGGAGGGGTCTCCCCAGCACTGGCCCCTCATAAGCCCTGCACCTGTCCCCTGTTTATTTCATCCTGGCAGCACTTCTCTGGTGACCAGCACTGAAGATGATTAGATGCAGGGAATGGCATCTTGAACATCACATGGATGAAGCACCGACTTCATTGCGATGACACAGAGATGATGGGCTGCTCTCAGGATGCCACTCCATGGGTAACAGGCTGCATTAGTGTTTTTATGTATGCTGAGGGTATTCCTGGGAAGGGCAGCACCAGTATTGTGTTGCCAGGACAGGCTTGGCATGTGGCCTTTGATGCACTAGCATCGGTGTGCCATTGGCACAGTGTCCAAACAGGATTGGATCATAAGGCCCCACTAAAACATACATTGAAGTAATTTAATTTAATTCGCTAGTTCACTGGTCACTTTTCTACACCTTTGAAAAAATGAAATAAGTACTTTAGGAAGCTTCCAAGTAACCCTATTATCAACAAGTCCAAATATTTCCTTCTCCACCTCAAATCACACTTACACATGAATTGCTACACATCTGGAGTAGAAGTGGGTTATGTGCAACATGTCAACCTATACCTTGAATATAACACCAGGAAAGGTTGCCACTAAATGAATTTATTTCACTCTGAAGCCCTTCATTTAGTAAAAGAATCAATTGCCTTCTGAAAAGTTACCCCAAATCTACTCAGGTTTGTGAACAGTTGTGGATGCTTTCGCTGCTGTCAATTTAGTGGCAGGAAGAAAATGCCTCCTTTCAGCATCCCTGAGACATCCAATGGTCCACAGAACTTACCTCTCTGTGCACTTGTTCATTTACTATGCCACACACAGATAAGGACAGGGATGGAGTTGTGCTCTATCAAAAGTGTGGTGAATCCAGTTCATACAGATGGATTTGGACAGGAAGACCGAAGTTATCTTTTTGTTTCAAAGTGTTGGGCTTGGGATAGGCAGGGAGAAGAATTTATCTATGCTGCCTGCATGGGAGCAGGCTTTTTGAAGAGTCCCAGATTCTCTGTTTGTTGTAACACCAGTTATTAATCAGAGGACAAATTTTAAATCAGTTGATTAAGACAGACTAAAAGTTTCAACCCTACATGCCACACTAGTGACATAATATTAGACTAAAACTTTCAGCCCTACATGCCAAGCTAATGACATAATACTAGCCACAATGGAGAACATTGTCAACATGTTAACACGCTACAGATAAACCTTCTCAAAGAGAGCAGCCTTAAAAGGAGATTGCAAGAGTTTACAGTAGCCTGTAAATCTATAATCTAGTAAATGAATGGCACTTTAAAACCTTAAATAAATTCTATGGCTGGCTGTTTACATCTGAGAAATACTGATGCACAAGCAGTTTTTGTTGGTGCTTCATATACTAACATAAGAACATAAGAACAGCCCCACTGGATCAGGCCATAGGCCCATCTAGTCCAGCTTCCTGTATCTCACAGCGGCCCACCAAATGCCCCAGGGAGCACACCAGATAACAAGAGACCTCATCCTGGTGCTCTCCCCTACATCTGGCATTCTGACTTAACCCATTCCTAAAATCAGGAGGTTGCGCATACACATCATGGCTTGTACCCCATAATGGATTTTTCCTCCAGAAACTCGTCCAATCCCCTTTTAAAGGCGTCTAGGCTAGACGCCAGCACCACATCCTGTGGCAAGGAGTTCCACAGACCGACCACGCGCTGAGTAAAGAAATATTTTCTTTTGTCTGTCCTAACCCGCCCAACAATCAATTTTAGTGGATGTCCCCTGGTTCTGGTATTATGTGAGAGTGTAAAGAGCATCTCCCTATCCACTCTGTCCATCCCCTGCATAATTTTGTATGTCTCAATCATGTCCCCCCTCAAGCGTCTCTTTTCTAGGCTGAAGAGGCCCAAACGCCGTAGCCTTTCCTCATAAGGAAGGTGCCCCAGCCCCGTAATCATCTTAGTCGCTCTCTTTTGCACCTTTTCCATTTCCACTATGTCTTTTTTGAGATGCGGCGACCAGAACTGGACACAATACTCCAGGTGTGGCCTTACCATAGATTTGTACAACGGCATTATAATACTAACCGTTTTGTTCTCAATACCCTTCCTAATGATCCCAAGCATACAATTGGCCTTCTTCACTGCTGCCGCACATTGGGTCGACACTTTCATCGACCTGTCCACCACCACCCCAAGATCTCTCTCCTGATCTGTCAGAGACAGCTCAGAACCCATCAGCCTATATCTAAAGTTTTGATTTTTTGCCCCAATGTGCATGACTTTACACTTACTGACATTGAAGCGCATCTGCCATTTTGCTGCCCATTCTGCCAGTCTGGAGAGATCCTTCTGGAGCTCCTCACAATCACTTCTGGTCTTTACCACTCGGAAAAGTTTGGTGTCATCTGCAAACTTAGCCACTTCACTGCTCAACCCTGTCTCCAGGTCATTTATGAAGAGGTTGAAAAGCACCGGTCCCAGGACAGATCCTTGGGGCACACCGCTTTTCACCTCTCTCCATTGTGAAAATTGCCCATTGACACCCACTCTCTGCCTCCTGGCCTCCAACCAGTTCTCAATCCAGGAGAGGACCTGTCCTCTAATTCCCTGACTGTGGAGTTTTTTCAGTAGCCTTTGGTGAGGGACCGTGTCAAACGCCTTCTGAAAGTCCAGATATATAATGTCCACGGGTTCTCCTGCATCCACATGCCTGTTGACCTTTTCAAAGAATTCTATAAGGTTCGTGAGGCAAGACTTACCCTTACAGAAGCCATGCTGACTCTCCCTCAGCAAGGCCTGTTCGTCTATGTGTTTTGAGATCCTATCTTTGATGAGGCATTCCACCATCTTACCCGGTATAGATGTTAGGCTGACCGGCCTATAGTTTCCCGGGTCCCCCCTCTTTCCCTTTTTAAAAATAGGCGTGACATTTGCTATCCTCCAATCTTCTGGCACCGTGGCCGTTTTGAGGGACAAGTTGCATACCTTAGTCAAGAGATCTGCAACTTCATTCTTCAATTCCTTAATAACCCTTGGGTGGATGCCATCAGGGCCCGGTGACTTATTGATCTTTAATTTATCAATGAGGTCTGAAACATCTTCTCTTTTAACCTCTATCTGACTTAACTCCTCAGTTAGGAGGGGCCGTTCGGGCAGCGGTATCTGCCCGAGGTCTTCTGCCGTGAAGACAGATGCAAAGAACTCATTTAATTTCTCTGCCATCTCTAAGTCTCCTTTTATCTCCCCTTTCCCTCCCTCACCATCCAGAGGGCCAACCGCTTCTCTGGCGGGTTTCCTGCTTCTAACATATTTGAAGAAGCTTTTATTATTCCCCTTAATGTTGCTGGCCATGCGTTCCTCATAGTCTCGCTTGGCCTCCCCTATCACCTTCTTACATTTCTTTTGCCACAGTTTATGTTCCTTTTTATTCTCTTCATTAGGGCAAGACTTCCATTTACGGAAGGAAGCTTCCTTGCCCTTCACAGCCTCTCTAACTTGGCTGGTTAGCCATGCGGGCACCCTCCTGGATTTAGTGGAACCCTTCTTTCTTTGCGGTATACACCTCTGCTGGGCCTCTATTACTGTTGTTTTAAGCAGCCTCCATGCACTCTGGAGAGATTGGACTCTTTTTACCCTCCCTTTCAACCTCCTTCTAACCAGCCTCCTCATTTGAGGGAAGTCCGCCCGTCGGAAGTCAAGGGTTTTTGTTAGAGATTTGCCTGGTATTCTTCCCCCAACGTGCAGGTCAAAACGGATCGCAGCATGATCACTGTTCCCCAATGGCTCAGTAACGTTTACATCTCTAACCAGGTCCTGCGTACCGCACAAAATTAAATCCAGAGTCACCTGTCCTCTGGTGGGCTCCGTGACTAGCTGATCTAAGCCACAGTCATTTAGCACGTCAAGAAATCCGGTTTCCTTATCGTGACCAGAACACAAATTGACCCAGTCAATATGAGGATAATTGAAGTCCCCCATGATTACAACCCTGTCCTTCCTTGTCACCTCCCTGATCTGTTTCCTCATTTCAAGGTCCCCATCAGATTTCTGGTCTGGAGGACGATAGCACACCCCCAGTATTACATCGCTGCTCAAGCCTGGTAATTTAACCCACAGAGATTCTACGGTGGAGTCGGACCCACCTTCAATCTCTACTTTGCTGGATTCTATCCCTTCCTTAACATAAAGGGCCACCCCACCTCCAACACGCCCCTGCCTGTCCCTCCTGTAGAGTTTATAGCCCGGGATTGCGGTATCCCACTGATTCTCCGCATTCCACCAGGTTTCCGTTATGCCCACTATGTCAATATTTTCCCTTGTCACCAGACATTCCAGTTCTCCCACCTTTGCTCGTAGACTTCGGGCATTCGCATAAAAGCATTTATACACGGAATGCCCCAGGATGGGCTGCTTATTCGCTCCTTTGTCCCTGCATCCTCTCAGTGTGCCAAACTGTCTACCACATCCCATCTCCCTACCTTTCCCAATTTCTTCTCCTACCCTGCCTTTGTCTTGTTGTTCTCTAACCTCCCCATCCTCATCCCATAGGGATGAGGAGTCCCGAACCGGATGCCCCTCGGCTCCTGTCGGCCTTCCCCCAGGGATCAGTTTAAAAGCTGCTCTGCCACCTTTTTAATGTTATGCGCCAGCAGTCTGGTTCCATTCTGGTTCAAATGGAGCCCGTCCCTCTTGTACAGGCCCCGCTTGTCCCAAAACGTTCCCCAGTGCCTAACGAATCTAAACCCCTCCTCCCTACACCACCGTCTCATCCACGCATTGAAACCCCTGATCTCCGCCTGCCTAGCTGGCCCTGCGCGTGGAACAGGTAGCACTTCAGAGAACGCTACATTTGAGGTCCTGGCTTTCAGCTTCCTGCCTAAAAGCCTAAATTTGGCCTCCAGGACCTCCCAGCTACACTTGCCCACGTCGTTGGTGCCGACATGCACCACAGCCGCTACCTCTCCCCCAGCACTGTCTACCAGCCTGTCTAGACGAGAAGTGATGTCCGCAACCTTCGCACCAGGCAGGCAAGTCACCATGCGGTCCTCACATCCGTCGCAAACCCCCCTCTCTATGTTTCTAATAATCGAATCCCCCACTACAAGAAGCCCCCGACCCCCCTCCCGCCGAGGAGTATCCCGAGTGCGCTCGGATACGGGCCCATCCCCTGGAGAAGGGGTCCCCCCTAGGGGATTGTTTCCCTCCTCTCCAGGATGACGTCCTCCAGTCCCGAGACTTCCCACCCGGGCAGCCGAGGAGCTGCACGCCTGAGGTTGGGACGAAGCCTGATCGTCCCCGGAAGTCTCCCCACGGTCCTCCTCTGGCTGCCTGCGCTTCTCCAGGTCGGCCACCAAGGCTTCAAGGGAGCGGACGCGTTCCCTGAGAGCCTGGAGCTCCTTGCACCGAGGACACACCCATGACTTATGTCCCAGAGGCATATAGTCATACATGTGGCACTGGATGCAAAACACTGGATAGCCCCCACCCTGCTGCTGGCTGTCTGACTGCATAGCTTTTTTTTTGTTGTTGTTGTTGTTTTATTTAGGGGTCCTTTTAGAAACCTTACACTGGATAGCAGCCCTCTTCTCAAGGGAAGAGGAAGGGCAGTGTATGGGGCCCTGGCCTCCTCGCCCTGCTGCTGAACTCGCCCAGATGCTAAACTCTTGTGCCTTACCTGGCACTTAGTTCCCAGAGGCACTGGGTTCCCAGAGGCCACACGCGTCTGCAGAGAGCCTCACGCGATGTCCTGCCTAGCTTTATACTCCTGGCTGGCTCCTCCCCCCTCCTTCCTTCCTGATTGAAAGGGGGCTGGCCTTCCCAGGTGAGTTTACAAAAGCTCAGGAAGGCAAATGGCTGCTGATGGGCGTGACCTACTCTGCAGGCTCCTGAATGGACTGCTTGGATTAGCCTAATGGGGCTCTTACTGGGTTGGGAATTGGCCCTTCCTAGGTCCTTTCCCTCCTAGTTCTGTTCTCTTAGGCTGGACTGTTTTTGTAACCTCAAGCTAGTTTTTATTTGGGTTTGTTTAATTATTTATTGCTCTCTAGATCCTGTGTCCCAATTTACTGACCTGTTTAGGTTATGTTCCAACTTAGATTAGGTTTAACCTGGGTTAAGTATAGGTTTAATTTAAACAAGTAGAAAACCTGCTTTTCACTTTATCCTCCTCCCTTCCTTCGATTAAGTGCTACCTTAGGTGCAGCTAACTTTCAACTTTGATTTAAATGCCTGACCCTTGGGCACTTACTCACGAGTAGGACGCTGCTCTTACTCACGAGTAGGACTCTGCTCCTGCTCAGAGTAGCCCTATGTACCTCCCTTAGGTGCTAACTTTCAATTTTGATTTAAGGTTGCTTTAAAGGTAAGGTTAAGGTTAGACAGTAAAGGTACTGTCTAATGAATGAGCCTTGGCCAGAGTCAGAAACTCTGCTTACATGGAGTCTCTTTTAGCCAATGCAGTTTGATAAATAAATAAGCATGTGCAAGCACACATGCACTACTTTGTTTTAAAATAAGTGGCTTTTGGTTCAAAAGCCCAAATTCTAAAAACTTTACATATTGTGTTAGGCACATAGACAAGTCCTCGCTTTGGATAAGAACTCTACACATTATGAGAACTGGGGGACTGATCTAGACAATGGAATGTGTGGAGTCTCATTTGTCCTGTCAGCTGTAGGGGTGGACACCATTCGAAGAAATAAAAAAAAGAACATTCTTAAGAGACTGGCTTGAATGACCACAAATATGGAAATTAACTGCTTAACTCTGGGAAAGTTGAGACATAATTTGCATGGTTTTATTGACTTGCCTATTGTTAAAGAGGCCAAACATAAGATCTTTATATGCAGCATAATTATCTCTTAGTTGTTCTGAATGCCACATAAAAAGTCAGTTTGCTCTGCAAGTGCCCAACCTTCCCCAGATATGCTCCAACACAAAGAATTCAAAATCAGCTTGCATAACTATCTCCAGTTAGTCAATAGCAGGCAGAAACTGTATCTACCAAGGAACTGGTTTTGTTACTAATGTGGATCATGTTATCCTGAACTGTGATAAAAGTCAATCCAGCCACCTATAGCTCAGAGCCCTAATCTACTTCAAATGTTTGCCTGTAGGTAAGCATTGTTTGAGGGTGGTTAACATAAGAACAGCCCCACTGGATCAGGCCATAGGCCCAACTAGTCCAGCTTCCTGTATCTCACAGCGGCCCACCAAATGCCCCAGGGAGCACACCAGATAACAAGAGACCTCATTCTGGTGCCCTCCCTTGCATCTGGCATTCTCATAGCCCATTTCTAAAATCAGGAGGTTGCACATACAAATCATGGCTTGTAACCCATAATGGATTTTTCCTCCAGAAACTTGTCCAATCCCCTTTTAAAGGCATCCAGGCCAGAGGCCATCACCACATCCTGTGGCAAGGAGTTCCACAGACCAACCACACGCTGAGTAAAAAAATATTTCTTGATCACACAATTTCTATCATGAGCCAAGATTCAAACCAATGTGCTCCCTGTAGATGAAGTTTGACATCAGTTTACTCATTTTTATATATTTTCTCAGTTCCCCGCAACATATTTGCCTTTTTCTGCTTTCAGCATTTCAAGTTACCTGAAAAACTGAATTATACATTTGCAGACACCATTCCATGAAGGTTGATAAGTCATTTCTAAACCAGACTCTCAGTTTCTTCTGACCAAATCCTGAGGCCAAGAAATAATAAGATTTTAAGTTTGATCTGGCAATCCAGACACATCATCATTTCTGATCTGTTTAACCAACTTGCCTTGAAACAGCAACAGAGGCAGCTGCTGAGCTGGGACTGCTGTTAACGCAAGAAAAGTAGCATTACTAAACTGTAATGTGAATTTCTTTTATTTAAATGGACCAAGTACTTGAAATAGTACAACTTGTATAAAATGCCTTTTTCAGAACACATAGCTCTGAGAAAAAACAACTATACTGTCTTTTCATCTCACAGTCCAAACCACACACAAGACAGTACAGACTGTGTTGAAACTAAATTTCTGATAAATAGTATACACACTGCCTTTACTAATGTATCTTTTATAACATACAACAGTGTTTGCACAGGACAGAGAAATCTACCATATGATAGCCACAGTCGTTATTTACCACTGGTTTGCTAAGATCACAAGAGGAAGTACTAAGTTTAGCTCGGGAGTTTCCAATGAGATAGTTTCCTTATACGCCAATCTGAACTGTAAATCAACAATTTACTTGTAGGGTTGCTTGGTTCTCTTTTTTCTATTTCAAAAGAATCATAAGGAATTTGAAAGTCTGCTTTACAAAGAAAGGGATCCTTCTAGGTCACCAAGATTCCATTGAAGATGCTGTATTTCCCAAGAAAGACTCCAAAGCCATCTATTCAGTATCCCATGGTTCACATATGTGCATTGCTTCCCAGCCATCCATGAAGTTTGGAACCAAATTCAGAAACCCACAGTACATACGTAGACTGGATAACAATGCAAAACCCAAGTCCAGCCAAGATGATAGCCTCACGAATGGCTAACAGTCAAGTCCAACTACAATGATTTTCTTCTAGCATATTATCAAGCAAGCAATTTCCAAATTCAAATATACTGTATATACACTGTACCTTCACAGTGCATATACACAGTGGATGTACAGTATAGCACAATGTATGCAATCATTAAATTAATAATGACTGTTACCATACCAGATAACTTCTATGACTGCTACATCCCACTGAATTCCCCCACATGCAGAATACAAATTGAATTCCCTATTGCAGAATACAAAAACATTTCTCTGTTATTGAATGAAAACTTAATTATGTTTGAATGAATGAATGTTATTGAATGAATGACCAGGCTGCCAACATGACCCAGTAATTTTAACAGTGGATTTGACAAATTCATGGAGGATACATCTCCGAACAATTACTGGCCATGTAATGATAGTGAAAGAGAGGACTTGTCTGCTTATAGGCAGTGTGCCACTGAAGACCAGCTGCAGTGGGGGGGGGGGGAGAGCAACAGTGAGTTACTGCCTTTCCCAGACGCACTAGCTCCCTAGGAAGCAGAATATAGGCTGATATGGATCTCTGAGGGCTTTAAAAAAAAATTACATTCTAGGAATGTAAAAGACTTCAGCATTGCTCAGAAGGCACATTCCACCACATAAGAACATACTAGCCCCACTGGATCAGGCCAAAGGCCCATCTAGTCCAGCTTTCTGAACCTCACATTGGGCCGCCAGATGCCTCAGGGAGCACACAAAACAAGAGACCTGCATCCTGGTGCCCATCCTTGCATCTGGCATTCTGAGGCAGCCCACTTCTAAACCCAGGAAGTTGCACATACCCATCATGGCTTGTAACCTGTGATGAACCATTTAGATACATACATACACTTCCTCCAAGGTGGTGCACATAGTTCCACCTGTCCTTTTGTCCTCACAACAACCCTGTGAGATAGTAGGAGAGGCTGAGAGGTAGTGAGGGGCCCAAGGTCACCTTCCCTCCAGAAATCTGTCCAATCCTTTTAAAGGCATCTAGGCTGGATGCCATCACCACATCCTGTGGCAAGGAGTTCCACAGACTAATAACACGCCAGATAAAGAAGTAATACTGTATTTTCTTTTGTCTGCCCTTTAGAGAGAAAGGGGGCTACGTGGACTCCCCTTTGTGAGGCTGGGGAGAGAAGTCCCCAGCTGGGTGCAAAGCTCCTGGGAGGTGGGGCTGTGAAGAAGGTCCCCAGGCACCTTTCTCGGGGTCTGGATGGGGCACTGCTGGGCTGCCTGCACACCTCCCAGTGGGTGCCACATGCAGAGAAAGGAGGGAGAGAAGGAGGCTCAGCCTCGTGATCTTGCAGAGGCAGAAGGCGGGGGCAGCAGCTGCAGAGGGGAGACGCTTCCACACAAGAGTCCCACACGCCCCAGCCTCGCAGGGGTCCCCTCCCCCGGCAGGGAGGGGCTGGCCAGGGGCACACCGTCCCCTGCCCGCCAAGGAGACCCCCCACCCGGGCGCAGCGCCCTGAAGGATGCTCAGGCTCCTGCCACCGCATGGACTGGGAGGGCGGCGGCAGCAGCCGGCCGGGCAAGCACCAGCTCCCCCGAAGAGAAGCCTTTACACAGACAGGGCACGTACCTGTTGGAGAGGAGCTGGCGGAGGCTAACCTGGAGCAAGGGGCTCAGGCAGCTCCTCGCAGACCCGCCCGCTGCCATCGCCAGGCACCTACTGGGGAAGAGGGCGGGACGCGTGACTACAACCCCCGTCAGCCCCCGCGGCCGCAGCGGCTCCACCCACTCGAGTTCCCCTCATCCCTCGCGCTGAATGAAGGCCCCGCCTTTTAGAACTTCACCTCCCCTCTAGGTCGGACGAGCAGGTGCTAAGCGGAGCAGGGCGCCTGTGCTTTTAAGCCTTGTGAATGCGGCCACTGCAGCTTTTTAAACCCTTCCATGTTGAGCTGCACCTGCCAACATTCCCACAAGGATCAAAGGTATAGCCCCCCCCCTCTGAATCATGTCACCCTGCCTCTAGTCAGTAGTTCCCAAACTTCCTAGCCCAGGACCCACTTTTTAGAATGATGATCTGTCAGGACCCACTGCAAGTGATGTCATTCACCTGGAAGTGATGTCATGGCTGGAAGTGACATCATCAAGTAGGATAACTAGGCTGCAGTCCTATCCATTACTCAGGAGTAAGCCCCATTGACTATCCTTGTTCCAGGCATATACATTGTAGCCTGTTAAATGTACCAGATCTCCCCAAATGCAGTCACATGCCATGTTGGCATCAAGTCTAATATACTGAAAATAAAATATTGAAATGAATGGGGGCCCACATAGTGGGTTCCAACCCACAGTTTAAGGAATACAGGTTCAGCCTTGTTATACACGGATTTTTTACACACGGATTTGACTCAGCACAAATGGCCCCTGCAAATGAGAAGGAATGTGCTGATCCCTGGAGAAGGGGAAAAATGCACCCCTTTAAAATCAGTTTAAAAAACCGAACAATCCTCTAACAACAGCCTCCTTAATGAGAGAGAGAGAGAGAGAGAGAGAGAGAGAGAGCAGCAGCTGGTTGACAATCAATCAGTCCTTCTCTCTCCAGCGGCCCCTCCCTTACCCCTGAGTGAAGGAAAGGTGATCACTTTGCATTGGTGAAGGGAGGGGCTGAGTGAAGCTCCTTTCTAAGCTCTTGGAGGAAGACTGATTGATGGATTGTCTACTTACTCTTATCTTGACTCTTATCTTACATCACAAAGATCAGCAAGGCTGTTTTTAAATCACCTGAGCAAGGGAACTTTCTTTTTAAATTGATTTGCTATAGTGCATTTTTTGCCATCCAGGTGAGTGCTTGGAACGGAACCCACGTGAATAATGAGGTGCAATCTGTAGTGCTCTAGGTAGTAAGAGGTCTCTTAAATTCTAGCATTGAAAGATGACTGACTTTTCTAGTGACTGAGGCACAGGACTAGGAAATTTGTGTGGTGTGGGAAAGCATTCCTGTACACTCCCTAAGGATTGGCAGGCAAAGCTGCTCCTGTATTGTAACTGGCTGAGTGATGGGCAGAAATTCATCAGGTGCAGCATCTCACAGTATAGTGGTGAAAGGAAAAACATACCTGTTGATTTGGTGCTTGAAATGCAGCAATCAAAAGCTCAGGGGCTCAACCAGGAAAACTTTGGGAGGGCACCAAGATTCAGGTCTCCTGTTGTTATCTGGTGTGCTCCCTGGGGCATTTGGTGGGCCACTATCAGATACAGGAAGCTAGACTAGAAGGGCCTATGGCCTGATCCAGCGGTGCTGTTCTTATGTTATTTGACAAGACACCTGGGCTTTCCCTATCACTCCCAGACAAAACCACCACTCCCCTCCTTGATGAGCCCTCTTCAAATCTAGATAAGCATCTTCCCTGGAGTTAACTGACTGCCCTTTTGGTTTGCCTCTCCTGGGGCTGGGATTGGGCCAGGCCCTTTTCTCCCTTGCAGTAAAACAAACAAAAAAGTATGGAATTGTAAGTCTCAGGCATGCAGTATAAGACATTTTCTTCTTTTAAGGTAAAGAAAGTGGGGTAAGAAGGGGTGTTGTCATTTAGTCATAAATGACTCAAGTTTTAGCAAATTTGTTACATGGGGAAGAAGTACTGACCTAAGATGATGAGCTATTTCTGGTCCTAACTGGTTGGGTCAAGTTTTAACAAACTTATCTAAGGGCCCAATCCTATCCAACTTTCCAGCACCAGTGCAGCCACAATGTAGCACCAAAGCAGGACCTAGGAGAGGGGGGGTAAAGGGAGTAATTTGTACCCGGGCCCAGGGCCAAAAAGGGGACCCAGGAGCCAAAGGAGGGAGCCCAGAAATTTCCTGGAATATTAGTTCCTGGAGGCCAGAAACTTCTCCATGATAGAGAGATTCTGGGATTCGGTCCCTGGGTCAATGCTAAGCAGACACAAAAACTCCTTTAAAAGCGTATAGAATGTTTATTTACAGGCTATTTACAGATTAGGAATAGATTAGGATGGATACAGGTTCGAAGTTACCCCATGGTGGATCAGTGATTTCTCCAAAAAAAACCACACCCAAAACTCCTTACTTGTACTATGTCACAAACAATTGACCCATGTGATATTGCATGTCATTTCCCTCTCCTTATTTGGCATACTGGTGCATGGTTCCAGCCCTAACTGGGAAGTCTGTCAGCCATGTATGGAGAAGTTTCTGGCCTGCAACTTTGATTACATAAGACCCTGGAATTTTCCTTTTGGGAAAGCTATGACGCACATGTTTTTCTCTGCAGGTCATCTTGACATAATGACTTTTTCTATCCTGGTTTTAACAGACAAACTAGTCATTGCTTTGGCTCCCGTTTTGGGTGCTTTTCTTATCTGAGAGAAGTTAGGTTAACCCTTAAAATCTCCATCAATTATTACATTTTCCTATCTACTCAGATTTGTTGTCCTGCACAGGATGCTGGGGATACTACCATGAGCTTGCGGCTGCAGCTACTGCAACTATTGGCAAGCCATATATGCTGGGTCAAGGAATGCATACATGACACTCCTTAACACAGTGTCAGATCTAGAAGGAAACTGGCCTGCTACCAGAACTCCTTGGCTTGTGGATCTGCTTGCCATGAAGGAGTGTATAGGAGCTCAGGACACAGCTGTGGGGCTACAGCTGCTGCAGAAGCACATTTTGGCAGGCACAGGGCTCTTTCCATTCTAGTGTGAGCCTAAATATGATGATGCTCATTTTCTGCATGATTTTCTATATTTGAAAGATTTTAGGGAGACTTTGGAGTGTGTTTGGATTTCCTATTACTGTATCAAGCTGCCTATGCCACATGGGTGAGCAGGCCTGGGCTCCAAAGACTTTTCCAGCTCCTTGCCACAGAAGGTGGTGGTGATGGCACCTGATGGCCTAGATGTCTTTCGAGGGGTGTTGGACAGACAGGGCTGCTGGATGGGAAGGCTGGACTGGGACATTCTGGCCCTGGTTGGTCTGTGGAACTCCTTGCCACAGGAGGTGGTGGCGGTGGCACCTGATGGCCTAGAGGTCTTTCAAGAGGTTTGGGCAGACAGGGCTACTGGATGGGAAGGCTGGACTGGGACATCCTGGCTCTGACTGGTCTGTTGAACTTCTTGCCCCAGGAGGTGGTGGTGATGGCACCTGATGGCGCAGATGTCTTTCGAGGGGGTTGCACAGGCAGGGGTGCTGGACATGGGCTGGCTGACGGACTTTCCGCCTCTGGGGACTGGCAGCGCCTGACAGGCTGTGAAGGAGCGCAGGGTGCCTGCTTTGCTGGGGAGGCGCGAGGTGAGCCTCCTATTTTTAAAAAGGGAAAGAGGGGGGACCCGGGAAACTATAGGCCGGTCAGCCTAACATCCATACCGGGTAAGATGGTGGAATGCCTCATCAAAGATAGGATCTCAAAACACATAGACGAACAGGCCTTGCTGAGGGAGAGTCAGCATGGCTTCTGTAAGGGTAAGTCTTGCCTCACGAACCTTATAGAATTCTTTGAAAAGGTCAACGGGCATGTGGATGCGGGAGAACCCGTGGACATTATATATCTGGACTTTCAGAAGGCGTTTGACACGGTCCCTCACCAAAGGCTACTGAAAAAACTCCACAGTCAGGGAATTAGAGGACAGGTCCTCTCGTGGATTGAGAACTGGTTGGAGGCCAGGAAGCAGAGAGTGGGTGTCAATGGGCAATTTTCACAATGGAGAGAGGTGAAAAGCGGTGTGCCCCAAGGACCTGTCCTGGGACCGATGCTTTTCAACCTCTTCATAAATGACCTGGAGACAGGGTTGAGCAGTGAAGTGGCCAAGTTTGCAGACGACACCAAACTTTTCCGAGTGGTAAAGACCAGAAGTGATTGTGAGGAGCTCCAGAAGGATCTCTCCAGACTGGCAGAATGGGCAGCAAAATGGCAGATGCGCTTCCTAATGTCAGTAAGTGTAAAGTCATGCACATTGGGGCAAAAAATCAAAACTTTAGATATAGGCTGATGGGTTCTGAGCTGTCTGTGACAGATCAGATCTTGGGGTGGTGGTGGACAGGTCGATGAAAGTGTCGACCCAATGTGCGGCGGCAGTGAAGAAGGCCAATTCTATGCTTGGGATCATTAGGAAGGGTATTGAGAACAAAACGGCTAGTATTATAATGCCGTTGTACAAATCTATGGTAAGGCCACACCTGGAGTATTGTGTCCAGTTCTGGTCGCCGCATCTCAAAAAAGACATAGTGGAAATGGAAAAGGTGCAAAAGAGAGCGACTAAGATGATTACGGGGCTGGGGCACCTTCCTTATGAGGAAAGGCTACGGCGTTTGGGCCTCTTCAGCCTAGAAAAGAGATGCTTGAGGGGGGACATGATTGAGACATACAAAATTATGCAGGGGATGGACAGAGTGGATAGGGAGATGCTCTTTACACTCTCACATAATACCAGAACCAGGGGACATCCACTAAAATTGAGTGTTGGGCGGGTTAGGACAGAGAAAAGAAAATATTTCTTTACTCAGCGTGTGGTTGGTCTGTGGAACTCCTTGCCACAGGATGTGGTGCTGGCGTCTAGCCTAGACGCCTTTAAAAGGGGATTGGACGAGTTTCTGGAGGAAAAATCCATTACAGGTTACAAGCCATGATGTGTATGCGCAACCTCCTGATTTTAGAAATGGGTTATGTCAGAATGCCAGATGCAAGGGAGAACACCAGGATGCAGGTCTCTTGTTATCTGGTGTGCTCCCTGGGGCATTTGGTGGGCCGCTGTGAGATACAGGAAGCTGGACTAGATGGGCCTATGGCCTGATCCAGTGGGGCTGTTCTTATGTTCTTATGCACGGGCGGAGGGGGGGGTGGCTGGGCTCCCCGGGACCAGGTCTCGTCCCTGCCGCCGGAGCGCCTGTAGGGTCTGCCCTCCCTCCGCGGACCGTGAGCCCCGGGACTGCGGGACTCAAGGGGGCAAAAGGGGCAGCCTCGGGGTTCCGGAGCTCTGGGCCGCCCCTTAGCTCCGCCGTGGCGTCACGGGGTTCCCCTGACGTCACTGCTGCACAGCTCCAGCTGTGGCTCTCCGCAGCGCCGCTTAGCCGGGCTAAGCCTGACGTCGGCGGGGGCGGAGGATGCCCCCCCTGCCCCTCCCCCAGACCCCTTTGTGACTCTCCCCCTCCCCGCAAAGGAGCCCCCCTCCCGCCCCCAAGCAGGACAGCAGCCTCCAGGAGGCGTCCCCGCCTGCGGCAGGCCACGCGGGCTCTGCGCTCTTCGCCCCCTCGCAGCCCGTCCCCCAAGTGAGGGACACACAGCGAGAGCCAGACGTGCTCCGGAGACTGGCCACGAGAAGGCCCGCCTGCCCGCACGACCTGTGCCGTACACGCCCCAGTCGGAGGGGGAAGATAGAATAGCCCAGGAAAATTCTGGGCCCCCACCTTTGGCTCCTGGGCCCCCTTTTTGACCCCGGCCCCAGGTACAAATTACCCCCTTTACCCTCCTCACCTAGGCCTTGGTTGCAGGAAGGGGGTTGGGAACCAATGTCAAGTTTCCTTTGACTATTTTGGAGTAATAAAAGTATCTCACTTAGCAGATCCGTTGAAGCTGATTTACACTAAATGTAATGAATTGGGAGACCAATTTATGGGGAAAAAAATGGAACTTACAGCATTTTCAAAAAAGTATCAAGATGGAGAGCAGTCCTGTGTAAATTTCTTCTATAATAATGAATACATTTGTACCTTGGAAGACTGTAACATTTTGTTCTGCTTCATTGTTATCTTAAATTTTGTGTATCAGCCGAATTTATAAGAATCTCTGTGCGTCTTTCAATCAATTTAAACCCAGCTTTATGGTGGGAACTATGGAATTTAGATTTGCACTGTAGTCTGAAGATAAAAAAATTTAACTCATATAACTTGATTGGGATTTTCTTTGTCACACTTTTTGGTGATCTCATAACTCTCATATCTTGATGGGATTGATATTGTTTTGCTTTATTCATTAGGCTATTCAAATCTAACCTTTTGGTTGTATTAACAAGGGTTTGTACTTAATGTATTTGTTTTCTATACTTATAGTAAAAATAAGGAGACCTGTATGGAGACACAATGCTATAAATTATCACAGCGCAATTGCACAGAGTTTCTTGTCCCTTGCCTGCTGGCACAGCAGCCCACAGGGTTACAGCATTAGCCCTCTTAGCCCAGACACTAACAGTAGGTTGAATCAAAACCAATGGAATTTGTTTGTAAGTAACACATAAGATGAAAGAGTTGGTCCCTACAAATGACAAAGCTTCTGGCCTGGCCACCCTGGCTATAGAGAACAGCATTAACCTGGAAGCCAGAAACTATCATGTCCTCATTTTGGGCCATTGTGAAAGTAATAATGTTTTTTGCATTTTGTATAAGCACAGACTTCATGGGAAAATCGGCCTCATGCTTGAGCCACTGGAGTTGTGCACTCCTACAGATGTTTATGCAGAGGATTCCACCCATCCCTGACCCCCCCATTGCTAATATATGTGTGCAGCCTTTTTCATAAGTAGGTGTGTATGTAGAACTCCAGCTAGATGCATCTACTAGCACAAGTTGTAAAAAACCTCACAAAAATCTAGACCACCACCACACATGGTTCTGTACAAAGATCATCTTTAATCAGGGAAGCAAAGGGAGAGGATCCAGATCTTAAAGTGCAGACAATTCTTAAATAAACGTATTCCATCCTATGCATCCAGAAAGAGACAAGCATCCCACTCACTTCCCCTATAATGAAAAGTAGGTCGATATAGCTTCTGGTCTGTTGGAATAGCACAGCAGGAGGACAACTGCAGGCATTTAAGTTGCACCTCAGGGCTTCCTCTCTAGGCCTCTGTCAGGTCTTATATTTTCTATGTTCCAGGTATCCAGCAGGCTTGAAACTGACCAGATACTTATGAAAGCAGCTGGAGTCCATGCATTGCAAGAATCTGTTTCCTATGTACCCACACCTTTACCAGAGATGGGAGCATAATGTCTTTTGTCATTTAACAAGTACACACAGAGGCTTCCAGTAATTTATTGGGGGGGGGGGGACCTTCAAAGGCTGTCCAGTTAATCAGAAACAGTGTCCTTTTTAAAAATAGCTCTGGAGCAGGGTCACATTTGGCAGAAGCCATTTCTCTTGCTGCATGAGTTCATCTGTGCCCCCTCCTCTGGCACCTGTCACTGCAAGTGGGAGTTAGGCTCTGTTATACAGCAGAAAGGAGAGGTGAGTGGACTGCTACAGCACTTAAAACAGGAGAACTATAGGCTGTCCTGGGGGGAGGGGAATATGGATGCCCCACTATAGTTGTTCTTATCTGACACTTTGAGAAACTTTAAATGACAGAATGACAGAGACAATGAAAGGCAACGGAGTACTCCTAACACAGTTAAATACTGACAGTCCTGAGATTTAGAATAAAACACAATGCTGACAATATCATCTCCCTGTTGGGCATGTTGTTGCGCCCTTGTCAGTGACCGAAGTCAACAGCTTGGTTTTGCAATGGCTGTCCTGATCTGCTTTGGCGGAAAGCAGGACACCAACACAGGCTGACAGTATCGTGAGCAGTAAATAGCACCTTTGGAGGGGCCTGATCACAAGGTGCTTCTGCATCATGCTTCCCTTTCCTTGCTTACCTTGCTTATAATGTGAGAGAAGCTGCAGCAACGAAGCTGGTGATTTGCTCAAGGTCTTTGGCCAACATGACCAAATGAGGACATCTGAACCATCTCATCATCTCTCCCCATTGGACCAAAAATACCCACATCCCTGGGCCTTAATTACCATCAGTCCAGGGAGCTGACATGCCAGACCTGTTTGAGGCGCTCCTCTTCGGCCACTCCAGGAGGAGTATTGTGAGGACACACATTTAAAAACAAATCCTGGAAAGGATTCCCTTCCCCACCCTGCTCCCCACACTCCCTCCCTCCCCATTGCACCCACACTAGTGTGCGAAGGTTAATCTGCTTGTTAATCTTTCTTTCACTAGCCAGTGGGTGCCTCTCACTGCAGAAGAATCAAGTTCATCCAACTGCAGTTTCCTCGAGGGATTAAAGACTTTTGCATTGCTTTAGCCTTTCCCTGATGTGTCCCAAGGTGTGAGAGGAATCCTCAGAGATGAAGGTCCATGACTCATGTTTATGTTTTTTTCATTTCCCATTCCTAGAAAGACGGAAAGAGAACAGTGTTAAGGGCTGCTGCGTTGCAAAGGAGATACAAACCTGAATGTGACACATAGGAAGAGGCAACTGAGTCTTGAATACAAGGTTGTTGTTTTTTTGAGCGTGGATGAAGCTTCACAGAAGGGTGAAGTGCATGGATCTAGTGTGGAGATGAGGCACTAGAAAGATAGCAAAGGTAAACTTTGTACTGTACATTTCCTTTTTGATGGTGTTCTGAAATGTCTTAGTGCACTCTCACAGGGGGGTGTGCACATTGCCTTTTGAATCTCCTTTGTTTCTGCCAAGATATCACACTTGGCATCATTTGTGGTCAAATTTTACACTGTACATCACCCCTTTGAGTGCTGGCTCTTCACAGGTTACACAAGGGTGAGGCTGTCAGGCCCCAGGGATGGTTAATGGTTGGTCTTATGGGCTGGGGTAGAGCAAAACCATGTTAGGTGGTAATTGGTTTCTGCTGAAAGTGGTATATTTAATTGGCTATTTTTTGGAGGAAGGTGGGAGGGGGGGGAATTGCCCCTATGTGTGGAATGGATCTGCTCTTTTCAGTACCCACTTGTGTTGAATATTTGTTTTAAGGTAGGAAAAAATAATTGAAGCTGCTCAAAGTTTGTTTAAACTTTCATCCCTGCATGCTGAAAAGTTATATTTTTAATACTATTATCTTCTCTCTCAGAGCAATAGGAGCAGAAGAGTGGGATAAAAATTTATAAAAATAATATTTCAAATGCTCTTAAAACCAAACTATGATGTCAATCATGTCATTGACCCAGGCATGTTTGTTTATTTGTTTTCTCTTGTAAATATCACATACAGGACCCTATCTAGATGAAAACTGGGAGGGGAAGTAGGTTTTTTTAAAACCTTACCTCTTGTCATTGTCCCAATTCAGATTCTCCACCACACACACACACACACACACACACAGTCCCCCTCCATCCACATCATCTCCAATGGAAGATTTTTTTCCCAGGACTAGCAGCATGTGGGGGAAGGGGGTTAATCTGGACTGGGACTGTTGTGGTGCAGCCAGGGGTAAAGTCTCCAGAAGGAGACCCTCTGCACATGCTTTTTATGGGGTGGGGGGAAGCAAGCATTTCAAGGTCAGTGAAATGATTAAAGTTACATCTGGTTTTGTCCTAAAAAGATAGTATAAATGCTATTCTCACGATATGCTATCCTACATTTATAGCACTATAAAAGGCAAGCATGCCAGGGTCAATGACAAGATTAAAGTTACATTTAGTTTTGTCCTAAAAAAAACAACCGTTCTACCACTTTTTTTATCCTGCCATTTTCTAGTGTGGGAGATTCTGCAGCCTCTAGGCAAATATTTTAATGGTGCTACATTGCCGTGCAACAAAAATGGCAATGCACCACTGAAAGTGTGTAACCTTCTGAAACTAGATGTTCATAAAAACCATGTATATTCACCAGACCATTCCAACCAGGCAGACATTTTATATAGGCCCTATCACTGGAATGTTAGAATACTTTGCTTTACATATACTGCATCTGCCACATTGACAAGCTCAGTCTAAAACACTCATGAGATCAAAACAGCACTCTTCATCCCTAGTGAAAGCATCCTAGATTGAATTCCATGTGTTTGGGAACAGAACTACTATCCTTAATGCTCTGCAAGTTACAAAACAGACTTTGCAATTTTGCTCCATTAGTTATTCTTCTGGGTTATTTGGATAATAGTTTTTCAGGAAATATTAAATATGCCTTCAGATTTGCTCACTATGGCAAAATTGGTGAATGCCTGCCGTTGGCAGATCTCTGAACCTATATCATTCTATAAGCAAATGATCTTACACAGACCAAGATAGCAGCATCTGGGGAAGCAGGGAAGGCCACTGGGGACATCTCAAGGTGTCCCTGTGAGTTCATCATACTACCTTCAGGTGCCACAGAGCACAGTTTGGGAACCATTGCATTAGGTAGTAGAGGGGCAGTGAAGATTTGGGGAGCCGGTAAGCTAGAGGGGAAAGCACTGCTGACATTAGCTTAGGTTGTACCTTGGCCTTCTGAAGCACATTCCCCTTCTTAGCAGGGAGGAGGGAAGGGCTTCGCTTCCTCATTTCTGCTGCACAGTTAACTGGGACCAAGTGCTCTGAGGGATTTCCGTTTGGTTGGCTTGCAGTCTCCTGCAAGAAGGAGAAAAAAGCGTTGAGAGACTTTGGGAGATACCTAGATTTACAAATCTAATAGATAAAAATTGCAAGAAATTAGACCTCTTTTCATATAATTGTCCTTGTGCTCACCCATTGAATGGGGGTGAGACCATGTCCCACCTCTGGTCCCACCTCTAATGCCAAAGCACCTTCTAGCCAGGCTCTCCCAATGACCAGGCATTTGATTTCCATGGGAGAGGACCCTACCTGTGTACAGTATGGGAGTGGAAACCCTGATCATCCAGTGTCCCTGTTCACATGGAACCCCTTTCTCATGAAAGTCAAATTTACAGCAGGGGGATCGTGATTAGCGAATGTGTTGGCTCCAAAGAATGGGGCCAAAAGGTGCAGTCCCACTCCATCACCAGGTTCAGTAAACATATAGGGGGATTATGTGAGAATAAGGCTACAGCTGAGACTCCTTTGTAATTTTCACAGCTGTTTACATTTTTTTCTTTGTATGCAGAGGAAAAATCATTTCCTTGAATTTGACTTGCATTTAGGCCTGTCTTTCCTAAATGTAGCTCTTTCCTTACCTTGTTTTCCGCTTTGCTGGTCACAGTGAGCCCCAGAGCTGGTCCTCCTGCCAGGGACTGTTTCAGCCTGTCTTTCACCTCCGTCAGCTTGAGCTCCAGGTCCACCCGCCGGGCCTCGTTCGCTTTGCACTGCTCCTCCAGGGCTGCCACACGATGCTCCAGCTCTTTCAGGTCCTTTCCTAGTCCCAACAGAGGTGTAGCTAGGTCATTTGACACTCGGGACCCACAAATTTGTCACCCCATATGACTTAATTAATTAATTGTTAATAGTTAATTATTAACTAGGGCACGTTCACCTACTCATGAGTAAACGCGTGATATGGTTCAGTTTCATTTTCCATAGGGTTCAATGCATTTTTTGTTTCTGGTTTTTTGGCAATAACTTTTGATGGAAAGGAGATATTTCAATCTGGTTTGTTGCATTGCATTCTGCTGGAAATTCTGCATCCAATGGTACATGGCATGATGGGGTTACACCTAACCTTTGCGAAGTTAGCGATGTTGGGTCATTTGTGGTGTTACACCCCCCCCCAAGGGTGGTACCCAGGGCGGACCGCCACTGCCCCGCTAGCTACGCCACTGAGTTCCAACACATATACTTGAAACAAAGCCAGCCACAAACTACTATATGGCTCTAGACTGAGAGTAGAAGCACAAGGAGAAGAACAATTGAGGGTTTTTGCAAATGCAATGGGAAGTTGTAGTGAATGCTGCTTTCCCCTAACATTGAGAGGGGTGAGAAAAAGAAATTGGGCAGATGTTATAGAGCAGGGTTCTCAAGCTGTGGGTCCAGGACACATCAGTGGGTCATGAACCCTTTTTGGGGGGTTTGTGAAACTCATAGAAGAGATTAGAAGACTATGTGCATCAAAGGTTAAACAAGCTGTTACTTGGGGAGGAGTACTGCTGCCCAATCACCATTATCGCCACACATTATAAATCAGGCAGGTTTTGGAATCACTGTTTTAGAGAGTTTAGGCCTCTTTCTGTGCTCATGAACTGCAACAAGTCTGCTTATTATCTAGAGTGGAAAGAAAGCACTAGGGCAGTTTTCCTGCTTTCAGAAAAAGATGCATGTACTGTACATTTTCACAGAAGATGATATCCTTCCAGTAGATGGTGCTATTGATCTTTAATCAGTGAAGGAAGCCTGTGACACTTTCTAGGACCAATTTTGAGCTATGCTGATTTGGCAGTGCTGAGCAGAAATAAATGAGTTTTGTAGGTAGCAGTTATTAGGTAGATAGGAGGCTAAGAGTAGGTGTTGAACTAAGGAGTGCAATGCAAAGCCAAACAGTGGCTGTGACAGTGCTGAGGGCAAACATTCAGCCAGAACATTTCTCATAGCTCAGCCTTGACTATAGTCTGTCTTTAGAAATAATGGAGTCCTCCTTTTGCTTCTAATGGAGGGGTGCTGTAGGGAAAGGGCAGGTGCATCTAAGAAGGGGCAGGTTCCAAGTTCTTTAGCAGAGACCATGCAGGCTCAGTGCCAATTCACACAACATGTGCTGCAAGTGACTACAAGTCTGATTAGAGATACCTTGCAGAGTGGCTGGGATGCGGGTGGGGTCTGGGTGAGAGAGCAAGGAAGTTACGGACTTGGCAGAAAGGGGAACTTCCTCTCCCTGTCAGTAGGGACACACCTGTGCTGTTTTTCATGGCCTCCCGGAGCTCTCGCTTCTCCTTACGCAGAGTAATGAGCTCATTCCGAATGGATGCTTTTTCCTTCTCCAGTTTGTCCTTCTCAGTCAGGAATCTCCTGGCATCTTCCTCAGCCCGGTTCTTTCCATACTTATACTGATTGGCATCTGTGCACACACACAGAGAAAGAAAACAGGAGCAGTCCTGTGTTAGGAATCCAGGTGGCACCTGCAAACTCCACTTCAACAGCAGAGATGTTTAAATACAGGCCTTGAGCCGAGGCAGAACAAGCTCAGAAGGCACAATGCCAGCCAGAAACGATAGCTTGCATGCTCAGATCAAACCCACTTAGGAACTAACCCACCAGCACTCCTAACATAGCCTTTGTATTGCTGCCCATAGATTAATTATAGTTCTGGAACTGCTGCGTTGTCCTGTTGGCAAAGGAGAAGTGGCTTCTGGGAGCAATACCACACAATTATGAAATGGAGCTGCTAGATTTCTAGCAAAGCTTAGCATTCTTGTAAAATTGATTTAGGATGGATCAGTATAATTAAAATTTACAGCCACTAGAGAACTGCTTGTGGGGGGAAAAAGTTATGGGAACTTAAGTGGTGCTGTTGCAGAACAATCTCTAGAGAGTATAAACTAGCAGAGAAATCCAACATGGGTTCAGCCCATCCTAAAGTGGCAGCATGAAGGAGAACTCTACCTGCTACTGCCACTGCTTCCCTGTGTTATGTCGGGGGGGGGGGGGGAGAAAACCAGGAACTTTAAAATGGCACAGGAGAAGAATGCTCTGTCCCTCCATCTCCTAAGCCATGGGGAACTTGTAAAGTGATAGGGTGACTATGGCAGCAGTGGACCCGTCACTGGGGATAGGTGATGCATGGCCAGGTGCAGGTATGGGTCCTCTTAGGAATGTGGGCCCTTGAAACATGACTGAGCAGACCCATTTGAGATGTTGCCCCTGCAGATAATATACAAGCAGGATCTGGGATATATTCGGTAGGTGCAGCTGCAGAGCAGAGAGCAAATTCTGTGTTGCCTTAAGAATCTGTGAATAGCTCTTTAAGAAAGGGAGCTCCAGCCATAACCTGCCCCCCAGGACTCCCTCCCTTATGGGACTCCCTTCCCCCAACTGGGAGTCCAAACAAGTACTCAATGACTGGACTGTATCCAAACCTACTCGATGCATGGCGCTTGACTTTGACTTGTGGATCGACCCGGCGTGACTTTTCACTGCAAGAAGAGCCATGGCGTTTCACCTGGGATCCTGTGGATCGCCCTGACTTTTCCAACTGCAAACGAGAAATAGAAAGTAATGAAAGAATGGAGCTTTCAGAGAATATTGTGAAGGACAACCTGGTGGGTGTGAGCTGAGTTCATTTCCTTCTTGGGTGGCATAGCTGCTTGAGAAGTGACTGAGCCAGGTGCCCTCTGCCTGAGAGGGGCTCCCTAATTGCTAAGTATGTGGGAGCAGAGCAGCATAGGGTAAGGCGGAGAAACAAAGAATTATATAGGATTATGGCCTTTGGGTTGTTGGTTTTTTACCTCCACCTTCTCATAGGGAACATCGTCATATAACACCCGGGAAGAGTCTGTCTGGTTCTCAAGGGACGAGCTGGCCCACCTGAAGAGGCAGAGAAACAGAAAAAGAGTCTTAACTCTTCTAGCATGGTTTTTCCAATAAAAATCCTTGCAGGTAAGAACCATTGAGCTCCCTGATCACCCTCTGCACTATCAAGATGAATCCAAACACATAGTCCTTTACTACTACTTTCTTAGTATAATTGCCCTGATATCCTTCTATGCAAACTCAGGGTTCTGGAAAGTGCAGAAGATTTGGTTCCCAGAAAAGGAAGAACCAAGGCACAGTGGTGGGCCTAATTTGCTGAGCCACAAACTTGTGCTCTGATTCTTGGGGTGTTTCTCACATTTAGTTTTCTAGGTGTATACCCAATATGTTGCACACATCCAAAATGTAAAGTGTGAATGTGCATTGATCAGGGAGAAAGGATTGACTAAGACCCCCTATTGAATGCCCACTCTGTGGCAAATCTGGGTTTGCTGTTGTGTAATGTATAAAATGGCCCAGGGATAACATGTATAAGATCATAAAATTAGGAATATTTATTCTTCACTTCTTTTAAATCACTAACTAAAATCTGAAAAAAACACAAATGCCCTTTTCTTGCCACAGAAAGATTTTGAAACATCACTTTGCCATCGTTTCTATGTGCACAAAACAGGTTATGTAAGCTAAGAGGAATTCAGTGAATCATTTTCTTGATCATACATCATAGAATACTTTGAGAAGTCTAGATTGACACTATATCACCACACTTATACCCACATCATAAATCACAAGTTATAAATGCAGGCCTGCCTGTCACAGCCTTTATTCCACCTTTTGAATACAAATTAAGCTGGCTGTTACTTTGGGCCTATTAAATTTTAGAGAATACAGAAAATCTCTTGGGCAGCCCAATCCTAAGTATCACAGGTGCAGTGGGGCCAAGCACCGTACGGCGTAACCTATGTTAGTTAGGAGCAGGTTGGAGATCTACTCAGGGTAAGGGAACATTTCTCCCCTTCCCTCGAGTAAAGACCAGCCTAACTAATGGGGCTACTTGGATCTGCTACAGTTAAATAGCTGGCACAAGTGTGAGAAAAATGACTTGGGAAGGGGGCATAGGATCAGTGGCGTAGCTAAAGGGGTACCGGGGGTTTAGGGGGGCAACAAGCTGAGCTTGACACTAGTGACCAAAATTGTGAAAATCTTGGTATGTATGAATAATACCATCATGTTATATATCATTGGAAAGGTAATTTGATGCAGAATACAATGAAATAAACTGCATTGGAATATCTGTATTCTGTTAAAAGTTATGGCCAGAAAATGAAAACACCACTGTCTTATGGAACAAAAAGTGAATTTTCTTAACTCAAAACTGACCTGTGAGACTGATTGTTCTGAGAGCCAATGACATATTATTATGTTACAGACATGTTGCAATGACATATTATTGTGATACAGCATGAAACCAATAAGGTATTAATATGAGTCAGCTTGCTTTTCCATGCATCATAAAACAGTTACCCCTGCAAACTAGGTAAAAAGATACTTCTTCAAGTGGTGCCTCTCTTATATTTAGCAGGGGGAGAATAACCATCCCTCTTCACCCCAGCACACTTGAACCAATCAGAGGTACACTTTTTATTTATATACCTAATTAAATTGGATTTTGTATGGGGGGGGCTACAAATCTTCTTTGACCCCAGGTAGCAGATAGATGTCTTAGCTATGCCACTGACTGAGGGGAGGTAGTGGAGCAAGTAGGTGACGAGTAAATGGGTGGAGAGGAGGTGGTTCCTCCCAATTTTCACTTTTTTAAAAGTCTGGGCATGATGTCACTTCTGGTTGTGACATCACTTCCGGGGCAACATGTTGAGCTTAGCACTGGGCTACATGATCATTAGTTACACCACTGCATAGGATACAGGATACGTAAAGCAGCTTATGGCTTCCCACACCCCACCTGAGCCTGATCCACCCCCTCCTTGCCCTCCTCCACCCAGAAATACCCCATCCTAGTCCTCCTCTCAACCCTGTGCTGCATGGAGCAGTTGTTATCTGCTCCAGATTCAGCCCTGGTAGGACAGTGCAGTCTGTCCTGCCAGCACTCCTTCCAAGTCCTCAAAAATGCTTTATGGTGTTTTTGCAATGGCTAGTGACAGTGCAGCAGCCACTTAGTGAAGTTTAGGATTGAGCTGTTAGTGATCTTTACCAGGGTAGATGAGTCAACAGAAAGTTTAATTATCAGTGACTCAATCAGCAACAAGGTGAGTATCAGGCAGACAACTACAAGGAGGTGGAGGTAGAGTGTTCCCAGCTGTAATCACAGACTGCGAGCAGAAGAGGTCCTTACATGTAGGAGTGTCTCACAGCATTGATTATGTTGGCTATTTTCTCCACATCCACATAGTCATAATGCAAGGCCTCTGGTGTTGTCTGGGATCCAGTTTCAACTAGCAGAAGCCCAAGCCAGCGCCCCAGATCTTCATAGCTGCTTGCCTAAGGGGTAAGGCAATAGTTAAAAGTGAAAAAAGAAACATATATTTCACTGGGTAGCAATTAAGGAAACCCTCCTCCCACAAGTAAACATAGTCAAGGACACATCTTCACAGCTGCCATTGTCCCTTAACCCCAAACATCCTGCCTCCCAAATTTACAGCTGTACCACATGCCACAGGAATATTCAAGGTATCCTCTGTGCAAGTCACACACAGCGATGCAAGGGAAGTTTCCCTAAATAAACTGGCAATGGGCTAGATTCTGAACAGAGAGGGCCTTGGTATCCATATTGCTCTGAGCCATTCTCATCAAGTCCAGGCAAATTTTCAGAAGGAAAAATATTTGGCCAAGATGTTGATCTGTAGGACCCTGAAAAACTGTTTGTCATGTGGGTTGATGGTGCCCAGGCTGCATTTGGGCATCAAATAATGAAAACAGTCATGCTATTTCTTTCATCATATGCATGAAGTCCCAGTTTTCCCCCTAATACATTCAAAATTCAAGATGAGCAGGTGGCAAAATAACAATTGTTTTGCCACATACCCAACTCACAGCCCAATCCCAGGCACATCTATTTAGAAGTAAGTTCCACTGTGTTCAATGAGACTTACTCCCAAGAAAGTATGGATAGGATTGCAGCCTCAGTCTCTATTTTGGACTGTTGTGCGATCCTTTGGTTTATCAAATCCAGTGACTTTCTGCATGTGCTGTTAAGAGACTCAAATATCTATCTATCTGGATTACATTAATATTCAGGTGAAGTTATACTGCATACATAAACGGTGAAGCTAGGCAAGAGGCAGGGTGACCAGATACAAGGGAGGACAGAGTGCTTATGCCTTTATCCATTGTATAGAAGAGAGAATTTTGTCAGGTGCAGCTCAGTTAGGAAGGGCTTTAAAAGCTGCACCTGCCAAAATTCCCTCTTCTATGCAACGGTTAAAGGTATAGGCACTCTGTCCTCCAATGCATCTGGTCACCCTGGACAAGAGGAATTTCTCACACATCTAAGGTTGTTCCCCTCCCCCCCGTACTGTATGAAAGAAGGAACATGAAGGTGTTAATTCTGCCAAGATTATGAAAAGAAATTATTTCTAGTATGACTAATGCTATGAATTATCAGCATGGAAGTGTCAGTGTTAAGGAGAACATCTGATTCTCAAACACAGTTCATTAGGATGGCCCAGCTCTGTAATTACTCTTGCTTCATTGAATGTTTTTGTTGTGGCTGGCATTGCTCTGTATAGTTGGATGTGGTGTCTCATACACTAGAAGGGCTTATTAATGTTCTTCCAGTATTTAAGGCACCACTGCAGCTGGCACTCCTTATCTGTGGATTCAACATCTGCAGATTTGACTCAACTCAGGTGCTGACCTCACCTGAGGTCTGGAGAACCTCAAGGACCTCCTGGACACGACCAGAAGTGCCTTACGGTTGCATCTGGAAGGTGTTTTGAGATTTGGGGAGATTGTGCTCAGTTGCCCTGAGCCTCAGAAAGCCTCCTGGAGGTGTCTAGAGGGCACTTCCTGTTTTGGAAGCTCACAGCCTCCCCGGGCCTCAGAAGACCTCCCAGAGGTGTCCAGAAGGTATATCCAGTCATGTCAGGAAGATCCTTGAGACTCTCCCCATGGATTCCATTATCTGTGGATATCTGTATCCTTGGGGAATCCGGGAATGGATTCCCTGTGGATACCAAGGGCCAACTGTATTCAATTTCATATCCAAAGTCAATGAAGAGCCCAATCCTGTGGTTGGCGGCATGGCTCTGTGCCACCGGCCACAGTTGCAAACGTGCCATAAGCCATGTTTGCGGGGCTTACTGCTGGGCTCCCGCCGGTGCTAGCCGAGTGCTGGCCGGAGCTGGACTAACGCCGGGAAGTTGCCCAGCTCCCGCGGCTTGGTGGTCTCCCGGGGCATGGGGGAGACGTGCCAAGGAGCGGACGGGAGGTGTGCCGGGGGCAGGTGCGAAGAGGATCCATGGAGCGGAGTGTGCTCGTGGAGGGCTGCGTGCCCTACACAAGCGCCTTTACTCTACAGCCAACCTTTTGGTTGGCAATAAAGTGAGTAGCCCCATTGTGGGGCTGCTTACCTTACTCGGTGGAAGGGGACAAACATCCCCTTCTCCTGAGGAGCCTCCCGCGGTAGCGCGGGAGGCGCAGGATTCGGCAGCAGCCCTTTTCAGTGCCGTCGAGCCTGGGCACTCAGGGCAGCTCAGGATTGAGCTGGAAGTCCACATAGTCAACATTTTGCAGGATTCCAAAAATTATCAGCCCTATCTTCCTAAGTTTAAGCAAAGCAACAGAGGCATTCTTTGACAGAGCTACCTGAATCCAGAAAACTACTCACCTCCAAGGCCGAAACCTCTTGTCCATTGCGAAGGATGCGGAAAGCAAAGGGATGCTTGGGGCCCAGTCCTGGTGCCACCTCACAACCCCGGAGGACAATGGCATTCACATGTGTTCTTAAATCAGTGCGGTCCTTATGGAAATAGAGAGTGTTTCCTTTTAAACGACACCAGCGTTCTTTCCAGCACTGGTTAACAAGAACGTTCAAGTAGCCTGTTGGGGGATGAAAAGTTTCTGAACAACCAAAGACCATCGTATCACAGGAAGAAAGAAAAAATCTAAAGGTTGTCTCCTAAGGGAACCAGACAGTGTTGAACTTAGCTAAGGCAGAAGACCAGATCCTCGGAGCCAAGATTATCCATGATCAATGAGATATTTGGGTAGCTTTTCAAGATCAATTAGGTGTTCCAGCATCACTCCATCTTTGCCAGAAATTGATTGCTTTACACAATTAAGTAAGAAAAAGATGACAGTACTGTCAGACATTTGGGTCTAACTATACAGAATATGTTGGTAGCAGCAGAGGGAAAGGCTTATTGTCAGCATATTGTAGAAAGAAATGCTTTTAAGGAGACTCTTTTGAGCTATGATGAAAAAAGGGTTGTCACCGGTCCACTAAAGGCCCAGTCCTAACCAACATTCCAGCGCCAATGCAGCCACAATGCAGCCCTGAGATAAGGGAACAAACATTCTCTTACTTCGAAGAAGCCTCTGTGATGCACCCCCCCCCCCCCCACTGCAGGATGCAGCACATGCCCCATTGGCATGGCTGCATCAGTGCTGCAAAAGTTGGATAGGACTGGGCCCTAAAAAGGGTACAATGATCAGCTTTGAAGAAGTGCTTCCACAGTTCTCTCTCTCTCTCCTCTCCCCCCCAACATGTGGTGCAAGGGGAGGGGTAGGACAAGGAAGTCCAGCAGGGGCCTCTTATAAAATGAATGGTTTTCTCTTTTACTAAGCTTTGCCTCCCGCATCCCAGTACAAACCACAGCAAGGGATGTCTTCCTCTGTAGAGGATGTTTGAGTGTCCTCAGGGGATGGCTTCTTCTTGGAGAAACTGATTATCCTGGTGATTTTCCTTCCAGCTGCTCGACTTACAGAGCCTTTCAGTTCTGCTAAGCCACTCTTTTTGCCTTTCCCTAGGAGAAGAAAGAGGGTCGCTTCAAATCAGCATGTTTGTTACCCGTTCCAACAAGGAGCAGAGATTCATTAAAGTCACTGATGGCCTGGAATACCATGAATAGGCTGGTGACAATGGCAGTACAGGGCAGATCTGGACACAGGGTGCTCTGTACTTCTGTGACACAACTTTTGTGAACACCAAGATGCAAACCATGACTGAGTGCAGAACAAGAGGATTGCCAATTCTGGTACAACTGCTATTGCATCTGGGGGGAGTGAAAAGGGACAGTTCCAGAAGGAAGCAGTTTTTATTTTGCGGTGCCACATTTCCTGCCAACTCAACCAAAGCAATTTCTGCTTCCTAGAGAAGCAGAGAAGTGCTGGGGACTCACCTTGCTCATGGGCTTCCCTCCGAGTGAGGGATGAGCAGTTCTCTGTGGTTGCCACACTATCAGAGTCAGATGTCTGCTTGTCCTGAGATGACCTCTATGCAGAGGAGGAGGAAGAGAAGAAGACAGGTTCAATAGTTATTATTAAGTATATTTAGCTAGTACTTATCTTCCTATTACCCACTCTCCACCCCAATTACTTATAACCTTCAATGACACAATGGCATTACTGAGAGACACAATCCTGGCCAATATCAAAACTGGTTCACAATTACTTTTACTTTGAGAAGATACATTGGACAGATGCCAGGCATCTCCACACTATGGCAGTGCTGCAGTTTGTGACCCAATCCAGGGCCCCATGTTCATGCCATCCAAAGGAAGACTGTGCCTCACTCCCCAACAAAGCAATGTGCAGGAGTTGGAGCCGGGCCTCTCCTTTTGCACCTTCTTTCCTATAATGAATTCATATATTGTAGCCTAAATGTGGCTCTGTCACTGGACTCACAACCCATTGGCCAAATCCCTCAGAGTAGCATCAGTAAGAGAGAATCAAACAAAAAGGTCACCTTGTCGTGGTCCACCTTGCAGGTGAGCATAGGAGATAAAGAGACTTCTGTTCCATTAGGTCCTCCTCCATTAGGACAGCTCACTTCCTTTATCACCTATGATAAAGGGTGAGAAAGTGCTGAGTTCCAGAGCAGTGGAAACCCTGATGCCGCTCAGCTATAATCAAGGCCACTGAGACTCATTTTAATTTTTATTCCACCTCTCTGCAAATGCAATCCAAAGTAGAGAAATACCAAAACAATAACACTGGTATGAGAGCAATAAAACATCACTACAAAAACACAATAAAAAAATTATCATGAAAGGTTTTAATTTGTGTTTTTAATTGTGATTTTATGTTTTTGCATTTCTGCAAGGTGTTGTATGCCACCTTGGGTCTCCCTTCAGGGAGAAAGGCGGGATAGAAATACAGCAAGGAAGGAAGGAAATAATTAAAAACCACACAAGCAATTAAAGCAGCAGATAATTCCTACAAGGAATGGCTGTTGATGTTGTCTCAGACCATCCTGCAATGTCTTCACAGGCAGGAATGTGCCTTCAGCACCTTCTAGAAGGATTGATAACAGTGATGTCTTATTCTCTACTCTTGCAAGACTGTCCAGAAAAGATTCTGAGCTGAGAACAGCTCCCTCCTTATTGGTCTTCTGGCAAGGCCTGGAGATGTTTTCATTTCAAAGAGCCTTTAGACCCCTGTACGGTTTTTAAGGATATGCTGGTTACAGACTGGTGCATGCTGATTTTAATTAATGTATCCAGTGTTTTCATGATGGATGGTTTTTATGCTGCCATTTGCTGCTAGCTGGTTTTCAATGTGTATTTTATAGTTTATGTATTTTATTGTATATGTATTTTTAATTTGTTGTGGCCTTGGGTGCCCTTCTGGGTAAAATGCAGGATAAAAAAATTGAATCAATAAATTTTCTATCCCTTAAAGCAGAGACAGTCAAATGGGTCCACAGGGCCAAATCTAGCCCTGGTGAAGCCTGCAAATTTTAAATCAAGGGACTGTTTTAAGTGAAATTTTTGCCTATATGGGCCGGGGGAGGGGGAGAGGCCTGTAGCTGGTGCTTCAGTTAACCGCAGATCGGGTCTGCGGGGTACCCCCACACCCTCTCCGGGGGCATTCTTCCCCTTCCTCCAGGTACAGCCCAACACTAGCATTGGATCTGACAGAGCAGGGCTTCTCTGGTCCCATCCCAGTTCTCCCCCCCACTCCGTCCTCTCCCCACTCCAGAATAGAACCTCTGCAGATATAAGGGCATGCCTGTAGTTTCTTTTGTAAGGAAAAGTAAAACATGCTTAAGTTGTAGTGCTAGTCCACACCCAAATCTTTGGGATTTTGTATGCGCTGCCAGTTAGGCCTGAGGACAAATGACCCATAATGTGAAACTATTAGCTAACTTTATGAAGTTCATAAGAAGATCAATTTGCACAACAAAGTACACATCCAGACCCTGGACTGCTGTAAGAAGAATATAGTAGCCCCTAAAAAACCAGACATTGTTCAGCTCTGGTTTAAATAAAGCAATTTTAGGATTTTGTCACAGCAGTAAAGAGAAATCACAGAGGTCCATTAACATCTACTGGCCAGATACCAATTATTTGTGCACTCTCTCTCTCTCTCTCTCCCTCCCCAACTTTTGCAACATTTCAGCAGAGCCCGATCTCATCTGATCTTGGAAGCTAAGCAGGGTCAGGCCTGGTTAGTACTTGGATGGGAGACCACCTGGGAGTACTGGGTGCTGTAGGCTTACACCATAGTCTTTCGAGACTGAAGGTTGCCAACCAGCAGAGGATGTTGACACAAGTTTTCTGAGGAGATTCCAGTGAGAACTGAAGGAATAGAACAGCATCCTCTCCTTCATTTCTTCCGTACTGTACACCCACTCCCTATGCCCTGTCACGTTCACACTCTGTTTTCTTCAGCCCTCAGAACATAGTTGATTTAGGATATTTGTTCAGGTATTTTGTTACAGAAGGGTGATTTCTGAGATGTGAGTTGGATTTATCCAACACAACAGGGTGTCTATGCATCAACGCCAACAAAGCATTTCGCATTCTAAGAATGGGAGGACCTGAAGAGTTTCATCCTAAGCCAAGAGGGTGGGAGTTCGGAGAGGCAGAAATATGTAGTAAGGACAAGAACGGAAAGATATAAACAAAAGAACACAGGGTGGAAGTGCAGTTTTAAAATGCCAGGGATCATACACAAGCCAAAGTATACTTGTTCTGCCAAGAGAGAAATCAAAGCATTAAACCAAAGAGCACATGAATTCTCTTCAGTCTTTGCACTAAGAATTTCTTCCTACCAAATGGAACCTGATAAGACATTCCATTAGGTTTCTTCCAGCTCACTCACCCAAACCCAAGCATAAACCCTAAGGAGACATGTCATTATAGGACCCTGGGAAAGTGTTTCAGAGAGACAAGACGTTTTAAAAAGCCACCATGCCACATCAGTCCTGTTTTTGCCACAGAGCTAAACTGGAGCAAGTAATCATCCTTTTTCTCTAGATCTCACAAAGCACCATGTATGGCAGGTTCTGAGTAAGTAGAGAGCTACCACTGCATTTGTTTTAGCAACTAGCATCTGCTTGCTGTTTGAATTATATGTCACCGCCACATAACCAGGCAATGGCCACTAGCTTAGATGATTTTTGAAAAGTAATAAACTCAGAGTGAGTATCTCTATTAATAACTATTATGCATGGTGGCTAAACGGAACCTCCTTATTTGAAAACAGTATGACCTGGGTCCATTCATGGAAGAGAAAAGGTAGGAAAAGACTGGACCCTGGGAGGAAGTGGAAGATGCCTCCTGGTCAGCCCACAGCTAGTTCTTTTTTGAAGAGCCTCTCTCCTGGTGGACAGAAAGAAAATCCCTGTGTTTGATTCACAGGAGGATACATAAGGAGTACAGAAAGTTTGTTGCTTTCAAGTTCTGTGTGTGAGCTTCCCAGAAGTCTGCTGGCCATAGTTAAAAACAGAATGCTAGACTAGATGAATCTTTGTCTGAACTCTCATGACACTGAAGTCTTTTACCTCCCAAAATAGAATCGCCTTTTGTTCAAAAGGATTTCAAGGCAAGAGTCATTCACACAAATGCATCCTTACATTCCTTCCTAATCCATCGTATTCAACTAGAGTTACCAACTATAAAGAACACTAATCCACCGAATCAGGTATAAAACTGAACTACCCCAAAACACACAGTTATCAGAGATCTAACTCCCAGAGGGTCCCATCATCTATCCTTCTGCATCGACTCAAACAGTGCACCTTAGGTAACCCATTCTTAACTGAAACAATAATGTATTCATGTAAATCTGTGTTTGAAGTCAGAGTGACAGGTGTTTTTTGTTTTTGTTTTCCTAAAAGAGAGACCACGTTTGCTTGGCAGAGTGACCACCTATCACTTTCCCCCTTGAAACAGCTATTTTGAGCAAAAGGACAGAAGTATATGTGGGGGGTGGTATATTTGAGTTTCTTTTCTCAAGTCTTCCCTGTTTACATATATATATATATATATATGAGAGAGAGAGAGAGAGAGAGAGAGAGAGAGAGAGAGAGAGAGAAGTCATTCTAGTAAAAGATGGTCTAAAAAAAGTGCACAAGAAAAAGGCACTAAACTCTCAAGCCTTCTCTCCCTTCACCCTGTTGTTGCTTAGGCATTTTTCTCCATTCCTTGCTCCCTGCCAGTAACACCTAACTACTGCTTTATATGTGAACAGGATAGACGTGTGAATGACAGGCCTGTCACTTCTGGTTTGGCCCCAACATGTGCAAATTTTTAAAAGGATGAGGAGAAACCAGCCCCTCATAGGAATACACATTTTGTACCTTCATCAGACTAAGCAGACAGGTCTCACATTCTCAAGAGAAAATAGCACTCCATAGTCAGGACACTCTGTGTTGCAACAGACTGTGGGAGATGGATGAGGAAGGGAGGAGAGAGCCAAAGAGGAACACAGCAAGTCGGTGTCAAAGCTGAAGCGGTTAACAAAACACTGCCACTCCCAAGTCGGGGATCGGCAGGAGTAGCTGACCCTCCCAGGAGAAAAGAAAAAGGCAACGCCAGCAACTCCTACATAAATTCCACCTTTCCCAGGCACTGCCATCTGCCTGAGTTGGTGACTTCATTCTGTAGAGCTTCCTACAGAAACTGCAGGACTTTAGAACAAAAGCAGGAAAGAGTGGGGGGTGGTAAGCAAACAGCTCCTCCCCTGCCATTCCAGACTATCGGAAAGGGAGGGGGGTCGTAGGGGTCTGCCCTGCTGCTAGCTATTTCTCTCCACAGCTGGTGCTACAGCCAGAGAAGGCATGATAAGAGTAGTGAGGAAAAACTCCTCCCCACCAGAGAGATAACCATGCCTTTCCCTAGGGACCCAGCCATTCTTTTCCCCATCTCCAAAAGTTATCAGAGGGGCAGAGTTGTGTGCAAGAAGGGTATATGTTTTGAAAGGAGGGCTATAAGGAAGATATGCCACAGAACAGGAAGGGAATGAGGAGTATGGGGAGGAAACCAAGCTCCACAGAGGTTGAGAGAGGTACCTTCAGCCACTCCTCTGCCTGCTCTTTGCTCTGCACAGCCAACACCAGGGCCTCAGCCCCTGGCAGCGAGAAACGCAGCTCATGCTTCTTGCGACGCCCATCCTTTGGCACATAGACAACACTGCAAACACTCAGGGGCACCTCAAGATGTGGCTGCCTGTGCTTGGAGCTCTTGTAGCACTGCATTTGAAAGAAGAAATTAGGGGGTCATTCAGAGTCAGATGTTTCCTTTACCATTCCAGGCCTGAAAGAACAAGCAGGAATATATTGCGTGGGGTTGGGGAAGGCTGTAGAGGAGGAAAAGCGAGAGGAACTAATTGTACCAATCAATCAGATCCATAGCCTTAATACCAGAAATGTCTACCATGAAAACAAAGTACCCAAATGCTCAATTTTTACTAGACTCAAATTTTTAACTTGGGGTCAAACTAGATGTTACACACAGCGTGCAATCCTAACCAACTTTCTAGCACTGGCCTAGCCACAATTCAGCCCCAAGGTAAGGTAACAAACATGACCTTACCTTGAGGAGACCCCCTTGACTGCCTGCCCATTGCAGGATGCAATGCACACCACACGGGCACAGCTATGTCAGTGCTGGAAAGTTGAATAGGATTGAGCATGTTGATCCATATACTGTTACCCCAATAGCACTTTTTTAAGAACAGCAAAAACCTTTTCTGGAAAGGCGACAGGACCAAAGAAACAGCAGTGATGAATCCTTTCCTACCCATTCCTTGCTCTAAATAGCACTCTGCATAGTTCTAAATGCATTTTTGTATTTGTAAGTGCATAGAACTGGGGATACAAAGCTGGCAGGCACACAAAGTGTTAAGCATCCCCCCTCCATCTTTCTCCAACTCATGAATACACTTTGATGGATGAACTTCAAGTGGAGAATCCTGTACCTGTGGCTTATTAATGACTCCCACCCGAGATCCCTCCTTCTAAAATAGGCAACGGTCACAATTATCCCCCAGTAGAGAGAGCCTTTTCCAGCTACGCACACATAACCAAAAGAGACTGATCCCAAGATGTCTTTGAGTCATTAGCAGGATGTTCCTACTTCCTTCTCTGAAACATTTCCTGTTCTCCTATACATCCTCCACAAGCTATCAACTCACCAAGAGCTTGTTGTCCTTGATGACAGTCAGCTGCTTAGCCCACTGCCCAAAGCGCTTCTTGCGCAGCAGGAAAGCGCAAATTCTACAGTCCTTCACCAGGTTCATGGAAGCTTCCTCTGATGGCCACTGGTGTGTTAATCTCTGGCCTTTGCTATCCTCCTCCTCTTCATCGTAAGACTCATAGGAGCTGCTCATTGCATCAGAATCATTGTCTAGAAGAAAGCACAAGACCCTAGTCACCCAGGATGCCCCTGCCATCACCTCTCTACCTCTCTACTCAAGAGCCTCTTTCTCTTAGTTCTGCATAAGTGTGTGTGTGATATCAGAATTCTGGAAGACAGGGGACTCAGGGTGGTTTCTGAAACACATGCTGTTGCATTTCCTTTAGTTTCCTTTCCAAGTACACCTGTGATTCTTGCAGACTAAGTTCCAGTTACTGTGTAGAACTCACTCCTTCAGCTTCTGAACTGGCTTTGGGGATCTCAGTATCGAAAATATCTGACTAGAATCTGCAGGGTTACAACTGGAGAGATAAAAGCTATGGGCACATTTTCACTAATTTTCTTTATAGAGAAGCAATTTGGACATATAAATTCTGCTCAACTAGAATGAAATAGGCATAACATTTGCTATCATGTCTCAATACTTCATTTTTTTTTTTTTTATAAGCTCTGGGTTGAAGTGACAAAATGATAAAATTGTTATAGCAGCTTCTTGGTTATGTTCCAGTTAAAAGAAAATAAGATTCTGGGTAAAGTAAATATACTAGTTCAAACTATTTCTGTCATTCAAAACTCAGAAGAACCGCAACCATTCTCTACATTCCTATAAATTTAAGATAAACTCTGGCTTAATTTTTATACGGATGTGAGAAAGGCCTATGCTATTGTCTAACCCCTTAAAAAAACATGACAGAGATGCCAACACAGTGGAGCTCTGCTGGAAGTCACATCTGGGTTTGTTTTTATTGATCAATGCTCTTAAGAGTGAGTGGTGAAAACATATGGTCCATTGACCACACAGAGACCCTGAGGCATTCTTGCTACATGCCCAGCTATAATTTTTTTTAAAGCAACAAGTTTCTAGACCACAAAGCTGCAGATACAGAAAACAGTTTTGGAATAGATATATTGAAAAAGGTACTTGGCAATCACATGCATGTTAACTGCAGCTCTGTCTACATAACCCACATTTCGGAGCAAGTTCCCTTACCATAGCCCACCACAGGCCAACAAAGAGCTTCCTTATGTACTACAGCACGTAAGGACAAGAGAATTCAACACTCTTCATTTACTATTCTCTGCCAATACACTGCTCTTAGTATAACAGGGATATAGGTTTCCTGGGATATGGTGGTCTAGTTTTTTGGGGTTTTTTTAGGTATCTTTCAGCTGCCTGCATTCTTCTCCATACACTGGTTCATCAGCTCAGTACTTGACAGTCCAAGGATTCTATTCTGCCTTGTGGCTGCATGCAACACATCTCCTTGCAGTACTACCTACAAGAGTTTTTCTGTTCTCCATTCATTCTGGTGATAGGGTAATTGCAGTCTGCATCTTCATAATATCCATCCTCTACTGAGTTGGGAGGACTGGAGCTATCTGAACAGAAAACAGACAGGATACTTTATGCAAAGAAAGGTCTCCAATATGCGACTTCTCAATGTGGCACAAAGTGTTGGAAGGTAGTGTGAGCAACAGTAGAGCCTAGAGCTACCATGTCAATTTTGAGTGACCACATGGGAAAGCTTTTGCTACTAAATGAAGCTAAAGAGTAGCAGGCAATGAGAAGAGGGAAGGACACTGTTCATAAGAGCAAACAGCAAAGTCCTCTCCCAGTTCCTCCACTGCCCATTCCCAAATTGTGACCTGACACCACAGCACACAGGAGAAGGATTTCAACCCAGGGGCTGTCTGGGGAAAGCTTTCCGTTTCCTAACTTCTTTCCTGACACTTCCACAAGGTTACAGCCATTACTAGAAAGCACAGACTCCTCCGTCAAACACAGGGCTTACAAGCACACCATTCTAGCCTGGCTCTTTTTCTGAATCTCATAGTGGTTTAAAAAAACAACAACAAAAAAACATATGCCAGACTGACTTCCTGGAGCCTAAGTCTGTGTTCCCCAGCTCGTCTTCACAGCCTTCCTGACTAGTCTTCTTCCAGACCTTGCTAACGAAAGAGGCCTTTTGCAAGATCTTGGATGACAGGCCTCATTCAATTCTGATGTTGCTCACAGTGTTTGATGCCACCAAACACCCACCTCACCATGTGATCTCCAAATTTTCTGTTCACAGCCTGGGCACATGGTTTGACGTTGTTGAAGAGGGTCACCAGGACTTTGCATTGATTCAGATAAGAGAAACAGGAGCAGGTGTCAGGCTCACTTTCCTGCCCTTCCCTAATTCATCAAGCGGGCTGAGAAAAAGATTGTTCTGAGACAGGCCCTTCGCATTCTTCCTGCTCAGGGTTTTACTGGTATGTTTCCAGGCAAGTCTGAGCAAACAACTGCTGGTGACATCTGAGAGAATGGGGGAGGGGGAAGAAGCAAGAAAAGGAGTATGACAGCCCCCACACCATGTCATTTCCCTCCCTGGGGCCTACAAATTATAAGCCTGTCAGTTGTCAGACACCTGGGAGGAACCTTTGTTTTCCTAGGCTGATATGGGAGTGCCAGAACACAAAGCTGTGTCGAAACCCAGACAGTTGGCTGGTTCTCTGTTTCTCTCCAGGCCCCAGTGTGAGACTTACTGTGGGATGTGATGTACTCAGGGGCTTTGCCCGGGCCCAGTGGCAATGCTTCCTCATAATAATCTTCAGGAGGGGGAGTGGTCGGTAGTGGTGGAGGTGGCTCCCCAGAAACCTGAATGGAAAAATGGGAGAGGTTTAACACAGATACCTGCTGCTTTGCCTCTGCATGTGAAAAATCCACAAGAAATTGGATACAGAGCACTGTGTTTAATAATCCTCAGAATTCACAAACCCACAGGGATTTTGGTTATGCCAGTTTCCCTCTGTCCCAATGTCTGATTGAGAATCAACTGCTGGATCAGTGTGGCTGAGCAATTCCATGGCCGTTGCTCATTTTCAGCAGAAGGGCACTGTTTGTTTCTGCCTCTGTACATATCTAACAATGCCATCCTATGCACATTTACTCAGAAGTATCAGCCCAGTCCTATTCATTTCCCTGCCATAGCATGCAGCCATGCCAAAACAGGATGCAATGCAGGCTAAGGTGGAGAGAGGCAGATTGAGAGGCTTGGGAGACGTAAGGGAAAATATATTCCCTTACCGCACCATAATCCTCCGCATCACCAGTGGGTCTCCTTGGACCTGCACCAGTCCTTTGATACAGCCCTTTGGCTGGTGCAAGTCAGAGGAAAAAAGGGGGGCATGTTGGGAGACAAGGAAGGGGATAGCATTCTAGCACAGGTCGTGCACACCAGGACACATTTCCTCCTGCCCCTGACATGTCCTGTTCCACCCACTCTCCCAGCTTACCTGCTGTCTCCCAAGGAACCAGGTGCAGGAACAATCTGTTGCCACTGCTATCCATCATTTGAAATGACAGACCCCAAATGGTGGCTCCATAGGGTCTTTGTGACATCGTAACTAGCATTATAATATTACAGCTGGCCCTAGGATTGGGCCATAAGTGTCATTGTATTTGTATGCACTGCTGAAACAGAGACGCCTGTGTTGGCTCGGTCATGTCGTGAGAATGGATGATGGCCGGATCCCAAAGGATCTCCTCTATGGAGAACTCGTGCAAGGAAAGCGCCCTACAGGTAGACCACAGCTGCGATACAAGGACATCTGCAAGAGGGATCTGAAGGCCTTAGGAGTGGACCTCAACAAGTGGAAAACCCTGGCCTCTGAGCGGCCCGCTTGGAGGCAGGCTGTGCAGCATGGCCTTTCGCAGTTTGAAGAGACACTTGGCCAACAGTCTGAGGCAAAGAGGCAAAGAAGGAAGGCCCATAGCCAGGGAGACAGACCAGGGACAGACTGCACTTGCTCCTGGTGTGGAAGGGATTGTCACTCCCGAATCGACCTTTTCAGCCACACTAGACGCTGTTCCAGAACCACCATTCAGAGTGCGATAACATAGTCTTTCGAGACTGAAGGTTGCCAACATCACATTTGTTTGCACTTATTGTCAGAAAAGTATACATAAAATTGCAGCCTAAGAGGTTCCCCAAGTTTAGTTCACTCCAGAGACCATGTCACTGCTTATAGTTGGCCTCACAGCTTTCAGTTATTTCACCTCTGTGCAGACCTCCACCACAATCTATGCCACTGCCAGGCCACCGACTTTCAGGGCACCCAGGGGTTTCAGTAAAGAATATAGGGAAGATGGATTATGCTCACGTCAGTTGTATTAGCATAACTTTGGATGCTTCCCCAAATGCCTAGGAAGTTCTAGCATAGTTAAGCATAGCTGTATCAGAGCCTGTGGAAATGGGGTTTGATTGAACTTACGTTTTTAACTGACTGGCTCCTTGAAAGCTCCAAACTTATGCCTTCTTTGGCATCCCCATCATCTTCTTGCATGTCCTGAAGTTCACGCAAGTCACAATCTGGAGGGAAGTTAGTAGTAAAATGTTGAATGATTGAATCATGGAACCTAACAATGCAATGCTGTTATTGCATCACAGAAATCCCCCCCATTTTTTTGTTTAATGTTTCAGCCTTCTCTCTCACACACTGCCTGGATACATTCCCAATTTAAATGTTTGTGTCCATGGGAGTACAGGGCACTGAATTTGTCTAGCCCCTTGCTTCTGAGCCAATATTAATGACAGGGAGAGGAGGAAGTTTTTGGGTACCCAAGAAGGGGGGCAGTTCTCTTCTCTCTGGGAGAAACCATAAGACAGGGGGAAGTGAACAGCATTCTAGGATGAAGATAATATAATTGTGCAGATTTACCCCAACTCTGGCTTTTAATCTGGAGATGATAGGCTGGGTGAAGCCATTATGGTGATATCCAACCTGGGACTACAGTGCTCATGTTGGATGTCACCATACTTGAAAGATTTACAAGATTTACAATACTTGAAGATTTACAAGATAGCTGTATTACTGATTTACAGCCCAAATCCTATCCACACTTTCCTGGGAGTAAGCCCCATTGAATCTAATGGGACTTACTTCTGAGTAGGCATGCATAAGATTGGGCTCTGAGACATTTGGAATACATTTGGATTTAGACATTACTGATATTGACATTTCCGTTATCATTAAGTCTGCCAAATTCCTATAGAAATATATATGACTGAAACTGCTAACCAACAAATTGAATCCCAACTACTACTTTCATGAATGGAAGAAGTTCTGTTCACCCAGGGGGAGGGGGCAATTTTCACTGATCCTGCAGCCCCTTTACTTCCCAAAACACGTCCCTGAGGGTTGAGGGAGTCTTGGGACAGGCTTCATGGGGCTCAGGGGACTGCACAAGGAAGGAAAATCAGCAAGAATGGCCTCCTTCCTTTGAGTGAACTATTCTTCCATTCGTGGAAGTATTCACTGGATCCAACTCATTACGTTTTCATAATTAATTTCTATAGTATTTTAGTACAAATTCACAAGTTACTTAATAGCAGATCTACAAGGAAAATTTATATTGAGATTGTAGGTATATCCAAATTCAGAGTAGCCCATAGGAATGGAAGGGCCCATTCCACTTCAAGAGTAAAACACTGCTATTTTGTCATGGTTCCTGCTTTAATTTGTTATGGTTTTGCCCCTTTGAGAATTATTAGGGAGACAGAGGGAAAGAAATTAATTTAGAAAATCATGTTTTCTACTGAAGAATATCCAATGAAGAATATCCAAAATGTGTTCAGAGCCTGAACTAGTAACCTTCTAAGCCAAGTTGGCCCAAAGAGGGCCAGATGTGTGGGAAGGCGAGAACATCTGGGCATGTGGCACTGGCTGGGCTTTCTCACAGTACATACCAAATTCTTCAAAAAGTGACTCCACAAAGCTAGTGCCGTTATGTAGAGTTGCTGTATTCATATACATGTAGCTCACTTCCTTCCCTGCAACGCAGAAAGGATTATATATTAACAACATGCATAAATGCATCAAACAATGCTCTAGTCCAGTGAGCTTTCAAAGCATCCTACTTCATGAAATTCTTGTCACATCAGCATGTCTATCATGGAACCAATACATCTTGCAGAGGATTCTGGGAAATCCAGCAGGGTATATGATATGGATATTGTGGATTGATGGTAGAATACCATCTCTACATGTTATGGTTTAGGACAGTGATTTTCAAACTTTTTGGGAGATTTACTCCCAAAAAGTAAGTCTTTGCTGGGAAGAGGTGAGGCCAGTGATGCAATCTCCAGGATGTTGCTGGGGGGGGGGTGGTGGTGGTGCTTTACCTTACTTTCCACAGAGTTAGGGCTACAGCAGGCAGGCTCTAAGAGGTGCAGGAGGCCCTGCGCAACCCTCTGGAGGCTTGGAATCCTCAAGCTTGGAAACGGAGTGATCGCAAAGCACCTCCTGCAAACAGGAAGTGCTTAGTGATTGCTCTGTTTGAAGATTCCAAGCCTTGGAGAGCCCTGCAGAGGGCTCCCTGCACTTCCTGGAGCCTGCTGCAGCCCTACCTCCATGGAAAGTAAGGAAATGTACCCCCTTGCATCCCTTAGTGATGCAATCCTGAGGATCGTGTCATTGCCTCTTCCCTTTTCCCGCCCCTTAAAGGGATGGAGGAAGCTTTACACAAGCTGGTGGGTCACAATCCTCCAGTTTGAGAATCACTGGTTGAGTTTTGGTCTTCATCTACTACCAACGCCAACTCTTAATGTCATAGAAACCTTGTCTTACTGGTCCCAGACAACTAGGTGCAGCTTCTGCTGTGCTGTCCCATCTCTCTGAGAGAAAACGCTCCATAAAATGGCTTTGCACCATAATGGCTGAGGTTTGGTCCCATCTACTACAAGTAGACAGTCCAGAAGATCATCTAGGATTGATCTGAGGGGTTTCATTATATCTCTACCTAGACAGAGAGGACCCTAAAGCATACTCAACCTTCTTCTACAGATGCACATTTTAGATGTTCAGTAGCACTGAGATTGCAGATGCGCAGGAAAATGTCCCTGCCATTACTGATGTTATTGACCACCTTATCCAATCCTAATAGGCTTCCAAGGAATCAAAAACTTCTCCGGATAACAGTTTGAATACTGCTCTTGTAGGCAAATGATGATGATGCAGAGACACAAGTGTTCCCTTCCTACAGGACTTTGAATTCCACACCTGCAAGAGGGATCTGAAGGCCTTAGGAGTGGACCTCAACAAGTGGGAAACCCTGGCCTCTGAGCAGCCCGCTTGGAGGCAGGCTGTGCAGCATGGCCTTTCCCAGTTTGAAGAGATACTTGGCCAACAGTCTGAGGCTAAGAGCCAAAGAAGGAAGGCCCATAGCCGTGGAGACAGACCAGAGACAGACTGTACTTGCTCCCAGTGTGGAAGGGATTGTCACTCCCGGATTGGCCTTTTCAGCCACACTAGACGCTGTTCCAGAACCACCTTTCAGAGCGCGATACCATAGTCTTTGAGACTGAAGGTTGCCAATAATAATAAACTCCTTGAGAGAGGTATTCTGTTCCAGTCCTGTTCCACCAAGTAATCTACTCTGAAGTAAGTCCTATTGTGATCAATGGGGCTTACTCTCAGGAAAGTGTGGGTAGGATTGCAGCCTGTGAGCCCAATCCTATGCATGTCTACTCAGAAGTAAGTCCCATAGTGGTCAATAGAGCTTACTCTGTAGTCAGCCTGCAATAACAACCCCCCCCCCCCCCAAAAAAAAAAGAATCAGTGAGATCTTCAGCCCTCCCCAGTGCCCAGTTTAAAGTTCTTCTATTTCAGGCATATCCATTTAAAGACCCACCTGGCTTTGCAAGTGCAAAATAGAAAACTTTCCCCTTACCAGCTCAAGCCTTTTTGTTCTTCTTAGTGGGGGGGGGGGGCTGCCTTCTGGAGCACTCCAGCTCTATTGGATTGGGACCATTCTGGTGTCCTCACATTCCCCTTTGCCTGGCCTGACCACCAGCCAAGGCACATCTGCCTACTCACAAGTAAACGTGACCGTGAGGCTGCTTTGCTTTCCATAGGGCTCCATAGACTGGGAGGGAGGGACCTCCCTCTCGGGTGTTTTTGGGGGCTGCATTCAATGGATGAGGACCATTCTGACATCCTTGGAGTCCTCTCAGCCTACCCTTTCTGATGGACTCATGCAAGTTTGCCTACTCATGAGTAAACACAGCCACGTGGCTTTGTTTAGGGCTCAATAGACACAGCTGGGAAGGAGGCAAGGACCTCCTCCCTTTTGTGTTTTTGGGGGCTGCATTCATTGGATGGGGACCATTCTGGTGTTGCTGGATTCCTCTCAGCCTGCCCTTTCTGATGGACTATGGCAAGTACACCCATTTGCGAGTAAACGAATGATACAGCTCACTTTCACTTTCCATAGGGATCCATGCATTTTTTCTTTCCTTTTTTTGGCCATAGCGTTTGAAGGAAAGGAGCTATTTCAATTCTGTTTTTTGAATTGCATTCCACATCCAACAGTGTATGGCAAGACAGGGTAGCTCCTAATGCTGCGATTTTAGTGCGTCCTCCCTCAGGGCACTTCACCTGCCCGGCGTGTCACCCGGTGCAACCCGCACCCACTGCACCCCCACTAGAGATGCCAGTGGAGAAGCCACCTTCTCTTTTCAGATGTGGCCATTCCACTGAGACATTTGAGGAGATGCAGAGTAACATCAGTATTCTGGGTGCCATAGAAGGATGACTAAGAGGCTTCCTGATCAAGGAATATGAGAAATTTGCCCTTCCCATGGAAAACCCCTCTCAGCAGAAATCAGCAAGCAGGAAGGCTACTGGAACACACATTTCCACAGGAAACACAGAAAGTTCCTGCCAAGTGACAGCTGCATGGCTAAATATCACTATTCCCTCTGCCTGGGGGCTCAAGAGCTACAGGTGTCTGTTGCTCCGACATACATACATGCACTCTGTATGATAATGGCATTTAACTGAGAACACTGTTCCCAGGAGAGGGAATGGGGTTGTTGCAGAATTAACCACCTAAAGGTAAATCTGCTAAAACAGAAGATATGGAGTAATAAAGACTGAGAGTGGAGGAACTTCTGCCTCCAAGAGCCTGCCATTTCACCTGCCATGCACAGAGAGCGATCATAAATATTAAGAAAGTTCATGTGTATCCATAGGGCTCACATAAATCAAAAAGCAGAACAGTCAGCTCTTGCCAGCTATTGTTTAATGCTCATTTTTCTCTGTTCCTCAAGGTCAGCTAGAGGACTCAGCTTGTATGGACTGCTCCACCAGAGGGAGTGATGCACCTTCACGATTCTGAAAAGGGTCAAATATTCAGTGCTATGAAATATGTCTGTGGGTCAGGCTAGAAGTGATGTCAGACACACAAGAGAGTATTTGTATTGAATATAAAACAAGGAAAGAGGATGGGGAAAAAGTAGAATTATTTAGCTTTGTGTGTGTGTGTGTGGGGGGGGGGGGTTATCATTCTCTGAAAGAGGCAGAATTGGTTATGTTCTACCTGCAACACTGCAGGGTCTAATTATTACACCTGCTCCTGAGAGTTCACTTGCTAGGGCTGAACTAGATGTGAAGTGGGAAATCTGTGAACAAGGTCTCTCAAGGAAAAAAAAAATAACAGTCATGTAAGGAGTGATCTTGATCAGAACTGTGGGACTAGGAGAGTGGAGCTTTAGTCCTTTTCCTGCAACATTTTTCCAGATCCAGAATTATCCTCCTTCAAGCAGCTACTTAACCTGCTGGGGAAACCACACAAACATCCTTACTTTTCATTTGCTGCCATGACTTATGTTGTGTAGTAGCTAGGAAATTAGAAGATTCACCATCAGTTACCTAGGATCTCATAGACAGAATGTCTTCTAACCATTTTTCAAGGATAGAGTTCAGAAAGGTGGTTTCTCAGATAGCTTTTGTGCATAGATATCCTTTAGGTACAAAACCAGGATCTTCTTAAAAGGACAAGAAAGATGCCCAGCTAAGCACAGAATCTATAGCTGTCACATTGAAGGTGAAGAACCAGGATATTGTTATAGTCCACTCCACTCATCTCATTCCCCTCAAGATAAAACAGAAAAATACTGCACAGACATGACTGGGAATGTGTCACAACCCAGCAGGTGAGAAACAGAGCTTTCTTGGCATAAAAGATACCTAAGCTTTAAGAATAACACAAAGCAAAAAACAAAAGTGGGGGGAGGGTAGAGTTTATATGGAAAGTTACCAATGACAGAGAGGGTTTCCTGACCTGTGGAGGGCTGTAGTTTCTGCAAGATGTTTGAAACAGCTGTTTTCTTCTCCATGGTGGTGGTGCTCAAGTATTCATGGTCCAAGAGCTTGAGAAGTATGTTCAGCTCAGGAAGGAGCTGATCCAGCACTGTGGGCAGAAAACAAGAGCACAGAGTCAGAGGCCAGCTGCTTCCATCCACAACATATAGATTTGAAAAGATGGGTCCGATTAGGATTTGAAGCAAGCGGGAGAAGAGAAAAGACACAGTGACAAATTCTGTGAAACCTGGATTGAGTTGCCAGTCTTTATCCAGAGAAGATGCATATCTCTATCAGACGCATGGTTGCAGCAACTGGAATTCCAGCCCTATTTTTCACCAGCAGGACTTTGACCTGAGGTCATCTCCCACCAGCTGCAGCAAGAAGAATTTTGATTTTGCCACAAGGCAGGCAGGAAAAAGGTTGGACAGCCAGACTGCTGCATAAAGAGGGCAGGAGAGGCAGCAGCTGCAGGATTGCTCAGTGGATTTAGAAGTACTGGCACCATTTCTGGGGAAAGGTCTGTTAACTTTGTTGCTGGGATATATAAAAGATGCTAGAAAGACCAAGAACAGAGATACTTTTACAAGATACACAAAATATTAAGAAAGCCAAGAGCAACTGAAAATATGCAACCACAAAAGTATATTTGGGGTCCTGGAAAAAGACAGAAAATTCTAGAGGCTCCATCTTCAACAGACCAGAGAACTTATTCCACAGTTATTAAAGCAAGTCAACATTTTCACCTATGTCGATGACCTTTTTTTACATATTCTAAATATGGTGAGGAAGAAGAGATCAAGAGCTGTTTGTTGTGAAAAAATAAAGTTCAGTTCTAATACTCATGGCAGGTCCTGGCTCCTCTTACTGGAAGGGAAAACCTCAAGTGATCTACAGAAGTAGCTGCCCTCAGGTGAAGAAAAAATTATTGCTGATTCTCTTGGATAGTAAATTATGAGTTCATTACCTCAGGATAGTACATATAGTATGAAAATGCACCTCAAGTTTCCCTGCTTCCACAAAAATGGCACTCCTACCCACAAATGGCAGAAAGATTTCTAGGACTGTTTCCTGGGACAATCCTAGTCCGATGGCCCAATCGTAAGGAACTCCCCGCGTGGTGAAGCAGCGGTGGTAGCACAGCTTCTGCTGTATCTGATGGGGGCGTTTTGGCTGCTTGATGTCTCTTCAGGGTAAGCCCCAGCAGCTGCTGTGGGTCAACTCAGGCCTGCATTATCTCAATCACTGGTGAAAGTCCAAGCTGATCCATTAAGGCCAGAGAGTCCTAAACCCTCTAGGAGAATTTGGGACCTCAAAACTGTTTGCAGGGGAGGGAAGGAGGCAGCGCCAGCACTCCCATGACTGTACTGGTGCCAGGGGAAAAAGGGCTTGTTTAACACTTACCAGGAGTTATTCTTGCCAACAGAATGTTGGAGGGAGCCAACAGACCCGTCTGCAGGCCTTCCTGCACCTCAGAAATGCTGCAGATCATTATTTTTACCCACTTCCAATTTTCAGTCGAAAAGCGGAAGTGGGTGAAATCTTGATCCACACCCTCTGGAGGGCAACAGCAACTCGCAGTAAGTGTTATTTTTTCCTGGTGCCAGCATGATCACGGGAGTGCTGGTGCCACTGTCATCATCACCCAGTCCCTTAATGGGGCAATGATTGAGCTTCCGTGGCTGGGCCGTTGTGACAGCCCAGTTTGGAAAGCTCTGATTAAGGTGGATCAGGCCCAGGAAGGGGGTTAGAATTTGGTATTCACTGCTGCTGCGGAACCTGGCCCCTTTCTGGGCCTGATCCACCCTCCTCCCCAGCCCTGTCACTGACTCATTCTACCTCCCCCCTCCTCCCACCCTATTCCACCCATGGGATTACCTGCTCCAGTGGTTTTTGCAGATCCACTCATACAGCTTTACCATAGCCAACTCTTGCAGAACATGTGTTCCACCAGCTGGGCAGCTATAAGAGCACTGCTTTGCTTTTCAAAGTTTTATATAGAACTAGTCTTTATATACAATTAGCCATTTATCTGCTCCATACTATTTTATCAGAACCTCTGATGTGAAGGAGCAGGAAAAGAGTTCCCAAAAATAATCCTTTGATTGTGCCTTTTAGATAAACTGGCATATTCACTGTCCCTCCCACTTTACAGCTCCGCCCACTTGGATCCTTTAAAATGATTCTATTATTATTATTATTAAACTTTCCTGAAGTACTTTCCATGGCTTAACATGACAGGCAATCTTGAATCACTGACTGGAAAAGACAGAAGTAACTTCACATGCCCTCTTAGCAAAGTCCACTTGTTCTCTCACACAGCCTGTGGGAACAACACACAAGTTACAGCACAATAAAGTTACCCAATATTAAACTACACATTTTCCAAAATGTCCTGTCTCATGTAGTGACAGTTTATGGAGGGATGTAATTTCAGACAAAGAAAAAGGAGGAAGAAGCTACAATTAAAATTTCTTAAGCATCCCAGCTCAACTTGTTTTGACTTGACACCCAGCTGCAGAGAAGGGTGTTGTTTAGGAAGCTGCCTCATCCCCAGTCTTACTTAAAGCTCATCTCTCCCATGACGGCTTAGAAATGCATCTTCTCTCCACCCCCTGATTCTTTTACTAGGCTTCAGTTTTTGGTAGAGTTGTTTATGAACTCTGGCAATAACATTCAGAAAGAGAAAACTTCAGAAGTAGTTTTCAGACATCCCTTTTCTAGGCAACGAGATTGAGGGTAAAATCCTGAAGGTGCCCTCGGCGTGCCGGCCAAAGAGTGTTGCAAAAGTGCCGTAAGGCACTTCTGCGAAGACACAAGAGGAGAGAGGCCAGTAAACAGACATGCGCTGGCTACCCCAAGTTGCCCCAGGCCCTGCAAAGCCGGAGGAGGGATAGGTTTGCACCAGCCATTCTATGGGAGCGGAACAGAGGTGTTCCAGAGTGGAGGAAAGGCAGGCAGTGCACAGGCCTGTAGGTGGACCATGGTTAAGCAGGGGATGGGGCCAGGATCCGGCACCTGTGCTGAATCCTAACCCTTGTCCCAGGCAGCCTGGAGCAGCTCTGGGCTGCTTGGCTCTGTGCCATCTCTTGATGCTGCTGCACCATCATTGGGGCTGCTGTGGCATTACCCAGGGTAAGGGAAAGGGTCTGCGCTGGTGCCAGCTCAGCGCCAGTTTTCACTGAGACAATGCCAGTCAGAGGCCCACCACATGCAGCAAGGGATGAACTCTGGGTGGCGGAGAGGCGAGTCTGGGCAGGAGGAGGCCTTCTGGGGTGAAGGGAAGGCGGGGTGTGGGAGGGAGTGGTGGGACTGGTGGAGCTCTGCCAGAGCAGACTTAAGAAGCCCCATTGTAGGGCCTGTTCCCTTGCCCAGGAGAAGGGGACGAATGTTCCGTTTCCCCAAGGTGCCACTGGCTGTTGCTTGGTATGCTTAGGGTGCAGCTGTTGCCATTTTGGCGCACCTGCTCCTCTGGGGACTAGGCAGCTTCGGATCGGGCTGTAAGAGTTCTGGTATAAGCTCCAATACATGTAAATGAGAGCTGACTCATGCTGGCTTTTTATTGGTTCCCTGCCACGTCATAACAACACCTCATTAGCTCTTGGAACAATCAGTCTCATTGGTTCATTTTGAGTTAAAGAAATTCACTTTTTGTAACATAAGGCAGGTGTGTTTTCCTTTTCTTGTTTCTTGGCTATAACGTTTGATTGACATCTCTCTATTCTATGTTGTTTGTTTCATTGCATTCAGCATGAAATTGCTCATCGAATGATATATAACATGATGGTATTATTCAAAAATACCAAGATTTTAACATTTTTTTGGCAGTAGTAATGTCATCCCCACTGTCTGTGACCCTGTGGAGACTGCACCCCCAGTGATGCCACTGGGCAGGGAGGAGGGCAGCTCGGGAAGCAGCAAGTTTGGAGGCGGCAGCAGCAGTCACCGAATCCTAACCCCCCTCCTGGCCCCAATCTCCTGACCTAGGTCTATGCAGACTTGCACCAGCGATAACACTGGTGCATGTCCAAATAGACCCGGCAGGTTGGCAGGAGCTTACCCCAGGGGAAGGCAACAAATGTTTCCTTCCCTTAGGAAGGCCTCTGGAGGTTGAAACTCCACTGTGGGATACAGTGAGTGCCTCAATGGTGTCACTGCATCACTGTGCAGGGAGTTAGTTAGGATTGGGCTGTTCAACTAATCATGTAAAGAGAAGGAGTTGCAAGGTCATACAACTGTGGTAGAAATCCTTTCAAACTACTACAGCATTTGGGGGGGGCAAATTTTGTTGTAAAACAGTTCAGGGGAAAGCCCCCTGGTCTGGATGTTCATCAGGACCCCACAACTGCCAGTAAAAAAAATACCCGCAAAGAAAGATGGCAACATGATAATGCATTTTATAATGTCACATCTAATTTCACCTTAAGGTTTCCATAGGCAGTGTTCACACACTGTTTCATGCCTACCCTCTGCAACCCTTAAATCTAGAAACATCTTTTAAAAAAGAGATTTTGGGGGATACTGAATTCTGACAACCAATATGAAATTCCACACTTGTTCAGTGCTGCTGAAGAATTATGGGACACACATAGCCTTGTTCCATTTTCCATTTCAGTTCCTATCTGGGACCCTTCAGGCTCCAGCTGTTGCTCACATTCAGAAATGGAATGCCAGGATGGGGACAGCAAGGAAGAACAAGAGGCCGAGGAATCCCCCCTAAGCACAGTCACTCTTACAAACAGAGCTCTTCTCAACTCAGCAGACTTCATCCTGTCATATCCCCCACCACACTACTTTAGGTGGGTGATAGTATATAAATTACCCACTCCAGTCTAATGAGCAGCTAGCTGTTTGCTTAATGATCTCTGGATGCATTATAAGCAATTCACTTTGAGTATCTGAATAGCTCAGCAACAAGATATCCACATTCTTCTTTCATATCTCTTGAACTGGAGCAATGGGCCAGATGCTCATTATATCAGATTAGCTAAATAGATCTTAGCAAGCTTGCTGAAGTGCACAGTGAATGAGGGAAAACATTCTTTTGCCATAGCCCTGACAAGGATCACGTCCTGAAGCTGATGTAGGGGATATCATTTGGAGATCGCATTTTCATCAGGACTGTGTTGTGGGGTGAAATGAATAAATATACCCTTCCTAAGGTCCGGATCCCCCACAGCTTCTATTTAAACTTCAAATAAAAAAAAAAATACCAAACATGCAGGGTAAAACTATGCATTAGCATGCAGTTTGGCCCTAAGAAAAGGAAGCTTAAAGCACTCCATCCTGGCCAATTTGCATGCAATTTTTTACGGTGTATAACACACCACCAGCTTGCACAATCCACCCCAATATCATGTCCTGTCTTAATCTGTGCTCTGTTTGGTTTTTTTTAATACATCATAAATTCAAGTTGAAAGACAGAACATGTATGCCAATCTTAGTGTGACACCTTTGAGCACAAGGGATTGTTATTTTAAAACATACAAACATTTGTTACAACTTTAGACTAATGCCATGTTGTATCTTCCATATCTCATTAGGTTAAAAACAAAAGTAATTTTAAAATCCAGTTGTTCACCCATTCATCTAATGATTTATATTCACTAAGAAAGACTTCTTTTCACAGTTTGGCATTTGTTTGTGCTTAATGTATCCATGCCAACTTACTTACACATCCCTATATTTCCTTCCTCCTGTCAGTTTTGCACATCCACTCGCCATTTCAGTTCTAGCAGTGGTTTAACCATATCACACACAAGTTTGGTGTGATCTAGAAAAGAAAAGGATACATAAACCTTGGAAGAATTCTGCTAGGTCAGACCAAAGACCTGCATTCTGTTTCTCACAGTGGGAGAGGCAAGTAGGCAGCCCAGAAGCAGGATATGAAACCACCAGTGCAAGGACGGCGCACACACTACTACCCCCCTACAAAGTGTAGAGGTTAGTGCAATTAGGGGAAGAGGAAGGCTGAACATCATGCAAATAGAATACAGTATACTAGGTTCATGGAACATGCTGTAGGGGACATTGATGAACAGTGGTCAGTATAATGCTGACAATTCTTAAACAGATACAGTAGCATAGCTAGGTAGGGGCTGGGGGTCCATTTCCCCCTTCCCTGTTGCAGAGTGGTGGTTTTCTGCTGTCTTCACTGGGGGAGTGACAGCCCCCACTTTTTGGTGCACAGAAGCACCACAAAATAATCCCCCCTACCTATCCTGGCTCCCGTACATCTCCAAATGGAGCCATTTCTGCATCTGCAGAGGGGTTGTCTGCACAGACAGGGGGGTGTCAGCATATGTCCCCCCCAGCTATGCTATTGAACAGACATGTTGCTACACAGTTTTAAGATTCAACCATTAGAAATGCCATTTCACACCTAAGGTGTACATGTAGGCAGATTATTAGCTGGTAGGGGGGAAAAGCACACTTCTCTGTAAAATGGAAGGATGTGAAGTCCATCTTAAGGGATTGTTATAAGGCACTGGACCTTAAGATGAGGATCTTTAAAAAGTTAAGGGACTGTTCATCCAAAATGAAGCATGTGAAATCCTTTTGGTTTCAAAGGGAGAAAGAAGTACTATAGTACTATACTATAGTATAGGTGAGTAGATACTCGCCTAGATATAGATATCTAGTATAGTATAGTAGCATAGTATAGTAGTATCGTACTACTACTACAGTAGTAGAATAGTATACTATAATATATAGTATAGTAGTATACTATATAGTTTAGTATAGTACTATACTAGTATAGTAGTATACTATAGTAGTATAGTAGTATATATATAGTAGTATATAGTATAGTATAGATATAGATATCTAGTATGTAGATATAGTATAGGTGAGTAGATAATATACTATACTATACTATAGCCTATAGTACTAAAATTTTTGCCAAGTTATCAAGCTCCAATTATCACTTCGCCTTATCTCCAGGTCAATCAGAAGCCAGAGCCTTTCGACTCAGAAAAGTTTCATTTCTCAAGCCTAAGGCAGGCACCTAAGAAATCCTTTCTACAGCAACTGGGAAATTCCAGCCAAAGTTAACCTTTTTTTTCTCCTTCCTTCTGCTGCAGCCTGGTTCTGCTTTGCAAATGCTTGCAAAGCAGGCCTGTTCTTTGAAACACCAGGATGGGATCCTTTCCATTTGAAGCAAAGTCCCAGGCTACAATTCAGTGCGCCACTATTTAAGAATAACACCCATGGAAAGCAGTGGGTCTACTTCTGAGTAAAAAGGGTTGCAAATATCTCATCTCTCTGCTGTGAATAGAATTGCACACTCTCAGTTATGTGTTATGAGTTGTATGCTGTATGTAGAGCTTCTGGCTTAACACACCAGACACCTTAAAGGTGGATTTGATTCATGGTTCTCCTGCAGGGGTTCCCAATCTTTTTCACTTGCATATCCCTTGGCAGCCCATTTCCATAAATTGTACCCTTCATGTTGGCAAAATGTCTGTAATTAATAATACAAGCCCTCATCTCCTCTCTATGAAAGCCCAGACTTTATGTATTCATCACATATTTTCTCTTTTCATCTGTTTGAAGAACAGAAGGCTCTTCCTTTGCACTGTTTAGCACCAGAAGTGTGCCGAGAAATTCTGGGTGATTGATCACTTTCCCTATTATTTGCAGCTTTTTTACTGTGCTGGTTTTCAGTCACTGGTTCATACATGAATTGATGACCAAAAACTAGCTATTGGTGGGGCTTTCACAGCCAACTAGCTACCTCCCTTCCTGCATTGCTGGGCCTTGCAAGACATTCCTGTCTTGCAGGGCATTCTGGAGCATGACCCGCCTTATTCTGCCATTATTCCATTCTTTTTCAAGTACCCCTAAAGGTCCTGTTGAGTGTCCCTGGGAGTACATGAATACCAGGTTGGGAACCACTGTTTTACTGGTATGTAGTTTACAGTGCACTTACTCTGATAGTGTTTACAAAAAGGTGGTGAAGACCAGAATTTAAAAAAGAATAAAAATGTATCTTATGATCTTTTACTATGTTTTCAATAAATTAGAGACTACCATTCTTAGGTAACAATTAGTGGTAGGTTATTTTTCAGGATCTGGCCTCGGGTAAAATCAGACAAAACTATAGTCAGGCACCCCCCTAAGTTTAACCCCCGACTTATCCGAGGGTCATAGAAAATTCCATGCTTGTTGGCTCAAAACCTGCCCTAGACTTATCTGTGGGATTGACTTATAGGTGAGTGTCTGCGGTGCTTGACTTTGGGTGATAATGGAAATGGCTGTATGGTTGAACAAATAGCCACCTATAATAGAACTAAAATGTTAAATTTTCTTGACACAAGGAGTTCTTCATCCCTGTACCATTCTATCAAGTTTTGTTCCTTTCCAGCACAGGGAAAAAAATCCTTGATTTTAATTTTTAAAATGTAGGAGGTTTTTTTAAAAAATTAATTAAAAATGGAAACAAGATCTCAGACATTAAACAGCTAAGGTAGATCACTTACGCAGGTTCCTCCCATTTTGCCAGCCTCAAGGCACGCAGAACAGTACAAAATGCTATAGTGTAAATATGCCCCAGAACATTTTGTATTTTTTTTTTTACAAACATTTTTCTTTTTCTTTAGGACTGTTCTGAGGATTGTTTTACTTACAGTGCATAGCCCTAAGGCTTAGCAAGCTAGCGTTCATAATTCATAATATACATTTGAGATGAGGATGAATTGCCTTCCTAATTGCAGCAAAGAGTCCAATGACTACCACATGAGGCAACATAGATCTTTGTTCTACAGAAAAATGGGTTAGTAAAATGGGAAAAAGCATACAGAGAGCAAAAGCATACAGAGAGCTTCAGCTGACCCGGAAATCCCTGGCATTTATCCCCAAGAGATAGGTGTCTCCTCTTCATGTCTTGATGTTATTTAGTGTTTGCTTGCCATCTAAAGCCCATCTCAGCCCTTCCTTCTGATGAGAATTGCAGCCACATTGTCTCTTTCCTCTGTGTCCACTCCACTCCTTCAGGGCTAAGCAATGCACAAAACATGTGTATTTGCACTGACATGCAAAGCATTCCACGTGAGTCACAGAACTCAGGAAGTACAGTTCTAGCCGGACTGTGTGTTTTGCAACCTGTAGCAGATGGCAGTTGAAATAGTTCAAAACATGTGAGCCCTCCATATCTGAATGACTGGGGTGGTGATGGTGGGCTGGGACTGCACCCAGTATCCCTTCTCCCAACCTCTGCACACCCAGCATGTACAAGCTGTACCTAAGTACGTACATGAAGGCCCAGCATGTAAAAGCTGTACATAAGCATGCTTTGTCCACCTGACTGGGGTTCTACAAATAGCAGTGTCCATAATTGTATGAACAGAGTTTAGCTCATACATTATGCACACCATCCAGAGCCAGACTTATCTGACCCAGGGAGCAACTTGCCCAATGGGCGGAGGTACAGGCCAGGAAAGTCTGGAAAGACTTCAGTGGGGTCAGGCACATGCCATCAGTCCACGGAACGGAGTGCGCCTGCTCTTGATGGAGCAACTAAGGAGCTTTCCTTTCTCCCAAGAGAGGAGGTTTGGGACTTAGGAGGGGACTAGGCCAGGTAGGTGGAACCAAGAATGGGGGAGAGACTATGCAGTGCCAAAGGACTATAAGAAAAGGGCCAGGGATGAGAAGGGGCTGGTTGAGGGCTGGAGGCTAGCCTGTAAGGAGGCTCCAGAGCCCCATGAGGCAAGTAAATGTCCTAATGCAGGGGAGGAATAGGATGCTATAAAACCCCACCAGATCTTTGCTCTGAGGCCCATGGGAGGAGATGGAGAACACCCTTGTGGAGGCAGATTAGGCCGGTGAGGCCCCACTGTGGACCACTTGGGATCCAATCTTTGAACTGGCTGGGATCCAGTAGGTGGGCAGGAACTCCAAACTCCTTCTCTGGCTCTGAAACTGGGATAAAGAAGTTCTGTTTGTATCTTCAGGTGAGTGCCGGAGTTTACTGAACGGTGCTACTTTATGTCAAGAAGCTAAAGTTCATCTGATGAACTTTAAGCTTCCAGGTTGTCATAGTCTTGAGGCTCCTGTCCCAAGACCTCCGGGAACCGAATGCCAACCCATCCAGTCATTCTTCCGCTGGCTACCACCAGTCCCCAGCTTGCCACCACCTCACTCTCTGCAAGACCCTAAGTGTCCTTAATCGGACACTTCCCTCTGATAACACAGGCCTACAAAATTGAGGGACAGAAAAGTTTTTCCCAAACTTTATGGTGGTTTGATATGAATTTGGGGTGCAGATTCCAAAAAAGGCATACGTTTTGCCCTATCGCATCTAGTTTGGGGGATATAGTATAGCCTCATTAGTGAATGGTTCAAGCAGCTTCCTCATGAGGAAGTCATAGTGTAGGCTTCCTCATGAGGAAGCTGTTTGAACCATTCACTAAAGAGGATATGCCATGTCTCCAAACTAGATGTGACAGGGCAAAACGGATGCCATTTTTGGAATCAGCACCCCAAATATACCCAGGAATTGGTGTAACGTTTAAGAAAGCAAAATGTGTGTTGGCCTGTGTAACCTGGTGCTCCATCAGAATTTAGCACAAGACTGAAATAGACACAACTACAAACAAAACTATGTTTATTTACAAAGGACACTTCAGTAGCAATCATTCTCTCAAATAGTTCAGGATATGATTCATTATAGCTCAGTAATTTTGGTTCAGTGGTTCAGCTCCAACTCCCCATATTGAATGGCTTGGTCTTATATACATGTTGGGGTTGCTTAGCAACACCTTCTTTCAGCTGGTCATTTAGGAGAGAATTTCAAATCAAACCGCCTTTCCTGCACTTTCTGCAAGACCCTAAGTGTCCTTAATCGGACACTTCCCTCTGATAACACAGGCCTACAAAATTGAGGGACAGAAAAGTTTTTCCCAAACTTTATGGTGGTTTGATATGAATTTGGGGTGCAGATTCCAAAAAAGGCATACGTTTTGCCCTATCGCATCTAGTTTGGGGGATATAGTATAGCCTCATTAGTGAATGGTTCAAGCAGCTTCCTCATGAGGAAGTCATAGTGTAGGCTTCCTCATGAGGAAGCTGTTTGAACCATTCACTAAAGAGGATATGCCATGTCTCCAAACTAGATGTGACAGGGCAAAACGGATGCCATTTTTGGAATCAGCACCCCAAATATACCCAGGAATTGGTGTAACGTTTAAGAAAGCAAAATGTGTGTTGGCCTGTGTAACCTGGTGCTCCATCAGAATTTAGCACAAGACTGAAATAGACACAACTACAAACAAAACTATGTTTATTTACAAAGGACACTTCAGTAGCAATCATTCTCTCAAATAGTTCAGGATATGATTCATTATAGCTCAGTAATTTTGGTTCAGTGGTTCAGCTCCAACTCCCCATATTGAATGGCTTGGTCTTATATACATGTTGGGGTTGCTTAGCAACACCTTCTTTCAGCTGGTCATTTAGGAGAGAATTTCAAATCAAACCGCCTTTCCTGCACTTTTGGTTATTTTAAACTGTAAAGGTTTAGGCGGGAAACCTGTAGTTTGAACTCTATCCAACTTTTACACAAACAGAAAAGGAAACTGTTTAACCTTTTATCTTGACAAGGAGGCAAAAGTCTGAGTTCGGAGTGCAGGAAAATAAGGAACGGGAGGCTATCTCAGTCATTTTGAGTAACCTTGACAATGTGTGTGACAAAATGTCATGTTAGAAGAGCCTTCACTCCGACCCTGTCCTCACAACTCTCTGTGACAGCAGTCACGCCTGCAGAATAGTTGTGTGAATACCAATATCTATGCAGAGATCTACATGAATCCATTTTTTGCATACTGCTGCTTGAACAAAAAAAGGATTCAGGCAGACAGAGTCATAATGCATTGCTCTGGCACCTGGGGCAGTGACATCATGACAGGATAGCATGGCTTCTGTAAGGGTAAGTCTTGCCTTACAAAACTTATAGAATTCTTTGAAAAGGTCAACAGGCATGTGGATGAGGGAGAACCCATAGACATTATATATCTGAACTTTCAGAAGGCGTTCGACACGGTCCCTCACCAAAGGCTACTGAAAAAACTCCACAGTCAGGGAATTAGAGGACAGGTCCTCTCATGGATTGAGACCTGGCTGAAGACCAGGAAACAGAGAGTGGGTATCAATGGGCAATTTTCACAATGGAGAGAAGTGAAAAGTGGGTGTGCCCCAAGGATCTGTCCTGGGACCGGTGCTCTTCAACCTCTTCATAAATGACCTGGAGACAGGGTCGAGCAGTGAGGTGGCTAAGTTTACAGACAACACCAAACTTTTCCGAGTGGTGAAGACCAGAAGTGACTGTGAGGAGCTCCAGAAGGATCTCTCCAGACTGGCAGAATGGGCAGCAAAATGGCAGATGCCCTTCAATGTCAGTAAGTGTAAGGTCATGCACATTGGGGCAAAAAAAATCAACACTTCACGTATAGGCTAATGGGTTCTGAGCTGTCTGTGAAAGGAAATGTTTCTTTACTTAGCATGGGGTTGGTCTGTGGAACTCCTTGCCACAGGATGTGGTGACGGCATCTGGCCTGGATGCCTTTAAAAGGGGATTTGACAAGTTTCTGGAAGAAAAATCCATTACGGGTTACAAGCCATGATGCGCATGTACAACCTCCTGATTTTAGAAATGGGCTATGTCAGAATGCCAGATGCAGGGGAGGGCACCAGAATGAGGTCTCTTGTTATCTGGTGTGCTCCCTGGGGCATTTGGTGGGCCGCTGTGAGATACAGGAAGCTGGACTAGATGGGCCTATGGCCTGATCCAGTGGGGTTGTTCTTATGTTCTTAACTAGGAGCACAAAGCCACCAGCACCTCCTCTGTAACTAGGGCAGAGCTCAAAAGGCAGTAATGCAACCCCCAAAGCAGATGCCCCTCAGTCCGCGCACCAGTTACAGAGGAGGCACTGGTGGCTTCACACTCCTAGTTCCATGCGGGCAGAATCATGCAGGAGGTCGATTCCTGCAGGCACCTCATACCAATTTCTGCATTGACATGGCCACTTCAGTATGTGGCTCTTGTGGCTGAATAGCTTCCTATGGACAGTCAAAGAGTGGTTGACTCAAGAAGCATGGCTGCTACGGCCAAATTGTAAGAAAATGTTGCCAATCTTGCCACTTTGTGGTTGGCAAACAGTAATCTAGCACTAGTAACAAACATTAGCCATATTATCTTTGCTGTGTGTCACAATCTGAGTGAGGTAGGTCACCTAGCAAGGTTTTCATAAAGGCAAATTTCACCACAGAAAGCAAGCTGCCAGCCTTGACCGCAATGAGAATTCCAATGTGCTGACTGATGGAGATGACTAGGAAAGAGGGGTGTGCAGACATACTGCACATTTCTATATAAACAGCATGCGAACAAAAGAACCTCAGTCCACTTCTGAATACATCTTCTGAGAGGCAAGTGAACCAACACCCCATCAAGCGATTTACCCACACTGCACAATGCCATTACATTATCCTTGAGGAGTAACACAGGCCTCGTCATAATGGACCCCATGTGTGTCTTCCAGCAGCTGGACTTTCCTGGGAGCTAAAATAAATGCTGGAGGACATTTAGGGAGACAGCAGCCACTGGGATACAGGTATCCCTGATTTGATCCAGTGCAACACATATGTACTACACTTGTGGTTTACCTCCTTCTTCTCCCCTGACAACCACATCTTTCCCCACCTTACATCAAGAGAAGTTTGGATTAAAAGTAGCAGAATGCTTTGCTGGTGTTTAGAACTATGCAACAATTCATATTAAAATGGAGGCATGTTATCACGTAATTAAATTTTCCTCCCTGCTACACTTGGCTACAAAGGCTACACTTGGCTACAAAGACTCCTTCACGCATACATACTGCTGTCTGGAAGTTTCTGCATGGTCTCCCCCCCCCCCCCGTGGCCCTGCTGCTCACACTATTCACAAGCACTGCCCCCTCCCAATATGAGATTATGCCATTCAGAAGCAGCTGCTAAATGGTAGGATACATGCTTGAAGGGGACCCAAGTTTGTAGGTTATTAATTTTTAAGAACAAAATACCAGAATTATGCATGTGGGTATCTATATCCAGATACCTCCTGCTCCTTCCCTATTATTCCCCCATCCCTGCTTCGGATCCAAAGATTTCTGGTCTCCTGTTGCTGGGAACAGGTTTCTAACCTCAGCTCACAGCATGTTCAGGATGCAACCTTCTGAAACTTTTTCCTGTCACCTCCACTGATGGTTTTTATCTCCACAAGCCTTCTGTTTCCTCCTCACTCAGCAAGGCCAAGTTAAATATTAGAATTTTAGTTTAAGAGGATACAAAGGAAGAACAGCCCAGCTAAGTGGTCTGGGCACTCCCAATAAGGTGTTACACCCAGGTCTGAATTGGGGGGGGGGGCGGCAGCAGGGGGATTAAAATATCCAAGGCCCAGACCATGACAAAACTATACAGTACAAAACAAATTTATTCAGAGTTGCATTTCCACTACAGTTTTAATCCACTTCCAATGCACTTTTATGTTTACACCAATGCATTCTGGAGATAGCGGTTTGTTAAGGGTAGGGCAGCTCTAACAGCTCTCAGATTCCTTAACAAACTACAGGTGTCGTCCCTTCCCATTCCCCAAAAAATGCATTAGGAACAGAAGTGCCCTGAAAGTGGATTAAATTTGTAGTGGAAATGCAGACCAGGTCTTCTCTGTAAGCACCAACATGTATCAGTACAATTCAAATATGGGAAAGTGAAACTTGCACCTTCAGACCGGAACTACTAGGCTCCAATAGTCATTTCTACCCCTTCTTCTAATTTAGTGTGTGCCTAGAATACAGTACACGGCACTGGATCAAATTACATGTGTTCTGGCATTGTTTGAAATTAACAGTGCGGAGCACACATATAAGGCTGGAGCCCAGGAGAGAGAGAGAGAAGAAGAAGGGAGGGAAATTTTTTTTAAAAAGGTCAGGCAAGTTTATTTCACCTGGGCTTTGTTTCAAAATTATCACATAATAATGAGGGAGACCATACAAGATGCCTTATACTTGTATGCCTGTGTACTATTATTAGAAGGAGCCGCAAATGAGAGCAATTTTTCCTGAAGCAGAAGAGAAATGCAATAGCACTACTCAAAAGTAAGAAAATTATTCCATTCTGATAAATGTTTTCTTTTACTGGAGTTTCACTCTTGCACATGCCAAGTTCAAACCGTTGATTAAAAACTTGTTTAAAAAATGTAGTAACATCGGTTTTGTAGGAAAATTTAGGACGGGGGGGCTAGTCAGACATCTTGCCTTGGGCCAATGCCAGCTTTCAGTGGCCCCGATTGCACCTAGGAGTTGTCTGCTTTTTATTTCAAGAATACTGGCACAGGTTGGGGGGAGAAGAAGGCAAGAGTTGGCAGGCCCTGATTAGCTGGTGGGTAGACTCAATCCTGGCTTAAGCTATCAAGCTTCTTGTCTAGTCAGTACTGTCTGCTCACTTTGGCTTCAGAGACCCATCAGACTGGTAAGGGTTTTCTGAGTGAAAGAAGCCTGTGAATAGGCATGGATCATTTAGTAATGGTCAAAGTAGGCAACGGGCAGTAGGCAAAGCGGCAACAATATTTCATGGTGTCTGTCAGCTAATTATTGACTGATCAGGAAGGCCCGTAACCAAAAATGGCAAGCCCATGAGCTCATGCAATGCTGTTGTGATGAACAGCTTGGGAGTTGGGGTATGACCAGCTAGGCCATCAACAGGCTCTTTTGTTTTACCTTCCCTCCTTCAGATTGCCTCACTAAATGCACACTCAAAAATTAAAGGGGAAAAAGAGCCACTGATCAAAGGGGCCTGTCATCTGACATGGGGCACCCGGTTGTAGAGCAGAGGCCACCCAAGAAAAGAGAACAGAAAAGATTAAGATGTCTGATCTTGTTAGGTTTTCAATCCCAATTTCCAGCTTCAGGAAAAAAAAGTTAGCTTTTGGCTAGGCACCTTAACACCCATGTTCATTCTCCAACAGGAGTGGCCCCTGCATTAGGTGAGGTGATGCAAGTTGGATCAGTGGCAGATTCTGTGTGTGTGGGGGGGGGGGAGAAGAGGTCAGCATATTTGGAGTGCCCTTCATTCCGTCAGCAGCCACCACAGCCTCCCTCCAGCCTGCCACAGATGAAAACTGCACCGATCTGTTACCCACTTGCTAGAACTGGGCAGAAAAAAAAAGTAGATCGCCCTCCCATTGTAAGGCTTGGAGCTGTCTATGGGTCTCCTATTTTAGTGGCATATGTCCAAGGAGAGAAAAGGGGCAAGGAGGTTTACAAAAAAGGGGATAGGTTCCAGCATGCTATTGCTACCAAATCTAACCCTTCTCACCTCTTCCCTGACCTCCCAGTTCCTCCCCCTCTCCACCCAGAAACACCCTCATTCCTCCCACTGCCTGCCCCTATCACCAGCTCACGGGCACCAGTGGACGGTGGCCTCTCCACAGGACACTGTGCGTGGCTGCCAGCCATTGTGCTGGTGGCCTTGTTGCGCTCACATGTGGATCATCACTTCTGCTGGTATCATTGCACTTCTGCTAGCAGAATGTGTGTTCTGCCAGCAGAGCTGGTGAATAGGATTGGCCTGCAAGTTAAGTTCCTAGACCTTGAAATGTTCTAGTATTGTCTCAGGATATTTTTTTAAAAAGGACTGAGGCTTTAGGTTAAAAAAAGGTTCAGAGACTTCTTAGGCAATTACTATCTAGTTTTAACTGTTTAATTAAGTAGAAAAGTACATTTTGCAACACTTCAAAGAAGTTGTTTTTCTGAGGAACCTGAAGGATAGAGACAATTTCCCTCAGACTATAAAACAGGAGTAATGTAACTAATGATTGAATAAACAAAGCTACAATTAATTGCTAAAAAGTAATTTTTAATAGCTTTTCATTAATACAATTAAGGCAACATGGAACATTCTTTGTTACAGCAAAGTGGCTTCAAATAAAGCAAACATTTAAAATCCACAGTACTGCAGAAGATCCAGATTTAAAAGACTTAGGGCACAATCCTATCCTATACTGGAACAGGCAAGCCAAGAGGCTTGTGCTGTATCCAGAGCAGGATTGTGGCCATAAGCGGCTCAGTCAGAGGCAAGGGGAAACTTTTCCCCTTACCTCTGCGTCAGGGCCGCTGGCACCTATGGGTCTCCTCAGACTTGTGCCATCTCTTGAGGGACTTGCAAGGAACTTGCATCGCATATTGCTTGCATATTTTTGCATATTGTTGCTTTGCATATTTTTAAATAGGGAAAAGGGCTAGAATTATTTAAAATAAATAATGTCCTTGCTTTGTACCTTCAGCCAATTCCATGGACTTGTTATTTTGCCTAAGTTTTTTTTTTCCAGCTTTGGCCTTTCCAGCAAGTTGTAAACCATAGATACTTTGTGCTGCTGTTTGTTGTATATCCAATTGTCATTATGTCAATTCCAGTATAGGATAGCTCACTACAGGGCTGGCCCATCCATTAGTGATACAGGTTGTATCAACCACAGATTGCGGGGGAAGGGGTAAGAGGGCTGTGGATTCAGGTGCCCTTCACCCCAAGTCTGCTGCTGCCGCCACCTCCCCCCCAGCCAGCTTCAGATGTAAGCCATACTGATCCGCTTTCTGCCTGCGGAAAGAGTGGAAAGTGGATCACCTGCCCCATCCCTTCAAACACTGAAGTGCAAGACTTCTGGTCAGATTTAGAGGGACCACATGACCAAAAGGAGCTCTTTCATTCACAGTTCCTTTAAATCAAACCAGAAGTCCAGCACTTCTGCAACTAAAAAAAAAAAAAAAAAGCCCCCCCCCCTTTTTTTGGGCAATTATGCAGATATGGCAGACCTTAATTGCCACTGGGTGGCATTCCAGATTACACCACCACTGACCAACTCATACTCAGATATTATTTCCATCACAGTATCTCCTCTCATGAAAATCCAAGTCACACAATGTAACATTCCATTGAGGAACACCAATTACAGTAGTGGGTCTTTCAATCAGCCAACAAGACCCTTTTAATAATTTCTTTATAGAACTGCTACAGAAAAGAGGCTGAGATGGACAGCCCGTCCTGGTGGGCCCACACTGTATCCAGCACAAGTATTGGGCTGTCTGATGAGGCAAGGGGAAACTTTGCCCCTTACCCAGGGAGAGCTGCAGCAGCCCCAGTGGGCTACCTGGATCTGTACCACCTAAATCAGTGGTGCAAATCTGAGCAGCCCAGGAATGGAGAAAGGATCTGGCATAAGTGCCAGATCCTGGCCCTGCCTCCCGCTCCCTCCCCATCCGCCAAAGGAATGCCTGCCACCCGCTCTCCCTGCCCTGAAACGCCTCCTCCCCATGCTCCCCAGTCCCTTGCACTGGCTGAGCTCAGCGGTGCAAACTTACTGGGTCCCAGGGCTCATGCTGGTGACGTGTGCCAGCCTATCTACCCCGAGAGTAGTGCAAAAGTGCTTTACAGCACTTTTGCGACACTCTTTGGCCAGCGCAAATGACTTAGGCCGGCTGAAAGGGTGATTTGGATTGTGCCCAAATTTGCAGATCAGGACTTGCTTGGTTTGAATCTTGCCTCTGAGAGGTGGTCCATCTGGCCTCATAGCCTTAGTTGCAATTTGGAGATACAATAATATTTACTCGTTTCACAGGGTTCTTGTAAGGACAACAGCAAGAAAATACACGGGATGCACTCTGCAGACTTAGAAAGTGCTACATAAAAACTGTTAAACGAAAAGGTATATTGAGCTAGTTACAAGTTATTGTGTTTTATACTCCTCTATTAAGAAGGTTAACATTCATTGGTTTTCCAATGCCACACTTTGATTTCACATTATGCCATTTTGGAGCAGCTCATGACAACTGCAGTTTACAGCCTCATATACAAGGCCAATTACACAAGTAATATTGAGTATAATCTGTGCCATTTGTTTGCACACACGCACTTACGTATTTACTATGAATACATATCCAAACAGGGAAACACATACTGTTTCTTTGGGCAGAGTGCCAAATGGAACATCCTTCCTCCAATTTCCTAGGATATCAGTCTGGAATAGCAGAAACCTCATTCCCCTCTTTATCACTGAAGCAGGGAGAGGGTTGGTTCAATGTCTTCAGTACACTCTTCCCCCCCCCCCATCTGCTGCACTGAGATCGCTTATGCATTCAGAGTTGTAGCGTACAAGACACTTTCATCCTGTGGGAAGCCCTTGTTTGTACATGATGAGGAGCTGTCTTGACTTAGGCAGACTGTATAGCCCCACCTGCACAGTCTCTGTAACTTGCACATTCACTAGAAAGGCTTCACCTGGGATAGGTACGGACAGTGAGGCCAACACCTGTCCTGGTAAAACAATGGGCCAGGAGGAAAATTCCACCTCACACCTGTCCATTGGCCAAGCCCATCTGCCTGATGACCAAGGGTGCTGAGCAAGGGTTTCCTGTAGTTGGAGTAGTCAGTAAAAAAAGGAGAATCTTCAACCCCATAAAGGAGGTTTAGATTGGAAGGAGAAAAGGAGGTTTAGATTGTGTAGATTGAAAAATGGAATATTTTGTACCATTGCTTGCAGAGTTCATGACACATTGCTAACTACCCCTCTAACTACTTGTAGCCCTTGAGGTCTGTCAATGCAGCCCTCAGGGAGACCCCAGTCTCCAATGAGACTCTGGCCCTCTGGAGATTTGTTGGAGCCCACACTGGCCGGATGCAACCGCTCTCAGAGTGAGGGTGACTGTTTAACCTTTCACAGCTCTCGCATGAGCTGTGGGATAAGGGCTCCCTCCACTGCTTGCTGTTTCACATCTGTGATGCAGTAGCAGCAGCAAAGGAAAGGCCAGCCTTGCTTTGTGCAAGGCCTTGAGTTATTGCAAGACCTTCATTCAGTCATATAAGATCATCTTTAATATATTCATTTATGTAAAATTATGTAAATTTATTCAAAATTTTAAATGTAAACTAATTCTTTTTTCCCCCTGCCCCTGACACAGTGTCAGAGAGATGATGTGGCCCTCCTGCCAAAAACTTTGGACACCCCTTCTTTAGACCCTGGATGCAAGCATGGGAATTCCCTCTAAGTTAGTGATTTTTGCAAGGTCCAAGTCTAGGTAGCTTGTGTTAAGATCTTATTTAATTTTTTCCTCTAATTTCTATTCCCTGCTTCAGCCCAATTGAACCTTGCACATTTTCTATTTTTAGCCTCCTTAATAAATAATTGCTATTTCTGAAAACACACCAGTCTGTTTCACTAGACTAGACCAGAGAGTTAGTGTATAACATCAAAACAAATGTGAAGAACTACTGGAGCACAGAAGCAAGGTCCAAACTGTACAATAGGCCAAGCTTGAAATTCAGCAACGGTTGTCTAAGAATGTGATCAAAACACCTGAGGTGGGGAGAAGGAGGCACTGAACCTGTTTTCCTCTGACAATTTTCAACAACAATATCCCACAGTCCTCGATGCTCACCTACATGGGACACAAGGTACCTGCATCTTTTACCTTGCAGAGAGAAAAGCAGCACAGAGAGGCAGTTACAAGAAATGTAGCACAATGGGAAACAGTTCAACCACTCCTTTATGCCCAAAGCTGATCTGATCAGGAGTAAATGGCGGCGATGACCTGTTCAAATACACAGCATCTGTATAGCAGTCTCCGAGTGTGCAAAGTGCACCACGTGTATTATTCCTTTTTTTAAATTTTTTTTATTTTTCCAAAAACAAAACAAACACACACAACACATAATACAATACATGCAAGACATACGATATTAGAGGGTGCAAGATATCATACATCACTATAACTAATAAATCATTACATATTTCCTAATCTAGTTCCTCTTCTATGTTAGCCTCTTAAAATCATTTATCTATCATATCATATCAAATATAATATATATGATACATTCATCTAAATACCCTATCCTGAACTTCTACAACTTTATTTTCAACCAAACATAAAATAATTTTCATTACTCAATCTATATTGATTTCACTGTTGATCCAAGCTCTCTAAAAATCTGTCCATTTCCACCACGTTCATTATTTTCTCTGTTAATTCATCTTTCATTGGGATCCTCGTGTCTTTCCAATATCTAGCATATAAAATCCTCACAAAAAATTAACATAATCCAATATCTAACATACTAAATTCTAACAACTTTTAATATCCTAATAATTACATATATCATTTCTCTATCTAAGAACATAAGAACAGCCCCACTGGATCAGGCCATAGGCCCATCTAGTCCAGCTTCCTGTATCTCACAGTGGCCCACCAAATGCCCCAGGGAGCACACCAGATAACAAGAGACCTCATCCTGGTGCCCTCCCTTGCATCTGGCATTCTTACATAGCCCATTTCTAAAATCAGGAGGTTGCACATACACATCATGGCTTGTACCCAGTAATGGATTTTTCCTCCAGAAACTTGTCCAATCCCCTTTTAAAGGCGTCCAGGCCAGTCGCCATCACCACATCCTGTGGCAAGGAGTTCCACAGACCAACCACACACTGAGTAAAGAAATATTTTCTTTTGTCTGTTCTAACTCTCCCAACACTCAATTTTAGTGGATGTCCCCTGGTTCTGGTGTTATGTGAGAGTGTAAAGAGCATCTCCCTATCCACTCTGTCCATCCCCTGCATAATTTTGTATGTCTCAATCATGTCCCCCCTCACGTGTCTCTTTTCTAGGCTGAAGAGGCCCAAACGCCGTAGCCTTTCCTCATAAGGAAGGTGCCCCAGCCCCGTAATCATCTTAGTCGCTCTCTTTTGCACCTTTTCCATTTCCACTATGTCTTTTTTGAGATGCGGCGACCGGAACTGAACACAATACTCCAGATGAGGCCTTACAATAGATTTGTACAATGGTATTATAATATTAGCTGTTTTGTTCTCAATACCTTCCCTAATGATCCCAAGCATAGAATTGGCCTTCTTCACTGCCGCTGCACATTGGGTCGACACTTTCATCGACCTGTCCACCACCACCCCAATATCTCTCTCCTGATCTGTCATAGACAGCTCAGAACCCATCAGCCTATATCTAAAGTCTTGATTTTTTGCCCCAACGTGCATGACTTTACACTTACTGACATTGAAGCGCATCTGCCATTTTGTTGCCCATTCTGCCAGTCTGGAGAGATCCTTCTGCAGCTCCTCACAATCACTTCTGGTCTTCACCACTCGGAAAAGTTTGGCGTCGTCCGCAAACTTTGCAACCTCACTGCTCAACCTTGTCTCCAGGTCATTTATGAAGAGGTTGAAAAGCACCGGTACCAGGACAGATCCTTGGGCCACACCACTTTTCACTTCTCTCCATTGTGAAAATTGCCCATTGACACCCACTCTCTGTTTCCTGGCCTTTAACCAGTTCTCAATCCATGAGAGGACCTGTCCTCTAATTCCCTGACTGTGGAGTTTTTTCAGTAGCCTTTGGTGAGGGATCGTGTCAAACGCCTTCTGAAAGTCCAGATATATAATGTCCATGGGTTCTCCCGCATCCACATGCCCGTTGACCTTTTCAAAGAATTCTATAAGGTTTGTGAGGCAAGACTTACCCTTACAGAAGCCATGCCGATTCTCCCTCAGCAAGGCCTGTTCATCTATAACATCCAAAATTAATATATCCTCATGACTAAATACGTAAACATCCAAAACAATCACCTAAAATTAATTCTAATTCATTAAAATTATCCTCTAAAATTCTAACATCTATTAATATCAAACTAAAATTTTTATACATATTACATATCGCCTATAAAGCTTATATAAATTCTCATTGACAACTAGTAAGCTTTAATTTCTAACATACAAAATTAACACATTACTGTCTTTCTTTTTATCTATTCCCTTGTCTCCAACCTAAATATTCACAGGTCTGCCAAATCTCTTCTCTTCTCTAGACTTTAACTATCTATCTTTTTTTTCTAATAAATTTCACATGAATTCCTCTTAACAGATCAAGGTTTAATGTACTCGCTCTTCTTGCTAAATCAACATCTTGATGAGTCATCACTTGATCAATCCAATCTGCATCAATTAGTCCAAGTATTTCTTCTCCTTTCTGGTCTGGTGACTTTTGAGTCTTTATCTTCCAAGCTATCTCCATTAACATTGTCTCTTCCAATTGTTTGTTTTGTCCTATCTTCCATTTCTTTGCTCTTTTGTTGATCCTCTCCTGTTCGTTGCTTATTAGACTCATTTGTCTGTTGAATTAAGATTTCCAGGCTAATTTGGATTTGTAAATATCGATTTGCTTGTTGCTTTCCCATTTCCAATACTTTTTCCATAATCCTTTGTTTTTTCTCAAGTGATTTGGATATAACATCTTTGAGTTGCACACTAAGATCATTTAGTTGTGTAGTTAACGTATCCAAACTAGCTTGATCCTGCAGATATTCATTTGTTTGTTGCTGTCCCATCGCCACTAATTTCTCTATATTGTCTTGTATTATCTGCTTCCATTCTTTCCCTTTCGGTTCCTCTTGTGTTAGTTTTCCCAAGCTGGACTTCGGGGCAGGAGAGCTCCTAACTTTCCCTCCTTTTCCTGTCATCCTTTTCCTTCCTTCTTATATCTTCTTTCTTCTTACTTCAGTTGTCAAGTTCTGTTCTTGTCCTTGTAGTATCTTTTTCAGTCCACTAGACGTCACTGATGTTCTTCTTTCTGTTTATATCTTATTTCTGTTATTTATATCTGTTTCTATGTCAACTGCATTCTTTTCCAAGTGATAATCAAAGGAATGTAAACAATCAACCACTTTTGCAAAACAAAAAATATGCAGGTCTCCAGCCACTCTCCACAGGCACTCCACAAGCTCTCCATAAGAAAACAAAACTGAACACTCCACAACAATAATTGTATTCCAAGATGGTTAATTTGTAATCCAACAAATTTTAGATTTAGAAAATTAGAGTTATGCACTCATATTTCCATAACAAGCTCGGCAGATCTCCTCCAAAGCTTCTTCTCACATCAGCAAACAAATAAGCAAAGAAAGCCTCCCCCTCCTTCTCCTTCTCCTGGGCAAAAGCTTAATCAGTCAGTTAGTCAATTAATGCCAGACACACACACAAGGGAACAATACTCACTTGCTTCTTTCAACTTCCTTCCCTGCTTGGAGCCTTCAGCTTAATTTCAACATTGAATCCTCACCATCACCGACATTGATGGCTGGGTTCCCTTGGAGAAAAAAAACAGTTCCTGGCTGGACCCTTCTTCTCCGAAACCATACACCTTCTGTAGGATCAAGGCCTCTCCTGACCACTGATCCTTGGATCTCATCAGACCTTCGATTCTGGGAAGAAATAGCGTGCTTTCCAAGAGCTTTCCAGGAGCTCAGAAAAACACAGCTACTCAGCCCCCTCAGGCCCCGCCCCCTCCATGTGTATTATTCCAGAGGAATCTTTACAGTAGCCCTGTGAAGTAAGTGAGCATTATCACCCCAATAGAGCAGGTGGGCAAGACTGAGGTTAGAGGGAGTAGCTTGGCTAAGATCATTGCAGAGGCAAGGGCTGAACTGGGAAAGTCTAAATTTTTCCAGTCTCTTAGCCACTATACAAAACATACTCTCTGCTGCCAAGAACTCAGTAGGTGCTCTTAGACAAGCTTTCTGACATGAATGTTACACCAAAAACAAATACAGTAAATAAATGTGTAAAAATGACAGAAAAATTTTAGTGTGCAGGTGGGAGGATGCAAGTCTCAGACAGCTTGGGCTCTCCTTCAAGGATGCAAGAAGCTTGTATGTCAATAAACACTATGGGCAGCTGCTTAATCATCCATGGCTGTGAAGCCACAAAAAGCCCCCTAAAAGGAAAAAAGCAGACAGAAACTTCAAAAGGCCTCTTTGCTTCCTTTAGAGGATCTGAACTCCACATCAAAGGGGGAGGGGGAAGGAGTTTGAGCAGGTGAATTTAGTCACTCACATATAAGACCTCTCAGGCTTGTATACTGCGTCCCTGATAAATTGGCCACACAGGGTTCCCATTTCTTCGTGTAGGGTTAATGAACCACCCTTTCCTACTGTGTGTGTATATTTTTTATCTTGAAACCTGCTGAGGCAAAAAGTGTTGGAGAAGCAAGTTTGCCCTTGTCTACTCTGGGCCTAGTCCAGTGCAAGCCTTCAAGGTGTGTCGGTTCAAAGGGGGTGCACCTCCTATCTACTTTTAGATCAGTAGGCAGACCCTGTGTTTACACAGCAGTGGGATATTCTGTGCTTCCTGTTTCCACATGTTGGTTCAAATCCCATCCCATCTAAAGAACAACAAATACAGCCAAGACAGATGGGAAATATGGAGATACAAAGATTCATCTCCTCTTGTTTCAAGAAAGAAGGAATTTACTCAGCTTCCTTGGGTCATGTCAAACTGCTTGACCAGGGAATGCTATCTAGAGACCTACCTTCTCTAGTCCAGTGGCTAAACACAATACAGGAAAGTGGCAGAACACATTCCTCATTTCCTGAAACAAGGAGGGACCAAGATCTCTATCTAAACTTAGTAGAGCAGAGTTCTGCGGAAGGACGTACTAAAGATTGGATTGAGAAAGGTAGGCAGTCATCCCACCCCCATCCCCTTATCCATAGCGGCCTCATCTACTCCGCATCCCTGTTCACAGGCTGCTGGATACTGACCCTCAGAACTGCTGCAGCCCAGCCCCTTCCTTCCTCATTACAAGCACTTCCTTCCAGTTGCAGGTGAAGGCCGAAAGGGTTGGGGGGGGGCAGGGAAAAAGCCATTGTTTGTTGCTCAATACAAAGCTCTTCCTGTTGCTCAAGACAACCAGCTGCTCTCAAATGGAAGCGCATTAGGAGCAAAAACAAAACAAACCTTTAGAGTTAATGTCTCTCTCTCTCTCTCCTCTCCCCCCCCCCCAACTTCAACATTCAAAAATACATCCAGGAAGGAGCTAAAAAAAGTGGCAGATTTTGGAAGGAATTTGTTTAGGGGATAGGTGTCTGGCAAGTGTACCCCAAGAGATTTATATATACTGGTTTCAGAACAGCAGTTAAACTTAAGTATGTGTGTTTGTTTCTCTTACATATTCTTCCCCCATTTACTCTGTCTTCATTTCCTTTCCCTGGTTGTCTTCTTTGTGTCAATAACTAGACTGTAAGCCCCTCAGGGCAGAGACCCGTCCTCTGATTCTTTATACAGCACCATGTCCAAGGTTTGCAAGATGTACACGTACATGGTTGTGATTTACTCCGGGTAAGTACAGTAAAAAGTAAGGGAAGGTACTCTGCATATGTTCACATGCACTCTCTGAATGTTTCTTATTCACCATGGTAGGCACTGAAAGAGAGGCTCCAGGTCAAACTAAGCTCTGCGGACATCCCCAAAGGGCCTTCACTAATTTTGCTGACCCTTCAGCTTTGTTTTCTCCCTCATAAGCCAGCATTCAAAGATCTTGGACATTTATTGTACCTTGCTAATACTTTGCTGTACCTTACGAGACTAGAACGTCCCATACACATTTGACAAGTTCCTTCACAGGCCTGTTCCATTCATAACTTCTTTTCAATGGGAAAAGAGGCTTCTGCTTCAAAAGGCCATTGCTTCCTAGTGAGCCCTCTATCAGGGGCAAACACAGGGCTCTCCCAGAATTGTTCCTTTGTACTTGCATTTTCCCAGGCTGACAGGAATTCCAGTCAGCACATAAAGCAGGCCACCTCACTCTCCACCAGCCCATTGTCTTGTAATATACATTGGAAGTGTTATAGAAATGATAAGTGCTTTACTGCTCTTATCTCATGCATTCAATTAGCTGTACAGTGATATCGGCCAGAACTGGGGAAGAAAAACTGAAAGGCTGAGCAAGAGAAAGCAGGTTGCTTAGAGGCACTTTTTGGGACAACACGCAGTACATGCATGCTATGAGTGCACTGTGGTACACAGCTATTTCCAATTCCTTTGTTCATCCCAATGTCTTTGAATTAAATTAGACCTCCATAAAATGCTTACCTAAGACCAAGTTTCCAGGATTGCTTTCATAGCTGGATCTCATTCCACTTTATATAAAAAACTTGCTGTATTACCAAGAGCAGAAGAAGCAATACAGCCTTGCTTGATTACTAGTTTTCAAAGGGGCCATTTCTGAGTGAAGGGGCTATAGGAATCTGTCTTAAAATCAGACCACTGGACCATCTAGCCAGTAATGACGGCACTGAGCAGCTGTGGCTCTTCAGAATTTCAGACAAGGGTCTGTCCCATTCCTAGCTGGATATGCAAGGAGTTGAATTAGCCAGCACCTCAACACACTGAACTCTGCAGGCAAGTTCCGTTGTCATACATTCTTTCTCCATGCTTGCCTCTTTGGCCTTATAATTGGCAGCTGAGGTGTGCAGTCAGTCAACTAGCATGCCACGTGTAGGCAGATATGGCCCCAGGCATGTGGGGCACTGTACTGAGCTGTGAGGCATGGCATATGAGAGGGCACAAAGCACATACACACTTGGCTCTGCTCCTTGCTTCCAAGCTAGTGTACTGCCAGCTAGGAAAGAAAATAGGTGAGGAATTGTACCCACAGACCCTTGGTGTCCAGAAGGGGATGGGGAGCAAAGGAAGAGTATGGGCTCATGGAAGGTCTTCCTCCTTCCTCCATCCCTCAGCCACTTGGAAGGCAGTGATGAAGCAACACACTCAGCTGACTGTATCAGGGCCAAGTCCTATCCAATTTTCCAGTGCTGGTGCAGTCAAGCCAACGGGGCATGCACTCCAACCTGTGGTGGGGAGGCAGCCACAAAGACCTCCTCAAGGTAAGGGAACATTTGTTCCAGGATTGCACTGCTGCTGGGGATGGGAAGGGGGTTTTACACTTACCTGCAGCCAATGCTGCAGTCCTGAAGAGTCTGGGGGAGTCTGGGGACCTCTCCGCAGGACTCCCCTTACTGGCAAAAGTCTTTTTAAAAAGGGCACTTCCCTTTCACAATAAACAGGAAGTGCCGTTTTTTCTTTTTTAGACATTTGTAGGCAGAGGACTCCCCAGACACCACCCCCCCCTGCACCTTGGACTCCTCAGGACTGCAATAGTGGCTGCAGGTAATTGCAAAACCCCCCCCCCCATCTCTGGCAGCAGCACAATTCTAGGGATCGTGTTGCTGTCTTCCCCCCTTCCTGCCCCTTAAAAGTGCACAGATAGGTGCTTCCCTGGCTGGTGGATCATGACCCACCAGTTTGGGTACCACTACTTTAAATCTAATATACCTTGCAGATTATCCTGTTTGTTTCAGGATAGTCTTCTGATGATCTGGAGAGCAGTCCATGAAAGCTTGTGCTGAAATAGACAAGTTAGTTCAAGGTGCTGTAAGACTTGGAGTTGCTTCAGTTTATCTGAATAGGACTATGCTGGGAGTAGGAGTCAGCATTTAAGCTGGGGTATCCCCACCACCAACTCTCAAAAGGCACATATTTCAGCACACTTATCAGGAAAGTTATGTGGGGGTAACATATGTTGGCAATAGCCTGCCCTGGATTTATGAGCTCTTTGTTCTAGTGGAACTGATGTTCAATTCCAGAACGCAGTTACATTACTGCCCCAGTCTTGCTATCAAAAACCAAAGCCAGCTCACAATAAGAGCTCAGAACCAGACCTCCTGACCTCTCACTATTACCAGAAGAAAGAATGAACCTGCTCCACACATGCATCAGTCTCAGAGATCAAAGAGCAGCATGCCTCATTTTTCAGACCCAGATTAAACCAAGAGAAAATTTTTTCCATCATGATGAACTCACTGTAAAACAAGAAAAGATTTGTGTCTCATGGGGCTTTAATCACTGTAAGATCAGGATGATTAATGCGCTTTTCTGATAACCCTGGAAAATCAGTCTTGAAAGATTAGCATAAAATCTAGTGGTTTTAAAAAAATGGAACTGAAAGATGAACAAGTCTTCTCAGGTTTCTGTTTTCACTTCTAGCTGACCTGTTGTGTCTGGGTTTCTGTTTTTATCCAGATGAAAAAAATAAAACCTAGACTCCCCACCTCTCACATCATTTCTGCATTACTAAGCAAGAAGCCAGGATGCTATAGTGCAATGGTTCCCAAACTTTTTCCTGCCACGACCCACCACATCCTCTGCTCAGTGTTCTGCCATGAAGCACTTTGAGAAGCCTCCGGAAACTGTGAACTGGAAGTTGTTTCCAGACGCTGCCGCAAAGCATTCTAGGGCCCATGGTGGCAATAGAGTGGGTTGTGGACCCAGTGTGACATGGAAGCACCTCCAGTGGTGCTTTGTGGCAGAACATTGAGCATCAAGTTATGACCCACTGTGCATCAGGTTGTGATCCACCAGTGGGTCGCAATCCACAGTTTGGACTTAGGCCTGGAAGACTCAGGTTCAAATCCCCACTCAGCCATGAAGCTTCCTGAGTGACCTTGGGCCTGTCACAATCCTCTTAGTCTAACCTACCTCACAAGGTTGTTGTGGTGAAGACAAAAAGAGGGAACTATGTACACCATCCTGAGCTCCTTGGAGTAATGGTGGTATAAAAATGTGATAAATACATAAAAAGTAAATCAGAAGCAACAGAGCAAACAGAAAGTTACCAGTAAAGGAGAAGAGCAAACCAGAAGCCAGGTTCTCGGGTGCAGGAATAATAGAACATATGAAAGTGGCTGCAAGAGTGTCAGACCAAGGAAAGGAGAGGGAAATTTCAGAACAGGTCACAAGCAGCTTTACTTGTGAACGTGTACAGAACTGTTTGATCTTAGCTTTTTTATTCCATTGGTCAGAACTCAAGTAGAAAGAGCCTGAATTTAAAAGAGAAGCTCAACACTCAGCTGTTCACTTAATATGCTACAGTGGTGCTATTTTTTGACACACCCTCACCAAAATTGGGGGGGGGGGAAATAAAGTTGCACCAATCTTGCTTGTTTATGTTGACTTACTCTGGTGTGGTTGTCTTAAGTTCAGAAGCCTTTCCAGTTTCCTCAGCTGAAGTTGAGAATCAAGCATCAACATCAACAGAGCTCTGGACTTAGAAAGAGAGCATAGAAATGCATTCTGGGAAAACTGGACTTGAGTGCAGTCTCATGAATGCCGGCGTCTGTTCTAGCCTCTGATCAGCTCACCAGTCTAGTATGACTTCCACAGAGTACTTTCAGTTAGCCATTTCATACAGCAGAATTACATCAATTGCTTATTTTAACATTACTCCATTTCAGTGGGTGACCAGATGTTATAACTGCAAGAGGACAAGGCACCCCAAAAATGTAGGACATCTGATCCAAGAAAAATGTAGGACATGACAAAAATGAAAGCTGAAAAACACTGATATATTGATTTCATGTGGTTAAACACTATATTCCTTATTATTAACTATATTACATATTAATTACAAGAAAGCTCTGCACTGCCTGCTCACAGGGGAAAGGAGGACATTTAAGAGCCCAATCCTATGCCTGTCTACTCAGAAGTGAGTCCCATTATAGTCAGCGGAGCTTACTCTCAGGTAAGTGTGGATAGGATTGCAGCCTAAGTTCTTTTCCATAACAAAAGGCTAAAAAAGAGAACATGTCCTGGAGTTAAAAAAAAGATATCTGGTCACACTGAGTGAATCACCATCTCTTCATTTACAGAGCACAGGGAAATGTAAAGTTGAGGTCAAATTCTACCCTACAATGCACAGATTCATAAACTAGGGCTGCCAAGCACTGGGACTAGAGGGCTGATCAGCCTCTTTGGGAATACTCTATGAAGTCCACAGCACCCCTACAACACTCCATACAATGACTGAACGATTATCAAGGTTAGAAAGTAATCAAAAGGAATGAGCCCATCCACACCTGTGCTACTGCATGTCTAGCATCAGCTCCTCCCCCATTCAATTTAAAGTAGCAACATAGATGTCAAAGCAGGTGGAATTTGTAGTGTGTCAGCCTTTGCAGCCAGAAGGCTAGAATGTAGAACGGGTGGCAGCCTTCGACCAGTGAAGGAAGAGACTTGGATTAACAGAGATTTGGACTGGCAGGAGGAGCTAGGATAACTGTTTTGGCATGGAACTGTGGAGGGCACGCAAGAACTAATCAGGAAAATGGCTGAAAATGGCTTGCAGGGGTGCTCAGGCCCTCAGGGTAAAAGAAAGCCAGGGTTTGAGTGGTACCGGTGAAGCTATTTTGGCAGACAAAAATGTGGAGAGTGGCACGTTGGTACTGGATGGAGAGGCATATTGTCAGAAGTTAGAAAAAGTTTTACTGCTGGTCTGTTTCCCCATCAAAATTGGTAGTGAATTAGTCCAGGAAAATTGTGGACTGGACTTTTGCTGGGTAGGGAGTTTGGCCCACCAACCCAGTTGGATGTTTAGCCCTCCAAGAGTTGGCCACCCCTGGTAAGGAAAGCCTAAAGAGCAATATTACCGGTTTATAATAAAGTACTGTGTAAGCACAGCTGAAACTTCTATTTTGTGCCTAGAACATCATAGAGGAAACTGCTGCACTGTGCAATGATACATACAAATCATGGGCTGGGTTGAAGGAGGGAACCAATATAATGTTCCTTGATCTCCCCTCCAAAGCTCATGATTGTGAGCAAGGCAGCTTCTCCATAACTGCTTTCTTTATACAAACAGCAGCACTCAGACTCATATAAACAAAGACAGGGTGTTTTTTTTACAGACATTGCTGTTTCTGATCTTTGTTTGCCCTCTAGCCATTCTGTAGTTGCATCTAATTTGAAGTTTCATATTCTGCATATGGAATTGCTCATTTTGTGGATACAGTAACAGGTTATTTAAATAAAAGTGTGGGGACAGAAAAAGTGAAACTAGTATTTACCATCACTGTCCATGAAGCTTCTGAACGTACCATCCAATGTACAAGGAAGATCCCAATTTCTGGAGTTTCTTCAGAGTCACAAAGGAGCCTGTGCAAAGATTCTAGAGGAGTATGTCTTTATGAATTAAAGTGTTTGTATAAACTTTATAATTATTATACTTAAACTATATAGGAAACCAACAAAGCTGGACATGCTGGCCTGCAAGATGCCACAGCCCTGAGTTGGCCCAGCCTTTTTTTAAAGCTCACTTGGAGCTTCTGTGGAGGCATTTGGTTATGACAATACTGTCATACACATCCATCCACAGCTAATCAATGGCAAACTGGTTTGTCAACCCTCAATAGCAGAAGCTGTGGCTGACCCATAAAAAGGGCTGCCAGGGCAGTGCAGAAGGTGAACAAAGGAGGCAGGTCAGAAAACAAGGTTGACCTCTTGGAGAGGTGGTGGTGAGCTGAGGGAGGAGGTAAAGAACAAAGGGAACTCTGGAAGGAGCAGTGGGGGAGAAGATCCTGGAAAGAGAGAAGAAACTGAAAGGGAAGGGGGGGAATCGGCAGCTGATAAGCCTTGGGAGACACCAACGTGGAGCTGCACCCAGCAGTTTAGGCCCCTGTAAAACAGAACCCTCCACCTGGTGGACCACTTGGAGAGGTTGAAAGACTGCAAAAGTAGAGTTATTTGCCTTCCTAACTGGAACTAAGGCTTCCTCATCCTGATCTCTTAGGATCTCCAGCAGAGATCTCCCTCCCATTCACAACCAAGAGCCCCTGGCTAGGTGCAAAGAAAGGCAAAGCAACCTGCTATTTGTCTTTGAGTTTTCCTTAGTTGGGGCTGTATCTAAGCTGAGCATTAAAGAAAGTTTGTGGAGACACTGACTGCTGTGCATCACCTCCCTAAGCTGCAGAAACCATTTTTTTATTTTGCTTTGGATCTGCTGTTGGGAGTGTGGGTTGGTGCCCCTTCAAGGCACAGTACCTGGTAACTGCAGACACCACAGTGGGGCAAAAGGCAGCCCCAACAGTACTCAACTGCTGTAAGTATACTGCATTAGTAAGAAAGAGAAAACACATACAACATATTCAGAAGGTTCCTTGTATCCACTGAAAGGTCAGGTGGTAATTCTCGATTCTCAGAACAGCTAGTTATGCCTCTTGTCATGCTCACTGATCACTATGATTCTGCCGATCAATTAGGATAGTGATCACAGAGGGCAAGTTTGCTGGATCTTATTCAAAGTTCTGCTTCTCATCCTCTCCACAGATCACTGATCTCCTATAGAGATAGTTGCTTACCAATATGGATGGGGAGGGGAATGAAATACCTGCCATTTTTTGAAAGCGTGAGAGAAAAGATTGGGACTTATTCCTGTGAACTCCCTAAACTTCACCGAGGATGATGATGAAAGCACAGCCAAGTAATCCAGACTAGATGTGCTTGTATTTGAATTCTTGAAGATTATATTTCCAGGTATCCTGCTGTATGGCTTGAGCCTATTTAACTGTTATTGAGCTCTGTTTGTATGTGGCATGCTACACATTTCTTACTGGTAAAAGATGCGAGGAGTTCTGATTTTGTCTATCAGTTCAGGTTTTGCAGAGGCTTAGCCGAATTAGCTGGAAAAGGAGCTAAAGTCTTTTTGCAGCTGGGTACATATGAACTTTCAGTCACTAGGTTTCTGACCCCCAAGTTACAAAAGAATTGAAAATGCTGCATTATCAATTCAATTCTGTTCCATATTGTTATGCATTATTATAAGCACTGCCAGCCCAGCCATAAAGCAAATGATGTGGCTTACATCAGCAGCATGTGATGGAGACAGCAGCAGATTTGAAATGCCTGCCACTTCCTTCCTCTAGGCTTGCTGTGGACCAAGCCACATTGATCTGCCTCTCCTTCCCTACTCACTCTGCTCCTCTCCTTGCTTGGTACCTTTAAGCTTAAAGGGACTGCCTGAGGAAGGTGTGAGATGAGTGACTAGGGTAGCCATTTTCAACCACTGTGCCATGGCACACTGGTGTGCTGCAAAGGGTCTGTAGGTGTGCCAAAGGAGTTTTTTTTGGGGGGGCGGTCATTTATTAGTAGGGTCACTGGGGGATGTGAGCCCCCCACCAACAGCATGGTGTGCCATGTCAATTAAAAAAATGGATGGTGTGCCTTGAAAATTTTAGTACCTTGTCGCTGTGCCACCAGATGAAAAAGGTTGAAAATCACAGGGCTAGGAAAGTGCATCACTGCTGCCCCTGTCTGAAAAATCCACATGGGCAGCAGTGATCCGCTTCACTCACCTTGCTCCTTCCTTGCACAGCCATTTTAAATGTAAACAAACCTCGCAAGGAAGGAGTGATGTAAGGAGGTGGGGAAGCAGCCATTTACTGGGCTCTTTCCTTGCAGTCCGTTTTAAAAAAGACAAAAACCAGAAATTGTGGTGCATGTTGGAAGCTCCCAGCATGACCCACACTTCTTGTTTTGACAAAAAAGATCATGTGGGAAGGAGCATGGTAACTAACTGCATTTTTGTTTTTTGGAGGCTTTATATGATTTATGGCCCAATCCTACCTCACTCCCCCGCTGGCATAACTAGTGTTGCACCAGTGGAGGCTGACAAGCGCAACGGGCCTCCCAATGGGGAGGCTGTAGCAGCCGCCAATGCGCTGGTGAGGTCAATGGACATCCGCCAAAGCAGGTAATCCTGTACAAGGGGTTGGAGGGAGGGGGGATTGAATGGGGTGGGTGCAACATGGAAGGGAAGGGCGTGGGCATATCAGGGTGGTGACCAGGGCAGTAAGGAGGATGAATCAAGCAGAACTGATGTTTCAGGGGGTGGAACTGGTGGTGGTGCACACCGAATCTCAAGCCCCTTCCCGGGCCAGATTCACCGGCATGGAGCAATGTGGACTTGCGCCAGAGATTGAGCTGGCACAGCTCCAATTTGTCTCATAGTGGTTTCTGGACTTACACTGAGGCAAGGGGACAAATGTCCCTTTACCCCAAGGAGACCTCCAGCAGCCAAACAGCCCCAGTTTGGGGGGACCACAGGATGCAGTGGAAGCCAAACTGGGGCTGTTGCATCACCACACAGAGATTTAGATAGGATTGGGCTGTTATTAATCAGCTGAAAAAAATTATTGCTACTACTACTATTTATTTTTGTCCCACTTTTCCTTCAAGGAGCTCATATGTGACTCCCATCTTTTTTCTTTACAACAACTGTGAGATGGGTTTGACTGAGAGAAAACAAGGCCCAAGGCCACCCAGTGAGCTTAATGGTTGAAGTACCAAAGAGAGAGGAAGGGCCCAATCCTATCCAACTTTCCTGTGCCAATGCAACCAAAATCAACCCCGAGTAAGGGAACAAATGTTCCCTTACCTTGAGGAGGCCTCCATGACTGACACACCCCCCCCCCCCCCACTGCAGGATGCAGTGCACATCACATTGGCATGGCTGCATCAGCTCTGGAAAGTTGGATTGGATTGGGCCTGCAAAGGTTAAAGAATGGTACCCATAGTCATAACATATTGCTTATTATAGATACATTCACACACAATTTGAAAAAAACAGTTCAAATGAATTCAGCAACATTTGACATACCTGGAAAAGGGCCACTAAGTAACCCAGTCCATTTCCTCACTGCTGGGGTTCCGTAACCTTTTACATATAATCATTCTAATGTGCAACGGATCCAACATAAAAGAGCCATCAAAAGCTCCAAGACACAAGGTGTTCGTGTGGTTATTTTAGAAAGCATTTTAAGCACACAAACCCCCCTCCAGTAGTCAGATTGTATGCAGAGTAAATTAGATTCACACCACTAAGTCACACGGCTGGATACCAGGGGGAGTTGCCTGTTGCTGACTGTTTAATAGTTTCAATTGTTGCTTCAGTATTGTGTTCAGTGAAAGAAACCTTGAACTGTAACAATGAGGGAACATCAGGGAAAGAAAATATTATCCGGTTGCTTTAAAGAATCTCAGAAACATTTTTGTGGTCAGCTAACTAGAAAGAAAAAGCAAATAGAGCTGAAACATGTCCAGCTGTTAAGACTGCCAACAGCCTGGGGGCTTTTGAACTAGGTATTTTTGGCTAATTAAAACACACTGCATTATAAAGATGTCTGATGGGTAGTTATACCAATATCTGACTGTGTCCATGACTGACTGAGTAATAAAATTAAGCCAAATCTCAATGTGCTTCTTGAGGTTCCAGTGTCACAGAAGAGCCCAATAGCTTTGTCTTTCCCTGCTTGTCATCTACCTTCCATTCTACACCCTAACATCTACCCCCCATCAAACCATCTTCTACCCTTTCCTCAAAGCCACAGCACCCTCTCTGGACCATCATTTTCTAAAAGATTTGCCTTTCTTACTAAAACATTGACACTCCTTAATCAGCTTCCCTACCTTTACTCTAGAAGTGCAAGCCCTTCAGGATGGAACAAGGTAACTTCTTTGTACAAAGCAGCACCACTGCTGACACAAAATGAGTGTTCTACAGTACACATCTGATTTGAATCCATTCACTTAAGAGTGTCCTGCTTATTGCCCCACAAACCTGCTACAGGATTTAAAGGTGGGTAACTATTTTGTTGGCCATTTTTGTTTCTGAAATTTTTTGTGGGAGAAAAAATTTCTGAAATTTTTTGTGGGGGGAGAAAGATGGTAACCAATGTCCCCTTCTCACCACCCACCCACCCACCCACACAAAACATTTCATTGTCAGTCAATTCAAAATATATTTACATAGCTGCTGAGAAGGGGCCATGATTATTTCTACTCCAGTATGGAACAAGTCAAGGCATGGACAAGACAGAATGGTAGGTTATTGAATTTGCTGTAGCAGCCTGAAAACAGGACAACATAGAGGTGCATGGTGGCTCCCTGTTCACATGCCTCAGTGCTCCCAAAATTAGGAGTGGGAAGCACAATTTCTGGGGTAGCAAGGAATGCATTAACCCCTGCAGAAGGCAAGTTGGTTTTAGAAGTACATGCATATACTTTTCCTCTCCCCCACCCCACACTGCTCCATTATGCAGTAGCACTGTGGCAGAGGAGACAAGGAATTTACTACACAGTGTCTTGTCACCAGCTAATCTAGGAATCTGGCATGTCTGGCATTCCTTCCTCTTCCCCAGCAGATCACCAAGCAGACCAAAAGATATATTCACAAGACTGGCTGCATTCATGCAGTAAACTTGATCTCAGAAAGCTCATTCCAAGCTCATTCCATCCCCTTGTCTTCCTGAACAGCAGATAGGAATGAATTTGGCACAAGACTATTCTGGGCCACAGTTTACCTATGCTGAAGTATGATTGCAAGGGACTGTGCCATGCAAGAGTGCTAAATCAGTAGTTCTATGAAGCAGTAGGGGATTCATCCCCTCTGTAGTGCTACCCACAAGTCTCAATCCTGCAATTTAAGGATCATGCTCATCTGTAGCTTTAGAGGTTGTCTTTCTTGGGACTGGAAGGGTTTCATGGAAGAGAACTTCAAACACATATCACTCCTGCCCTTGAGTGGCTTGCACCAACCCAGGGTCATTCCCAGAAAACAACATGGTACAGGTGTTGGGTAGATCACAAGGGTCAGGTGAGCATATTGTGAGCATCTCCTAAGAGGTCCTCCCCCATGCATGTGACCTGAGGCATGAAGATTTATTCCACACTTTCTCTTCTGCCAACAGTTAGCTGACTAGAAAAACATCCATACATCAGAATTATTACGTACTAGGTTTTTGCCACTATACTAGTTGCCAGATGGGTTTGTATACAAGCCAGACATTTGAACTTTTGCCAGAATGCTTTTCAGTAAAGTTCACTTTTTTAGTGAACATCAGCAACATTTCCATCTAGTGAGGCTGAACTGTGTATTCTCCCACATTGCCAGGTCACTGAGCCAACTCCCAGAGTACACTATTGCACTCAGGATCGTAGCATGCATGTTGTGTGGCTCTTCCATACCTGTCTCCCTCAATCTTTGCTCAGCTGAGACCAGAAGAAGAGAGAAGATGTGAGAGGAAACTGGTGTGGTTGTATAGCAGCAGAAGCTAAGGGAATGGCTATTGCATTCACTCCCCTATGCAGCGTCTTCACCCTGTGCTAGAATCCAACTGCAGGCATAGCTTGCCTTGGCAGCTCTAGCCACGCAAGCTAAGAGAAAGACACTGCTACACTTTCTTGTCCGTCCTGGGCTCTTCCCCCTTGACGTGCCTAGATCATATTTTTGAAATCAAGAATTTCCAATTCTAATAGGATATATTTTGTTCCTGCCTGTTGTGAATGGCTGTGGCATGAGAGCTGCAGCTGGTTTGAAGGCAGCAGGTTAACCAGTCACACCAGCAGAGTATGTTTGATGTCAGTGGAACAGACACCAGTGTAATCTGACTATAAATCTCTGTGTATATTCGAGCTGGTCTTTTCCAGTGCGTGCTGTGACATTTTGCATAATGAAGAGAGAAACAAGAGGCTTGGAGGAAGAGGGCCAACATGCCCTTTTAGAGAAACAGCCAGACCTGCTGAGTAATGTATAAAAACACATTAGACCAAAGGACAGTCTGTTAATATTACTCACAACCTAGAATAAACTTGCTTTTTAAAGCAAAACTCTGGTATGGGACTCTTCAAAACAATCATTGTGGATTGAAGAAAGCAGCAGGTTTGCATGACCCTGGAGCCATCCCTTGCCAACAGAAATGAGATCGACACAAGGATAAAGGGCTCATGGGAGATTGGAGAATAAAGTCCGGAGTAGCTGAGTGGCTGAGCTGAAAGGGAAGTGAGTGCACAGGGACAGACCCCTCGTGGGGGGAAATGCCTTCCCCTCCTTGGTGTTGTTTTCAAGTTCCCCCAATTAAAACTTCCCCAAGCCTAAGGGAACACCATTTCCTGCTCGGGGCCGCTCTCTCTTTCCCGAACTGGCGTTGGTTTTGGGAAACGGGACAGTGTAAATAGCTTATGAATAAAACCCACAGACAAGAAGGAGCTTCAAAGGGCCTCCGGGAAACTGCAGCCAACAAACAGGAGAGACATTTATATGGACAGACAAACAAAACAGGAATGACATGTTCCGATCAAGATGCAGCCGTCTATGAAAGAGACTTCAAGGCCCGTGTCCCCATCCTAGTGAAGCAGCAGCCGAGGCAAACTTGAATGCACAATATTTGTGTCCAGAGAGACTGGTCAATCGGCCTGTGATTTCTTAGAAGCTCTTCAGAAGAGTCCACAGCAGAGCTGGACCTACTTGGGGTCTTAGAAACATACTCTAGATCAATCTACAGGTAGTCTGCAGAATCCTGGCTGAGATACTAAGAAGTTCTACTCCATCCAAAGACAACATGAAGTCAGGAGCCTAAATTCTAGTCAAATCATATGCTCACCAGGCAATGCACCAATCAATCTCTCCCCATACTTACTAAGTATACAATCCTTCACTCCCACATTCATGATAATCCAGGCAATAACCTGTGCGAGGGGGGGGGGGGAAGAGGGCAGCATTCTGGAGTTGAAGGATTCTTCCAGTGGTGCTCCAGCATTACTCACTTACTGCCCCTTTCAGAGAGGAGGGCACATATGGTCTACAGGGAATAAGAAGCAATGTCTGTGCACACACAGTGTGGGCCGATCCTGGGAAATGCAGCAGAGCACCTACAGTCAAGGCCTATAGAATGTGGACTTGTTTTGGAAGTAGCAAGTGTTAGAAAGCCTTTCATAGCTCCCAAGACAGGGATCCTCCAGTGAAACATCTTTCGACTACAGGAACTGTAAGAACCTGTATGTAATACCAGGAAATCCTGCTCTGGCTGACGTTTCCTCAGTGCATCAAAAGCAAGAGCTCCACCCGACTCATTAGGATTACTTTAGCTCAGACTATTTTTTCCCCTGACATTTCTTGCCATGTTCTGGTGTCTTAAATATCACAAAGGGTTGGTGAAACCCCAAAGGTGAGCTTGGATTTGCCTGGCCTTCAACTAATTAGGCTGGTTTGCCAAGTTCTAATGGGCATATCCTACGGGTCTTTGGTATTTCCAAACTCCATGCTTTGGGGCTGTATTCGACGCGGGAGGCCAACAGGCACTCTCTCTGAAGCGAAAGACAAGATCAGTAGCTTCAATATGGGCAGCAGCCCGAGTTAGTGAATTACACTATACTGGGAAAAGTGCCTGTTACTGGGGAGGGGGAAGTACATGCAAAGGAAATCTTACAGTAAGGTTTTAGAGACAAAGCCCAGGAAGTACAGGGAGGCTTTCAGCTGTTGCAGAGAGCAGAATACTTTGTGCAACAGTGGCTGAAGACTGAGCAGAAGAAAAAGATGAGGTAGTAGAAACAGATCTGATTTAAAAGTGGGCAGCCAAATCAATGGTGGTGGGGCAAGTATTCACATCCAGGGCTGTGTGAATTTCATCACAGTGCAAAAAGGCTGCATAATTTATTTTTGGACCCAGAATTTGAAATCCTGCCTCAGCTTTCATTTAAACAACAATAAATGAAATGAAAGCTTCCAACCCTGATACAAACAGACCGGTTTAAAATATGGATGGCTGTGATGAAGGGCCAAGAATTGCAAGATGTGGACCAGCGTTGCTTCTTCCCTTCTTAGCAACAGCTCCCAGAGACACTTAAATTGGATGAAACCACATAAGGGAGCATAGGGGGGCTTTAGTATTGTCATTCCAATCCTTACTACATCCCTGTTCAAGCCATGGGTGCTTTTTCCCCTAATTAAAATAGTGCATGAGAGGGCTGCAATCCAAATCAGATTGTTGGGCAAAGTGCTGAATCCCCCTTACTCCCACCATTTGGTTTCACCCATTTTGTGCCTCTCCAGCTATATTGTTAAAAAACAATTAAACACACCAGGTCATATTATGCACATCTCATAACATATGGCTTGTCCCCTAAATCCAGCTTTCATTGGCATCAAGTAAGATACACCACTGCCCCCAACATCTGAAGATGGAAGTTTTATTTCTGATTTGGGTCCTGGTGTTAAACTAAATCATGGTCCTGGAAGCAATTTATAATTCAGTGACAGATTCAATATGTTAAAACGCCACACAAAAATTTACTGTACATCATACAACAGAAATACAACAAAAACACGGCAATGTCATCAACCATAAATCCCATAGTCACATTTAAAGCAGTGGAAGACAGCAAACTAGGGGATAAAAGCTTTCACCATCTGCCCAACAACAGGAAGTGAGCTGGCCAGGTCTAGGGAGGGGGCTACCATGAAGGGTGATTGGGCAAACCATCTGCCACACTTCAGTTGGTGGAGCTACTTGCCTAGGGTCTCTCCAGACAATCTCGAGTTATGAGTGGGGAGTAGATGGGAGATGTACAGCACTTCTCTGTACAAGCAGACAGTATACATCTTGCATATGTACTGCTTTACTGCCTAATGCCCCCAAAAGAGTTGTGAGGGAGGTAAAAGAAACAATTGCAAGCCACAGGTGCACAAAATGTGCTTTCCACAATCTCTGAAGAACCTACTCCCTCCCTATCTGTGACCTCATCCAGATACAACCTTCAGAGGTACTCAGAAACTTTGCAGGGCAATGCAAAGTCAGAGAACTGACCCCACCTCTCCCCAGAGCCTGATGCTGAGGCAGAAGGAGGGGTCTGGCTCAGAAGGCCTCCAAAGGCACAAAATGGAGACATCTGGAAGAAAGGAGTCCAAGCTCCAGCCCCCTCTCGTATCCTGTGCAGACACTAGCAGAGGAGGGGCAACAGTCTGGCTATCAAGCCAAAGTGTGTGGACTTCTGTTCAAAACCTGGCCGTTCATCTGTAACCTTTTAAGGAGCATCTGGCTGCTAACTATTAGGATCACTCTTTCCACTGGTCCTAATTAAACACAAATGCATTTGATTTTGCTCCTGCTCTCCACAAAATAAATCCCCATTGCACAAAATATTTATAAAAAATTATTATGTTGAGTTTATTTAGCGTTACTACAATACCACAGTTCCTGGAATGACAGATTCAATTAACAGGAATCCAAAGCCAGCTTCTTCTTTGCATACAACCAGCTCCAGTTTATTCCATAGAGATGACCAGTCCTACATGGCCTCTTGTCATAACAATTTAGAAACTGGATAAGGTTGCACTATGGTTATTGCCTGGCATTGCTCTCTCATGTGCAATATGATCTGTGGGAGATGCATGCAGCACAGAAGTCTGCATGGCTGTGACAGCTGGGTAGCAACTGGAGACTTTCCACTGTATCATCACATGGTGGTGGTATGTGGGGAAAGGGGTAGCAGAGTCCATAAAGTGCGCTTCAGTAGATATTCCCCAGCTTGGCCAAGAACAGGACAAGAGTATTTTTTTTTCCAGCCAGCCTTTCCATTTCTGCTCATTGCAAAGTCACACTTTGTGATGCATCTTCCTCTCCGCATGGCCTTCCTTCACTGGAAAGAATGCTATATAACCTTCAATAAGAAGCAATGGAAACTCACATACAGATTTGTCAGTAAGATCATCAGATTTCCTCCCCCCCCAAGTTGGAAACCCAGTATCCTGGAAGCAATGGACTGCAGCTGCAGCCCCATCATAGTGGATAAGTAGGCAGGTGGACAAGGTGGAATAGACCCAACTATAATACCAGTAGGTGCCACAGAGCAACATTCCAGTAAGCAACCAACTGTGTATATGATAGCGATCCTGCCAAACTCACTGGGCTAGCTTCCTTCCCTCCATGAGCTAGCTAACCAGCACTTCACACGCTTTCCATAACACTTCCAGCAGATAGCTTCCTATTTCTCCCAGTCCTGCAAGGCATTCCGTGGTGTGAAAGGGCTGCAGCAAGGCATTCTGGGGTGTGGTCTGACAGTCATTAGCAGTTATTGGGGCAATGACTGATACACCCAATGATGGGATTTGTAGAATAGCACCCTATTTTTAAGCAGCACATACCTGTAGCAACACCTGAACAAGGTACAATCAGGACAATTTCTCAGTTGTTTTGTCTCCAACAGAGAAAACTAGACTACAGGAATAATAAATAAACTTTATTTGTATCCCGCCCTTCTCCCTAAGGCTATACTCTTGTATGCGCTTCCTTGGAAGTGAGCCCCACTGAACTCAATGGGATGTACTTCTGAATAAACACACTTAGGATTGTGTGGTTTAAAAATAATGATAATACTCTCTTTAATAGACTATATTCCAGGCCAAAGATAAAGTTTGAATTAGCCTCAGGTTCCTTCTGCCCCAATCATTTGAGCAATGAGTGCACATGCAAACATTCATAGAATCAGGCCCTGAGTCATTAAGGTGAAGGACAAACCACTTCTGGGCTGTTGGCTACAGAAATGTAGATACTATTGGCACATTGTCATTCAGCATTAGTTCCTTTGGGTTTTGTACAAGTTCCATTCAATATACACTTTTGCTTGCCCAAAGGGACTATTATAGATACTCATTTAAACCATGTTTCATCTGCATCAGCAAGAAGGGACCAAGAACTTCTGCCGTCATTGCTCATTACAGCTGGACAACAGTTCAATACATCAGAGCATGTGTTCACTCTGGAAACTGTGGTTTCCAGATTACATGAGCTATGGAAATCAAACATTTTTTTCCTGCTGTGTTGTACAGCAGCATAAGAGAAAAGTGAACTTTCCAATTATGGACTGAGTATGAAAACAGAAGGAACTTCATTTCCTGTTATCACTCAGTTTCCACAGTTGAAGAGACAAGCCACCAGAAGTTTAAACTGTGGCTTGTATTTTTTGGAAAAGGAAACTGCCTCAGCCATATCAGCAAGTAATGATCCAGCTGCCCAAAGATTCTATCCTGCCTGTGTGTATCTTGACTTTGAATCCTAGTCAGTACCTGTTCTTACATCCACATTTCATTTGCTCCCATTCAAAAGAGGCAATAACACAGCAGCATTTTTCACTACCATAGAGACACAGTGTAGCCTAAAATAACTGTAGGTCACACCTTGCATACCTCACACTGCAGACTTGTTCAAGAGTTCGCAAATCATTGGAAGAATACAGGAGCAGAGACAACAATTGGCCTATATTGCAGTTTCACAACAGAGGTGCAGCTAAAGACCCACAAAAGTTTGCCAGCATAGGCATTGCATTAGAGTGGTTACAGAGGCAGAAGTGACACAGCAACAGCTTGCTAAATTTTGACTGCCATGTCATCTCACTGCTAGAAGAACATCAAGAAAGCAAGGGTCTCCTCTTAGTGCTGTGCCCATCTAAAGAGACACAAAGTTGCAACAAAGCAGACACTTTGACAACTTGAGTTCCCATTTAAAGGTCACCCTCTTCCACAGTGCCCATGTCAGCACCTCAATAAAACCTTCAAAACCACACTGGGCAGGGCAGATACAGCCACAATTCCCTTCGCTGCTTGGTAATGCCTTGTAAAGGGAGTCCACTGCACCAATTCTTCTCCCATAGCAGTGGCTTAGCTTCCAGAGGAAGGAATTGCAGCAATGTGAGGGAGAGCCCAGTCTTTGCTGCTCTCAGCTAACAGCTGGGGGTGATTCTATCCCATCCCCTCCCTCTTTCACAATACACCCTTAAACCTTGGCTGCATTTTAAGAGAGGGTGGAATTCCCACAGCGGATATTGGGCAGCTGATCAATAATGATTCAGGATTCCACCCACCCACTCCAATGTCACCCTCCTTCAGTGGCAAGACAGGGCCACACACTGCAGAAACAGCTAACACCAGCAGAACGAGAGAGCACAAACAGCTAATTAAGGGACACGCCTTTCTCTATAGAGATCATTAGTTTTCTGTTTCATACAAACATTAGTTTTCTGCTGCAGGACTAATGGCAGCTGAAGTGAGGTTTGTTGGGAAAATTGCTGGGGGGGGGAGGACATATTTCCTCCAGGATCAGTGCTTCAATCAAAATTCAGACAACTCCACCCCCTGGTTTTTAGGAAAAGTGAAATTATCAAGATATCTAATCATCACAAGGTCAAGATCTCCCTGCGCTCATCTGTTTTACCTGCAGGCACAAACCATCTGGCACTGGCGAATTGTGTTCTGTATACAGGTAGATTACCCCTTATCTGGACATCCGAAATCCAGACTATTCCAAAATTCAGATATTTTTGACCAAGGCTTTAAAAAAAAGAAAGGAAAAAAAAAAACTTTCTGTAGAGTGAACACTAGAAGGTCTTGTGCTCATTCCCATATACGATGTAGACACATGCTGTACGTTCTGTTCTCTACCCCTGTGGGGTATACCTGTATAGACATTGTTGGAAAAATATCCAAGAGACCAGCAGATACCCATATGGGTTAACATGGAAAAGAGCAGGAGGAAGCTTTTCTCATTATACTTATGCAGTTATTCCAAAATTCAGACAAATCCAAAATCCAGATACCTTCCCGCCCCAAGCAGTCTGGATAAGGGATATTCAACCTGTATGTCCAGTGACACATAGTCAAGGTCTACATGAACAGAGCCATTTCATTTATCCTCCGTGCCTGCTGATGCTGTTATAGATTCTTTTCAAAAAAAAGAATATGGACAGGATTCTTAGAAGTCCAAGACCATTCAGGTGCCCACTGAGCCCTTGCCATCTTGGTTGGTGTGTGATCTGCCCAGGGAGGCTGTCTAAGTAGGTGTGGAAGGTTAGTAATACTTCTTTGAGAGAGGAAGTGGTGCCTTCCAATCTTAAGGTGGCTTTGCACCCTAGGGGAGGCTAGTTGCAACCTCCACCCCAATTTTTTTCCATAAACTTTTATAATTATATAGTGTTATTTACCTTAAAATAAAACATATAATTTTTACATTTTTTTTTTGTTTTTTTTAAATCAGTACAAAACTGTGCCCCTCTGAGGTCTCTGTGCTTTAAGCAACTGCCTAGTTGGCCAAATGAGAGCCATGGCCCTGGGTCCAAGCTATGTTATTGATACAAATTAAGGTGCTGGTTTTAATTTTTAAGACCCTTAATAGTTTGAGGCCAGAATATCTGAAGGAACACACACACACTGACTTGTCCCTTAAGAGTAGTCCTTGTTCTACAGATGTGGTATGACTGGTGGTAATACAGGAAAAGATCTTCTTTGTTGTGAAACTCCCTCCCAAGCAGATAAGGTCGGGTCAGTTTTTGGTGCTGGTTAAATACCTTTCTGTTCTGGTTAAACTTTGGTTTATTGCTGTCCATAGCAGGGACATCAAACATTAGGCCCAAGGGCCTGATAGCAAAAGCTCCTTATTTCTCCCCCCCCCCCCCATGATAATTGGACGTGTGATAATTAAGCTTCAGATGAGCTAAGTGACTTCTCACAGTTGTAATAGGAGCTGAAAGAAGTTGCTGGCTAACTTTTGTCTTTGTTATCTAATCTTTCTCATGGCTGCTACACCAAGGCAAGATGTTCAGATTGTTGATAGAAGTGACGCTTGGTAGCCAGACATGAGAGCAGACCACTGAGAGAAGTACTGTTCTATGATAGACGTCTGATAGATAGAAGTACTGCTTCTAAGCAGATAGACAGAAGTACTGCTTCTAAGCTTCTTAGGGTTAGGGTGTGGGGACTGAGGAAGGCAGGATTAGAGGATGAGTGCAGTTCCAGGGAGAATCAGAGGATGTGGATGGTGTGGTCATTATAGTTAAACTGGATTATCCATTACCTGTTTTAAGATGACTGTGGTTATGTCCTGGTCAGGTCATTAACTGTTCCACATTGCAGAGAAAAAATTAGAAGGAACCCTGCTCAGCATTGTGGCACTGCTGAAAGGGTGTCCCATGTGGTAATTGGGCCATATCCTGATAATATGATCAAGATTTGCATATTTTCTCTTTTGTTATTTGCAGCTAATGAGTACCTACCTGAGAACAGAGTGCTTATTTCTGGTAATCACCTGTTAAATCGGCCATTTTCAACCACTGTGCCATGGCACACTGGTGTGCCGTGAGTGGTCCACAGGTGTGCCACAGGAATTTGGTGGAAGGTCATTTATTAATAGGGCCAATGGGAGATGTGAGCCCCTACTGGCAGCATGGTGAGCCTTGTCAATTGTCAAAAACCTGGTGGTGTGCCTTGACCATTTTAGTGCCTTGTCAGTGTGTCCTGAGATGAAAAAGGTTGAAAATCACTGTGCTAAAGGATGTCACTGCCAGCCCTCAACAGGCGCCATGGATGCTAAATATGGCCTGCTGTGTAAAACACATTTGACACCCAGTCTATAGCTTTGTTGGGGTGCCCTCACTATTATATCTACTGCTGTACAGCATGAGCCTACGCATGTCTACTCAGAAGTAAGTCCCACTGTGCTCAATAGGGCTTACTCCCAGGGAAGCTGTGTAGGAATGCAGGCTGCTTAGTATTAGTTCTGTATTTAATACAGTTTGTTTTTATTCTAAGTTGCCAGAAGTGCCTCACTAATGTGAGGGGAAAGTGAAATCTTTTGATTAATAAGAGATGTTTGAGAAAGTCCAGAGTGTATCTTACTTAAGACATTTCTGCCCAATGTTGCATATATGCAACAGAGACCAAATGTGTACACCTGTGGACCAAGCAAAAATGGGTTAATGCATGACTTCTAAATGCAAATTCTGTTTTATGTTTCAAGGCTTGGCTTAGCTCATTCCCTTACAGACTGGCTGACTCACTTCCATGATATATAACTAACCAGAAGGGTACACACAGGTAGTAAGACTTACAACTTTTTATGGGGAAGACAGTCTCAGATTAAAGGGAATGGCAAAAAAACAAACCACCATGCAACTTCGAACCAAACATTTGCTTTGAGTTTTGAATAATAACCTGTGTAGATCTAGGAATCTTTTTGGTTTCTTGAAATCATTGCACAGCAGTCAGAGAGGATGGAATTGCATGGTAAAAGGAATGACTGGACTCTGCATCATAGGCTAGTCATCTGCAATCCACAACCCTGTGCCCTAAAGCAACCTACATGGGCCACATGGAAACATGTAGCCAAGATGCATTGTTTGGACTCATGCAATACAATTCAACCATGTTTCTCGATCTGCATCAACCATTAGTTGGGAATTTGAGGTCGTGTTTAGCCAAAGGGAATACTACAAGTGTAGGGAAGCCCCACGTGTTCCATCTTGTTCAGTCTAGAGCAGGGGTCGGCAGCCTGCGTTTCTAGAGCCGCATGTGGCTCTTTCAGCTGTCTGCTGCGGCTCCTCCAGGTGAAAGTGGCAAAGGGGGTAACAGGAGGCACCTGTGCTGGGAGTGCAGGCTGCTTCCCTCCACCCCCTGAGCTCACTGCCCTCCTCTCCCTTCATCCCCACCTGCCCTGCATTGGTTTCCCTTTTCAATTTTGCCAGCTCTGCAGGCTTAAGCTCCCTGTTTTTCCCTTCCCCAACTCTCCAGCAGGCTCAGCCAATCAGCATCCAGCAGGCTCCTGGCTTTTTCTGTTGGAATGGCTCAGGGCCCTTCACTAGCTGACCACCAGCCAATCCTGAGCCGCCTTCCTCCTCAGCCATTGCAAGCCCTTGCAGCCGGACTTTCCCTGAGCAGGTCCCCACTCAGTGCAAGGAGAGATCCTGTGTGTCTACTCAGTAGTAAGCCCCATTACAGTGGATGAAGCTTGCTCCCAGGAAAGGGTGCCTGGGATTGCAGCTGTGGAGCCTGCTCCTATGTGTGTCTACTCAGTTGTAAGCCCCATTACAGAGGATGAAGCTTACTCCCAGGAAAGGGCGCCTGGGATGGCAGCCTTGAAGCCTGCTCAAGGCCAAGTGCAAGGACGGGTGAGTGAGAGCCCGTCTGTTCCAGGTCTGTTCCAGAGTAAGCCCCGATGTAGTCCCTGGGCTACTCCCAGGAAGGTGTGGAGGGCTGCAGCCTCAGCCCCTCCTATGCAGGTCTACTCACAAGTAGTCAGTGGGGCTTCCTCCCAGGAAAGTGTGGAGAGGACTGCAGCCTGAGAGCTCAAACCAACTTGTCTGCTCAGAAGTCCCATTGTAGTCAATGGGGCTTACTCCCAGGATAGTGTGGAGAGGATTGCAACCTGAGTGAGGGAGGGCGGGCAGGCAGGCAGGGCAGAAGCTGGCCTGTGGCTGCCCCCCCCTTCTTCTCTTCCCCACCTCTGGAGTCTGTGTCCTTTTTTCCTTCCAGCAGGGTGCCTCTGGAAGGTGGGGGGAGTTCTTTAGTATCCATGTAAGATAAGCAGATGTCATAACAGCCATATGTATTGGAATCCTGGAAGATCTGGTGAGGAGCTAGCTGTGCTGTCAGCAGTGGCCCCTTTAAGGGTAAGGCCTGGGCATCCAACAGAGTGTGCTGCACAGCTGCAGCCACTTGAAGGCAATAGGGCCCTCAGGGACATAAGGAGCACCTGAGGAAGGGGGTGTGGGTTGTAGAAGGAGTGCAGGTTGGAGAGGAGACTGACTGGGCTTATTGACTTTGACACTCTGACTGATTTGACTGACTTACTTTGGAATCTGATCTTGGACTATGACTTGGCTTATTGACTTTGGACTCTGCCCTAGATGCTCTGACTGACTTTGTACTAATGGACTGCTGGAGACACTGGAGTTTGGTGTGTGGCTGCTGTGCCCAAGACCTGCTGAGGACCCAGGGTCTGCTGTAGTGGTGGGAGGCTGCTGCCAAGAGAGAGGACCTCTGCAGGTTGAACAGGTGAGCTACACTGGAGGTGGGGTCCAGCAGGACTGCAGGGCAGAACCAGGGTCATTTGTTGGGGGAAAGAAGGGGAGCTAATTTGCTTAAAGTGGGCCTAATTCTCCAGGCAGAGAATGGCCTTGGAATCAGGCAAAACACCATAGAGGACCAGATGTCTGAAAACACAGGACAAGAATGTATGACAAAACTAACTAAAAGCTACAAGAGGGGGCTACATTATAAAAATGGGACCTATAAGAGCATAAAGGTGAAGAAAAAAAACTATATATGCAGTATTATCTTCATTTTAGCCATCAAAAGGGTTTTGTGGCTCCTGAGGTTTTTTTTCCTCTGGAAAATGGGTCCAAATGGCTCTTTGAGTGTTTAAGGTTGCCGATCCCTGGTCTAGAGGACACAATCTGGAGTTAGGAATGCAGTTGAACCTTTTCCCCATTTGCTAATGATCCTCTCAAAGAAGAAATAAGAAAATCAAAGAACTTGGAAGGGCAGCTGAACTGTATGCTAGTCCACAACAGGCCAGATGCCAATATTGATTTTTTGGGTAAACATTTTTAAAAGGGTGTAAACTGTGGAAGTGCCATAGAAGGCCCCCAAATTACTTAGCTGTTTCACGTGCAGATATTTCTACAGAGTGAAATAAGACAGCTACTCACAAAAACTTGTTTGGTCAAGGCAAAGCAGCCCTGAAACAAAAGGTTGCCAAAGTGACTGTTTCCTTCTTGCATTCGTGGAGAAGAACCACCAGGTCTGGGGCAGAAAAAGGGGAGAAAATGGGGAGCAGACTGAATTCCAACATGGTTGCACCAAGGCTCCATTCATACCTTCCGTTCCCAGAGCTGTTCACCATCATCCTCACCACTCTAAAAGCAACAGAAAATGATACTCTCTCATCTCCTCCAGAGATGTCTAGATAAGTGTTCCCATTACCAATGTGGAGACCATCATCAGTCACATTTACAAATGAAGCCACCAACATGGAATCACTTTATGTTCTTCAGAGAGTTTGCGATTTATAAATACATTGCCAGATTTTCTTCCAAGCACTGCCTCCATGTTCTCCATGCTAGAAGAAAATCATTTCATAAGGCCACTAGGTGTAACATGCCTGCTAATTGCACTTTAGTGCCTGCCATTTTATGAAAATGATGTGCAGATTATGTAAATTGCCTGCAAATAAAGGTTACACATGATTACCTGAAGACTGGGCTCATTATGTTTCAGAGGTGGATTTCAATATGCAAAAAACTGGAGAACAAAGTGGTCAGCATTCCCCAGCAATGCATGTTTAGTGGGGCTCTCTACTATTTTGCCAAGCCTTAAGAGCTGGCTGATTAAAGGTCCCAAAGAGAGTCTGTATGGGCCAGCCACTAACATTAACAGGTTACAACTGTGGGAGAGCAAGGAGAGGGTTTCCACTAAGAATGCATCACCCATCTTTTTATGTGGCTGAAAGAGAAGAGCTCTTGACCTTCCCAAGGCCTGTAAAGTGGTGATGAAATCCCAGAATTGTTTTAATTTCCTCTGCCCCAAGATTATGCCCCCATGCCAATAGAGGAGAATAGGAAAAGAGGAGTTCCATTTCTCTTCCTATTTTGCCGTCGATACACTGCTGGTTGTACTGGCATTCTCTCTCCTGTTGAGAGGCACGTCCCCCGCTCAAAGACGTTTGCAGCTCTCAGCAGAAGTCAATGGTGGTCAAGAGCACTAAAGGGTTATTTATAGTCACAAATCAAATCAAGAAATGTATTGAGACTGCTCAGGCTGCCTAGACTGATCCTGGAATGTGTACACTGTATACAGAGGAGATATACATAGCTTTTCCAGACATGAGCCGTTAAGATTCCATTAATATATATAAGTGTTCCATTTCACCATGGGCGAGGAGAGAAAGGGGGACATTGTTACAGATGGACTTGCATAAAGGCCTCTCTAGAAAGGGGGGGGGGGAAGCAATGAAGACACTAATGACATTGCTTGGATGTGTGGCATGAGTCACAGTTGTCACCAAACTGCTGAATTCTTGAAGTTGAGACAAAATGACAGTTCACTTCATTCATCTTGGATAGCAACCAATACATTTGGTGGAAGAAACCATGGCCACGATGTTTTAGCAATTGCAAAGAAATGAAAAAGGTGCCCATCTGAAAGTACTGTAACTTTTTATCAGGGTAGCTTGCCACTTAAACAAGCACATTTGTTTCCTGCCTGGTTCCTCTGCTTATCTTGGTGTGCGTGCACTGCAAACATGCTGTGAGCAGAGTAGGAATACAGAAGGGTCAATGGGGGGGGGCAGAGTCCATGGCCACATGGAATGGCCTGAGAGCAACTGCATGCACTGTGGGTCAGCTCCAGAAGCATGTATATGAAAGCCAACAGCATTCACACAGGACTCTGTGCGCTCTAATGTAAGCATTCTAAAAAGCTGTGCCAAGAGGGGCATTCTAGAAGTCAGTGCCATGCCAGCTTTCACACAGCTGTCTCTAGGCATTGCATTAGCAGCTGGTAGTCCATTCCTACAGCAGCTACCACTGAGGTGGTATTGAAAATCAGCCCAAAGACTCAGAGGAATGAGTCCAAATGAAGCAGAGAGGCTCTGGTTTGATCCATGCACTATCAATGAGATGGTGATCCTGCATATGATCAACTCATTGCAAGGGAGGGCACCAGGATGAGGTCTCTTGTTAACTGGTGTGCTCCCTGGGGCATTTGGTGGGCCGCTGTGAGATTCAGGAAGCTGGACTAGATGGGCCTATGGCCTGATCCAGCAGGGCTGTTCTTATGTTTTTAACTCACTATAGATCTCATGGGCACTAAGTGAAGGCTCAGGACTGGCACGAGGGGTTGGCTAGGCTGGGCATTGACCAAAGTTTCCACCCACCAGGGACCCTTGAACTCTCAGTCCCAAAGGCCTTTGTAACACCTATCAGTGGGGCAGACAAGTGCCATAGGGGTCCAGTGCATCAGTACAGTTAAAGCTCTCTAAGTACCCAGTAGGGCCACCATGCACAGCGCATAGACTCTCAAGAAACTCCACTCATCTTTGACTTCTACTAGAACTTGATGAGAAGCATGGCTCCCCTCTTAAAAGCCAACGTACAAGAGTATCCCAATCTGTTTGTCTTGGGGGGAGGGGGGCAAACATTCCCCGATACTGTCCCTTTACCCAAGAGGGACCATCAGTGTCCTCTCTCCATCTCCATAAAGCAGCAACGTTTTCCCTCAACTAAACACTGTAGAATAATAGAGGGAGCAAAGGCTTCCATTCAGAGCACGCTTCTTTGGGAGTAGTAAACCTGTCCCACTGATTTCGGAGAATTTACACAGGATTGGGCACACGCCAACCATATTCCAACGGACAAGCAGCTCAACGTGGCCTCTTTGCGCTGGATAGTAAACACAGCGCTCCCCCGAGATGGTTTCTACGCGATGGCTTCGGGCAGCCCATAGTAACAAAGACGAAATCAAGCCAGGAGGCAGCCAAGGAGGGATCTGGTCTCCTTCCCCCCAAATAACCCCCCCCCCCGTTACATAAAGCCCCACTCAGACAATGCAGCTTCCCCAACCCTTCTGGGCGCGTACAGATCTCGCCTCTGTCGAGCCCACGCAAAATGAAACGCTCCCCACAGATCTCCACTCTCTCCTCCCAGGGTGGAGGGATGAGAGCCATTTCTCGGACCACTCCAAGCCCATCTGACCACCTCCATCGCCAGCCTTCATACGAATCAATGACTGAAGGAGGAACAATGCGTGAGCGCATTCCCCTCCCACGGCCCCGGTGGCTGCCGCGTTCCCACGTTCAAGCGCACAATGGTGGTGCAGCAGCAGCCCCACGCGGGAACGTGCCCTGCATGCGAGCCCCCGGTGTGGGCGTGGCACGGCTCTGATGAGCATCAAGGGGAGCGAGCGCTGCTGGGCCGGGCTGGCTCAGGGGTGGCATCCATCGCCGCTTCCCAGGTGGAGCCGGTGCCAACAGGCGGGTGGGGAAGGGCAGCGCAAGAAAGGCGAGGGCAGCACCCGGGACTGAGGCTGCCATCCTAGCCACACTGACCTGGCAGTACGCCACACTTACAACCGGACTTACTTCTGAGTAGACATGCCTAGGATTGGGCCCGAAGGCTGCAAGCCCATTCACACTTACCTGGGAGCAAGCCCCGTTGACTATAATGGGACTTAGTTCTGAGTAGGCACATAGAGGATTGCAGTCCGCGAGCCCAATCCTGTGCATGTCTACCCAGAAGTAAATCCCATTGTAGCCAATGGGGATTACTCCCAGGTAAGCGTGGACAACCACACTTTCCGGGGAATAAGACCCATTGGCTGCAATGGGATTTACTTCTGGGTAGACATGCACAGGATTGGGCTGTACGGAGGAAACAGCGCCTGACTGCAAGTGCCTCCCACCCAAAGGGGGGCAGACCCCCGAGCTCCGGCTTCGAGGCACCAGTCCGAGGTGGGCAGGCAGGCACCCACCTACCCGGCACTTCTCCACGGGGTCAGACGCTCCCTCCGCCCTGGCTCGTCCAGGCACTGCAAGGCACCAACAGCACTTACCGCTGAGCCTGTCCATGGTGCCGGTCATGGGTGGAGGCGATCGCAGCGCCCGCGTCTCCCGCTCCGCACCGTCGAGCCCGCTGGATGCGCCCGGCTGCTCCCAGCCACGGAAACGTCAACCTTTAAACCGGCTTCGCGCAGTCCCTCCCTGCCGCTTCCTCCGCGAGGGTCTTAGCGCCCTCCGCGCGCATCCCTCCACTCCTCTCTCTGCCAGCTGGCAGAACCTCCTCTGGGACCGGCTCGGTGAGCCACTCGCCCCGCCCTCCCAGATCAGGTGTGGCCGTCCGGGCACAATGACAACAGATGCCCCTCTCTGCCTGGCGCGCTCTTCCCCCAGCCCCAGTTTCCAGAGTCGTGGCTTAGGAAAGGGTGAGAACCGGTAGAGACAGGTGGAAAAAATGCTGGGAGTGGTTAGATGAGGTGAATCCACCTATAAGGTGATGTATCTGTGTTCTAGTAAAACAGTTCATGTCATGTGACTGTAGTTGAAAATGTAAAATGTGATTTCTTTCCTTTGTATTATTTATTGTAGTATGAAACTTTTTAAATAAAAATCTATATTTCCCTAAAAAAAAATCAATATTTCCCAGTTTCCAGATTGGTCTTCAGACCCCTCTGCCCGCTTGATAAGCAATCCTATGCATTGAAATAAGTACTCAGAAACAAGTCCTCTTTAATGCAGTGGGACTTACTCCTTGTAGCTGTGTATAGGATTTGAGCTTTAGAGTCCAGTTTAGAGTCAGTTAGTTACAGCCCAATCCTGTCCACACTTTCCTGAGCAAGCCCCATTGACACTATTGGGACTTACTTCTGAGTAGACATACATAGGATTGGGCTGTTAGTTAGCACCCAATCCTATCCAGTTTTCCAGTGTGGGTGCAGCCATGCCAATGGGGCATGCACTGTTTCTTGTGGTGGGGAGTCAGTCACAGAGGCCTCCTCAAGGTATAGGAACATTTGAGGCTGCATTGTGGTTGAACCGGTTCTGGAAAGTTGGATAGGATTGGGCCCTTAGTTAGTTAGTTAGTTAGGCTGCAATCCTATGCACCAGTGGTTCTCACACTTTTAGCACTGGGACCCACTTCTTTAGAATGAGAATCTGTCAGGACCCATGGGAAGTGATGTCATGACTGGAAGTGAGATCATCAAGCAGGAAAAATTTTTTTAACAATCCTAGGCTGCAATCCTGCCCACACTTATCCAGGAGTCAGTCCCGTTGACCATCATTGTTGAAAGCATATACAGAGTAGCCTGTTCAATGTACAGGTCTGTAAAGTTTCCCAAATGCAGTCACATCCCATGGGAGCATCAAGTCTAATATATTAAAAATGAAATATTGAAATGAATGGGGACCCACCTGAAATGGGCTTGCGATCCACCTAGTGGGTCTGGACCCACAGTTTGAGAAACACTATACACACTTACCTGGGGGTAAGCTGCACACACTGAACGTAGTGGGACTAATATTGAGTAAATATGTATAGGATTGCGCTGTTAGTTAGGCTGCAATCTTATACACTCTTACCTGAAAGTAAGTTCCACTGACTGCAATAGGACGTACTTCTGAGTAGACATACATAGATAGGATTGTGCTGTTAGTTATATTTCTGTCTTGCTCTTCCTCTACAGAGGTCATCTCCCCTGTGCTTTATTCTCACAACCACCCTGTAAGGTAGGTTAGGCAAAGAAGTCGCAACTGCCTCAGGATCTCCCAATGAGCTTCATGGCTCAGTGGGGTCTTGAACCTGGTCTCCCTGCTTCCAGCATGACAGTCTAACCATCACACTGCATTGACTGATCCTTCCAGCTCTGAACTGGATTGGGGTTCGTTTGGCTGCACCACTTCACTTCTGATCCTCCAGAGTGGATGAGGTGCAAGTTGATGAAGCTCAGGAGTGGGAGCAGGAACAGGGTGGTGGAAGAGCAGGGACAAATGGGCGTGCCCAGTTATTCCTTCTCTCTATTTTGCTTTTTCAGGAATTACTAGTTGGCTTCAGGGAAGAACTTCAGAAGTCCTTATTCAGTTATTTTTAAAAAAGGAAGGACATACATAAAACATCTCTTTGGGGTATGAGTCATAAACCACTCAGCTTGGTGCAGCCCCACTGAAGTGTATCTCATGATTCAGTTGATGGCCTGTCAGAAACCAGCAAAATAGCTTTTGTGTAGAAAGCTTTTTACTTTGTGGTCAGTCATCCATCCTCTGCTCCCAGGGGAGGTGGTGGTCCAGGCATCTGAGCACATGAATCAGAACTGGAGGGCAAATGGTCAAGTCTGGCTTTTTGTGAAATGCACAGGTGCATGAGACTGGTCTCAATGGTCAATTTCCTTTGCAAAAAACATTCTTCATCACATCACAGCTACAAGATAAAAGTATTTTACAATTTTACACATGCAATTCAGCAAATGCACCTGTGGGACGATGGAGATTATTTTGTGGGTGCATATATGTACGTATCACAGCATCTGTACTTGTTCATGCACACAGTTCATATTTTAAGGGGTGGTGGGGAAAGAGAGAACCACAGAGCAGGTGGACTGGAGCTGAGCAGCAACAGGAATTCAGGACGATCCCCAGTTGTAATGAGCAATGCTGTGGCAACCAAAGAGACTGCATAGCAGAGCTGTGAGGGAGACATGCAAAATGTAGGCTCTGCTGTTACTCTCCAAAATTAGGCTGTTGCTTGCAAGATGTTGTCACTCATTCTTTCCCTACTTCCTTGAATGGTGAGAAGTTCCAGGATCAGCCTGGACTTGATTTCTTTGGGATGAGAGAACACTGAAGACTTATGATTGACATCCTTTAATATTTGCTTTAGAAAAAGACATATTGAGTATAAGTGGAAGAGGCAGTTGAACAAACTTGCTGGTTGGCCATCTAGTATGAAACCCTGTACCCCTCAGGTTGCGCCTTCACCCTGCTTTCTCACTCACTCTTGGCCTCTGTCTCTTCCATACTCCAAACTGCCTGGCACATGCACACAACTGCCATTCATAAGGGCAAATAAACCTGCTTTGTATCTTTTATGGCTTGGGATTGGGGTATATGAGGGACTGCTTCTTTCCATGTGAACTGTCTTCTGAAAGGGCTCTCCTACATGTGCTGCCCTTGACCAAGGCCAGGTTGGCGACAACCAGCTTCTCTGAAGCACTGCCATAATAATGGAATCCCATATCTTCTATTCCCTCCTTGATACCCATCTGGCAGGGACTGAAAATTTTTTGTTTGGCCTTTCTGCCATAACTTTGATGGTTTTTTTTTTAATTTATTAAAATATGTGTTCCCTCTTTTGGATACTGGTTTATGCTTTTTGTTCTGGCTGCTGCTAAGTAAAGCTTTGAATGTGTCCTAATTATTTATGCCACTGGTTTTTATTAATATTATCTTATACACACTGCTTTTATTTTATTATATTCTTTATAATTATTGTAATGTTTTTGGTATTTCTATGCTCATTGTAAGCTGCTGGGTGCCCCATTTTGGGGGGGGGAATGGCATAAAAATCTCTTGCATAAATTAAGAAATACACCATTTCTGTATTAATCAGTGAGTACAGTGATGCTTGGTTTCCTTGAGAGGACTTGTAAATCTTTCTGATTTTACCTGAGTGCATGAAACCACCGTATTGATCCAGGAGGAAGAAGCTATAGCAGATATCCTGCACTCCACTAGTCCAAATATGAATGTATTCCCTGGAGGAATAAATGGACATGTATAGTATGGGAGGTGAATGCTCATTTGTAATTCAACTTCCCTTTTACCCTTGTAGCAGAAGCTGACCTCCCTAATTGGCTTGTAATGAGACATTTTCCAGTATTCCAGGAGCCATCACGGCTACCACTTCCTTGATGACATGTCAAAGATTACTCAGAGTTGAAATTCCCATGATTTTAAGAAGAGACTTGCAAGACAGGATTGCCTTTCAGGCTCAATGTGGTCAGGGATTGATGCATAATTCATATAAAGTTTCTTTAGATTGAGTCAGAGCCTAGCTTTACTCTGTCTCCATTTATTGGCTGTAGGGGTTCTCTCTAGGAGCTTTTCCCAGCTCTTCATAGAGATGGCAGGAATTGAACCTGGGACCTGCTGAATGGGACACATACTTTCTCTCACTAAGCTACACCTCCTCCTGCAAGCTCCAATTCACATCTCACCACAATCAATGGCAACCATCCAAATTGTTTTTAATGTATTGAAATTGCATCTTCTTACATTTCAATAAAGCAGATTAGATGGAGGTTATACTACAACTACTTGGCAAACATCACACACTTTCCATGGTTGCAGGAACAACTTCCCCAGGGTAGCATTTTTGGGTCAGTTTACACATGCATAGACATCAGTTTATTCCTTTTCACTTGATTACTTGCGACTGAATGTACGACCCCATGTATGTCATGGACTGCTCTTATACCTGAGTGATGTGACAATATACACTGTATGTTCTTCTGGTGGTTATCCTGTGCTGTCTCATTTCACTCCACAAAAGTATATGGACTAGAGAGTGCTCTCAGGGTTTGGATCTAGTGACCAGCTTGACTCATGCTACTTTGCTGCCAAAACACAGATAAAGTGGCGCTGTCCGTCTTCTTCACCTATACGAAGGAGCAATTGTCTTTTTTTTCTTTTAAGGTCTTCCAGATCGCAACTCCTTCTCCCTGTTCTGCACAAGTTAATTGACACCTGGTTCCATTCCTTTGTACATGGAGCAAAGGAAAAAGAGCTGAAGTTGGGAAAACTAGGGGAGACATCATTGGACACTCCTCCGAGTCTGCAATTCCATGAGAGTCTTGTCCATGAGAGACACTTGTGTTTCCTTCAAGAGGCATTTCCCAATAGAGCCACCCCCCCCAATTATGACAACCAATGTAGCCATTTGTACTACTGGCTCTGTCTAGTGAAATTGGCCAGTCAGTGTTGAACCTCAAGGGTGGGCAACAGAGGAATGTCTCAGAATCTATTCACAATAGCTGCCTGCATTTTAGACAATGGATGCATAATGAGATGCGTCTTCTTCCATGATGCTCCCATCCAACCCATAGAAAATTGGCTGTGCGAACTGCATGTTGGTGCGACATTTACTATCTTCAGCCATGTACGTGAGCCAGGAACCAATCGGGCTGATGTCCCAGCACATGGGAACTGCAGAGATCAGATGGGTTGCATGCGTGCACAACAGATGGGTGCACAACTGATTCTTGAAAGAAACACCATCTGGATAAGACAAACTCATGGTGTTCCCATACACCATGTGCAAACGTTATAATTTAACCAAAGCAGAAAAGGCTGATGTTTTTCATATCTGAGACTTTTTGTCTGTTCTCAATCCCATTTACTCAGAAGTAAGTAACACTTATTTCAATGGGATAGAGTCCCAAATAAATATACAAAGGATTTCTGTCTTTGTTACCTTTGGCAAATGCACAAATTCAAATTTGCACCATGTAAATTCATGAAGATTAGCAAAGAATATCAATTTCAGTCTCTCTCTCTCTCTCATGCGTGTGCACACTTTTTCATCTAATAAATAGAATTTTTTTTCATCTTCCACAGCTCTATGAAAAAATAGGATTTACCATAGTGTTTTTTTAAATAGTGCAATGCAAATTTGTGCGAGCAACTCTATAAGAAGGGAGTCCCATACATGTAAGGCAGGTAGAAGTAACCTATAGCTCAAGGTAGGGCTCCCACACATCCTCCATCTCTCACCATGAGCACCCCAAATTGTGCCAAGTGCACACACATCCATGGCCGTAGACTTTCTCTCTCACACCTACAGGGACCTTGGATGGAAGGGAGAGGGACTGAGTGTGTCACTGACTGGGGCCCTGAAAAATTACAAAGGCCTCATTACAACTCTTCACCTTTGCAGCTGCTCTGCAACAAAGATGAAAAGCTGCTCTGTGGAGTGGGAGGCTTGGGGTCCAGTTTTGTCTTCACTAACCTATTTCTATGCCTTTGGGGCTGCACTGTGTGTGAATGGTTCTAGATCAGCATTTCTCAACCAGTGGTACATATACCACTGGTGGTACTTGAGGTGGTGTCTGGTAGTACATATGGGGCCCCCAGACATCTGCCGCCTGGCAGTGAGACCAGTGACATGACAAACAGTGGTAGGAGTCGTGACTTGGCGGGCATAATGATGCCCAGTGCATGCTTTTCACATGCTCAAAAAAGCCCTCCTGTCCACCCTGAGCCTCTTACCTGTGTTTATCGGGCTGCACCTGGTCTCCCCATGTGGAAGTATCTGGTAACAACGTCATAACCAGTTACTTCCAGTGGTACTTCCAATAGGTGGACCATGCAAAGTGGTATGGTGGGGGACAAATGTTAAGAATTGCCATATTAGGATATTTGCATCCTGGATGATGTTGACCCGGGCAAATGTGTCTGTCACTGGCGTCCCTGGACATTCGCATCTTTTTTGTTTTGCTTCCTGGTTATTGGTGCCCCACTATAACTTAGCAACAAACCTCATGTCCCAAGCCTCATAACCCAGCCCTAACCCTACCTTTACATTTAAAATTTTTTAAAAGTACATCTAATATACATGAATGTCCAGGATGCAAAAAAACAGGCACAAATGTCCAGGGACGCAAATGACCGGGATGCATGTGGCTGGGACACAGTTGTCCAGGGCACAACGGTCCTTCCACTGGGTGGATGGTGTATACTGGATTGGTTAATGTTACTGGATCATTCAGCTAGCACTGTATGTTGATTGATGTGGTCTGTGCACAGCTAACATGTTAACTACAGTGGACATACCTGTTGGTGTTGGTACATTGCTGTTTGTTTCTACAGTTATTGTTATATGTTACCTCTGCAGTAGGGTGAGGGTATAATTCTGCCTCTGTTATGTGGATGTAAGTCCTGGCATAGAGGCCAGGTGGCACAGCAGGCCCATCATGCTGTTAAGTTGATATAGGTGTTATGTGGGTGGTGAAATTGTTTTAAGTGTGACCCGCTGCATTTACTTCTGCTACAGGAGACTGAAGCAATCACCGACCCAATATTATGACCATCCATTCATTATATGATGACATAAGAGCATAAAGATCCATTGCTACTTCCTGACAAGAGATGTTTTTTGTTCCCCTCTTGTGGTATCTGTTAAGGGGATACTTAAAGTAGCAAGTACCAGAAAGGCATGATTCATGATCTAGAAGTCTAGTGGGTGAAGAAAGACAGGTAGCTTTCTCTGCACATATTGCTATAATGTAATTTCAATTTGCTCTGTAATAGGTTTGCTGGTGTCAACCTAGGCTAGAGTAGGTTGATAAATAATGCACAACCAATAACACCCCCCCTCTCCCAATCTTTGAAAGAAAATAATGTCATTCCATTACTTGAAGCAGGTTGTAATGCTGGCTGATAAGCGATACTTAGTAATCAGAATGAAAATAATTTGGAAATTCCCACTCTATGGCTTGAGATAGTCAAAGTGGAATAGTATAACTGCTTTGTGAAAGAAGACTAAGGCTGCAATTTTATATATACTTACTTGGAAGTACAGAGGCAGCCCAATCCTATGCTTCCAGGTGAGTGCACCAAAGTGGCTACCGCTGTATCCAGCCAGTGCTGGGAAGTTGCCAGGAGTCTCCTCAGAAGAAGGGAACTTTGAAGCCCTTCCTCTGACAAAAGCCGGAAAGCCAGTCCTGGCAATGGGTCTCCTCACATCTGCACCGGCTACTTTGCTGCGCGGACTTGTGAGCCTCTGTGTTGGGCCTTCTAAGTCCATGCAGGAGTTCAGGATCCAGTAGATCAAGGCTCTGCCGGGCTGACCCCACTCCTGCCCCAGTTCCTCCCCACACTTATTCTGCCCTCCCCCACCCCCAGAGGCCACACTGCTGCCCAGCAGCTGCACTTACCCTTGGCTGTGGCATATCTTCCTCCTCCTCCTGCCAGCGCTGGGCCCAGCCCTAGTGGTCCCTACTCCAAGGGTGCTATAAACGTGCTTTACGGCTTGTTTATGGCACTCAGCGCTGGCGCTAGGGCTCAGCACCAGCACTAGGTAAGTATAGAATTGGGCCTCAAGTTTCATTGAATTCAATGGGACTTACTTCTGAGCAGGAATGCATAGGATAGCGCTGTCAGTAAGTCTCTCCAACAAGAATGGCAATGCATACAGTGCCCTTCATCTTGCCTAGTGGGGAATTATAGTTTTGAGCTTTGTGGCTATGATCCTGCAGATTCATTCCAAAGAGAAGAAAAATATGAGGCACACACAAGTCTTCTGTTCAAACAGCATATTAGGTAAGAAATTTTTTTCTTGTTTTTCTTTTCTTTTTTAAGAAAGCAAACCAAGCCTACAAATTCCCACAGAGATAAAGACATGGCATGTACATTTCTTCATTTGGAAGGCTACCTTACTGATTGGATCTGAGATCAGAGGCAACACTAATGACCAGGAGAGGCAGGAAACATCCAGTATAAAACAATACAAAGGAAAGATGAATATGATGTTTGACCTCCTTTTCTTACAAGCCACCAACTTCTGTTTCCATCTGGAATCTCAGAGCTTGGTTCCTCTGGTATTAAGTGCTGTTTCATTAGGACAAAGTATAATGAAACACAAAACAAACTTTCAAGGTTTGGATACAAGGCCTCCTAAAATACATCCAACTAGGCAGTGTCAACTCTTCAACTTAAAATAAAAGTCAATGTTTATTTAAAAGACACCATGAAGAGAGAGCTATATCTGTCTCCTTTGGTAATGGGCTTGAAACACTAAGAGCCCAATCCTGTTCTCTCTCCCTGCTGATGCAGTCGCATCAAAATGGGTACCACTGCATCCTGCAGGGACAACAAACATTCCTTTAACTGGGGGAGAGTCTCCACAGTGCAGGGGGTTCTGCTTGGACCTGCACTAGCTAAAAAACCGATGCAGGTCTGCATAGACCAGTGCTGCAGGATTGGATTCAGGAAGGGAGTTAGGATTTGCTGCCACAGAACCCACCCCCTATCTAGATCCCTGCCCCCATTCTGCCCTCCCATTTCCCCTGTCACCTTACCTTTGACGGCAGGTGGTTCCAGATCCACTGGCACAGGTGGGAATGCTTTGGCCTTCCTGGCAGCATCCCGGTAGCATACTACTGAGTACACTGCCAGAGTGCCTTTTACAACTGGCACTGACTGCTTTATAGCAGTCAGCACCAGCAGAAGAGTTGCATCGACATCATCCAGCTGCTTTAGGATTGAGCCCTAAGACTGGCTATTTTTAGCACGTACAATCAAGGTTGCATTGACCTTGGATTTGTAAGATTAAGGTCTCCCATGGGCCTAGTGTCTCTGGACCTTCTACTATTTAGCTGATGGGAGGCTGAAGCTGGAAGAATGGAACCGGACTCTTTTTAACTGGGCACATTCATGGCTGGTCCTAAGACATAACTAGGGCTGTGTACATTTCATGAGCCTATATGAAATCATGCAGAATTTGGTACCAAGTGCTAAATTGAGCATATCAAGTGTCACATTACTTATATTTAATAAAATAAAACTCCTGGTTGAATTTCCAAAACCAGAGTGGGGTTCAGTACATTTTACAGATCAGAAGGTAGATCTCTAATTGTCAGTGCATAGCACAGGGACTTGAAGCACAATGAAAATACACAAACAAATACTGTCTATGGTCATGATGGGCAGGTTTAGCAAAGGATTGACCTCCCATGTTCAAAGGCAGTCTAACTCATTACCAGGTAGTGGGGAAAACCCACAGGGGTGGCCATCGCCTTCATGCCCAGGTAGTTAGCTTCAAAAGTTGCTGATGGAAGCAGGTTGTTGGGCTAGATGAACTTTGCTCTGATCCAGCAGAACTCTTCCCTTTTTCTTATATGCCAACATGTTTAAATTTACATAATACATACAGGTCACAGAATACAGTCTTTCTTGGTGCAGAAGCAGCATAGTGTGCACACAGCCCTGGGCAGGGGTAAGGCAGAGTAACAGGAATTCAGTAGCAAAGAAACATAAGGCACCTGGCTGGCCAATGATGGAAACAAGAGGCTGGACGAGGTGAGCCCTCAGACTGATCCAGCAGGGCTCCTCCTATGTTCTTAAGTAAAGTTTTGGGTGTAAGAGGACAAGAGATGGAAAGGAAGTTAGTGCCTTGCAAAGCACGTGTCCCAAGACCATTTGCCTTCTTGCCTGTCCTGGGCTGGGCGTGGGTTTAAGAGACTCATGGGTGAGATACTGTAATGCCCAAGACCTCCTGACATTCACTTAAGAAAAAGACAGTTCAGTATAAAAACTGGATGCCACCTCTGCCCTCCCTCAAAAATGTTCCCCAAATAACAGTTTCATTTAAAAATGGAATAAAAGAAACCAAGAGCATAAAAATATCTGTGAGACTTCAGTTCACTCTACAGGCTTCCAAAGTGAGCAGCAGTGGCTCCTACTGTACAACAAAAAGAGTTATACAGAATTTCAATATAGAGATCTTTCTATATATATATATATATAGATATATAATATTACATATATATTTATCTATATATTTATAATGCAGTGCTTTTAAAATAGCCGTGCTTGCTTCTTCAGCTCATTCCTCTTCCACAAGGCCAGGCGATCAAACTCAGCAATGGTCATGCCAAACACCTGGTAAAATTCCTCTGGTGACAGGTGGCGCTGGAGAGAGAACAGAGAGGTGTACAGTTGCACAGGTATGCCTAATACACAAGCGAGACCAGATATGCATACATCTGAAATGACTGAGATTCTGCATGACGGTGGACCCAGTCCTGTCCAACTCTCCAGCGCTGATGCAGCCATGCCAATGGGGTGTGCACTGCATTCTGCTGTGGAGGGGGCAGTCACGGAAGACCCCTCAAGGTAAAGGAAAGTTTGTTCTCTTACTTCAGGGCTGGATTGCAGCTGCATCAGTGCAGGCAAGTTGGATAGGACTGGGCCTTTTGAGTCTTTGAGAGTGCATCTTACTTACACAGTCCTATCCTCATGCTCTACTATTGAGACTTCAGTTTTCTAAGCATAGCAAAAAAATGTTGCAGGAGCAAACATGCAGAAGCCTGCATGTGTGTGAGTGGGGAGAGAGGGGGACTTGTGAGGGTTACAAATGACAATTTATCATACATGGCAACTATGAAATATCTTATTATGATATCCAGTTGCTTGGGCACTGTTACAATTTGTATAATACCAATATTGGGAACTTAGCGATATTTATAGTTACATGAGAGCTGGTGCAGCATAATGTCTAGGAGACTGAGCTGCCAATCAGCATGACCCTGGTTCAGTTCTTGTCTTTGTCATGAACTCACTGGGTAGCCTTAGAAAAACCACTATGTTAAGCTCCAGCTGCAGCATGAGGGGATACTGATACTTACCTTACAGAGTTGTGTCAAGGATTACAGAAGGATTATACAGTACATGCAAAACATCTGCACGCTCAGAAAGCTCTATACCAGGGGTGTCAAACATAAGGCCTACAGGCCGGATGCACCCCCCCAGGCTCCACTGCTCAGTGATCACGCAGCACTGGGCGGTAGAGAGGTAGGTGGGAGTGGGTTCTGGGGTGGGGGGGAGGCAGAGGGAGGGTGGGGATGAGGCGTGCCAGGGGAGAGAGTGGGGCAGGAGGGATCAATGGAGTGAAGCCTGAGCCTCAGTGTTGGGCTGTCCACCAGATACAGCGGCTCTAAATTCTATGCTGACCCTCGGGTCATCGTCGACTCTAGTAACCCCATTGCAGGGCTACTCGCTTTAACTGGAGGAAGAAGACAAAAGTCCCCTTCTCCCGAGGAGGTGGCGGTGGCTGTGTGGGACGCACTGGATGCCGTGACAGCCATTTTTTGTGCCACTGCAGCCCCGTGTGCCAGGCATTTCAGGATTGAGTTGACCATCTGCTGCCCTCCTTAGCCAATGGCTGGAGTAATCCTCTCACCCCATCCCACAGGAACGACCTGGTATAAAACTGGAGTGAGTGTAGCAGAGTGGCTAAGAGACTGAAGAGTAAACAGGGATGTTGTGGTTCAAATTTTGCCTCTTCTGTGAATTCCTCAGGGGAGCTTGGGGGAGCTACCTTCTCTCAGCCCCAGTTCCACTGTCATTATAGTGAGACTACGAATGCCAGGCGACTATGCGTGGCTGTTGAGATAATTGACATGAAGTGATTTGAACATTCTAAAAGGCTACATCACTGCTAAGTATGATTTTCAGTCACAAAATGTTTGCACATGGATCAACATCACTTTAACTGTCTTTTGGGGCTGTTCTGTGGGAAGATGGACACAAGGGGTAGAAAGGTAACTGACAGTCCGGGGCACCTCATCGATCAGATCAGATCAGATCCAGGTACCTGCAGGGAAATTCGACTCACCTCTAGCCGAGTCCTGTCCACATCTTTGGGCAAGCGATTTCTCCCCCTTGTCGTCACCAGAAGCAGCTCATAGGGGTATATCTACAGGGGGTGGGAGAAAAAAAGATTCTTGGGTCAGAAGTCTTTGACCCTGGAGCAAGAAAAGAGGAAACTGGTGGGTACAAGATTCCAATAGAACCACCAGGCATCAAAACAAAAGAGCCTTGGTGCTTTACCTGAATATGGGACACCCAATGAGCATGTTCAGTGTGGTCTCTGTGGCCAGTTACAGTTTCTGTTTGCATGGCAAAACTGCAATGCAAGCTGATGTAGTGTGTGGAGCTCTCCACTACTGTGGCTCGAGATGCTGAAGAGTAGCAAGCCTCTCTGCTCCAGTTGCCCAGCAGTGACACCACTGTTGGGTGCTGGAAAATGAAGGCAGAGACAGGGGAGCCCTGCCAGCCTTCATAGAGGAAGGGGGTGGAGCTGGGACATGCAGGCAAATGTGGGGGAGGTGGAAAGAGCCAGAGGGGGAGACTGAGAAGGGTGAGGGGAAAAAAAGGAGCGGGAAGGAATGTGACAGGAGACTAAGGGTAGGAGTGGGACAAGGAGAGAAAAGTTGGTGAGCAGGAGGGGGGATGAAGGGCATGAGCTGGGCAGGAAGAAGCAAGGTGACAGAGAGGGACAGCAGAAGGAGAATGGATAAGCCAGGTGCAAGACAAAAGGAAGGACACCAAAGGGAGATTTGAAAGCCTGAAAAAGGGGAAAGGTACCTCAGAAGAGGGGAGCAAGGGAGGACTCATGAGGAGAGGAGGCCCAGAAAGGAGGAAGGGGTTGGACCAAGCGGGAAAGGGATCAGGCAACTGCTCCGTGGATATGACTTGTCCCTGGGCTAAGACTACAAGGCTGTGATGCACCCTTGTCACCAAAGTCCTGATGTACTCCCAGACCTATTTGGCTCCAGTGCCTAGCACTAAGGCCAACTAGGAACAGCAAGGTAGGTACCACCAACCCCAGGCCCAATTTACACCAGCTGCGGTAGAGGAGCACCATTTGAAAAGATATGCAAAGAAAGCCTAGGAAGACAACATGTACAAAAGGTAACAGAGGCATCCGAAGAAACATTCTGTGACTGTGAATACCTAAATAAACCCCTCTCAAGCAGTACCCTCTTGCAGTGAGTGCATTATTTCCCTGAGAGGAGAGTCCAGGGTATCCAAAACATGTCCTTCCCTAACCCCTTTGATTGAGTTGCCCTCGTGGGAAGACAGAATGAGGTGGGGAGGAACATGTTACATACACACAGCCAAAAGATGCTTGTCTGCTCCCTCTTCAAGGGATGCAGAAGTGGTTCTTTCCTATTTCCTGGAACACTTCATGAAATAAGAAATTATCTATAAACCCTTTCTCAGTGAACTTCTTCCATTATCCCTGAGTAAAGAATTAACCTGATCTATAGTCAGCACTCACTTGATACAAAGGGACATTTTGCAACATCTAGTACAGTGGTTCTCAAGCGTTTAGCACTGGGACCCACGTTTTAGCATGAGAATCTGTCAGGACCCACCAGAAGTGATGTCATGACCAGAAGTGACATAATCAAGCAGGAAAATTTTTAACAATCTTAGGCTGCAATCCTACCCACACTTACCCAGGAGTAAGTACCATTTACTATCATTGTTAAAAGCACATATATAGTAGCCTGTTAAAAGTACAGACCTGTGACATTTCCCCAAATGCAGTCATATACCATGGTAGCATCAAGTCTAATATATTAAAAATAAAATTTGGAATGGGAACCCACTTGAAATTGGCTCGCGACCCACCCAGTGCGTCCCAACCCACAGTTTGAGAAACACTGGTCTAGTAACATTACTCCAGGTGAAGCTGCACAGGAGGAATCAGGCCTTTGGCTTCCACCAATCTGTGATTATAACAACATCTGTGTCAGAAATTGCTTGAAAGCCCAAGGACCCAGCAGCTGCATATAGCAAAGAGCGGGGAAATTCAAGAATATGAGAAGGAATTTTGATCATGGAATATGGGTAGCACACATTTTTCACTTCTAGAGATAGTTAATTTTCATTCAGAGTTGCCACTGGTACTGAGCAGGAGGCAGAAGACCCAGGTCTATGGCACAGCAGTTTCTCACAAAAGATGATGACAACAGTTATAGGCAGGACATGGTGGCAAATGGCTTTGCACATCCCTTTATCTCTCTCACTGTTTAGCTCTTTCTCAAATGTTTGCCTTCCCTGGATCCCTCTTCTCCTTCACTATGGAGGAAAGGTGGTATAAAATGTGAAAAATAAATAACGAAAACACCCACAAAATCCAACCTTTTACAACTGCCGTTTACATCCCCCAATGCATAAAATTTCGCAAAGATTCCTGCAATGTATAAATGATAAAATGTGGCTCCTGGCTGTAGAACTTCAGAAGTAAAGAACGAAGGGGCTCTTAGGCCTGTATTGAGGAAAAGGCTAGAGCTGAGGTATTCAATCTGTGCGTCCCACCTCCCTGGTGAGGCATGGCTAGCCTCCAGGGGCGTTGCCAGGCATCTCGGGGACAGAGTCTGCTCTGCTCTGTTGCATGTGCTGCCTGCTGACTTGCTGCTTTTCTGCAGCTGTGAATGAGGTGGGTGGGGCAGCGTGAGGCTGGGAGGGCATGTGAAACATGGCGGGGTGGGGGTGGGTGGGAGAGAAGGCTGGCTGGGCAGGCAGAGGTGCCGCATCTCATCATGGAGCTCTCTCCATGTGCAACCTCTCCCCAAGTACTACATTTCCCAGTGTGCCCCTCGCCCTGGGCATCCTGGGATTGGTCAAGGCTGCTTGGGAAGGGAGGAGCCAGCCTGCTCCTAGGGGAGGGTGTCCAAATGCCCCAGCCTGCATCCCTCCGTCTTGCCTGGGGGGAACAGGGGTGGCACCTGCATGCTGGGTGTGTGTGTGCGTGTGAGCAGCCCCCACCTACTTTGGGGTGAGTTGTAATCTTACTCTGTGTGGCTGCAATCCTTTCCACACTTTCCTGGGAGTAAGCCCCATTGACTCAAATGGGGCTTACTTCTGAGTAGACCTACATAGGCTTGGGGTCTGTGTCAGCTTAACCCAGGATCTTCACCTTTCTCTTTTTCCTCCCCCTTCAAAAAAGAAAAAAAGCCACTCTTGATGGCTTTGTCTTCAAAAATTGATTAAAAATAAAAAATCCCCATTCCTTTTCAGCCATCCCTTTCCCCTCCTGCCTCCTTTTTTTTTGGGGGGGGGGGTACTCTGTTGGCTGCTATTGTAAGAGAAAAGGCACAAGCCTAGCTAGGTCTACTCAGAATAAGTCCTATTGTGTTCAGTGGGACTTAAACCCAGGAAAGTGGGGTTAGGATTCCAGCCAAACAGTCTCTGGGTCTCAGTTTGCATCTGTTTGCAATTAGCAGATACACACAAAACAAAGTCTTCCCCTCCCCAGCAAATTCATCACTTCCCCCCTCCCTTTCCAAAACCCTCCAGGTGTGCTGCTAACAAACTCAGGGGACAATCCTAACCAGGTCTACTCAGAAGTAAGTCCCATTTTGTTCAATGGGGTTTACTCTCAGGTAAGTGTGGTTAGGATTGCAGCCTCAGAGTGCTGGCAGCCTTGTTTCTAGTGTATAATTATAACACCTTCATCCCCATTTTGGGGGTAACTGAGGTGAGGTGTTGTAATGGGGAGCCGTGGCCAATGGCTACAAGGATCAGGGGAGGCGCGAGCGGGAAAAGTTCGAGAACCACTGGGCTAGGGGCTCTGAAATGACTTGATCCAAATAAGAGTGCTTGAACCCCATATGGAGCAGAGGAGGGAAGATGAGACTTTCTTTTCTCCCATGGTTCAAATGGCTTCTGTGGGGGAGCAATCAGCATTTGAGTCCAGTTTAGATGGCAACTTTCTACTTTCCAAAGAAATTATCCAAGGTGCTAGAAGTCTATGGGGTTCCAGGGAAAAATTTACCTTGTATTCTGTAATGGATGAAAAGAGAGAGAGAGAGAGAGAGAGAGAGAGAGAGAGAGAGAGAGAGAGGTCACTCTTGAATTCTTTTTTTGAAATACTAAGATTTTTGCCACTTTTTGCAGGCTTAGGCTATTACGTAAACACAAAGTACCAACTGGATGCCATGGCATATGCAAAAATGGGCATTTAGAATGTCCTATGAGACCACAGTGCTCCTGAATGAAGCAGAATCATTTTTTAAAATGAGGGGCATCTGGCAATCCTGTGTACCACATATACAGACATCCCACATACAGGTCCAACCTTCTTATACATGGATTTTTTATACACAGATATGACTCAACACAAATGGCCACTGCAAATGAGAAAGAATGTGCTGATCCCTGAAGAAGGGGGGGAAAAATTCATCCCTTTAAAACCACAGTTTGAAAAACAGCTTTTCTTACTGTTGTAGAGAGACAGTCATGCAAGCGATCATTCCAGGTTTCAGCTGAACCAGGCAAAGGCAGGGGCTCCTTTGCATTTCTAATAGCTGACTGCCTCTCTACAACAGTAAGAAAAGCAGCTTTTTAAACCACAGTTGTAAAGGGACACACTTTTTAACCTTTTAAATCTGCTTTTATAAACACATTTTATGGTATCAGCAGGGAATCCCAGAATCAAACCCCTGCATATGTCAAGGTACAACCATTAGGAGCAATGGAGGGGCAAGAAACCTGGAAGTGGGTCTTTAAATCTATTTTTCTACTATTTTTTAATCCACGGGTTTTTTTTTGTCCACTAGGGGTTCCAAAACAGAACCCCAGTTTTGGAACATTACATTACATTAGGTTGTAATGAGGGACAACCTAACACTTTATTTCTAGATGATCTGTCAGACTTCGGTCTTCTTTTCTAGGAGTTGTCAGTTAATTTTCAAGCTTTGGAATTCCAGGGCTGTTTGCCATTAAAAAATTAACATTCTACTCCAAAAATTGTACTCATAGTTCCATCTCAAGAACAGCTAAATTTAGCAACCTGTATAAGTACATTTGCATGAATTTTTTTAGTTGGCATAATTTATTCTACCTATTTGCCCTGGGAGAGGTATTAAGGTGCAAGCCTATTCACACTTACCTCCTGGAAGTAAACCCCAATGACTTAATGCAATGGGACTTACTTCTGAGTAGATATGCACAGGATTGCAGTATAAGAAAGGTATGAAGCCCCACCTTCTGACCAAAGGCAATACTACTGAGCCTTTCTCTCGCTTCAGAGCATTTATCTGGTGTTCTCTGGCTGTTTTCAAGTCTATCTTCACAGCCATGAGAATTAGAAACTTTGAACAGAATTCAGTCAGAATTAAGGACTTTTAAATCCCATTGCTTTCAATAGAAAACATTTGAGCTAGTGCTTAACTCTGTCCCTGAAATCAGTGGGATTGAACAATGCAATCCTATGCATGTCAGCTCAGAAATAAACCCCACTGAATGCAATGGGACTTACAACAGGCGTGTATAAGATTGTAGCCTTGGGATGGCTTAATTCTGGCTAGACCCTGCCTTTGCTTAAAAAATAATAAAATAGAGGTTCTTGGGATGTTGAACTCTGTGCCCATTTCTGTGGCTTTTCTGTACTTGCAACACATAGTCCTGTTGGCACGTATTTCTTACTAAGTTGAAAGCACCATCAGTAGTTGTGCTGGCTTGGATTTTGCTGGGGCTTGGAATTTAGCTTGCAATAACCAATTACAATGTTTTATTGCCACTTTTGACAGTGGCATTCCAAGAGGGGAGGCAAAATACAGAGTTATTCAGTTGCCTGAATGCCATGTAAAATGCCCCCCCCACCATTCGCATCTATGCAAGTAAAGCGAAAGAGACACCTCTGCTTTGCTTTTGCTGCTGTGAATGGCTCTGAAGGCAAGGGGGAGGGGCAGCTTTACAAGGGTGTTCAGGTGTCTGAAAAACTTAGCATTTTGCCCCCCCTCTGGGAACACTACTGACTTTTGATGCTCCTGCAACAACTCTTTCCAGAAATCATCTAATGTCCTAGATCTACTGGACTATAATTTCTAGCAAGAATTAACTCTTACAGGAGACCTATGAGAATCCCCTGAGCATGAACAGTAGTATAGACACTAGGACCTCACACTGTGGGGTACTTCTAATCTCAGGTTCTCCCACTTACCTCGCATCCCCCAGTTGACGGCATTTGTACTGTCGTAGTGGAAGAGTTCAGCGCTGGGAGGCTGCAGAGGAAATAGAGAGAGAAAAGAGTGGTCACCATATAGGGAAGTCTGTTGAAAGTTCCTCTCCTTGTTTATAGCTGCTTCCATCAATGGGTGCCTGGGAGCTAGTTGGTTCATGAGAGAGTTATTAAAATTTCTGGAGATGCCCTGCAGTTAAGAGTATTGGACTCAGGCCAGGGTATAAATCCCTGCTTATTCACAAAACTTTCTGGATATCTCTGGGTCTGGCCACTCATTCTCTCTCCATCTAAACTACCTCACAGGTTTGCTGCGAAGACAGAGGATGCACCATGTACTTCATCCTGACCTCCATGAAGGAAAGGTTGGATAAAGTATGATTATTTATCATAATAAGTCAGTGGAATAGTCTGTGGTGGGGAGTAGCCAAGATATATATCTTAGAGACCAAGAAGTCTACCTGCCACCCCAATCCTAACTAGGGCTCTGCAGCCATTTATGATAGCAGAACACAGGACCATTCCCTCTCCCTTCCCTGTTCTTTATCCTGTTTGGTCTTGTGGCAGCAAAACAGCTGGCCCAGATTTGAGGAGACCCACTAGGGCAGTTGAGGCTTGCCCTGGGATAAGGGAGTAAATGTTCCCTTTCCTCAAGGAGGCCTACAGACTTCATCCTGCAGGATACAGTGCACACTCTATTGGCGCTACTGCATTGACGGGGATTTTGTTAGTATTGGGCTGTTAGTCAAAATGTGAGCCGTGGCTTCCCAGGGAGCTGCGTAAATCAGCCAGGCTGATTTACATGATGAATGAATCCTTATGCTGATGAATCCTTATGAAAAACCTGCCAGCCTATATAGGATTGTAGCCCTAATGGGGAGCTTTTGCCAGTGGCCCAGTAGGTCAAGGGAGCCACCAGTCAAAAAAGCTTGGGAATCACTGAGTTAGACCAAGGATGATCACACTGGCTCTCCAGAATTGTGCACTGGGGTTCTTAGCCCTGAGCTTGGACTATGAAATGGCTTTTCTGGTCTTATAAAAGACCAGGAACATTCTAGAGAAGAGCAGACTCTTCTGCTTTGGTTGAACTTGAAGCCTGGAAATGATTCAGGAAGGAGAGGAGGGGCTGACCACTCCCTGCATTTTCAAGAGCCTTTGTGGTTTTCTGGCTCCCTGGCTCCCACTGGGAATCTAATCTGCTCACATTTTCTTGGGAACCTCTTCAGCTGCTTCTTAGCAACTGCCTCCAAGCCTTGCGCCCTCTTGGCATGATGAGAATGCATTTTACCAGGAAGAAATGCTCCCCAGTTCTGATCAGTGAATGGAAGAAACCTGAGCTTAGACTTAGATAAATTTCAGCTCTACTAATGATGGCACTTCCTTGGACTCCCTTCCCCAATGTCACCCAAAAGGATGTGTGCATGTCCCCAACCAAAGCTACCTGAGAAGGAATAGTCAAAAATATCACCAGTCAGTGGCTGAGAATCTTACTCTGTGCAGCCCATTCCTTCTGTATGCCGGAAGTGAGGCCGATTTTGAAATAAGGGGATCTGAGAAGAAAAAAGAACAAAGCTTATTAACTGGAAGTTAGAGGAGACTGGCATAAGAAACACTGCCTAGGAGATGCTCAAGTGAGAAAAATCTAAAACTAATGGACAGTTCTCTAACATTACCCCAATATCCGCTGGCTCAGGCAGGCCATCTCACCTTGCCCAATGGTGGCACTGTCCCTGCTATTCAGTGCTTCCCCCTGATCAATATAGATACAGCACAAGCCTTATGTCAACAGAGAAACACCATCATCTCTGAAATAGGGCCCTATAGCCCCTCATTAGCAAACTAAAAACGAGGATGCAGTACCAAATAGAAACTGGGATCCTACCTTCTCCTCCTACCACCCACAGTTTTGTGGAGGCTGCCAAACATCTATTTAACTCCAGGGCCTCTTGTTTAAAATACATGGAAGATCACAAAGCAAAAAAGGCAGGAACTAAACGTACCGCTGTCAGCCAGGTAATGTGATCGGGGAGCTGTATGGAAAGATATAGGCAAGAAATCAGTCAGGTGCTTAAGACATGCTGCTTTTACAGAAGAGTGGGCCTTGGCAGACCCTTACGGCTGGCTCACACATGCAATGCCCACACAATTGTGCGTGTAGGCACACAAACCTCACCTATGAACAAAAGGCACATGGAGACAGCCGTAGTAAATTAGATTAGAGTGCTATTGTAATCATGGAAATGCTAACTGTCTCCATGTATATCTTGGTTCATGTTGACTTTTCTCTATATGGCCATATATCGGAGTACGTGACTGTGGAGAAATAAATAATGGCTGTGCTTGGGGGGGTGGGAGGTAGAGAGAAGGGGCTGTTTAGCCCTTTACTCTTTGATTGTTTTTCCACTTAAAATCCTCCTGATACAATGTACCTTAAATGTTACGTTTTCTCCTGTTGGGAGAAAAGTCACTAAAGGTGGGGGCAGGTTTGAACAGAAAAATAGCCAGAGCAGAGCAGGGACAGTGTCACCAAGCTGTCTCGCTCAAACCTGTAGCCTCCTAAGGCTTCTTTGAGAAAGAAAATAGCGGAAAGACCTAGGCAATCATGTGTCACATCAAGTTTGGTCCCCAGCCTTTCATCACTCAGACTAAGAATAAAATCCAACAGAGTAGCTGCTCCATCTGCTGATGGTCCCATCTAGTGGCTGACTGTGGTAAATGCAGGAGCACATCTGCAGTTCTCCCCCACACTCCCTCTGCATGAGGAGAAAAAATGAAGGTGGAATACCGTGGCAGTCCATCAAAGATTAATGAAAGACTCCTTCAGGCTCAGGCCAGTAGGGTACCCCAGGGAATGCTATAGCGTGAGTGCGTACGTGTGTGAGAAGGTGTGCGTGCTAAGCCTGGAATGCAAACACAGGTGCACACACATGCACGCAAAGTGGCTTATGCAGGCAGCTGAACAAACTTAGGTATCTAGGAATGTATAGTTCTTGTGTGCATGATTTTACTGCCATACACAGATCTATGAGCACAAGCACTAGATGGCAGCACCTTGAGCATTCCTGTAGCTCCTTGGTGGCAACCAGCCTCTCCCCCTCCCCCACTCCGTGGCAGTTTATGCCGGAGCACACAATAGTGGTAGATGACAAAGAATCTGTCCACGCACACATCTCCTGGTATCCCTCAGCCAAATGGACCCTCTCAAACATTACTGAATGCCCCAGCTTATTTCATCCCTGCCCTGTAAAAGACAAAGCATGGTTTGGGAATGATCATGAAAGCACTGTGTAAGAGATAGATAGGCATGTAATCAAATCTAGTTTTGTAGGAGGTAGCTCTGAAATACACAGAGCCACTTCCTTGTTGAAGGAAACTCATGTGGGGGTTCTGCATCATCCCTTTATGGTTCCTTGGGAGAGAGTATCAACAAGCATGTGGATGGGTTGATCTGTGATTTGATCTCAGCTCCTGTGTCATAGGGCAGGATGCAATAAAGAAAAACATGACTGTTGTAATAAAAAAAAAAAGCTTGGTGGCAACTAAAACAGCCGAGGATTATTTTAACAGCCGAGGATCTGCCTGCAGGCCAGGCTCAGAAGGTGGGCCTCGCCACATGTCTGTTCTCTCAGGAGGGAGCTCAGGGGAAGGGAAGGGTGCTACTATCAAGAGTGTGATGGGCCAGGGGAGATATGGTGGTGGGGGTCGGACAGGCCGTTACAGGAGAAGGAGAGTTCATCATAGGCAGATTATCTCCCCTTCTGGTCCTTCCCCCAATTCTCGGGTACTTGGTGGTCCTGGCGGTGAGTCCCTGGATCTGAAGCTGCTGCTTTTGAATGCCAGGTCGGTGAATAACAAGACCTGTATCATCCAGGATGTGATCCTGGATGAGAAAGCCGACCTGGTATGCATTACAGAGACCTGGTTGGACGGGGAGGGAAGCGTTAGTCTCTCTGAACTGTGTCCGCCAGGTTTCCAGGTGTTGCAGCAGCCAAGATTGCAGGGACGGGGAGGGGGAGTTGCAATGGTCTATTGTGAGTCCATCTCCCTTACCAGGTGCCTTGTCCAGCAGTCTCCTGGGTTCGAGTGCTTGCATGTTGTGTTGAGAGGGCCGGACAAGATTGGGATTCTGTTGGTGTACCGCCCGCCCTGCTGCCCAACAGTCTCCCTGCCTGAGCTGACTGGGGTGATCTCGGGGGTGGCATTGAAGGCACCCCGCCTGTTAGTGCTGGGGGACTTCAATGTGCATGCCGAGGCCCCTGCGTCAGGTGCAGCTCAGGATTTCATGGCTGCCATGACAACCATGGGCCTGTCCCAGAAGATCTGGGCCCCGACACATACAGCAGGACATGTGTTGGACCTGGTGTTTACAGCTGGGCATGGGGGCAATGATCTGGAGGTAGAGGAGATCAACATCACTCCGTTGTCATGGACAGATCACTTCCTGGTAGGGTTTAGGCTTATTGCGACTTCCTACCTCCGCAGAGGCGGGGGACCGTTTTCTATGGTTCGCCCCCGGAGGCTAATGGATCCTGAAGGCTTCCTGAGGGCCCTGGGGGATTTTCCCACTGCCAAGACTGGCGCCTCATCTGTGTCCCTGGTCGACCTCTGGAATGGGGAAATATCCAGGGCTGTGGATGAGATTGCTCCGGAGCGACCTCTGCCATGCCGCAGACTCGGAGCGGCTCCTTGGTTTACTGAGGAGCTGCAAATGATGAAGCGGCAGGACAGGCGTCTAGAGCGACGGTGGCAGAAAACTCATGATGAATCCAATCGGACACGGAGTAGAGCTCATTATAGAGCCTACTCCGTGGTGGTGGTAGCAGCGAAGAGATCGTTCTTCTCTGCTACCATTGCGTCTGCTGATAGCCGTCCAGCAGAGCTATTCCGTGTGGTGCGGGGCCTCCTTCATCAGGCCCCTTCGGTAGTCCAGGAGGAATACACGGTCAGCCGCTGTGACGTGTTTGCCCAACACTTTGCAGATAAAATCGATCGTATTCGTCGCGACTTGGATGCCACATTGACAATGTCTGATGATGTCCCCTTGGCAACTGCTTGTCCAGTATTGTGGGATTCTTTTCAGCTTGTGCAGCCTGAGGATGTGGACAGACTCCTTTGGAGTGTGAGGCCGTCTGCCTGCCTGTTTGACCCTTGCCCAGCTTGGCTGATTAGAGCGGCCCGGGGGGGACTGGCTGAGTGGACGGGGAGGGTGGTCAACTCTTCTTTGATGGAGGGGACGTTGCTGCTCACTTTGAAGCGGGCGGTGGTTCGCCCCCTCCTGAAGAAGCCCTCCCTGGATTCCACTGTGTTGAATAACTATCGGCCAGTCTCTAACATCCCGTTTCTGGGCAAGGTAATTGAGCGGATGGTGGCGGCCCAACTCTAGAGGGTCTTGGATGAAGCGGATTATCTGGATCCTTTTCAATCTGGTTTCAGACCGGGCTTTGGGATGGAAACTGCCTTGGTCGCCTTGGTGGATGACCTACGCCAGGGACTGGACAGGGGGAGTGCATTCCTGTTGGTCCTGCTGGACCTCTCGGCGGCTTTCGATACCATCGACCATGGTATCCTTCTGGGCCGATTGGCCGAGTTGGGAGTTGGAGGCACTGTTTTGCGGTGGTTCCGCTCCTACTTGGAGGGTCGGTCCCAGATGGTGGTGCTGGGAGATGCCTGTTCGACACCCTGGCCCTTGAGGTGCGGGGTGCCGCAGGGTTCAATTCTGTCCCGCATGCTATTTAATATCTACATGAAACCGCTGGGAGAGGTCATCCGGGGGTTTGGAGTGAGGTGTCATCAATATGCTGATGACACCCAGCTCTATCTCTCCTTTCCTCCAGACTCCAGGGTGGCGGTTGAGGGCCTGGAGCGCTGTCTGGAAGCAGTGAGGATCTGGATGGGGGCTAACAAGCTGAAATTAAATCCGGATAAGACAGAGGCTCTCCTGGTTCAGAAATCCTCGATGCAGGTGCTGGATTATCGACTTGCTCTGAATGGGGTTGCACTCCCTCTGAAGGAGCAGGTTCGCAGCTTGGGGGTCCTCCTGGACTCGCAGCTGCTCCTGGATTCCCAGGTGGCGGCTGTGGATAGGGGGGCCTTTGCTCAGCTTCGGCTGGTGCACCAGCTGCGACTGTACTTGGATTGTGCAGACCTGGCCACGGTGATCCATGCCACGGTGACATCGAGGTTAGAATACTGTAACGCGCTCTATGTGGGGCTGCCCCTGAAGACGGTTCGGAAACTACAGTTAGTACAGAATGCAGCGGCCCGTGTGGTCACCGGAGCCAGGCGGATTGACTCTGTCAGCCCGCTTCTCTGGGGACTACATTGGCTGCCCATTCGTTTCCGGGCCCAATTCAAGGTGCTGGTTTTGACCTTTAAAGCCCTATACTGCTCTGGGCCAGGATATCTTAGAGACCGCCTACTCCTGTACAATCCGGCTCGCCCTCTCAGGTCAGCAGAGAAGGCCTTTTTACAAGTGCCGCCACCCAAGGAGGTCCGGGGGGGCGGGGGGGCTGCAAGAAATAGGGCCTTCTCGGTAGTGGCACCAACATTATGGAACTCCCTTCCCCTTGACTTGAGAATGGCTCCCTCTCTTGAGAGTTTTCGGCAAGGCCTGAAAACACTGTTGTTTAAACAAGCCTTCTGATTTCTGGCCTTCTTAACTTTTTTATACATCTTTTAGTTTTACAGGCTTGATTCCTCAGTGATCTGCTCTTTTACTCTGTCTTTTAATCTGACTACTGTTTTTATGGCCTCTGTAGTGTGTTTTTAAATGTTTTTATCTGCTATGTATTAATGTTTTTAAAATCTGTTTTTTTTAATATGTTGTTAGCCGCCCTGGGTCCCGTTAGGGAGAAGGGTGGGATAAAAATAAAGTTTTATTATTATTATTATTATTATTATTATTATTATTATTATTATTATTAACTAAAACCAGTGTGTTCATAGGAAAATTGGCCAAGTTCAATTCCATTCCCCCGGGGCTAGAACTCAATAGATCTTAGCAACATTGGTAGAAATTAAGGACTTGCCCTTTCTAGTGCTCAACATCTGGTTTCTGTGGACATGGTTTCAGGTTTATTCTGCCCTGTGATACCCAGATGGAACAGTATCTCTCATGCAGTAGTAATTGATGGCCCATGAAAAGTCAACCTTGCTTAGAAGCAGGCAGGGGCTGTATGAAATGTTTATGGTTGCTCACAGCCATTTAAGGAGCTCTCGTAGCCAGCTGTGTGAAGAGCTTCTCTACTGCCAGTGGAACTGCGGGGCGGTGTCCAAGGGTCAGCATAGGAATGGGATCGGGCCTTCATTTCTTCCTTCAGTATCAACCTGCCGATGCCTGTCTGGATCTAGTGGTGACAAAAAAATTTGAAAGAAAGAATACAGTGACATATGTGGGCCCTTCTTTTCCCAGAGAAGATACAATGGAAGGAAATATCTGGAGATACAGAAAACAGTCACAATCTCAGCAGAAGAAACTCTCCTGTATGGTCCCCATTCAAATTCAGTAGCAGGAGCTGGCACAGTAAGGACCTGGGGGCATGCCAGCTCAAGGGGGAGAACAGCATTTGGAGAGTACATGGGGAAGCTGAGCTGAAACCAAATTTCCAAGTTCAGTACCAAATGCACCAAGGTGGGGGAAGGAAGATGGGCACTCACTCTATGCAGCCCTCGATCAAAACCATCCTCTTCTCCTCCTGATGAGAATCTCCGAACTCGTGGTGCTACAAAGAAATAGGAACAGAGATGGTCTGTTGCACAGTGTCATGTTGAAGACAACAGCCACAAATCTGAAAGGATTTGATCTGGGGCTTAAGCTGGACATAGGTTTTTTGCAGTATAAAGAGTTTACAAAATCCCTTTTGGCTCAGGGCTTCAGACAGGCAGAAGCTTATTCTTTTAAATCCTGTAAGTGACAGAAACACTTTTGGAACTGAATCACTACTGGGAAGTCAGAAACCTAAGAGGACTAGCTGCAAGAATAATATAGTACCTGTGGAGAAGAGGGAATTTCACTGGACATGGCTTTTCCCTCCTCCGCATGGCAAACTGAACCTGCTGAATACCCTCTTATAGACAATTCTTAAGAGGAGGTCTTAGAGGAGTCCAGTCTTTCTTTGCAGATGTTTGCCTGAGTCACACTCCTCCCCAATTGCCTCCAATGCCTGACATCCCCAAACTGTTGTGGATCGTGGCTATATCTTAAACCAGGGGTGTCCAAAGTTTTTGGCAGGAGGGCCACATCATCTCTCTGACACTGGGTCGGGGGCCGGGGAAAAAAAGAATTAATGTATATTTAAAATTTGAATAAATTTATATACGTTTCCATAAATGTATATTAAAGATGAACTTATATGAATGAATGAAGGTCTTGCAATAGCTCAAGGCCTATAAAAGGCCTTGCACAAAGCAAGACTGGCCTTTCCTTTGCTGCCGCTACTGCATCACAGATGTGAAACAGCAAGCAGTGGAGGGAGCCCTCATCCCACAGCTCATGCAAGAGGTCAAACAGTCACTCTCATGCTGAGAGTAGTTGCGTCGGGCCAGTGTGGGCTCCAGCACATCTCCGGAGGATCAGAGGCTCATTGGAGACTGGGGGCTCCCTGAGGGCCACATTGGGAGCCCTTGAGGGCTGCAAGTGGCCCCAGGACTGGGGTTTGGGCACCCCTGTCTTAAACTGTGGGGGTCTTTTGTGTCCTGAAATGGAGAATATTACCTTTGGGTGACCCTTGAAAAGTCCAGTACTCAGTTTCCGAGTGGTAATATGGGTCGGGAGAATAGGCCGGGCTGTATTTGGAAGTTTGGGCAATATCCTCACTGGTTTTGCTTTTTGTGGCTGCAGATTGGGTATCTGTAAGAACAACAGATAAAGAAATTGACTCAGAAAGTCTGGCTCAAACTACATGTGGAGGTAGAACCATTATCTGAGCTCTGGGTCAGCCCCAATCACAGAAAAAACACAATGCCAGAAGATCAAAACTTGAACCAAACCTGAAAACAGATTGAAGATAGCTTTTCACTGAACCCAAACCTAAAGTCTCTTACAGTGCAACCCTAGACATGTTTACTCCAAAGTAAGTCCCACTATGTCCAATGAGATTGCAGTCTTATTTGCTTTGAACTGGAACCTGAACCAAATCCCTGAACACAAAAAGTGGCAACTAGCTAAAAAAACCGGTTCCGTAATCAGAAACTCTGTTTTCAATGTCATGTTTTATTTTGCTAAATTTTGTCCTGTTATTTGTATTTTGTTTGCAAAACCCTTTAAACATGTATAATATCTTTTTTCAAAAGTGAAATCATTAGCATAGTATTCATTTTATAGGACTGCTTTGCAATCAAGAGAGTTTGATATTCTGCATTAAATACCGTATTTATCGGCGTATAACACGCACAGGTGTATAACACGCATCTTCATTTTAAGAGGGAAATTTCAGGAAAAAAATAAGGGTAGCTCAGAACTTTTTTTTATTAATATTATTACCACATATAAGGTAAATAATGTAAAAGGACAGTAAAAGCAACTGTTTTAACAAAAGAAACTTGGATATTTTGTTTTTACAAAAGTTTACTCAGAAATCACTATCTGGGAAACCAAGAAACTCTTCATCTTCACTGCTATCTTCAAAATCGCAATGAACACTGCTGCTTTCACTGCTACTATCTTCATAAATCAGCTCATCTTCTTCACCATCCAAAGCATTACTTATGCCACCTCACCTCAATCCCTCCCCCTCCCCTCCCCAAAGAAAGGGTCTCCACTTACCATATTCATCAGCTGCCAGCGGCTGTGATAATATGCGGCGGGCGCAGCGCTGACATCACGTCACGACGCTGCGCCGCCGCTAGGCACTATTGGGAACGGGATCCCTTAAAGAGGATTCCGTTCCCTGGACATCGGCGTATAACACGCATACATCATTTGCCCCCTATTTTCAGGGGGAAAAAGTGCGTGTTATACGCCGATAAATACGGTATATCAAAAAATGGTTCAAAAATGCAGTGTCTGCATTGGCTACTGAAACACTTTTAAAGTAGACCTGAATTTCAACTAGAGAATTAAAAAATAAAAATACTGTACTGATGAACCTGAACTGAATCTAAACACATTTTTTTTAATAGTTCAACAATTTCCTGTGAGAAGGTTCAATTTTTTGTGCAAAAGGGACATGAAACGGAGGCAAGTCCCCTTGTACCTGCTAGTTACCTCATCATTGTCTTTCCCTTCCCTTAGCAGTATTTCTTCTGCTGGGCTCATTTCTGGTGCTGGAGCCCAGATTGGGGGGAGGAGGGGGGTGACATTGAGAGAAAGGGGTAAAAAGTTAAGTTGTAGATTTGCACCCATTAAGGTTTTGCACCCTCTAGGTTTTGTGCTCCTTTTGCACAAAAATTGCTCCCCCTCTTCTGTACTACACATGACTGGGGGGGAGACTTAGGTTGAAACAAAATGGGACTCCTGCTGTCATGTCTAATTTGAATCTCAATTCCAGATTGAAAAGCAGAAACAGATTCTTTCAGCAAACAGTATTTATCATAAAGGCAAACGTGTATCATGATAATGGGAAGCCTTTCCATAAGGTGAGGCTCCGATCACAACACTGTAGAGGTGCCATTTGCCACTTGTTAGTAATGACTGGCGGTCGCCCCAGGCAAACTTTTTTTTTTTTTGGTTGGCATACTTCAGTCTTGGAAGACCATGGTATCGCGCTCTGAATGGTGGTTCTGGAACAGAGTGTCCTCTCCAGTGCACAAAGCCTGCGTAAAGTAGATATGGAGCATAGACTGCTTCCCATGCAGCAAATCCCCCCTCTCCACATCGCTGGAATGGTCCAATGGAAAGGCAGAAGCCAATACAGTTGGTTCCAATGGCATCACAGGAGTTGCCAGAACGTGACTGTGTTCAGCCATGAACTGCCTCAGGGACTCCGGCTCCAGATTTTGCCTCGAGGTTGACTCCTGAAGCCTTTTCCATAACTGGATCTACTCCACAAGGCAGTGGAGGTTTGGGATCAGAGTTTTCCTTCTCTCAGATGAGCTGCCTTCCCTGGCTAATGAGTCCCATCTACCTGGTGGCTGTTTAGTCGCCTCTTACAACAAGTACAGCCAAACTGAGGGCCTATTCTTATCCCCAGCTACCGGACAAACTGACAAGTAGCGAACTGACAGCATCCCACCTTTTGCTTGTACTATAATTTTACCCAAAACTGTTCTCAGCCAGGCCTTGGAATTGCTCTTGGAACAGTTTCCAAGCTGGAAACAGCACAGCCCCATGTCAGTTGCTGTTCATTCTTTATGTTAAAAGGAAGGCAAAGCATAGATGGAGGATTCTACTCGGACCATACAGCAATGGCAGCTAGCCAGAGGTAGGGAGACAGGGGAAGGAATAAAGAACAATGGGGTAAGAGAAGAAGAGGTCAGGCAAGCAGAGCAGAGGGAGTGCCACTCCCTAAATGATAGCAGAGGTGAGGGGTGCATCTGACGGGTGCAACAGCGGTTGTCACCCAAGCCATGTAGCAGCATAAGGCCCCAACAACTCAGTGTTACAGAGCAGCTACAGTAAATACAGGGTAATGGGGAAAATATCCAGTGTGGGCCTAGCTTGGCAAGAAGTCTGGGCTAAGAGTGTGTTACATAGTCTAGCCATGGTCATATTATTAGCCTCTGCTTAGCAACTTAAATATAAGCCTCAAATCCTCCCTTATGTCCAAATTTTGTTCCTTGGAGAGCTGCATCTGAGGATGGATACAGACAGTAGGCACTTTTGAGGAAAAAGTTGGCAATAGAACGGGAAAAGTATCATTGGCTGAGATGAACCTGCTCATTCTACTATCATCTCTGGTTAAACAGTTTTGAAGGGTTTAAAAACTTGTGTCGGCCCTGCTGGGCCAAGGTTCATAGAGTAAGCTGCCACAGAGGCTGAATTCAGCCTCCGTGTGATGGGCCACCTCCATGTGCCAACACAGCTTACTCCCGAGGAGGCGCAAATGTGCTTTATGGCACATTTGTGACCCTCCTAGGCCGGCGCAAGAGACTTGTGCCGGCCCAAGAGCGCCTCAGGATGCACCCTTAGACCTCACATTTTAATCAAAAATTAATTAACCTGGAACAACCCTCATCCCTGGTTCATATGCTCTCAAATGTGTGCTCAGCTTATGTAATGGGTCAACTCGTACATTATTTTGTTCTGGGTATGTGCCCATAAACATTCATTAAAACAATGGGCAAAACTCAAGGTTGTGTGTGTAAGTCAGGATGTATAAAACACTAAAGGATAAATAACCTGCATTACTTGATTTAGGGTGCAATCCTAACCCTCTTTCCAGCACTGACATAAGGGCAATGCAGCTCCAAGGTAAGGGAATAAACACTCCTTTACTTTGAGGAAGCATCCATGAGTGCCACCCAACTGCAGGATGCAGCACATGTCCCATTGGCACTGCTATGCCAGTGCTGAAAAGTTGGTTAGGATTTGGGCCTTACTTATTTTACACATTCATGCCATGCCCTTCAATGTGAAACATTTTCCAGGGCGGTTTCACCAAAATTCAGACAACACAGATACAAATCAACAGACATAAAAATGACATCCTTTCTGTCCAGATGTGCCACTTTGGGATCTAATGAATAAGCATAAATTCTGGTTTAAAAACTGTAACTAAAACACAAAGTGGCTTTCTCTGAAGATCTTTTCAGGAAGAGGGCAAGCAAATAGGCATGCACCCAACAGAATGACAAAAGCCTTAAGCTACTCTGACCACTTGAGGTGTCAAAGTGGATTTCAAAACTTGCTGGGAGCAGGACAGGATGGCAGGAATCAGAAGGACTCCCAGAGTCATGCCTGGTGACACTGCTATGAAGAAGAGAGGCCAAGGGAGCTACTTACAATGCAGTGGGGTGCAGACAGTCAGCAGGGCAGGGTGATTAGGTAGACAGCAAAAAAGGGAAGGAGGAAGGAAAGAGACACTTGGTTACCACGTTAAAGGAAAAGCAATGCCACTTTTAAAAGAAAATATAAGCAGACTCGTGAGCACAGAACTAGCCCCTCAGCCTCACAGCTAGGACCTGCCCAGGAGAGGGCACTCCTCCATTTCCTTTGACCTCAGAACGACGCCTCCAGAGGACTACAAAGGAAGTACTTCTGTAGTTCCTGTCCTACAAGTGAGTGCACTGCATCCTGCCTCCAGTTGTGCCATTTTTGCAGTGTCTCATCCTCTAAGTCCTGTGCAGCTGTATTCAGTGGTAAGAGGACCAGGGCAGGTGGGTGGGCTTTTCAAGAGCACAAAAACTGCTCTCTGGAGTCTGCCCACCCAGCTGAACCTCCTACTGCTGTTTGACGTTCCGTCATGGGTCCTGCTGCCAGTTGGCTGACGGCCTGCAATGCCCTGGGGAAGTGTTTTGTGACACCCCAGGGCATCAGGCTGAAGTTTGGGAACCCCTGGGCTATACTGATGCTACTTGGGAGTGGTGCTAGTAAAACATTCCCTATTCTACAGATTTTTACAATCCAGAGTTCCTTCCTCAGGAGCTAGGAATGCCCTTTACTCATTATAGGAATGCTGTGGGAGCTGCTTTTCTGTGGGTCCATTCCACAGTGCTGCGATCATTTAAAAGCCCACAACGAAGTGGGTGAGGTCAACTGCATGAGTGTTCCCCAATTACATGGGAAAGATCTATGCAATCAACCCCACCCACGCGGCTGGAACTTAAAATTAGTACCATGAAACAAACACACCAAAAAGTACTTCCTGTGGCACTGCTATAACATCTAAAGGGCACCCCAATGCACAGAGTGGACCCTGTCATCCTGCTCTCTCTTATCTCCTTTGGTTTGCTTCAGTCCGTAACAGAGTAAGAATGGCAGCAAAGCAACCAGTTGTTCCTTGAGGAGGCACATATAAGTTTTGTTTCTGGCATATAGAGGCACCCTAAAGATTCCTGTCCCTAGAATGAGCCATCATGATGGGTCACGGTGCATCAAGGCTTTATTGCCGCACCCTTCTTATCCCTACCTCAGAGGCCAGAAATATCTCCCCAAATGGCTTTCCTTTCTTTCCCGGCTGGGTGCATCCCATCCAGTTCTGGCACAAACATCAACCTTATAGCACTTCAGTAAAAATCACAGAGCTACTCCAGATTCAGGATGCAGCAATGCAGCTGAAGGAGAACTGTGTGCGCGCATTATGTGTGTCCAAACATGTGCCAAACACCATGACCAAACTGTACCGTGTCTTTTATAGATGGGGGGTTTCCGGTAGATGTTACTCTCTGCGGCAGCTGGAGGCAAAAAGAGAGATAATGAAGGACAGCAGGAGACAGAAAAAGAAAAAGGGAATAGGCGGCAGCATGTGAATGTTAGAGTCATAGAAGCCACCACACTTGCAAGGAAGGTTCCCCCCACCATGATCAAATCACTTGCTAATGCTTACTGTTTTCCCCTTTTCCGGAGCACTGTGGTATAAAATGAAGCAGCCTTATTCTAAGTATCTGCAGAGCGGATTTAGGCTAGGAGCTGGTTTGATGAGGGAAGAAGGAATTAGTCCTATCTGGAGTGATGTGTGCTATAGACAGCCATCAAACAGAGAATGCGTGCATGCACAAGTGGTCATGCTGTGAGTGTGCTCACTATTTAATGACATGCAGGGTAGGGCAGCCATTTCTCCTTCTGGAAGAGCCAGTCATTTGGCCTCCATTCAGGAGAGGGAGAAGTCCTAGTTGGGTGGGACAATCCTGATCTGCTGAAGGCACCAGGTGATCTATGAGTTGGTTTTTCAGAGGTACAGGGACCTAAATCTACACCCCATCCTTATCAAAGAGTCAAACAAGTCAGCCACAGTCTCTTCAAACAAGAGAAGCAAAGCAAGCTGGGAACACGAACTACCCTATCAGCACAAAGATTTATTGATGGCTGGACTGGACTGGTGGAGCAGGCAAAAGGCCATCCATAAAAGACATCAGCAAATGCTATTAGGAGGACTAGTCATCTGTGTCAACATTTCTGGTGGTGACAACAACAGGAGGGTAATGTGGCAAGAAAAATGCCAGAAAGCATAAGCCACATTAGGGGACACAGACTCCTTGCTACTAGAAGCCAAGGTATTGCCTTTGTTTATGGATTATTAGGGGGGTGGGTCCTAAGTGAGACTCCATGACTCCAGGTCCACTTTATCTCTCTATACTCCCCCAGAAAACACATCTTAAGAGCCCCCCTCCAGCTTGGGTGTGCATAATTCTGGGGTGCTAGCTTGGTCCACCACTGAGAAGACCACTGCCAAATTTAATCTGGGTTTCATTTTTGATAACCAGAGAACCAAGACAGAAATGTCAAATCCGAAATATAGACATCTATCATTTGATTTCATCCACAGGAAGTTGTATGTGCCTCTAATGATTCCTAAGGGACCTGTGCTCCTTTTTCTGGTTTGACTGAATAAGTGATGTCACAGTCTTGGAGGTGGTTTCAGGTTCATTTCACACATGAGAATGTCTGCCAAAAAAGATTTTGGAAGGGGCCCAAGACTGGCTTGTCCTGGTTCTAATCGAAAAGACTGAGGAGGGCTTCCAACCTTGCCAGGAACTAATTCACTGCTTTGAGTGAATTAATGCTTCTATACTTACTTTGTGAAATTGACTCTGTGGACCTATGCAGAGAAGTGGGGAGCGCATACGTTGATGTACTTGCCTACTGACAAGGGACAGGTGTTGACTTCCCTCCTTCCTCACTGGAGGGGTGGGGCAGTGGCCCTTACCTGGTGGCCACTGGAGTCTCTGCTGAAGGGGAGCAGCCATTGGGCAAGCCCAGAGAAATCTGGGGGAAGGGTGCAGCAGACCCTGAGGGGAGCAGGAGCATAAGATAAATTATCTGCCGAGGGTAGGTGTAGAAGAGTTCCTAGCTGTCAGACATACTTCACCTTATGGTCCTTGTGGGGAGAGAAAGGAATGAAAAGAGGAAGATCTTTTTTTGATATAAGAGACAAAAGCTGCAAGGGAGGGTGAAAACAGGCTTTGGAGGAGGCGAGGTTAAGGCTGCAGGTCTTGTTTATGGATGGCCTCTACTATGAGATCTCTTGCTGTTGCTAGCTGACTCTAGGCTGGCAATAGCACTACTCATGCAATACACAGTTTTGGTACATGCATTCATGCATGCCATTAAAAAAAAAAACTAAAAAGATACAGCGCTCCTTCTCCAGAGCCTACCTGGAATGTGGAAATGCTTAGGAGCTTGGTATGAGGTTGGTGTAGAAGACCTCACATCTAACTGGCTATAGTAGGGGGAGCTGCGTCCGCTCTCTGTTCCTTGAAAGAGCAGATTGGAGGGAGCAGCAGACAAAGAGAGAAAGAGAGAGGCAGAGGAAAACTGGTGTTAAAAGCAGCCATGTTAGAAGAGTAGCAAGCCACCTGTGAATCAATGATGGGGATGTATGGATGGAGGGGTGGTGGTGGTGGTGATGGTGGCGGTGGCGTCAGCTTCTACCATCATGGTGAGGGGTAGGTGTTGGGTTCACAGATGAATAGGAGCCAGAGGAAAATTCCACAGGTGCATGTCATCAGGGAGAGTTCTAAACCCATTCCAGGGATACCAAAAACACTGTACCAGGATTTCCCCAGCAGCAGCACAAACTGGCACCAGGAGTGCAAAGTCTGAATCAGAGATTTCATTTTAGTAGAAGGGGAGGTTCTGATGAACTAAAATTTTAGAGGACACCCAGGATCAGACAATTCTACTGGACATGCCTTTATCTGTGTTTCTCTTCCCTGCTCTGTTGGCTTCCTTAGTGCAACAAATCAAAACCCAGGGTTGGCTGTGTTCATGCTGACGAAGGGTTTCCTAGCATCTCTGACTGTGCACAGGAATCCTGTGGCATGCATTGCTTCCCACATCATTTGCTCCTTTCAATTTCATCTTTAGCTGGGGGTCACCATTTTGGACTTGCGACAGAAAAAAAAAAGATATGCACAATGAGGTGAAGTCCCAATAATAAACTTTTCGCTATCCTAGGAGATAGGCTTGGTGTATGAGGTGGCCACAATGTAGTTGATGACTCGTCTACTACTCAGTCAAGAAATGGCCCTACCAATGCAAGACACTGCCCATGGGATGTCAATTGTACCCCTTTTCATAGTTAAGACTTCACAGTGCAAACTCTTCAGGAATGAAAAGATGTCTTGGCATTGACTGCACCTCAGAGAGAAGGATGATGTTGCCATGCTGGTTTCTGGTCAGCAAGTGCGCTCCACTTAATCTTGGTGAAGAGTCATGCCCTTACCTGAGCGATAATAATGATGTGGGGAGCGTGGGATAGTGGGGGACATGCCTTGGCGGCTGTAAGTGGGAGAGTCAATGTAGCCTGGGCTGGAGGCTCGCCTCTGTCTGATGTCCATGCTTTCATAAATATCCTAGAAAAGCAAATGTGTATCAATAAAGATTTAGTCCTATGGAGGTACATGCATGAGTTTCACCACATATCCCAGCTCTCTACATTTTATTTCATTATAGGCATCCTCTTTCTTTCCCCAAATTGAGGGTAGGGAAAAGGTAACATCTCAAAGACCTTTGGCGTTACTGTGGTCACAACTACTGCAATCTTCTCTGGGGGGCACCTTTAACAGTGTAATCTCAAATTGAGTAGTAATACAGTTCAGCACTGGGGCCTTCTTGGTCTAGCTTTCAGTTAATGCTTCTTCAGCTTCAGAAATTCCACAAGCCCTTGATATACGAGCCCTTATATTACCCCACTGTGGTGTATGATTACCTGAGAATATGGAGACAATGTTCCAAGAGACTGGAAATGACAGGAGGCCAGAGACAAGTCACAAAGGAGTAAAGAAATAAAGAAAAAAGGGGAAAATGGTTACAAGTTGACAGAACTGCTCAGGGCCACAACATGGTTCATCTTCTCCTAAGTTCCTGTCCACTTAGCAAAGAGCCTGTAGTGAGCTCCAGGCTCTTCCTTTCCCCCATCCATTGCTCCTGCGCTCAGCAACCATTTTTCTTCAGGATAGTGTTAAACGGCCACTACCTGTGAGCAGACACAGCTCCAATACAAAAGAACTTTAGGTGGCATGGCCAATTCCACAATATTACATTAAATTTAAGCAGATCCTGTTTTTAATTCTATAAGGGTCAGCTTAAAGGATATAAGCGTGGCATGTCCGATTTGATCAGCATGAGCTTGACAGACACATCTTTCTGGTGGACTACTGCAAGCCCAGACTTACACCTGATCAAACATGATAAAGAAGCATCACCATCTTCCCCTTTCTTTCTCCTCACAATTTTAAGACACGAGCAGGGAAAGTGAATGGCTGAAGTGGTCCTGACACAGCATCGCAGATTTCTCTTGAGCAGTCCTCCTCCACAGGCCGGAGCATGTCCTCAAAACATCATCACATGAGGAAAGCAGGAGTGCTTGTGAGTATCACACAGAGAGTGATGATATAAGGTAGGGGGTTGTACTAGATGACCTATTAGGCCCCTTCCAACTACTGTATATGATTCTATGATAAAGTGCCATCTGTTGGAGACCCTGGGCCAAGACCACACCTCAGTACTACTGACTACACCAAACACCCTCCTGAATGGGGTGAGATGCACCAGACTCCTCTGCAAATGCAGACACAACTTCTCAGTGCATTGCAGCAGAGTGTTTGCATGAACAAGGAAAGAAATGGAGAGCATGAAGTATACAGGTAGGGTGAACAGGAGCAAGAGGTATCTTCACTTGCCCCATTTGAGAAGAGAGTTCCCCCAGACTGCTGCTCACGCCCTCTGTGTTTTAGAGCAGTGTTTCCCAAACTGTGGGTCGGGACACACCAGTGGGTTGCAAGCTGATTTTTGGTGGATTGTGAAAGGTTTCTGAAATTAAAAAAAAATTGCAAGCACCCTTGCCCAGTTTGAAGAACAAAAATGCAGAAGAGGGTAATCCAGATGGAGAGACCACTCTCATAGCTGGAATGCTAAACTGTGGTATGAAGTAATCATTATACCCCCAAATTAAAATGTCACATTTTTCTATTTTCTCTAGTAATTGGCATGCTGTAGATCAAGTGTGAACCCAGTTTCAGCCTTTTGTCTGGCCTGGAAGTCCATAACTACACATCTTGCTCTCTAGTTCAGCCTGGAATGACTGTATTGGGGCAACCGTCCTTGAAATCCATTTCTAGAGAGAGTGTAGCAAATGTCTACATACACATACTATATATGTTAGGCCTCTAGTAGCTTTGGGAGCACAGAACCATGATAATTATTAATAGATACTTTATTAATTCTTATTAATAAAAACATTTCTTTCTATATCACTTTTTTTGTCTTGTAAAGCAATGTGGGTTGTGATAGACTGTCATTTTTTAAAATGGGTGCTAAAACGTTTGGGAAGCACTGTTTGACAGCTTGTCCAGAGTGATCAGAGGCAAAGAAGGACAAGATTTTTATATCTCTGTTCCTTTCATAAAAGAGAGACGTTCACCAGGTGCAGCTTTTCTCCTCTCTTCACTTTCCAAAATTGTACCTGCCCAAATCCCCCTCTTTTGTACAAATATGAAATGTTGTGAAGCCCTGTCTGTTTTTGCAGTTGGTGACCACAAGACTGCCCAGGGGGATATCTGACATTTCAAGTCAATTTGACTGCATTACAAAACATGTTCGTTTCCTAGAATTGCCCCTCACTAAAGAATCTGCTGCTCTATTTACACCTATTTTGACATTACAACAGGGACACAAAGCTGAAAACTCTGCCTTCGCTAGCAGTTTATGACACAATGAGTTTATCTCCTCATTTTGCAGCTGAAAAGCTGGAACATGGGCAAGAGGATGAATTACTGCTGAATAATTCTCCTTATGACGCAACCATCCTCCCATGAGATATATGAAAGAGGAACGGCAATGATTTTAGTGGGTCTCAGTGCCCTTTGAAGAATGGACTGTGGAATAATTCATAAAAAGGCAAGTTCTGTGATTTGCTGCTTCTCCTCCACACTTTTGCCCTGTCTCCAGGACATGCTTCTGGTGTGCTGATACTGGCAGTTGCAAAAGATTGTACTTTGGCCACTTGTAAGAGTTCAAGAATGACTTTTAGCTCAAGGCAGACTTGTTGAGTGCTGGATGTTTTCAATTGCTAAAAACCTAGCCTCCTCCTGAACCAAACACACTCACCTTACTCCAGTTTCACTAGCCAGCCTTTTGTCCAGCAGACTCTAGCAAGTCCAAGGGGGATCAACCCAACCCAGCCCAGTCCAGCCCAGGTCTGCTATTTTCCCTGCCAAACCTCAATGGAAGTCTGCCTCTAACAATGGAATACAGGTTAGAACCTAAGATCCAGGCTTTGTTTGACAAATGAGACTCATATGAAGAGTGTCTTTCTCATTTTCTGTTTCAAGGCTATCACGGCTACCCACTCTCTTCTTTTCATTAAGGAGACATGATCAAGGACACAGCTGTAAAGAGCCCCTATATTTATTATACATCAAGAGGGAATTCTTCGAGGTAGCCCTCCTCCTCAAATCACCCTCTTGTGGTTACACTGCACTTGAATCACAACTGGATTCTCTCCTCTTACCCCTGGACAGATGACAGACTGCCATGTGAGGGCTTTCTGTTTCTTCTATTTTCCCCCAGAAGCAGGGTCCTCAATCAGGTCTCCCCTTGACATTTTCACCTATTGACAGGATGGTTGCTTAGCAGTAACCATGTTGGAGCCTGCTTTGTTCACTCCCTTTTGGTATCATGAATCTCACATAACCTCATTCAAGTTCACGGCGTTTACACCTATCAAACACCAATAAACGTCTGTTTCTGCTGCAAGCTCTTCTGGCCTCCTTTGCCCCTGGTGTAAGTGCCAAGAAGCTGTACCTCCCCATAGCTATATCTCTCCAGCGTCTCGTCCGACGTGTATCTGTGATAGGGCTCATAGGAAATGAGGTCGGGGCGCTGCACCTCGTAGATGGCTTTAATCTTGGGAAGAGCAGCCAGGTCTTTGTAATTAAGGATCTCATTATCCACTTTAGCCTAGGGAAAGGGAGAGACAGAGACAGAGAGACGAAGACAGAGAGAATGGTAAAGAAACAGGAACTGGGGCGGAGAGGGGGAAGGGCAAGTTGGGATATATAGGTTGAAGGCAACATCAGAGCAAACAGAGCCAGATTGTTACCACAGAGGGGAGAAGAGGGAAGGATCAAACCTTGCAGGAGGTGACAGGATTCTCCCAAGTTAGATGCGACAATGATGGGAAGGAGCTTGGGAGTTGAAAATCAACGCCTTGGCTATGTGCATCTGATGTTCTCAGATGCTGCCCCCTAAAAGCAGTATCAGCATCAAAGGCCTTTGGTAGTCAGGGATTCAAGGATGGGTGCGGATATCCCAGAACTTAAATCTTCACCTTTTCACTGCTCAGTGGATCTGGAAAGATTATGTTCCCAATCCATAAGTACAGAGATCTCAACAACTACAAGGTTTCATGGGGCGGGCTCTTCTTCACCTGGGACTCATAGGATACATTCTAGGTTACATCTGTAGGAGCTGCAGGCTTTAGTCACAACCACTACTTGCCTGTTTCGGTCACAAAGTGGTACTTACACAGATGACTCGGTTGGGGGAGCCAATGCTGGAGCCAGGTGGGGAGATGGATGTTTCTGAAGTTCTTCTGTGCTGTGTGGGTAGAAAATGAGTTATAAATTAAACTCTTCCCAGCCTCTGCCTTATCCACGACACTGAAGGAAACAGTTCAACTAGCTCTGGCCCAAACAGGCCATTTACCATTGGCAAAGATGGAATAGACCAGCGGTTTTCAAACTCTCTTGGAGAGTTGGAGCCGCTCTAAGGTGTTGCGGGGACGGGGGGCATGAGGCAGCGGGAAGGCAGCAGGGGCTTGGCTGCATGTACCTGAGCCTCCTGCAGCCTCCCAGGGGTTCAGGGAGCCCTGCATGACCTTCTGCAGGGCTCCCCACAGCTTCAGAAGTGAAAGTGGAGCTCCACTTTCTGCTTTAGCAGAGGTGGGCATGATCGCTCCACTTTTGCATTCAAAGCTGCAGGGAGCCCTGCAGAAGGTGGCACAGGGCTCCCTGCACCCCCGGGAGGCTGCAGGAGGCTCAGGTACGTGCAGCCAAGCCCCTGCAGCCCCCTGAGTGGCGTGATCCTGGGGATTGCACTGCTGCCTCCTTCCTGCATCCAGGCTGCCCCCGCCCCTTAAGGTGAAAGTGGCCAGGGCCCACAGGCTGGGGCAGGGCTTTTCAGACTGGGGTGTTGTGATGCCCCAGCCTGTGGGCCCTGGCCTCTGCCCTCTTAAAGGGCGGGGGCAGCCTGTAGGCACGGAGAAGGCAGCGCACAATCCCCAGGATCGCGCTGCTTAGGGGGCTGCTTAGGAGTTACCCAAGCCTCCTGCAGCCCCCCCCCCCAGGGTGCAGAGAGCCTGGCATGACCTTCTGCAGGGCTCCCCGCAGCTGTGAAAGTGAAAGTGGAGATCCTGGGGATCACGCCGCTGCCTTCCCCCTCCCCTGCTGCCTCCACCCCACCCCCGCAAGCACTTACAGTGGCTCAAACGCTCCACAAGAAAAACACTGGGCTGGGGCGCCATGATGCCCCAGTTTGAAAAGCCCTGGCATAGACTGACCTGTCTATATTCCTTCTTCTTCTGAGGCCTTCCTTCTTGTATGTTCCACAGCACTTTGTCACTTTGTTTGTCATGCTTTGCAAACCCCATCGCCAACATTCCATACATGTTGTCTACTGGAATAAGCCATTTCAGATTCAATCCAGTGAGTGGGTATTATTAAATAATTCCGAAATGTTGTCAACAAATTCACTTTGCACTTGCATCAGTTACTTGTAGTTAACGCAAACTGATTAAGGGTGCAATCCTAACCCCTTATGTCAGTGGTTTCCAGCACTGGCATAGCGGTGCCAATGGGACATGTGCTGCATCCTGCAGTTGGGTGTCACTCACGGAGGCCTCAGAGCTGCGTGCTCTGAGTAAGGGAGTGTTTGTTCCCTTACCTCAGAGCTGCATGGCCCTTATGTCAGTGCTGGAAACCACTGACGTAAGAGGTTAGGATTGCACCCTAAATCAGAGACTCTAATAAGATCATACAAAGTCTGTGTAACTGCCACCAACCATCTCCCTGCACCTCTTTGGCCAACATATCTGTCTGGTTATGTTTGTTAACAGAAAAGTGTGATGCGATATAATCATATTCAGTGATCCTTCTCCCTGTCCACCATCTCCAACTTCTTGACTGTTGCTTGCAGCGGGTAAAGAAATACTGAGTGTGATGATGAGGAGTCATGTATTTCTTTTACTAGAGATGCATGGGAAACATCTCATAGTCAACGTGTACCAGAAAATCATGGCCAAATATGGTAGCACATGTCTGCAGCATATCCTTAAATGTTTGGAGATGTATATCTCCCTTTTATGTGTTTACCACAGCAAATGGTGATGTAGATACAGCTAATATGAAAGCTGCAAAGAGTGTGAAGTGACTCACAAGAGCCAAGAGACAGGGATTCAGGGCCCAATCTTGAGCCCAGTGCAACGGCTTACTGCTGGCGTGTGCTGTCACAAATGTACCATAAGGAATGTTTGTGAGCCTTAATGTGAGCCCTGTGTTGCGCTGGGCCAGCTTTGGCATTAGGCCTGTGTTCTGCCATCCGTGGTTGACCAGGCAGCAGAGAGGTGAGTGAGAGTGTGCGGGCAGGCCGGGAGAGGTGTTCTGGAGTGGGGGAGGTTGGGGGAGGGCAGGCGTTGTGTGGGGAGGAGACATAAGGCAGGTGGAGGGAGTGGGGCCAGAGGGGGTGAGACTGGTGGAGCTCAGCTTCACCAGATCCTGAGCCCCGTGTCAGGCTATCTGGCCCAACACGAGACTCATCAATTCTACAACAGCTCAAGAGCCACTGCAGAATTGAGTAGCCCCACTGTGGGGCTACTTCCCTTACTTGGGAGACCCTGAGGAGAAGGCAGCAGCTGCCCAGGGCACACAGGATACTGCAGCAGCCATTTTTGACACCCCAGCAGCCTTGGGCAGCTCAGAATTAAATTGCAGATGTTTGGTCTCCTTGGTTATAGCTTCAGAGCTGTTTGGATCTGTAAATACAATCCAAGTGCACAAGGCCTGGCACAGCAAATCCCTCACAGCTGACACATTTAGACTTCCATTTCCCCCATGATTGCTGTGTGGAATGGCCATGGTTGCCAGAGCAAATCAATTAATAATCTGGCCATCTTGTAGTCTTAGAAAGTGCTGTTGCTAAGGGGGAATTTGGGCACATTATTCCAGGTACCACACCTTGAGGGGGTATCTTAGAGGCCTCTGGAAGTGCCTTTCAGAGGCTTCTAAGACAACTCTTCAAGGCGTGGTTGTTTAAAAATGGGAGGGAGAGTTGTTATGGGCAGTATGAGTGCCCCTGGGTTAAAAAATTTTGTGCCCCTGGGTGCCAGATGCCTTAGCTAAGCCTCTGGTCTCAGATACATTCTCATTTCAAATATAACAATCAATTTGTGTTCAAGTTGTGCTTCCCATCCACCCCCAACTCTGCTTTTACCTTTAACTTTTTTTCTGCCCTTGCTGCTTGTTTGCAGATGGGGTGCCACACTTCTGACCCTGAAACACAGGAGACCAGTAAAACATCAGAAAAACAAATTGTTCAGTTTCCCACATTCAAAAGAACAGTACCTCAGAAGACTTTCCACACTCCCTGGTCTTAGTTCTCTGCTTCCAGCATGGCCCCGATCCTGATTACAAGTTGGCCCATTAATTTGCTGGAACTGTACAGCGTGCCTCTCCTTGTGTGTTACACTGTATGTAGGCGCATCACATAACCACAGAGTTGAAAGGCCATATAGTCTAACACCCTGCCACAAGGCAGGAGTCTCCACTCTGATATCCTGCAGTGTACACATTCCAGAACTCATTGTTTAATGAGCAGAGAAGTGACACACCAAGAAAAATGCCCCCAGTGCAATAACTTTGGTTAAGTCATGCAACAGGATCAAGATCTGAATACGGATCACAACTAGTGCCTTCCAATGTATGATTCCTTACATACAAGGCGAATGAGATATTGGTCCCAGAGGCCAAAGGGAATGCAGGTTAGCTAGCTCCCATGCAACTAACTCCTGCAAGATATGCTCTGGAGCAAGTTGCTCTCTCTCTCTCTCTCTCTCTCTCTCTCCCCCTTCCTTCCCCCCCCCCCCGCCCACACACTCTCCAAATTTTCCTGGGCTTGACAACTGGGTTGGAATGAAGGTGGTGTAAATACCTCCACTTAGCAAATTGGCTAAGTGATAAACTTTGTCCCAGTCTTTCTTGATGCTGAGAAAAATGGTTGGCGGTAGGAAAGAGCATTGCCTGGGACATGTGGCAGCAAAAGGTGCAGTGAGAGGTGGTACAAACAGAATGCCCAGGAGTAACCAAGTTTGTCAGGCAAGCCAGTGGAGCCAAAGCACTAAGATGCCTCAATATTTAGGGCCAGCTCTGAAAACGACAACCCAGTAACAGCCCGATCCTGAGCTGCCCACAGCGCCCAGGTTTGGCGGCTCCGAGGAGGGTTGCCGCTGAATCCTGTGCCTCCTGCACTACCTTGGGAGGCACCTCGGGAGAAGGGGACGCTTGTCCCCTTCCCCCAAGTAAGGTAAGCAGCCCCGCAATGGGGCTACTCTCTTTAGCACTGACCAAAGGGTCATCGCTAAAGTAAAAGCGCTCGTGTAGGGCGCGCAGCCCTGCATGAGCACTCTGGATCCTGCGGAGCACAGCTCCGTGGATCCGCCTTTCTCCCTCCCCCGACATGCCTCCCACTCGCCCCCTGGCATGGAGCCATGCCGTGGACCACAGGATTGGGCTCTCAGTCCTCTATTGGGTGTGGATACAACCATTGGTAAGAAAAAAATTCAAATACCACCTTCCCACCCTTGCCTCTGCTTTCATAGCTTCACTGTCTAATGGAAGGAGAGAACAAGACAAGCTCTTGGAGTGGTGATGACCCTGCATGCCATTGATCTGTGGGCATTTATTGATTTTCCTAAGATCCTTGAGCCTTAATGGCATGGCCACAGGAACATACCGTCAGCGAGTTCTGAAAAGAATGGTGGTAAGAAGAGATGAAACACTGACACTGTGATATGACTCCACATCCTGCAAATCTGTGGCTGCATGGCCCTCTTAGGATCATTGCTATCACTCCAAGTCTGAACACTAGCAACGTCTGGCTGCAGGTAAAGATCAGAGTGAGGTTCCCCCTGTGTACACAAGCCCCTGCAAAGTTTGAATTAGATACGCTTCTGTCTACCTGACCATGCCAAGACATCATCCAAACTATCCATCAGGTGACTGAAAAATGTATAATGCTCCCATTGACTCTCTGCTGAAATGCAATGATTTGTCTTTGCAGAAGGCAACACACAACAAGCACAACAAACCCTGGCAGACATCCATTCACTGCATACATTCACTGCAAGAGATGAACATTTTCTTGCTGGACAGTCCATGAACTCCATGCTATTCCTGGAGAAGAGAAAGCACTGGAAATTGTTCCCATAGCAGCTGAAACAGTGTGCCACAGGAGGACCCAGTGCTCATATCCACCCGTGGTGGCATGCAGATTGCTTTGAAAAGGGGTGAGTGGGTGGTGAAAACCCAAAGAAGAACAAACAAAAATTTTCAGGTGCAAGGGACAATTTTCTTAAAACCTGAAGGTCCCAATGCATTTTGAGCTATACACTCATTGTCAGGGGACTGAACTGGTCTAAGCATTGCCCTTGTTTCAGTGCAGATAAGCCAATGATCAGTTTGGACTGAAAACTGGTGCAGTGAGAACCTTGGTGGTTAGATGCCTGAGATGTGCATTCATCTGCACACTGGATTTGTAAGTGTGCCCAGTGGGCAGGTTGTAACTGACCAGCTTTTCCCAGAAAAAAAGCAATAAATCTTTCAGAAAAAGTTGTGGTTGCTAATCAATGCTTTACAGAATGCTTCCCCCCCCTCTAATACTGGGTTTTTCTCCCTTGAACTCACACACATACATCTGTCTGACGATGTGTGCACAGTGGAACCTCATTTTATGATAGTAATCCAGTCCAGAGGCACCATTGTATTGTGAAAACATTGCAATGTGAACCCAGCAACACATTGTTTTGTGGCAATTTGTTGCAAACCTTGGAAGTGGAAGTTTTTGCCACAGATCTCAGCTATTTCTCTCTCTCAAAAGTTATTTAAAAGGTGTCTATTACATTTCATATGGGTCACGGTTATCAGTTTACTCCATGATGTAATTATAAAACACAAATTACAAAGCTGTAGCCTTCTCTCAATACACATGGCCACAATGTCAAAAACATGGCTACTGGTCGAGATGCTACCTAGAAAGCTTATGTTTGCATCAGTGTTCACAATGGCCAGGCCAGTTTAGCCTGATTGCACTGATTTGGCGCAATAAGGCCCCACACTGCTGCAGAGGGTGGGTAGTCCACAGCCAGCACTTTGCATAGAGTGCCTCCACACTTAGGCTGGCAGGATCTCCTATGTGACCTGCCCTCCTACACTTGGGTCCAATTGGGCCAAAATTGCACCCCAGAAGCAGCTGGTGCAGCATTTCACATGGGGTGCCATCAGCCCTGGGCTTAAAGCTGCCATTTGTGTGGGTGAGTAGGGGGGCTGCCGGGAGGATGGGCCCCCTACAAAAGTGTTCAGCATTGAGACCACAGCTCCTAAGGCCAGTCCTGACATCATCTATATAACGTTCCTTCCATACGCACAGCCATGATGTTAAAAACACTGCTATTTGCTGAGATGCTGCCAAATACTTACATTCACGTGCCTGATTGGCTTATTGATCACACACAAGATCCTCTTGACAGAAGTCATGAACCCATCGTAAAGTGAATAACTTACCATATTTGGAATCTTGTTTTACTACAGAGTGTCCATCATAAAGTGATTTGATCATAAAGTGAACTCATTGTAAAGTGGAGGTCCATTGTATAAACATGACATGGGAAAGTTAACACATTTCTGTGTTCTGAAAATCAAGTAGTTATCCCCAAGTTCTCCAGAAATCACCATCAATTTTCAGGTGACCACTAAAAGCAAAGAACTCTTCCTCCCATACCATTTTTTAAAATCCTTCTCCAAGCTGTTATTTTTCAGACAGAGTACTAAACCAGACTTAAAGTATTCAAGATCTTTTTTCTAACATGATATAATGTTAACATGATGTAATGTCCTGGAGACGCTATCAATTTCTCCAGGATTGCTTGTAGTGGTCACATTAAGATGGATGCTGATTTCTGGAACCTCCAGGCCAATCCAGCAGGAGTGGCAACCCAATTTTCAAAACACAGAAATATGAACATACAGATGAAAACATCCTGATACACGCAAACACTACTGCAGTGTCTGAGCATCTGCTGGGCAGTCCTGACCTTCACATGCCTGTTCAACTGGCCACCTCCTAGCCATATACTGTATCATTCATGTCTATAGCCAGAAAACCACATTCCCCACCCCCATCCTTTTTCTACCCACAGATATTTCCCCTTGCACCCATGGTCACCATAGCAACTGGCATCTCTTGCAGGCAGAGTAGCAAACATGACAGCCAGGTGCATTTCTTTGGGGGAGTTGCTATTGCTCCACGCCCACATCAAAGTGGCAGGCTTTCTGCTGGCACTATGCTGGCTGATGCCAATGTGACACGAATGGCACGTCCACTCCCCCATAATGAGCCAACTTTCATATGCCACCCCCACAGAGGAATCAGCCCATCCCTAAGCCAATAGTTCCTGCAGTGTGAGGGTGGGATGGAGCTAACCCTGCAATTAATACAAACAGACACAGGGTAATTAGTAACTCAAGGTGACAAGCACCTAAAGGTTGTTCAAGGGACAGATACCCTCCCTCTAAGCTGAAAATAGACCGATAGGAAAACAAACCCTAACTCACATTGAGATATAGTAATTTCTTCCCACTCCCAAGCCCCAGACATTCAGGGCATAGACAATAACCCAGCAGTTCCCAACTGTGTGTTGTGGCCCCCAGGGGAGCTGCCACAAACCACCAGGGGTGTCGTGGGTTGTGCACTGGCCGAGCCAGTGGGCAGCAAGAGCACAATGCAATGCAACAGACCATAGGGCAGAGGCTATGTTCTGTAGGCTGTGCATTGCTTGTGGCATTTTGGGTGCTCTGGGGGCCCTTCCCCCTCCATATCCTCCTTACATGTCCTTTCAGAGTCACTTTCTGGTCATGGAACCCGGAAGTAAGTGCTGATGATGTCATCATGCTGCGTTGTCATCTTATCAGCACTTACTTCCAGATTCCGGACTGGCACCAGCGGAAGGAAGCGTGTCACACTCCAGGTAAGACTGAAAACCACTGCAATAACTGCTCGAGTGAGCTGAGCTTGAACATTCAAATAAGTTTGCGTGGTGGCTTAATCATGTGACCTCCATTGGAACATCTCAACTTACATCTCTGTGGAATGGTTGAGATAATGTTAATCTCAGTTCCATACAAAGTGCAGTGAAGGTTCATTAGTACATCTTTAAGAAAAACTGAAGTCCATCACGATGGAGGATTCAGCAGCCTTCAGAGAGATGCAGAACATGGCTCTTGAGTCACATTCACCTCTGTGTTACAGAATGTTCGAAGTACAAGTTTTAATACCAGTGTTGTGTCTGCAGCATAGATAGAAGCAGGCAGCCCACTCCACAGTGTGACCCACAAAGTTCGTGCTCCTACCTGTGAGGTACATCTCTTCCCCTTCTGTAAACATCTGGTGGCAACGCACACATCTGGCACAAGTAGGGTGGTAATGCTTCCCTCCTGCCTAAAAGAACCAGAGACAGAAAAGAGAATTGTTCAGTAAACTGATCGTGTCAATTCATATTGGTCAGCGTTTCTTCTGAGAATTTACTGATGGATTCATTAATTATATATTTAGCTTGCTTTTAGGCTAACAGCCCGTCAGCCCCTACAATGCAGGTCACAATAAGAATAAGCAACAATTACAATCAATATAACGTACTAGCAATAGAGTGACTTGGTATAATAATTTTTAAATCCAGTTCATAAAATCAACTTATTTTTTTTTTTTTTAAAGAAAACCAGTCTGAACAACCAATTCAATAGCATTAAAAATATATATACCATTTCACCCACCTTACTTTAAAAGTCTGGTAGAATAAAATATTTTAAATTTCCTCCTTCAAAACCATCAAGATAAGAATGCTGTGGAAATCTGGAGGAAGGAAGTCTCAAAGATAGGGAGAATGATACGGTCAAATAAGCCCTACTCTTAGGAGTCACCAAACAAGGAAGAGATACAGAGCAGAGACTCACTAAAGGATATTAGCATCCAAGAAGGATAACTGGAAACCCCTCTGGACATGTGAGAGGACTCCAGAGTACAGTTTCTCCCCCTCTGAATATTGGGTGCCATTTTCATTACTGATACAAGACCATGAGGGGAGCTTGAGAAACAGAGGGGCAGGTGACATTCAGAATTGGGTAGTGCAATCCCTTTAAAAGTTATCATTGCAACAACATATGAAAAAGAATTCTCTCTCTCTCATCTTGGCCAGAAGAACACTGTTTCTGAGATACTCATGTGCATACCGTAAGATTAATAGAAAATTATGTATAGCAGTGTTTCATATGTATTAGATGATGTTTTGTGAGCTGCCTTGTATATCCAAAAAGACAGAATAATTGATTAGATATGCAGCACCTTAAATTAAGCCCCAAACTAACTTGTAACCAATTCAATGCACCGTCACCACTGATGTTCTATATGTTTTGAGTGGTACACCAACATCTCTGCTGCTACATTCTGAACCAATGGACATTTCTGAATCACTTTCAAGGGCAGCCCCAACAGAGCATGTTACAGTAATTTGTCTGGAAACTACAAGGAAATGCATTTTTTTCTGAGAGAAAGAACCCCAATAAACTCCAGTAAAGATGGTTAATTAATAAAGTCAGGTGGAGAAGGCACCTTGAGAAGCTTCTATTCTACTCACTCAGTACATGGAGAACCAAGGACCATAGTCAACACCTAATCCAGTAAATGTCTCCACTTCTTACACAATGTCACAAAATTCTGCACGCCCCCCCCCCCCATGGCAATCACACAACTTCTCAGGATGTGAGCTTACCTGCAACTTACCTGTGGACAAATAGCAAAGGAACACCTAGTGCTAAACTATGTCAACATGTCTGATAAACTGGGTGCAACTGAAGTTATAAAAAATGCACCAGAATGACAGCTAGCCACTGAAGCACAAAGTTTGCTCACCAAACTCAAAATACTGCAGGAGTCTTTGAAACCAACAGGACCATTCAAAGACTGCAAAGACTAAGAGCTTGTGGGATTCACCCTAATAGTAGCTCTGTGACAAGAACAGCACTGAAAGTTGCCCAGGAGCTCACACTAATGAAAAGGATCATATTTTGCATCAACTTATATCAACTTCTAGGGTTGGAGAAGGTGACAAGTCATAGCACAGACAAGCCGAGGGTGTCATCATAACTGTAAACTACGCTCTGGAAGAGTGTGGTATTATTGTTTTACAAACTTACTAATCTATCTGATTAGTAATGATATGGTCTGGAGAGATGTGCCACTGAGCAAGTTACCAGAAAACCAAGTTTTCAAAACCAGACCTCCTGAAGAGCACAAACCAACACCATGTTTGCTACCCAAGCATCCTGACTTCTTGTTAGACTCTCCCCACCAGAGGGCAACTTTTTTCTGTTGCCTTCACTGGGTATGATACTCCAAGATTAGAAACCACAACCTACTATTTCGCCCACTTGCAGTGTAAAGGGCTGTTCTCCCTGCCCTTTAACAAGGATAATCGGTTTAATTGGTAGCTTGTTTCAATTCAAAAATGTCTGTCAAGATTTCAATTACAGGCTCACTTTCAGGGCTCCAGAGCTCAGATGCAGCCACTGCCTTACCTTGGAGCTCTGCTGCAATCAGCCCCGCTCTGCACCCAAGCATCCCTCCCAAAGGGACATTTTACAGCAATAACAACAGTAGTAATAAGAGAAAGAATGAAGGATGTGGGGAAAGAAAGGATAGGGAAGGCTTTTAATTAGAGGAGCAACTTCTAAGCTAAAGTCAGTCTTCAGACTAGTAAGGGCTTTCTGAAGAAGGGGACATTTGTGAATCACAAGAACAGACTTCCTCATTAGATCATTGATAGAGGATCCAGCAATAGAACACCAATTTTACACTTCCACCTTAATATTACTTGGCAGAAGAACTAAAGTGCATGTTCCCTGCAAAGATTCTTCTGCCCTTGGAACATCAGTTGGAGTTCTTGGCAGAGGCATTGCTAGAGGGGGGGTGGTGCACTAAGTTTTGCAGAGAGCCTCCCTGCAGTGTGCAAGCAGCCCCTCCCCTCGGGAGCCATTCACCTCCGTTTCCCCCACCCACATGGCTCCAAAGGGGAGGGGTGGTGCCGCTCGCATGCTGCAGGGAGGCTCTCTGCAAAACTTAGTGCACCGCCCCCCCCAGCGACGCCTCTGGTTCTTGGGCCTCAGCCACAAAACCAATCCTGTCTCTCAGCCACGAATGGCTGAACCCACCAAGCCCAGAACACTGTAGCAGGGATGTTTGGATGCATCTGCTGCCTTAGCTGCATTACGTGGGACATGCCCTAGCACAGTCCACACCTAATTCTATTTTGGGCCAGTCCTATTGGCGGCTTATGCTGGTGGAACACACATTCTACTGACATAAACAGCCTTATGGTTGTCACAAAAGTGACAGTGCATGTGGCCTGGCCACCTCTGCAAGTGACGAGTGGCTGGGTCTACGCCAGAAACCTGCTGAAGCAGGCAAGGCAGTGCAGGGGTTGAGAGGGGTGCCAAGGAGAAGGTGGAATGGGACGGGTGGGTAGAACAGGGAGGAGATGAGGCAGGGAGGAAGGTGGATCAGGCCCAGAAAGGAGGCGGATTCAGTGGCAATGGTGCCTTCCAAATCCTAACCCCCTTTCTGGGCCTGATCCACCTTCATGGGCCTATGTGGACTTGCATCAGTACAGAGGTGTGCATCGGTACAGAGGTACCCATGGTGGCTGCTGGGGTTTACCTGGGGCAAAGGAACAAATGTTCCCTTACCCCAAAGGAGGTTTCGACATGCTAAATCATGCTGATTTACTGATTCCTCTGAATTGGGCCCCATGTTTCAATGGGCCCTGTGCTGGGCGGTAAGCAGATGGCCCACCATCACAACCGAGACCTCACTTTTCAGGAGGCTGGCGCAGTGAGCAGATAATCTGCTCTTGTGGGCCCACCTGCCCGCCTTTGTGTCCGTTTGACCTCATGGGCCTCATGGAAGCAGTCAGTGGTGACATCATCACAACACTGCCACCTACTTCTGGGTGGCGCCACACTTTTCAGCAGGCACTATTGGCTGGGATGCACCTGCTGCTCATTGGTGTGAGTAGGAGGGCCAAGGGGGAGGGGGACCTTGAAAACTGGTGCCACATTGGGCTCCTCAGGTACTAAGGTTGGCCCTGCTTTTGCAAGTCTATCTGTGCATTACGCAAGGCTCATTCAACACATTAAAGACATAAAAAAGGCTGAGCTATTCAAGCACCAACCGAGTACAGCAGTGGTACTCAAACTTTTCCGGCCAGTGGCTCCCTTGACCCCCATGGCTATTGGCTATGTCTCCCCATCATGTTCCTGTGGGCTAAAAGTGACATCATTAAACAGGAAGTGGCCAGAAATATTAACTGTATTAAATATATTAAATAAAATATTATAATATTATATTTATTATAATATAATATTAATATTAAATATATTAACTATATTAATATTAAATATATTAATTATATCATTAATTAAATGCAGATCTTAAAAATATATTATTAATACACAGCAATATACATGCTTTGTAAATGATCAGCTGCTGATCACTGTTGGAGACAGGATGCTAGAGTAGGTAGATTTTGTCTGGTGCAGAAGGCCCCTTTTTTTAAAACTTTGTAAGCATACCAATAGAACCCTCTATTAATTTAATGAAATTAAATTAATTAGTTTTAATTAGCAGCTGGTGGGGAAAACAAAAATAGACCATGAAAATATATCAATATATATATCATATATATCAAAATATATCAGAGCTGATAAGGGTTTGGTTAGGAAGCTGATTTGTCTCCTATACTAGGAGATGCACAGCTTAAACCTATGCATGTCTACTCATAAGTAAGTAAGAGGGAGGGGGTTGAAAAGAGAGATTTCACTTTGATGAGAAGTGATCCCAGGCTGGGAACTAGGAACCAACCAGACAAGGATCAGCGAGGGTTAAGGACTGCAAGCTGAGCATGCTCAGTACTTGCCAGATGGGGGTTGGAGTCGAAGAGCTTTGGAAACAACATGCAGCGAACACAGAAGGTGGCAGCCTCGGAGTGGAGGGAGAAGAGGGTGGGGCGCCAGCAGCCACTTTCAAAGCTGAGCAACTCTTGTTTCTTCTGTTTTAAAAAAAAGCGCAGATGATGGGCAGAAGACGGGCTCGGATTCTGCCCAGGGATGTGACTATATTGCTGCGAGAGGACATCCCGCGCCTCCCCTTTGAGTTCCTGGCGCCGCCCTAAAGAGCTGCACCGCACAGTTTGAATAACACTGAAGTATAGTGATGGTTTCTCAGAATGCTGCATTATCTGATGAATCTCCCCAATACTTCCATAGTTTTAAAGAGTGTCAATTTGGAAGTCAATGATGATCATGCAAGTAGAACACTTACAAGCCAAAGCAACCAATATCTTTTTTTGATTTGATTATTTCCTTTTCAGAAATACTCTGGGGCTTTTAGAGCAAACCTTTTCTGTGAATTTATGCATTCCCTAGAACGCCACAAAGATTTACGAGAATGTGATAGCTGAGCCACTGCAGGATTTGGCCGTCAAGGAAGTGATATGAATGACAGATTGATGCTACCTACTGTAATTGTGACAATGGTACCGGCTGCTTAAGATCAGCAAGTGATTCTCAGAGGAGAATGAAAGGGTTCTGTGGGATTTACAGCCCAATCCTATGAACCTCTGGATTCAGGCAACAGCTCAAAGGATGAAGTACTAAGCTTCCCATCTCCCCTTTGAGAGCAGAACTTGTACCAACCCTGGTCCTTAGATGGGAACCATCCAGTGGTGCTGGTGACTTCCTCTCAGCCCTTCTTCAGGTACATCTATGCCACAGTAGGGCAATTATGCTGCCTATTAGGAGCTGGACAGCACAGGAAGACCTCACACACCCTGTTTGTGACAGAATCACGATTGCCCCCTTTAAGGAGGTGATCGGAGTTTGTTTTGCCTGACCAGGACACCTCCTACCCAAGGGGGAGGTGTAGGGGGCTGGGTCGGGCAGCTACGGCAGTCCTTTAAAAGGGGACGAGACCCAGCCCTCTTCCTCCTTGTGCACGTGGGCACCATGGGAATACCCGCCCGCCCGCCCTAGAGGCAGTCTGAGTTTAACTGGTCGCCGTTTGGGGCCGGGTAGGAATTTTTTGCTGCCTGCCAAAATTGGCCTAAGGGCAGGCAGTTTTTTTGCCTACCCCAGACTGTTATGGGCTAGGGGGTTATGGGCAAGCTGCCATCGGTCACTTTAAGAGGGCAGGTGGTGCGGGTTAGGAGGCATGAATGGGACTCTGGCATGCACCTTCAGGCGGCATAGGCAGGGCAGAACCCTATTTCAGTCCTCAGGGGCTTGGCGGCACGAGGACTTAGACGGGGCCCTGGCCGGGATCGCAGGGCCCACCTCAGAGGCTCAGCGGCTCGAGGTGGTGCAGTCTGCGGTCCAGCTGCCTTCCCCTTAAGGGATAGACATGGACGAGACGTGCCGTCCCAGCAGCGGGGCGCGACTCGGAGTCGGGTGCATGTCCGCCTGGGGGCAGTGGTTTCTGGTATCGCCCAGAGGTCCCTCCCCGCACCACAGGGGCTTTCGCTGCCTCGGATACTGCAGGTCTTAACCTCTGCTCCTCTTGTTTAATGTACAATAAAGTGGCCCTTTCTTCCATATCTGTTGTCTCGAGTGTTCATTGGACAGTGCGGAAACAATCAATGTTTCAAGCTCTTCAGAGGAAGGAGCTGTAGGTAGACTTAGGGAATGGCTAGTTGAACAGGTGCCAACCCAAAGAAATAGCTCCTCTAAAATTTTTATATTAATCATAGTTATATTATAATTATAATTAATCAATATAATTATATTAATCCTCTATAATATAATTAATACAGTTTCAGAACCTTTATTGGCATATTGCACACATACACGCACAAAACAACCAGTTCAGAGACTTGAAAATTAATGATGATTCTTCGAATGTTAGAGGATAGATTATTTCCCTAGTGCTATTGACTGAGCTGTGATGTTTCAGGAGATGCTTTGGAAAAGCCCCCAAAGTCTCAATTATAGTTGGATCCTCGGATATAATTAATATAATTGTAAAACCTTCTTTCCTCCAGCTACTGTAAGTTAATATCAGACGTATGAACATTACAGCTGCAGAACCACAGAGGCATGGCCAGTGGCGTAGCTAAGGGGGTGCAGGGAGTAGCAGTTGCACCGGGCAACAAGCTTTAGGGGGGCAACAAGCTGAGCTTGACATTAGTGGTCAAAATTGTGAAAATCCTGGTATGTACAAATAATACCATCATGTTATATATAATTGGAAAGGTAATTTACTGCAGAATGCAGTGAAACAAACCACATTAGAATATCTCTATTCTATCAAAAATGGTCAATTAACCGGAAAATGAAAACACAAATCTCTTAAGGAACAAAACGTGAATTTCTTTAACTCAAAACTGACCTAAGAGACTGATTGTTCTGACAGCCAATGAGATGTTATTATGATACAGCATGGAACCAATACGGTGTTAATAAGAGTCAGGTCTCATTTCCATGTATCATAAAACACCTAGTCCTGCTAACTGGTAAAAAGGCACTTTTTCAAGTTGTGCTTGTCTTATATTTAGCAGGGAGAGAATAACAGTCCCTCTTCACCCCAACACAGTGTCTCTAACCAATAAGGGGCACACTTTTTATTTATTTATTTACTTAATTAAATTTGATTTTGTTTTTTTTTGGGGGGGGGGGGGTACAAAATCTTCTTTGATCCCAGGTAGCAGATAGATACCTTAGCTATGCCACTGGCTGGGGGAAGGTGGCAGATCAAGTGAGTAGTGAACTGCAGGGGGAAGGAGGTAGGTTCCCCCCCCCATATGCACTTTTTAAAAAGCCCAGATGTGATGTCACTTCTGGTTGTGACATCACTTCCAGGGCATCATTTTGAGCTCTGCACCAACCTTCATTAGCTTCATTAGCTACGCCATTGGATAGCACCAGTTTGGGACAAACACTCACAGAGCTCCTCTATTGATTTGAAGTCTTCTGCCTCCCAATTATCAGACAGGCAGCTGACTAGTCTTGCCCTGCTTGCTAGTAATATGACTGGGGTTTAGCTTCATATTACTGAGATGCAGGCCACAACTTGAACTTACTGCAACTGCAGTTAACACATAGGTCAGGGCTGCCTGGATTCTATTGTATTCTCCCAGTCTAGAATATTAATAGCCCAATCCTGCTGAAGTGGGCTGCAGTTGGAACTAGTGTTCTGGTAGCAGCATGTGCTTTCTGGCTGTTGTAAATGGTGATCTGGAAGTGCACATAGCCACGTACTTATAGACCGTCACTGGAGAGGTCTTGACAGCCCAGCCTCTAACATCAAGAAGGGGAGCACCCACCAATGGAGATGATTCAGCTGTGGGGGTTGAACAAGACAGGGGGGCAGAATGGAGGAGGGTGGAAGATGTGATGGAGGAGGGGGTGGCACCCAGCATGGGCAACTTGCGCAGGATGCTATCCCCTCCAGTGGCAGCTGACACACACCCTTTGCTTCCTCAGACTTGAGCCAGCAAGAGAGCTGGTGCAGGTCAGAGAAGACCCATCAGAGATCGGAAAGTTTATGGAGAGGTTAAGAGGAAATATTTTCACTTACCTCGCTCAAGCCTCCCAATCAGTTCCCCTCCCCACCATAACATGCAGTGCAACCCATTTTGCTATGGAGGAGGGGGAAACCATAGGATTGGGCTGGAAGAGAAACACTGACTAATCAGCTTCATAATTTCAGATACTTCTGTTGCTGGGTGAAAAAATATAAAACAGATTTTTCCTATTGTGTTTTGGAGATGTGGAATGACTGCTGTGAGTCATACCTTGAACATATCCTTCAGAAGGATATTGTCTGAATGAGTAATACATGGCTTTCAGTAGGTCTTTCAATAGACCTCTATGACATACTTTAGAAGAGGCTCTGCAGTTAATGAAACCTTCTAAGAGCAAGACCCATGTGTCCTTCCTTTAGGCAACACGCCTGCATTTCCATTAAGTCACATATTATGTGGGATTTGTCATGTGTTTAGAACAGAAGAATTGCCCTGCTGGCTCAAGCCGAGAGTCCAGTTAGTCCACTGTTGTGTTTCCAATAGCAAGATGCCTCTGGAACGCTCAAAAGCAGAGGCACCAGTCCTCCCTCATTTGTCCCAGCACCTGGTTTTCATAGGTATACTGCATCTGAAAGGAGACTCCACTGACCTATAATGACTTATTGCTACTAATAATTTTACCCTCTTTGTATTTCTTTAATAAATTTTAAAAGTTGCTTAAATTAATTATCATCATTATCATTTCTATCACGAAAACCTAACAAAAACAGCCAAGAGGTGCCTGTCATTGAGGTGTCTGGGCACTAGAGAACTCACTGCGGATCTTCTCTAGTTTGCCCATTCACTTCTTTCTACATACACATACTGGATATTGTAATCAGTTAATTCAATTTGTCTGATCAGGTCTTCTGACTAAGCTTTGATATTTAGTGGCCTGCAGTCTATTAGGTTTGGAGCTAGGTCTCTTGGCTACCTGGGAAAACATTGTCAGTTTGGCCCACAAGTGAAGTAAAGCCCCAAAGGTCTAGTCTCATCCCTGATGGAGGCTTCTCGGATGCAGTTGCCTGACAGAACAGACCACAAAAGCCTAGTTTATTTTATACTGATTAAAATTATAGTCATTGTGAGAGCTTGATGCCCACCTACTAAGAGAAGATTGCTTATTATAATTCAAAGGGGAGGGAAAGGGAGGAGAGTCATTCCTTTAGGACCCATTAATCATCCATAGCCAACTGCACATTTTAAAGTCATCTGGGACACCCAGAGGCTGAGGCATACGAAGGCTGATTATGACCAAATATAGTTAAAGGCGCTTTCATGCCACACTTTGTCAAGAAGGATAATAGAAGCCTATTGCTCTGAGGGCAACAGGGTCCTGGGCTTTCCCCTGGGCATCCATGTCCTGGGCATCCCCATCATCCTGTCTGAATTGTGACCCATATGGCTAGCTGGCTCAGTGTATGGAAGGTGCCACCTTCAGTACCCAGCACAAGCAAAACAAGAACAGAAACAAAACCAAAACTCCTGCGTGCCAAAATATGACTGAAAGGACTGCTCCAAATTTCTCAAAAGATAGGTCACATGATGCCCCCAGGATCGTTGAGCCACTATCTGGCCTTCATGACACAACACAGCAGTTGGGCATAGCTCTCCTCATTGCAGTATGCAAGGGTCACAAACAGAATATTCCCAGAGTCCAGTTGATCTATTTCCAGCCAGTCCTATCAATACTATTTATACATGGAGCCACCCTGGACCAGGCTGAGGGAATCCCACAGATCATGACTAGCAAAGTTCAATGTAAGGAAACAAGGGGGTAAAGAAGGTGCTGAATAAAGGCTGCCTTAAACATTACAGGGAAGATGGATGTGTATTTGTTGACTGCGTATCTCCATTCTGAGCAGCATAATGTGGAAAGGGAAGATGTCTTGCTGAATGGAGTCACAATTATCTGAAAGGCATGTATTTACTGTATTGTTAGACATGCACCCCCTAAGTAGTGTTTGCTGTTGGGGCGTGTATTTTCTTTCTCCACTCAAGCAAAACATCCCTTAGCCAATGGGCAATGTTAAGGTTCTTGGCTGTCATGCAGGGGTTGGTAAACTTCTTCCACAGAGGTCCATCAGACATTAGGTCAGTTAATGTAGTAAGAATGCATGTGCATTCGATACACATGTGCAAACTTCCCAGTTAGGCCACAGAGTTAAGAAAAAAAGGAAATGGGCATGGCACAGAGAGACACATGCACGTGACAGGAAACTTCTGCCCTGGTTTGTTCACAACGTAAGCCTTACAGAGATAGAATTTTGAACCTGAATTCTTTTTCAGGACCACTGTGGACCAGAGGGATATATCTTTTGGGGACTATGGACCACATGATTTCAGGTGGTGGGCTGGATCCAGCCTGCAAGTCATAGGTTGCTGACCCCTACTCTAGAGCGCAAACTCAAAACCAGTGGACTATACTTCCCCCTTGATCACTTCTGACACAACACAGTGTGATATCCTGAAGCTCTCGCTGAGTCACAGCAATGTCTGTTGCATCCTTAACCCATTTTTACAGCTTAAATGACCAACTGCGTAGAATAAAAAAGACTGCTCAGTACATGCAGTGCTGCCCTCCTTCTGCCAGGCAGCATGATTAAAACATACTTCCAGCACTGCTCCGCATATCTTGGCTTGACTGTCTGGGGCTAACAGATGGAAAATGGAGAGAGACCAAGTTAAAACCCACCAAGTGCCTGGCTTTTAAAGGTCTGAAGATCCTCTCAGTGTGAGTCTTCTACAGCCAAGATGATTGGGTATGCAGTAGGTTCATGTCAGTTTCACTCCAGAGCCAGGCCTTATTAAAACCCCAAAGCAGATGGCCAGTACAAGTCTAGGGAGAAAAAACCTGACAAGCCCCTCACCATGTTAAAGTGATGCTGTCATAGATCTTTCTTAATCTACAAAAATGATTGTCTCTGGCAGGACTGGAGCAGCTTTTTGCCTCATAAACATTCCTGAAAACAGAGGTGCCAGGATCTAAGCCTGCCTGGGATTCATGTCACCTGTTCTGGAAGCCCAGTTCCTTAATCCTAAACATGTAGACGTGGGCTGCCGATGTTCAGTGAGTAATGCGGCACACTCTGCACATGCTCAGAAACATTTTTCTTCATTTCAGTTAATGTATTCCAGGAATCAGATGTGATAATAAAAAGAGATTATGGGGATGAGTTCTGGTAACCCCTAAAATAAGCCTTGTTCTCAGTCAAATGTCTGGATGCATGCATTAGCAGTGGGAATAAAATCCCCATTCTATTGGCTGAGTTATTTATTTTTTTTTAATCTCAAGATGTGCCAGGATGACAAAGTAATTGGGATCCTCCACCTTTCCCCCCCTCCCATTCAAGGGAAACCCAACACCATTTTAATCCAGCTGATTTGCTGTTGCCATTAACACAAAGCTTCTGTTCTTGTTATTAACTCCCCAGAGTGTCCATGTTTTAACAGCGCCATTCTACAAGCCCCAGGGGCTGGCTGCTGGAATGCTTGCCCTTGGCTCTCAAGTTTCCCCTTTGCAGGTACAGTCGGCTTCTATCACTGTGGCGCCTTTCATCTGCCAGCATACTGCTGCATGGCCAGCAGCTGTGCTGGACTCGTTGCCACAGCAACAGACAGAGGGTGGGTGGAACCTGGATGCGGAGCATTCTCTCAGGTGGATGTACTGAGGGACACATTTGAGAAATGTGCTACTACAACCTGCAGGGCAGGTTAGAGAAATTGATGGTTAATGCAGCAGTGGACACACTTTTGAGTTGGGTTGCTCAAATATTTCTTCAGTGTTCCATGCAGATGCTGCTGACACATTGCACATGATGCAAGCAGCTTTCTGATCTGTGCAAATGCTGCTTGCCACAGCAGCAGCATCAGGGGTGTCCAGGAACTGCAGAAACCTATTCAACTTGCTCACTAGAGCAGGGGCACATAACACTTGCAGGACAGATGCAGCTCATGGGAGCTCTTTAACTGGCCCACGTGATAGTTGGGCTCTCCCACCACCATGATCAGTTGCTCTCAGCTGCTGAGTTGTGAAGCGATGCACTGGCAGAGGCAGCACTGCTGAAAGGGCAGTGCTGGAAGGGGTAGGTAAAGGTAGTTGTACATTTTGTCCATGGAATACCTGACCTAAGTTTCCAATCTGCAGCCAAAAAGCCCTACTTCCCTAGTGGTTCTTGTTCTGTCCTTCCTAACTACTACTCATCCCCTGGAGGAAAAAAACCCTTCTGGTATACGTCTCCTTTCCTAAACATTTGAGTAACCCAACTCAACAGGGTGGTTGAACAAAGTGTGTCCTTTTCCTTTCAGAAACTGGAAATTTTTGTACTAATACTTTTAGTGGAGTGGGATAGCTACATGTTAAGTGCATCTTTAGAGTAGAGATGCTTTTTATTCTAAACAGGACCTATGGGGGGATAGATATGGATCAGGACAATAGTATGGAGGGGGAAGGATACTTTAACCCTTTGCCCCACTACAATCTTGATCCAGACTATGAAAGCAGTAAAGATTACAGCCCTTTCCTACCCATATCATGGTCCCAATCCAGATTGCCAACACTGCTCTTATTTAGAAATAAAAAACAAGCATGCCCCCTGTAAAGGAGCACTTAGGGCCCACTCCTATCCAATTTTCCTGCATTATGCAGTCGTGCCAGAAGGGTGTGCGCTGAATCCTGCAGTGGGAGGGCAGTCATGGAGTCTTCTTCAAGGCAAGGGAGTGTTTGTTCCCTTATTTTGGGGCTGCATTGTGGCTGCATTGGTGCAGGAAAGTTGGATAGGATTGGGCCCTTAATGAAACATTTAGTTTGGCCTTTAGGAAGCAGTGTTAGATGTCATTGGTTTAAACAACAGGAGTATTGAGGATGCGCCGAGAGAATGTGAGCAAGTGGATGGGTGTAGGGTAAAGGCTGATTAGTGAACTTCCACCACCAAATTTCCAGAGACCTCTCTCAGTCCCCCAATATTCAGCAGCAGCACTAGTCCATTCAGTGTTCCTCTGCCATCACGAGGGCAGGAAATATATTTTTGAACAATGAGGGTCAGACATGCAGGCTTTCACTGCAGCATCCAGATTATTAGTTAGAGGGCACATTCCATGCTATGTAACGCAGACACATGCCAATTCTCAGTACTCTCCACACCAACTATATATAGCCAGCTATATTTAGCATTCTCTAGGCTTGTCTATATATTTGAAACGTACAGCTGTTTATTCTCCTCTTGTCATTGAAGCACAGAGTCTAAGGAGCTATCTTGGGGTACAAGGCAAACCAATTACAGAGTCCAGAACATTCCAGGAGCAAAGAATCCTGATGTTTCAGTAGCCTCTTCTTAGACAGTTCAATAGCTATTGAACTTTCAGATGAATAGCTATGTCAGAGTGCTGAAGGAAAAGCAACCAAGAGTCTTGTGGTCTATAAGGTACCATAACCCTATTTATAGTTCTCCAAGTACTCCTTCAGCACAATCCTATGCATGTCTATTCAGAAGCAACCAGTGGCATCACTAGAGTTTATATCACCCGGTGTGGGAGGCCAGCATGTCACCCCCATGATGGACCACCTCATATGCAGTGGACGGGGCAATGACCCAGGTGATGGGCATAGTTATGTAACACTGCCACACCCCCACTGGTTTTTTGGCTATTCCTTTTGAAAGAACACAGATATTTCAATGTGGTTTTTTCATTGCATTCTGCTGTAAATTACACATTGAATTATATATAACATGATGGTATTCCTACAAATTGCAATTTTAGCTATTTTGGTCGCTAGTCTTGTCACCTACCCAGGGTGTCACTTTACCAAAACCTTATTGGTTCCATGCTGTGTCATTATAATAACATCTCATTGGCTCTTTGACCAATCAGCCTCATTGGTCCATTTTAAATTAAGGAAATGTACTTTTTTGTAACATAAGACAGTTGCATTCTTGTTTTTTGGATTTTTGGTCATAACTTTTGATAGAAAGGAGATATTTCACTCTGGTTTTTTCTTTGCATTCTGCTGTAAATTACGCATCAAATGGTATACAACATGATGGTATTATTACTACAAACTGCAACTTTAGCAATTTTGGTCACTAGTGCATGTCACCCCCCCCCCATGTGTGTCACCCAGTGCAACCTGCATCCACTAGCAATGCCACTGGAAACAACACCATGGAGTTTCATGGGCCTTACTCTTAAGTAAGTGCATAAAGAATTGCAGCTTTTTTTTGCCATGAGGAGTACCACAAGTTCTAAAGTTACTTTGTAACATTGGCATTGGTTAGAAAGAAAATTCGGAGAATTGTGCATCACTTCCGAATACAAAAGATTTGGTGGGTAGACATTTCCTTGACATCATTACAACAATTCAAGTAGCATTACAGAGACGGGACTCACCTCCAGAACCCTGCCACTGATGTACCGGTTGCAGGTCTCGCATTTGATGCCAAACTGGGCATGGTAGTCCGATTCACAGTATGGAATGCCATCCCTTTGAGAAAAATTCAGGCTATGAGGCATGGAAAGGGAACAGGGCAATGAAGAATATCCCCTAAGCATAGAATTGGACCTTATTTTTCACAGTATGATACCGAAGCAATAGCCATACTATTCAGGAGGAAAGTCACTTGCCAAGTGCTTATTCTGGTATTCAATGAGGAAGTGGCCAGACTTGCCTACAGAACTTTGTTAAGAGTGCTTTTACACTACTAAGGAGGCTTTCCATGTTAATATGTTTTAATACATTTTTATTCGCTGTTAAATTATGTTTTTAATCTTTTTTAACATGTTGTAAGCCGCCCTGGGTCCCTTTCGGGGAGAAGGGTGGGATATAAATAAAGTTTATTATTATTATTATTTCCCCACCTAAACCTTTCCTTTCTCCCTTCAGGCTTCCAACACTGTTGTGTCTCTGTCTACCCTGTTTTCATTCTAGCTCAGCACAAGGGAAAGGCAAGGGCGATATTGAGGATTTCAACACTGTACCACAGTATGTTTCCCTGGCAGCAGATGGCAGCTTCAAGGGCATGGAAATGCCTGTGACAGATAAGGTGTCCATAGCCACCAGTAGCCTAGCCCACACACTAGCTTGGCATTACACTAGCTCAGCATCATTTGTTTCATTCTCAAAAGGTGATCAGGGATTTAGGCTGAAGTTCCTCATTTGTTTTCTTTTTTTGTATCCCGTATCATCCACTTGCATTTCTTTTGCCAGAGTTTGTGTTCTGTTCTTATTCAGGCATGACTTCCATTTTTCTGAAGGAAGCCTTCCTGCCTTTTATAGTTTCCTTGACTCCACTTGCGAGCCATGCTGACCTCCTTCTGGATATAAATGGTGCTAGTCCTACTTAAAGGCATACATTCTAGTTGAGATTCTCTTACTGAGGTTTCAAATAACCTCTATGCACTCAAGAGATCTGACGCTCATGACTTTCCCATTCAGTTTCCTTTTTTACAAGTCTGCTCATTTTTGAAAAGTTTGCTCTTTCAAAGTCAAATGTGCCTGTGTTGGGCTTCCTTGGAAGCTTTCCAACTATGTATAAGCTGAACTAGATAGCACCATGGTAAATTCAATGGAACTACTATTGTCTGTCAGTGTGAATCTGCTCACAACTTGCTTGTGTGCTTTTGGTCAGACGGTAGCTGCCTGACAGCAGCAATTCCTCATGATTTGGGACCTGTATCAGGGACTGGGTAGCAAGTTTGCTCTTTGAGAAATCCTTTTCTAGCCACATGTTCTCAGCTGGGTTTGATTCAGAAAAAGGGCACAGTGGTTAACTTCATGGTAAGCTGTGGTCATCAAAAGAGTCTGGACAGATCTGTGTCCCTACTCAATCCAATGGAGAGCAGGCCTATGTCCCAGACTTGGGTCAATGAAGCCTGGTGCATCCAGAGGAAGAAGCACAAAGAACTCAAAATTGGCAGTAGGTGCACATTACAAAGAAAGCTCGCTCTTTGAGTCTGAGAGAAGCTCCTTTACATGCTACATCAGTGGTGTAACTACAGGGGGCGGAGTAAGTACTACAGGCCCCACCATGTGCCATGTAATTGGCCCTTCCCACTCACTGTCAGAGCCATTCCAGGCAGCGACAGCAAGTGGGAAGAGCTGCTTAAATGGTGCATTGCAGAACATGCCATATATGTATGTTCTGCACCATTCCTTGTAGCTGGGGATTTTCCCAGGCGGGCAGCTCATCTGGGCAGCTCATCTGGGAAGGCAGCTCATCTGAGAGAAGGAAAACTCTGATCCCAAACCTCCACTGCCTTGTGGCTACATCCAGTTATGGAAAAGGCTTCAGGAGTCAACCTCAAGGCAAAATCCAGAGGCAGTTCACGGCTGTATACAGTCACGTTCTGGCATCTCCTGCATCGCCGCTGGAACCAACTGTATTGGTCTCTGCCTTTCCATTGGACCATTTCAGCGACGTGGAGAGGGGGGATTTGCTGCATGGGAAACAGTCTATCCCCCATATCTACTTTACCCAGGCTTTGCGCACTGAAGAGGACACTCTGTTCCAGGACACTATTCAGAGCGCGATACCATAGTCTTCCGAGACTGAAGGATGCCCATTCCCTGTAGCTATGCCACTGCATCACAATCTCTACATTTAAGATTTGTCTCAGGAAAAAAAGATGTAAAAATTACGGTCAAAATATTTTTCAGCTATTACCCACTGCATATATACTGGGAATCAAAGTAAGTGCTCATGCAAACAGTCACATGCTAAGTTCTGCCTGTTTTTCCCAGCACAAACATTCACTTCTGAGTGATTGGGCACAGGGCTGCCTCTCTGGGTGAAATGACCCAGAGAGGTAGCCCTGTGCCGATCACTCACAGATTGCTCCAGGGTTAAAAGTATTCATTGATTAAACAGATTGATTAACATACACAATAAAAGTGTAATGTAGCTTTTAAATTGGATTTTAGCAGAAGCTGTCCAGTGGCTCAAAGCACCGATGGCAGTTTTACCAACAATTTTCTTTAAGGTAGCTTTTACTCCCAATAAAAGTAATTTCTCTGTGTTACTTAGTTAAAGGGAAACAATGTTCTCATTACACAGTCTCAAACAGCACCTAGTATGGGGATTCTGGAATATCACTGTAGTTACCTCCCACCTTTCTGCCTACTGGAGCATTTAGTATAGTGTACCTTTCTGAATTAGGACCTCATGAAAGCTAACCTGCTGGCTTCCTTCCAAGACAGGTTGCTCTCTGGCACTAACATTATCACCCGCTGAGAATTCTGAATCTACAGCAAGGCCCATAGTCAGATGTTCGCTGGTGGTGGGCAGCCTTTCCCTGTAGGGTACACTGAGGGAAAGGCATTGCAAGTCAATGTAAAACAGAAAAAGCCAAGGAAATGTTTAACATTAAGTTATTGTAATAATTGTAATATAAGTGCCAGGTGCCCAAATGCTTGCAATCATCCCAGTATTTTAGCATTCATTGGTCAGGCTAGTAGAAATGGAGAACAGGTGTCTTTCTCACTGAGCAGCTGGGAAGAATACTGCTTGCATATTTTCCCTAATATCTCTATAAGATAAAAGAGCCGGGGAATTACTTGTTGTAAATGGAAATTGAAAATTCACAGAGGAGAGCTGAAAGGTTCCCTAAGGTCTTGATCTGCGGTATCTTACAACAGTTTCACACAAACAGACAGGGTGAGAGGAAACACAAGGATTTTGTATTTGTTCTGTTTATGTATCCTGTGTAATATGTGAAAGGGGGAGGGAACAACTCCTTAATACTGAAATAAATTAATTCCAGATGCACGTGGGGCTCTCAGATCACAGCACAGAAAGAGATGCACACCTGCCCTTGTCACACATTACACAGGATGTGCAAAAGGGGGAAGCATGAGTCACTCAGACTTCCTCCTTCTCTGCTTGTTTGTCATGTGCAGAGCTGCACTAAGTATGCCAGGAACTGCAGGCAGGAGTTCAAGGGCACAGCTGAAATGCAGTTTCAAAGCAACCCTCACCCACCCGGTCCTTAAATACAAGAGATGTAGGGCAGGAGAAAACACGCACTTGCTAATGTATTCTCCAGTCAAGATGATTCCACAGGTTTGGCACTTGAAGCAGCTGACATGCCATTGTTTTTCCAGGGCTAGGAGTGATTGGCCTTGCTTGATCTCCTCTTTGCAACCGGCACATTCTAGGAAAAACAGGACAACACAGAGAATTAACAAAAGAGAAGCAATGGAAACAGCATCCTGGATTCTATAGAATCTGATAGTGTAGGACAGCTGCGCCTAGACATGTCTTGTACCTTTTGGAACCACAGTTGAGCAATCCTTGAATGAGAGGCATGTAGCAAAGGGCTCAGACCTCACAGACAGTAGGTGTCACATTTAAGGTCCCAAGGGAAGGAACTAGCAGGAAAGGGGCTCTGCCATCCACATGGGTGAATCTCAACTGCATGAACATCAGGTATACCCTACACACCCAATCCGATACATAAGAACATAAGAACAACCCCACTGGATCAGGAATACAGACATCTGAGATGATGCTGCCCAAAGTTTGAGTGTATGAGGAGCAACTTCAATGTTCCACGCAGATGCTGCTGACACATTGCACACGATGCAAGCAGCTTTCTGATCTGTGCAAATGCTGCTTGCCACAGCAGCAACATCAGGGTGTCCAGGAACTGCAGAAACCTATTCAACTTGCTCACAAGAGCAGGGGTACACAAGGCTTGCGGGCCAGATGCAGGTCACGGGAGCTCTTTATCTGGCCTGTGTGATAGCTGGGCTCTCCCAGCACCATGATCAGTTGCGCTCAGTTGCTGAGTTGTAAAGTGATGCATTGGCAGAGACAGCATTGCTGAAAGGGCAGTCCTGGGAGAGCCCAATTATCATGCAAGTCACTGCTGAAAAGGCAACCCATATGAAAATTGGACTCTCCAATTGCTACACTTTAGCAGTACTGCTTCTACAGAGGTGCTGGGGGGTGGAAAGATAAAGGAGGCCTCAGAAGGTAAGGAATGGTGGGGGGGGGGGAAGAGGCAGACCAAGAAGGGTGAGAAAGAGAAAAGCTGCAAGTGTGCTGGAAGAGCCCAATTATCATGCAGGGTGCCTTTTCAGCAGTGCTACTTTTGCCAAGGCATAATTTTGCAGAGCACCTCTCAGCTGCTGAGTTGTAATGTGGCACTACTACAAGGGCAGCCTATGTGATAATTGGGCTGTTCTATAATAATAATATAATATACAGTATTTATATACCGCCTTTCTTGGTCTTTATTCAAGACTTTATTCAAGGCGGTTTACACAGGCAGGCTTATTAAATCCACGCAGGGATTTTTACAAATTGAAAGAAGGTTCTCTCTTTCAAGAACCACCACATTCAAGCTGTCACACTCCGATCTGGTTTAACATTCTGGCCTCCATCCTCCCACGCTCCGAGCAGATGGAACAGCTCAGCTGCAGCTTGCCAGCTGCTCCAAGGTCGCACGGTGCCGGTGGCCTCGAACTGGCGACCTTGTGGATGTTAATCTTCAGGCAAATGGAGGCTCTACCCTCTAGACCAGACCTCCTGCCCATTTTCTACTTGAAAATATGATGAAGATTTGCATATTTTCTGTCATTTGCTGCTAATGAGTTGCCAAGTAAGAAAAACATGCTTATTTTGGGTCATCACTTGCTTGATGATGTCACTGCCTGCTTAATGACATCACTTCAAGCACTCAGCAGGCATCAAGAATGCTGTTCAGCCCACTGTATTAAATGGGTTTGACACCCCTCAAGTCCAGGCCACTGAATTGTATATTTGTGTAAACTCATGTGTATACATATATATGAGAGCCACTGTAAAGAACAATAACAGATAAATATACTGAAAAAGACAGAAAATGGTACCAAAATCATTTCTGAATGCTTTGAATCCTATTCACCAAACGTCATATACTTCAAGCTGAACATTGCAAATAGTCAATTTTGTACAATAGAGAACAGAGTCTGGAATGGAGAGTAACTTCCTGTATTAGATCACATTTGTTGAACCTGACTTGGCTTTGCCTATTTCACTGTTGCCAAGTAGTCAATTTATGAAACACGTCTGCAAAGAACTGCAGCAATCCAGTTGGATGATGACGCTCATCTCTTTCTGTTGAACTGCCCACTGACATATATAAGGTATAAATTTTGGTCTCTGCAAAAATGCAAAGGAAGATGAAGGTGAAGAAACAGGATGGAGCTTTTATAGCTTTTAACAGAGTTTGAGGATGCCAAGAAGCACTGACATAAGGGGTTAGGATTGCGCCCACAGTGGCATAAATACTGTATCTGCTCCCATCTGTTCTCCCACTAGGTATGGTAGAAACAGAAGAACTTTTTGGACACAAGCTAGCGTAGGAAGAGCTGTTCCCTTACCTCATTCCCTCTTGGCTGTGTCCAGACTGCGAAGATATTTACTGGTCTCCCTTCCTTTCCCACTTCCCTTGTTGCCTGTCGAGACTAGTGGCAGGAAGCACATGGCCTTCGAAGCTGAGGACTGGCTCTTGCTTTCTAGCCTTTCGGTACTGAGAAGCCTCCAGATTTTTAAGGAGTCACTTTGACAGATGTGCTGCATGTACACAGCAGCTGCTTTTTGAAAACCACAGACCACCATATCAGGTGTGACATCAGTCACATCATTGCTCCTGCTGTGCCCGCTTGTTTCCTGTCAATAGCGCACACAGGGTCCCCCAATCCAGATTAGGACTGTGGTGGAGGGGATTAAGGGAATGTGAATTAGGCACCTGCCCCCTCCTGTAGATGCAGTTGCATTTACAGGGGTAAAAAAAAAAAGCAAGCACGTGCAGGCCAATGATATTATTAAATCACATTTAGTCTGGCCCTCAGTCTTGTCCTTTGGAAAGATATTCCAGCCCTCCTTGCTCACAGCAACACCAGCAAAGGAAATGAAACATTACAAGTGATTGGCAAGCTGTATACAGTAGGGCAGTTCTGGCATTGCATGTTATTCTGACGTATCTGACAAGCACTGGAGGAATCATTTGAAGAATATGAAGCAGATCTGCAAGTCCCTTCTATTTGCTTCCATTCATTCCTCTTCACTCATCTGTCAACACTATCCCAAGTGTGCTGCTCATCCTTTTAGTACACTGCATAGCTAGGGAGGTCTAGGGGAACCTAAACCACCAGCCACCACTGTATAAATTGTGCAACATTCTCATCCTGGAGCCTTGGCACATTAACAGCCTTTCCATCTTCCTACCCAAAGTGGTGGAGGTGTTTTAAAGAAGGGTGCTAAATGTACAGACAGAGGGGGGGGGAGCAGTCTTAGCCTGTGCATATCCTGGATGCTGCTTGCAGCCAGTTATGAATAATCCATGGTGCCCTCGAGTAACCTGAGCTGTGCAAGCTAGCAAAGGAATACATCAAGGAGTGCTTTTCAGGAGAGGATGTGGTCTTTGGGTCACCTGACAGTGGTACAGTGCATGGGGAGAGAAACGGAGGGGGGACAAACACACGTATGCTGGTCTTTGCATTGCTTTTTTTTTCCCCTCAAGGGCCTCTAAACAGAGGGAAGAGTTGAGAGCAATCATGCTGATTCAGCAGGATGCGCTGCTGGCGTTTCTCCACAATGTTTCAGGGCTTCCATAGGCAGAAGCTGTCAACTAACAAGTCTGATTCGAAGAAGTCTGTTCTCTTTGTGAAATGAATTGGATCATCTATGCCCTCCTCGAGGGAGACTACTGGAACCTACAATCTTGGCTCATGAGAAATGCGTGAGCAGAGTAATGGGATCTCCTTATTTGTAAGGCATTAATATTACATAGTGCCTCAGTTGACAAATATCAGACGTACAGCCAAAGACGTTTTGGTGCTTGAGGCAGAAAAATTCAAATGCTGCAACTCTCTCTACCCTCCCCCCTTAATTAACATGGTGCACAACAATCTACTGAAAAAATCACCTGCAAAAGTCTCATTGAAATGAACTCCCATGTTTTTGCACAATTCCCATTTATTCTGAAGAGGCTAGAACTTATCAGAGAATTGGGCCCTATGAGTCTAAATACATCTCCCAAACTGGACTTCCATGAATGACACCCAAAATATTTCACTGTCCTTCATGGATGGAACTGGGATGAAACTGAAAGGAGAGCTGCCATGAGCAGCCAACTTCATCAGTTCCAAAATTCCAGGGACAAGCTTAGGCCAAAAATGTGGCTGGAATGGCAGGCAAGACTTCATCCCATTCTGTGACATCATATGATCAGGCGAGACACCCTAGAACAGGAAAGGCAAGGCACTGTGATTCCTGAAAGAAATATTTTCCTGGACTAGGCATGGCTATGGTGTGAATGCTGACGCATGAATGTGAAGAATGAGTGTATTGTCACCAAGTACACAATTCCGGGCTTCCCCACCATTTCGATAGTCACAGATCTGTCAAGTGGACCTGGCTCAAGTTCAGGAAGCATCCTGACACCCTCTCCCATTTTTGTTCTGCATTAGCACATGTCCTCCTACCATCTCCTCTTCCTTCCCGTCACCTCATTTCTTTACAGCAAGTTAGGGAAAGAGTACAACACAGCACAAGGGCTCCTATTGCTCTCTCCTTATCTTTTTCACGCAGACAGCATGTTTCCACCCAGAGCATTCTGGGGCTGGACATTCTGGGCAGAGCATTCTGGGACTGAAAGAAGAGTCATCATAGGCAACAATGATGAAAGTAAGGGGGGGTGTCTCTGTTTCCACCTCTTTCTTACCTGCCCAGGAAAAGCAGAAGCAGATGATCCCAATTACTCTGGTGAAAGGGAAGTGTTCAGAAAAGGATCACCATGGCCTCCTGCTATTTCTTTCTCCAGCATTTCTGCTATGATTGCTTATGGCAGTGGTACTAGAAAAAGAGGTGAATTGCCACTGCCAAGATCCTCCTCTCACTCTCAGTGAGCAAGAAGAGGATTGGTGTGCATGATGAAGTGTCCAACTGGGTTGCAGGAGAGGGAAGGTGGCAGGCAGGCAACACGTGCAGGACATCTATCAGTTTGCTGCCTCCTTCAGCCTGCCAATCAAAGTAGCCGCTTCAGTCCACCTGATGACCAATCACTCTGATTTCAAGCCCAAACAAGGCTCCTATTCCTTTAACAGCATAGAGACGACTGAGAGGTACAGTTTTGCCCTCCACTATGATGGGAAATCATCTTAGTGGAGGGTCAAATACTTGGATGTATGGATGCTTGTATATCCATATTGCATATCCATATCATGGATATGATATTTGCATTGATGCCAGGGTTCTGCCTTCCATGCAAAACAAAGAAGCCTTGTCCAAGATGGTGCTAGGCAATTCAAGATGGTCTCCACTTAGTAGAGACAGACCAATAAATTATTAAGAAGCCCTGAAAATTAAACCTTATTCAAATCTTCACACCTGTATGGCATCTGCTTCTATATATTGTCCTTGCTGAATCCCATTCTGCCTGGTGATCACCTTCTGAGAGACCCTCCACAACTGCTAAAAAAATGTGTGCTAGCTAATATTAAACTACAATCTGGAGATTATCAGTGAGACACAGTCAGCTTGGAGCAAAGCTGTATCCTACAGAATGTAATACACAAGACACAGAGAAAGCATATCCTGATTTTCAGATGAGATGAACACAAAAACATAGTTTGGTTTTCAGTATCACAAAGCGGCCAGCCTAGAAATCACAAGAATAAAAAGTCACAGCACACTTCTCCCCTCTCATCTCTCCTGGAAGTTTGGGTGAGGCAATGCTGTGGAATTCCTTTTAGCTCTGACTTCCTGCTTTTCCTGTAACTATATCAGAATCACATGCATTAAATAATGATTTTTTTAAAAGCGCAGAAAAGCAGTAATATTTCCAAGTACATTTGTGCTACAAGATTTGGATGCACAGTGCATGCTATATAGAAATGCAGGTGGTGTTCTTGCAGCCTTTAAACATGAAGTCCACAATCCACCACAGTGTTATGCAGGCTTCAGCCCAATGAAATCAATATGTGCTTAAGTGCTCTTAACTCCCTGTTGCACTGTGGCCACAGTATTGGTCTTGTTTGGCAGCTCCCAACAGTCTGTCCAGCCACAGCCTGGCACAAGAAAACACTATTTTGTAATCATAGCAAGGAACATTGTACAGTTATTCTTTTAGCAATCAATGTGTCTCTGTAAACACCAGGGAACAGCAACATCTGTTGCCTCCAGCCTGAGATTGCACAGCCTGCATTGCAATTGCATCCGGCTGGCACACATCCTAGTGAGATCACAAGGCCTTTTAAAGACAGGCTGTCATTTATAATTTTACTAGCAAAGTGCCTGTCAGGATTGATGGACACGGGGTGGCATTGTGTGGCCCTTCAAGGATGGCTTTACTGGCCTTTTTCCCCCACTGGTTCTTTCTCTAGCCCCTCAAGCTCAGTGTGCTTGAGCTGGCTGCAGACAAAGAACATTTCCTTACCCACTCATTGCCATATCACAACAGCAGGGGATATGCCCCATCTACCCCATCTGCATCCTATCTTGCTGTGAGGAAGTCTCATATGCCATCAAGCACAATAAAAAACAAAACCCCTTGAGGTAAGTTTAAAAGAATCTTACTGCACAGTCATGTGGATTGTTTACTCATAAGCAAGTCCCACTTTGTGCACTGGGACTTACTCCCAGGCAAGTGTGCATATGATTACAGGATTTCAAAATCCTTTACATAAGATGAAGCTGCACTGGAAGGCAAAGATTTTAACAGATCTAAGGTTCACTGACATTCTTCTCTCTCTCTCTCTCTCTCTCTCTCTCTCTCTCTCTCTCACACACACACACACACACACACACACACACACACACATATATCTCTGGAACCACCAAGGTTTCCATAGCACTTCCACTCACGAACTCTTTCTGGAAGCTTTGAAGGAGAGCATGAGACAAGACCTGCTTGACTTACGGCTTGGTCCATGGATTTTGATGGGTTTGTTGCTGATCAACGAATGCGAGCAGGTTTGGCAAACACAGTCCTTGCCACTGAAGGTGACTTTGTCTCCAATGGGGAATGGCTTCCTGAAACAAAATAAAACCACAAAGATGTCAGAAATGCATGGATTCAGACCACCATAGGACTGAAGATACCTAAGGAACCCCTGATTGTCTTGCTGATTTATTATCAGAATTCAGTTATGCCAGTTCTTTCCAAGGACCTTATTGTTTACGGCAGCAACAGCTGCAATTGCAGCGAGTTGTCTTTCTAAGTATCCACTAACCAAAAACTTCATGGCTGGCTAAAGTCTGAGATTTAGTTTTTATGGAAAAATTGATGCATCCAGAGCTGATTTGCTTGGGTAAATGGAAACCAGATTATTTTCTAGCAACCTGCATTTCCTTTGTTACTTGTGTGCATCTTGATGACACACATTTGGACAAGTTCCAGATTCTACTCCTTCTGTTTGCTTTGTGTTGAGGGGATAGGACGTTAGGCATTCTATTGACAACATTACTGGCAGAATACATTTGTTATTGCACAGGGATTCCACGCAACACTTTATGGCTTTGTTTTCTTATCCTTTTATTTGCATATGTTTTCCTTCTTTCTTTTCGTATGTCCATTTCGAGCATTGTACGATATTGAAAATTTGTAATTAAAAGAAGACAAAAAAGAATGATTATTGTTTTACTGAGAACATCTTGAGTGTACTACATAGGACCCACTGATCAGGTTGCCAACATCATAAATGTTTGCTATACTAAGGGCACGATCCTAACTGGGTCTACTCAGAAGTAAGTCCTATTTTGTTCAATGGGGCTTACTCTCAGGAAAGTGTGGTTAGGACTGCAACCTAAGGCTTTTTAAAAATGTCAATATGCTGGTCAAATATTTAAGAGCATGGAGTAACAGAATAGTACAGGAGCAAGCAGCACTGTCATTTGCAACGCACACACACACAACAGATACGCATGTGTGCCTAAAACCAACACAGAAGAATGCACACAGGAATGCAAACATACAGGAATGAACACACGCCCAAAGGCATCAACATTATATCTTCAGAGATTCCACACACAGGGACACCAGGGCAGGTGAAAACATGTATCCTCTTGGCTTCTAGACTGCCAGGTGCAGGTGTTTGACTTGTTCCTGAGAAAGGAACTAGAACTTTCCATAGGTTCCTTTTCTCGTGTACTTTTGAATAAAAGAAAAATGAGGGAGCAACAATTACTGAGTGAGGATTCATATACGTAATTCCAGTTATACCTGCCATGGCCAAGGTGCTACCTCTTTTCCAGTCAAGAGAAGGTACATATTCTCTTATATACTTACACAAGAAGTGCAGTTTGCTGCCTATGTGTACATAGGCTGAGTGCATGTTTGCATAACCACTGTAGTTCAGGAGTTCCTGGGGGAAAATACTATGCCTCATCACAGCAGAATTTGACACGCCCCTCCTCAACAGTTTGTTCAATCAATCAATCAATCAATCAATCAATCAATCAATCAATCAATGTAAAGGATTTTTATGCCACTTTTCTAAAACTCAAAGCGATGTACAACAAAACAAATACATCCACATTTAAAACATCAGAATAAAATATTAAAATGAAAACCATTAAAAATAACAACAAAAGAGCAGATAGCAGATAAAATAATTATAGAAGCATAAAAATTAAGATGCCCCTAGGGAGTGCCTCCAATCCCAAAGGCCAACTGAAATAGATGGGTCTTCAAACCTGTCAGAAACCATATGCTGAAGAAGCTGCTCTGAGATTTTCTGGCACCTAGTTCCAAAGGCATGGTGCCACAACCGAGAAGGCCCTACACTTTGCCGCCATCCCCCTCGCTTCAGATGGTGGCAGTATCCTAAAAAGGGCCCTCTCTGATCACCTCAGGGTACATGCAGGAATATATGGGGGAAGGCGATCCTTGAGGTACCCCAGTCCTATGCCATATAGGGCCTTATAGGTCATCATAGTATAGACTAGTAACTCTGTTCTCTATTCCTTCCCCATTTGTTTAACTCAGGAAGACAATGCAAAAGTTCTAAGCATGCTGGGAGAAACTGTGGAATTATGACAGTGCAAAATTGTTCTCAGACCACAGATTATTTCACATGGATTAGCACTCTTTAACCACTCTTTTCAACTCACAATCAAACTGGTTAAAGAGCAGCAAAATGATTGATTTCCCCCCTTTTCCATAGAAATAGGTGGAGAAAGGATTGTAATTCAGGTTTGTGAATGCACAAACTGGAGATAATATTTATTCCAAATTAATTACAGCAGAGGGGGAAAAAGCATGTATATGTATTGTGGAATGCAAAGTAACTATTGACAATAAAGACACAAGCAGACAGACAAGCATTTGGAGAAATTACTTGGGAGGAGGGGAGGAGGGGATATAGCTTGCAGCAAAGTCAATACAGTGCAATCAGGTAGGGAAGACCTATACATCTGCATAAAGAGATATGTATAAATGCACCTTGAATGTTCATACATGGACAATTGGGTTTACTGTACTTCAGTTTGTTTACTACTAAGTTCAGTAACTAAACATACTGATAACTAAACATACTGAAGCATATTGGATAGGGCAGGGCTCATACTGAATTAACAGTTTTGTAGTCTAGGATCTAACCCCTGGGGGCTGGGGGATAAGAATAGGCCCTCAGTTTGGCTGTACTTGTCGTTAAGAGGCGACTAAACAGCCACCGGATAGATGGGACTCGTTAGCCTGGGAAGGCAGCTCATCTGAGAGAAGGAAAACTCTGATCCCAAACCTCCACTGCCTTGTGGCTGCATCCAGTTATGGAAAAGGCTTCAGGAGTCAACCTCGAGGCAAAATCCGGAGCCGGAGTCCCTGAGGCAGGTCATGGCTGAACACAGTCACATTCTGGCAACTCCTGCGACGCCGCTGGAACCAACCGTATTGGATTCTGCCTTTCCATTGGACCATTCCAGCGACGTGGAGAGGGGGGATTTGCTGCATGGGTAACAGTCTATCCTCCATATCTGCTTTACCCAGGCTTCGCACACTGGAGAGGACACTGTTCTAGAACCACCATTCAGAGCGCAACCCCATAGTCTTCTGAGACTGAAGGATGCCAACAGTCTAGGATCAAAACAGCTGGTAGCTTTTTCTGGGTGGTGAAAGAGATCCCCATCCCATTAAGCTTTGAGCAAGGGAAAGCTATATATAGATGAGATAAAGTTACAGTCTGGGTACTGGGCATCATGAGTTTAAATTCCTGGACAGCAGCAAGTCTGTCCCTCCTGGTACCAGCATGACCAGTGGAGGCAGATACTTCTATCCATCCTGAAGCTGCCTTTGGAAGTGAGACAGAGATCTGAAGATGCAGTCAGTCAAGTGACCCACAGGACTTTGTAATTAATAATAGGATTTTCCAATCTGCACGTGTTTCTCAATCTCAGACAGTCAATCTTAGCACAAAGGGGCTTGCAACCCCTCTCTGACAGATTCACCTTGCCCAATCTACACCTGTGCTCTGCCTTGTTCAGCATCCACTTTGACCTATCCCTGACCTTGTGTCACTTCGCTACTGACACCACTGCAACTCCCACAGAACTGGCACAACTTGAAATTGGTCAAATGTTAATAGCTATGTCACAGCTGCACCCATCCTTGGTGATGTTTGAATCATAGTGGTGGGGCCAGTGACAGATTTCCCATATCAGTGGCACCCTACCCTGGAATGTGAAGCAACCACCTTGCTAGCCTGCCCATATAAAGAAGCATGGGAACAGCTAGCAGCTTCTGCACAGCTGATGGCACATGACATGACCCTCAGCTCTCTTCTGTACTGCTAAAGGGATGGCAGCCCAACCCTAACTAACTTTCCAGCACTGATGCAGCCATGCCAATGGGGTGCATGCTGCATCCTGCAGGGGTGGCAAGTTACAGGGAACATCAGCAGCACTGGAAAGTTGGTTAGGATTGGGCTGTAGAAATAAAAGAGGTATGTATATTTCTGCTGTCTTCAAGTTCCAAGATCCAGGTCTACAGAGCTTGCGTCCTGAGTACACTTCTGTACTGCAGCGAGTCATGGACTCTTCGCTCACAACAGGAGAGGAAACTGAGCGCTTTCCACATGTGCTGCCTCCGACGCATCCTCGGCATCACCTGGCAGGACAAAGTTCCAAACAACACAGTCCTGGAATGTGCTGGAATCCCTAGCATGTATTCACTGCTGAAACAGAGATGCCTGCGTTGGCTCAGTCATGTCGTGAGAATGGATGATGGCCGGATCCCAAAGGATCTCCTCTATGGGGAACTCGTGCAAGGAAAGCGCCCTACAGGTAGACCACAGCTGCGATACAAGGACATCTGCAAGAGGGATCTGAAGGCCTTAGGGATGGACCTCAACAAGTGGGAAACCCTGGCCTCTGAGCGGCCCGCTTGGAGGCAGGCTGTGCAGCATGGCCTTTCCCAGTTTGAAGAGACACTTGGCCAACAGTCTGAGGCTAAGAGGCAAAGAAGGAAGGCCCATAGCCAGGGAGACAGACCAGGGACAGACTGCACTTGCTCCTGGTGTGGAAGGGATTGTCACTCCCGGATTGGCCTTTTCAGCCACACTAGACGCTGTGCCAGAACCACCTTTCAGAGCGCGATACCAGAGTCTTTCGAGACTGAAGGTTGCCAATACAAGTTCTTTCCAGCTGATATTAAACAATTGCACTTTAGAGGCTCTACTTGGCTTCAGATTAAGAATGGCATTTAGAGCAACTGAAAGAGAGCCAGAGTTGCTGTAGAATGAATGGAACAAACTCCATACTACACTAAGTGGCTCCAACAGACTACAGAGCAGACTAAAGCCATGACAAGGTTGTGTGTGTGTGTATGTTGTAAGGCTAGTAAGTGTAATTTAAGACGAGTTCTTTCTGTCACTCACCTTTACCCATCTTTCATTTTAATGCTCTCCTAATGCACAACCCAATGCTATCAATGACAGAATAATAGACCCATCTTCCCAGAATGCTCCTGAGATCTAGGACAGAACATAGTCCACAAGAGTTTCACCACTCCCTTGAGACATTATTAATCCCTCCTCCCCATCTGTAGTACCATCCATCCACACTCAGACTAAATGATTACATTGTAAGAATGTGACACTGTTAACCCCACTCTCATTTGACATGCTCTTAATTCAGCCAACACGGCACAAGATTTAATCATAAAACTAGTTCCTGCATAATTTGTTTTTCCCCCCACACACGCACACTTCTGAGGAGCTTACACAGACATTTTGTTTTATGTTACTTTGAGAAATGACAGTAAAATATAACTCTTTTTGTTGTAAAGGATACAGAAATCTTTCCTCCAGGTAATGCCATGTAAGAACATCTTATGGCCCAATCCTACCTAACCCCCTGTGTGGCAATATAGTGCAGCACAACTTCCACGGCATCCTGCAGAAGAGTTTTGGCTGCTGGAGGTCTCCTTGGGACATTTGTTCCTTTACCCCAGGGTAAGTGCCAGAAGCTGCTATGAGTCAACTCAAATCTATGCCAGCTGGCTTAAGTCTGAGTTGATCTGGGCAGGCGGATCAGGCCTGGGAAGGGGGTTTGGATTTGGTGTGTACTACCGCCACGCTGAAGCCATGGATATGGATCATAATGGATGATATAATAATTAAGACATGTTCCTCCCTTTATAATTTCAAAATTTCTAATTTTTTAAAGGTCTATTTTGTAGTGGGGATTTAGTATCTTTCTAGGGTCAGCTCTTAGGAAGGCAAACACATTTATAATATCAATTTTCCCCTCCTTAGCAACAACTACCCAATAATGTATTCATTCACCCAATAATGTATTCATTCACAAAATCTACTAGTTACTTTTTGCCTGCTCACGGTTGAGATCCCAAGCTACTAATGAATGCACATATTTACCATCACACACTCAATTCACCTGCACATGCTGCACACAAAGCACTTTGGGTGGTAAGTCCGGCCCAAGGCTGAGATGACCTCTCCAGTGATGAAGTCCTGACAGCTATCACAGCGGGTGCCATAGAGCTGCTGGTAATCATGGGTGCAGATGTATTCTCCATTTTTAAAGAAGAAGCCAGACTGAGCTAAGTCACAGCCACAAACTGAAGAGGAGAAAGCACATGGAGAGAGAAAAGAATTAGCCCTTTGTCATATTTTCATGCTAAGTATATTCCTTTAAAGAAATTGCTTATGATCACCCATGGGGTTGGGGGTTTGGTGCATAGGAAGCATGTTCCTTGGCCAAAGCAAAGATATGGGCATGTTCACCTTGGTCAATAGATCATAATCACCTCGAACTGTACCATGCTTTACATGGCAATCGTGTTTCCTGTGACTATGCTCCTATTCGTTCTGCTATACCACAGCAAACACAAAATATGAATAGTGGAAACACTTGTAAAACACAGCTTAGTGAGACCTGATTGGCTGGGGATCCCTGACCTGCACTCACTGTGTTTTTAGGAACAGCCATCTGCTATTCACAATATATAAGCTTGCTGTGGGAAAGACCAGAATAACACAGACATAGTCAAGGCAAACATGAGTGCTATGTTAAGGGGGAGGTAACTCCTGGGAAAGCACATGGGACCTGAGTGTAGCCTGCATCAGATCTCAAACCATTAAGCTTGACAGTTTACAGAAAAGATTTTTATGCTCGCATTACTACTTGTCATGTGCCCTTAACCCCTAGGTCTACAACTTGTTTTCTATGGGCCGAGTCACACAGCAACTTTTCTCTTTACCTACAAGCAGATTTTTCAGACACGCACACTCATGTGGAGAAATGTATTGTTCAAAACATTGGTACACAAATATGGCCAGCAGTCATTTCTGAAATTTTAGTAGCTGGAAAAAATGTGTTGCTGCAGATGTTTTTGCAGAACATTTTCATGGCTATATAAATGCACCATCCTCTTCAAAAGTGCATTTTGCCAAACAATTGTGAGTGCAACCACTGCATAATGGATCTGTGTATCTTTGATTATTCTACACTGGGTAACTGGGTGCATGCGCATATGTGTATCTCTATATGCACACATGAATATAGATTAAAAAGCAAATAAAAGTGAAGCAAGGAGTAAGATGGTAGGAAATGAAAGTGGCCTAGTCTAGTGACAAGCTTATAGAATGTGCATGGTGACAATTCCCAATTTGAAAGACTGGCAAACTGGGTGAAAGCATCCAGGCTGGCAAAAAGTACTTTAGAAAAGGAACAGAGCAATAATTCATCAACAGTGTAATAACTAGTTCATCAGATATGAAAAAAATGAGTTTCATAGCAGCGCAAGTCGATTCACACATGCAAGTGATCACCGGATGCTGTTGATGAACATACAAGTATGTGAAGCAATCCTGAGCCTCTCTGCAGTGACTATCCAAGCTCCCTCTCTAGGAATGCAGCACTGCGAACTTTTTTACTGTTTAATGTATTATTTCCGTGCAACGCTGTTCAGCACTGCTCTTTCAAAAACTAGGGGGCCAGGCACTTTTTCAGTCCCACAAGATGTCACTGTTGGGTTGCTGGCAAGGGCCAGCAAAAAAAACGAGGCCTGTTTCTGAAAGGTTTGGGCCCTGCTGAGAGAAAGCTTGGCCTGCTGCTTGGGGGAATTGTCTGTGACCCTTAGTGCATGACAGCCACAGACTGTACCCTCTTTGATTATTAGCAGGCAGCAAGATGCTACCTGGGCAGAGCAGCCTGGCAAAAGAAAGCCTGACCTCTACTCAGGCAACAGTTGAGTCATGCCAGGCGTCCCACTTCCCAGAATGACAATGGTCAATCGTATCATTAGCAGCTGCTGCTACCAGTAGGAAAAAAAATGAAGTGTACACACAGTGGTGTTCCATCCTTGTCCTCCAACATGACTGTGCCTGAACAACTCAGTAAGGCAATTGAGAAAAAAACATGACATGATGAGAAGGACAAATGGCTCACTTACCAGAGTCACAGATCCAGTGAAATAGCAGCTTTGGAATTAGTCTGCACTTTCTGTGATTACAGCCCAATCCTATATAAAAAGTGTGCTGGCAAACTGTGCATTCTGCTGTCATGGGTTGCCACAAAGCAAGTGTAAAGCATTTTATGGCAGCACAAGCAGCTGGTGCGCTGGCAAGTAGGACAGAGCCTTCCCTGAGTGCTGGCAGTCATCAGGAAGCCCACCAGAGGAGATGGGGCAGATTGGGCCTGGGAGGGGGGCAGAATCAGCAGCGCCAGCTGTGCTCAGATTGTGAGGGAAATGGAGGGGACTTTAATGAAGTCCCACCTTCAACTGACTCCCCAAATCTTGGTCAAATCATGGCCCCTTCTAGAAACAGCAGTCTTCTAAAAACAGTAGCTAAAGAAGCCATCACAAATGCTAAGGAGGCTGGACCCTCTCAGACCCTCCCATAATTTGAGTATAGCTTTGAAGGAAGAAACTCTCTTAGGCAAACGACAGAACCTTTTGGTCCAAGCTGTGCAAGTTCCTTTGGTTCTGGATAACCACTACCAAACTCTGTTACTTCAGCAGTTTGTGGAGAAGACGTGAGAGGTATAAGAAAGAACCTGAACGTATACAGTTAGGTGCACTGCTATTTAATGGGCTTAGGTGTGCACCTAAGGCAGCAATCCTACATATACTTCTATAAGATTAAGCTCCATTGAACTCAATGGGAATTACTTCCAAGTAAACATCCATCGGGATTGTGCTGCATATCTGTATAGTTTGCCCTGCTGGCAAGAAAGAGGGGCTGACATCAAATTGGCTACGTAAACAGATTCAGGGCAGAACACAAAGAAACTGGAGTTGGATGGGGAGGAGAGCTCTGGGAGACAGGTAGGGAACAAGGATTTCCTTGTACTTTGGAAACAGATGGAAATACTGCCAAGTTCTCCCCTGGTGGTTCTGCATTCCTTTACAAGCTGGAGTCAGTTTGAGCTCTTTGTCTGCCCAAAGAGTCTACACAAAACCCCAGGGGGCTGGAGATACGGGTTTCCCTGTGGAGCTCTGGAGTCCAGCTTGTCAGGCAGAGTCTGGTGGGTGAATGAGAGAGCATATGGGCCTGCTACATCCTTTCTGTACAGAAGAATGCAGAAGTATGTGCATGTTCCTTCCAGAGTAGTATCTCCTGAAGCCTGCTGGGTTGCAACTCAGAGAACTAAACGTGACCTTTAGCACTTCCAAAGTGCTTCCTGCTTTTTCTTCCCCAAGTCATCTGCTCACATTCCTCTACTGACCGTTTCATTCATACCAGGCATGGGAAGAGAGAAAGTGGGAAGGGCGTTGCAGCATTAAAGGTAAAGCCTGGCTCTCTACCACCATAAACTACCACCATTACCCGCCTACCAGCCTTTGATCCCTGGAAACCCCATGCAACCTGGTCACTCTCATCATACATAAGAAGTTGCAAACTTGAGAAGCATGTCCCAGCATCCTTTGCCTTCTAAGCCTTCCAGCCGCTCCTGTTGCCTCCCAACTGCTGCATCCACTCTTCAGCAGGCTTGGAGAGCACTTGTGTTTCACTGAGAATTGATTGTCGTGAATTACTTAGCTCATCCTGGCCCTACTGATAGAAGGGTGAACGGGGAGGAGCAAACTGAGATGCTATAAAAGCTAATGGCCGGAACAGATGCGAAAGGGCTTCTTAATACATTTATTGAAACAGCTGCTCTTATGAAGGGGCAGTAACCAGATCTATAAATTGTACACTATGAATTACCAAAGCTTGGTACTATGCCCTGTTATTTTCCTCTCCCTCTGTCTTTAACGAAGCAGTGAGCGAGTAATTCTCACTATGTCCAGCACTTCACAGTGCCTGTGCCTGACATCAGAGTACAGGGGCTTGCCACCTAAATAGAGCATCCCTGCACATGACCACCATTAATGGTTGATATTGTGCCCTTGCATAATAATGTATGCATCTACATACACTCATTTAGCCACCATGGCTGCCCCTCAAAGTTCCTGTGAATTTTAATTTCATGAAGATGCTGATAACTTGCTTGAGATCATTTCACAAAACTGCAGTTCTGAAGAGCTCCTGGGGAGGAGGAATGATCGCTAAGCCATCTTAAATTGTGCACGTGTCCCCATGCATGTGCTTCATAGCAAGAAACTTTGCCACTTGTACTGACACAACTAGCCCTGCGCACGTCATGGATTATGACCTCTCAAATCATCTCTCTATGGGCCCAATCCTAACCAACTTCCAAGCACCAATGCAGCCACAATGCAGCCCCAAGGTAAGGGGACAAACATTCCTTACCTTGAGGAGGTTTCTGTGCTCCCCCATCATAGGATGCAGTGCACACCCTGTTGGCACAGCTGCACTAGTACTGGAAAGTTGGAAAGGATTGGGCCCTATGGCAGATACTATCAATAAACATCAGCATTCTTATAGCATTTTTGGAGTGTGAAAAATGCTTTATTTACATTTATTATCTAGTTATTTCCCTTAAAAGAGTTGCTCTCTATTATTGTAAGGTGAATATTATTATTCCCACCCATATTGCAGATGATGGAATTGAGAAGGAATGCCTAATGAGTGCCTGACTGAGGTCAGATTTGAACTGGGGAAGTTCTAATCCGCATTTCAGTCTCTTAGCCATTATGACATACCAGGCAAGAACTGGGGGGGGGGAAGGGCAGGCACAATCCATATTCCATCCCATCCCCAGCCAGGAGTTTAGTATCTGCGCTGCTTCCACTTTCTCTTTGCCTCTCTGCCACCACTGAGGCCGAGACAGCCAGAACTACCAAGGGAGTTGGCAATTCCAGCAAATTGTCTCCCTGAGTGCATTCTTAAAAGAAGCATCAAACCAGCTACCTGTACTAGGAACTGGGTTGTAGGAGCTGCCCTGGCTTTCTAATTTGGACTGTTATCTGTTCCTCCCCCACACAGGTTTAGAGCAGGTGTCTCTTAGGAGGGCTTGGCCTTTGCCCTGCTGCTATTGCCAAGATGGTATCAACGGTGCATGGGTCTGGAGGGCCACGCCAAAACAACCAGTGGCAAGGTCCCCCTGTGAGGACACCAGGCATAGGGCAAATGGGTCCGTCTGTTTACTACATGTAGAAACCTGAGTCCACAGAGATTGAAAACCACTCTATTTCAAAACAAAGTGTCAGCAAGCCACCTTGAAGAACTAAGTGCTGAAAAGGTGTGAAATATATCTTTTGAATAAATAAATAAATAAATAAATAAATAAATGTCCCCAACAGAACTGCAACAGTAGACCCAAATTAAGGGGCCAGTGCCTCCCTTGTATTGTATGTCCACAGTTGCTCATTGTGAGCTTTGTCAGGTTGGCCTCCATAGTGAGTAGACTCTTACAAAGCACTATTATAGTATATAGTAGTGCTTTGTAAGAGGGTCAACCTACACACATGTCCTTTCTAGGCAGCCCCATTGGACACAGAGGGAATTATTATTATCAAGTAACCCTGTTTATCATTCTTCGTAAGACTTCCCTCCTACACATGCCTACTTGGGAGAAAGCCCCATGGGATAAAGAGGGAGTTACTTTCAAGTAGATTCCCTCTAAGTCTCCCTAACATTCCTCCTGGACATTTACCTCAATGTAGGCCCCAGTAGGACTTGATAAGTAGTTCTGCATAGGATTCCTAACATCAGAAAGCTTGCTCTCAAATATTTTCTCCAGAATTCTCCTGTGCAATTTTTAATGAAGAATGCTCTCCAGATGCTCCCTGGGTGCTTGAATATTCTCCAAAAATTATATATCTGTAATTGGTACTCAACTGTATTTGGTTTCAGTAGTGGATATCTGAGAGTTGATATATTGCAATATTTGCTAGTTGGCATACAATGCCATTTAGTATTGGCAGCATTGATAGCTAACATGTAATAGTATAGCTCAGTGGTTTTCAAACTTTCTACCATCAAGGGATGCTTTTGGCACTGACACCTGCCAAGAAGCCTCTGAGTGATTCCATGGAGTCAGTTACAGAGGATTCTGGGTTCTATTTGATAGTACATGCACAGTCCACCCAGGGCAGCATCATGTCTCACTATTGCCCACTGGGAATAGAGACTGTGGGCGCAACCCTAACCAACTTTCCAGTACCTAGGTAAGGGCAATGCAGCTCCGAGGTAAGAGAACAAACATTCCCTTACCTTGAGAAGGCCTCCGTGTCCTCCACCCAACTGCAGGATGCAGCACATGCCTCATTGGTATGGCTATGTTACTGCAGGAAAGTTGTTTAGGATTAGGGCCCGTGTTCTAGAACACACACAATTTCCCCAAGGCTGCTCATTGCAGTGGAAGATCAGATGGATGGGTAAGTTGCCTTCAGCTGTTCTAACTGAGAACCCATTGCATAGGTCTTGCATGCCTCCAAGAGGTTAAAGCCCTTTGCCTTTGGGACAAAGCAGAGGATAGCCTTGAGGAGTGGAAAGAATAACTGACTCTAATCTTTAGGTCCTTTCTGAGCAAGGTAGATGAAGATCCCCCCAAAATTACTTACCTTGGCAGGTGAAACATCTGATGTGGAAGTGATTGCTCTGGACACGTACTACTTCCCCTTTACAGGTATCTCCACAACGATAGCACTGGATTATGGTAGGACGGCCCCCAGAGTTGTATGAATTTTGTTGAAAAGGAACTGCTGGTGAAAAGGAAAGGTACAACTTGTTAGCATCATGGGGGATGGAGCCAATACCCATCAGAACTAGCATGGTGAACTCCATTAGCAATGTTCCTTCTTAGTGGAGACTTTAGAAAGCTAAAGTGTCCCCAGTCGAGCACAAAGAATGGTGGACAAACTGCTAAGCGTTTGACTCATGTTCTGGCTACAGTCTGTCTTGGAAAAGACAAAGGAAATGTAAAGAGCTTTTAGGAAGGTGTTGGAACTGCAGGTCAGGGGCAGAGCACATGCTTTACACACAGAAGGCCTTCATGGTATGTCTGCTTAACCCATTTTTGGTGTACACAAAGGTGTACACATTTGATCCCTGTTGCATATATGCAACATTGGGCAGAAATTAATGTATTTTCAGCAGCTATGAGAAATCCCAGCCAGAGACCCTGAAGAGCCACCGCCCATCTTGAGTAGATAATATGGAGCAAGACTGACCAATGGTTATCTGGCTCAATAAAAGGCAGGTCCTTACATATCCTTACATTGTTATGCTTTTCTCTGTATGCGACCTATGGGGCATGTAGAAGATCTCTGCTCAGTTTCAATTCCTGGTACCTCCAGTAAAAAGAGATCTGAAATTGCTGAGAAATGCCACTGCCGATAAGAGAGTTACTTTCAGTAAGAGCGAACAACAGTGGGCTAGACAGACCACACAGCTACACTCAGCGTAAGACAGTCCCATATGACAATGCTTATCTTCTTGACCTCTAGCCTTTAGACCACAGAGACATGGCATATGGGTGCAGCATAAGGGCCTCAGTTCTGCAACTTCATTCGTTCTAAACTGGAAAAGTCAGAAAAGAAACTGTGGCAAGAGTTTTCTTCTTAGCTACCCATCACCCCTGTCCCACATTCATCTTTGCAGGAATTGAAAAAAAAATCCAGTGGCATTTATCTGTTTGCTACTTCAGACGCCACCAGCCTGATCCTTGATAAAAACAAACAAACATATACTGTACTCTTTGCACCGTTGGTGAGGGTTGCCTTTCCAAAGAGCTCCTGAGCTCTCAGGAGAATCTCCACATCAAAAGTGAAGGTCAGATTTGTTAAGATCAGTTTGACTAGACTCGGAGAGTTCTCCAGGGAAACATCTGATGTGCACCAGAGTCCTTTCAAAGGAAGCAGTAGATTGTAGAGAGTCCCTTGAGAAGGGCGTCTCTAACCCTTTAGAATCCTCCAAGCGCTTTGCAAACGAAAGATTTTTCCCTACATCCTTTTCTCTTTCCTTGATGACGTTTTGCTTGCTCAGCAAAACTTTCTATTCTGTAGACCACCAAGGACTATCAAGACGCCAAATGCAAAAAAAAAAACCCTCTCCCCATTTTTTTAGCATTGTGCACTTGTTAGTGAGTATATAGTACCAGTTGCACAGCTACCTATTCCCCATGTCATGGAAGAAAAGATAACCTTGCTTTCAAGTGGATTCCCTTCCTGTGGGCAAATAAGGTTTTCATAGATTTAAAAAACACTGTGGGGATATCCACTGAAGTGCTAGAGAAAGGCAATATACAACTATTAAAAACAACCATTCAAGAAACAAAGTGTGCGTGACTGTGAATTGTTATTAATCATCAGTAATTCGACTTATTTGAACTCTGAATATCTTTGAACTCCAATCCTCCTGTCTTCAGCTTCCATTAGCACCTTCAGTTCATCTTCCTCCCTCCCAAAGAACCTTCCAACCTGGTCTTTTATCCTTCATTTCAACCTTCTTTCCACCCCTCCCTTTTTACCTCCCTCTAACTTGAGGGCCAGCTTTAATGGCTGGCCCTGTCCTGGCCTTCCTCCTCTCAGCTGAATGTCAGCCACTGCTTTTTCCCAAGGCTGGAAGTGTCCCACACTCCACCTCTCCTTTAAAGGAAATGGATTCTGTAAAGATGCTCTGGAACTCTGTACAACTCAGGGATGCATGAAACATGAAACCACATGACAGTGAGCAAATGCAGTTACGAGAATGCTTAGCTGAGCACAGTGGATGGGGGCTAGCATTTAGAGAAGAACTTTACAGAAGAGGTAGTTTAAGAAAGCATTTTAAAGATGAAAGATGATACAGACCATGAAGCTTAGAAAGTGATTTACTGGAGGGGGAAAAAACTTTCCTTCTCTTTTTCAGACTATGGAAGGCACCTTCTCTGATTTCCCCCCCAGTAGTTTACCATCCACTTCTGCATGCATCATAAACTCCTTGCCCTTGATTGCAGTGTAAGGCTCTCTATGGACTTCCCCCTCACCCTACTCTAATGCCTTTACCACCTCATATGACTCTACCTGTAACTCTGCTCCTTCAACTACATCAACCACAGCATTCCAAGGTTTCTTGCTCTTTTATATGATTCTGTCCATTCTCTTTGTTGTTCCCCTTTGCCCAGAACACATACCTGAAACTTCCTTATAGGTTATTTCCATGGTGCTACCCCCTCCCCCAATACTTAATACCTCCTCAAAACATGCTTTTCCCAGGGAACCTTTTGCCCAGCCCCTTACAGCCCAATCCTACATAAATCCCCTTCTGCCGAAGCAGTTGTGCCATTAGAGTGTGTGCTGCATCATGGAGGGGGGCAGTCCTGGAAGTCTCCTCCAGGTAAGGGAGCATTTGTTCCCTTACCCCAGGATAAGCCCTAGCTATCCTGGTGAGTTTACTCGGACCTACTGGTGCAATTCCAACTGGACCCAGATTGGGTGATCAAGGCTGGGAAGGGGGGTAGTATATTGGCAGTGACATTGCCACCAATACTGCACCCTTCCTAGCCTCATTCCACCATCTCCACCCCATTCCTTCCCCTTCCCTACCTCCCCTCATGCTGACTTAATGGCACGGGGGGTCACTGGTGGCCTGCAAGCATGTGGCAGTGGTCTGGCCACCCTGGATGGCATATCGCTGTTTGCGACAGCTGTAAAGGGCCTTGTGCTGCCAGAATGCTAGTTCTGGCAGTGCAAGACCTCCATAGTACTAGTCAATTAGTTCTCAACTTCAGCCAAAACAAAAGGGTCATTGAGATGACACTTGTCTGGCTACCCTAGTTCCATGCAATTTAGGGAGCAATCCTAACCCTATATGTCAATGCTTTCCAGCACTGACAAAAGGATAATGCAGCTCTGAGGTAAGGGAACAAACATTCCCTTACTTTGAGGAGGCCTCTGTGAGTGACACCCAGCTGCAGGATGCGGTACATGTCCCATTGGCACCGCTATGCCAGCGGTGGGAGGCATTGACATAAAGGGTTAGGATTGTGCCCCTAGGGCACAAATCTAACTGCACCCTGGGCTCACACAAGTCTCTTGTGCCAGCCCAGGAGGGTCGCAAACATGCCATAAAGCACATTTGTGCCTCTGTGGAGGTAAACCATGCTGGCGCACAGAGGTACACCAGTCCACGGAGGCCAAATCCAGCCTCCGAAGCAGCAGTAGATCCACACCAGCCACGCTCGGCCGGCTCAGGGGTCTGGGGAGGGGGCTGGCAAAGGGTGGGAAGGAGGCATTTTGGGGCAGGGAGAGGGCAGGCAGCAGGGCAGGCTCTTGGTGGGCTGGTAGGGAGCAGTAGGCGGGGCCAGGACCCAGCAGTGATGCCAGATCCTAGCACCCGTTCCCGGGCAGCGCAGAGCAGCTCCTGGCTGCTCTGTTCTGCTTGGATCTGTGCCACCTCGTTAGGTGGCACAGATCTGAGCAGACCCATTGGGGCTGCTGTGGCTCTCCCCAGGGTAAGGGGAAAGTTTCCCCTTGCCCCTGGTTGAGCCACAGTTGGCCCAAACTTGCGCTGGATACAGCGCAGGCCTGCTGGCCTGCCTGTTCCAGTGCAAGTTAGAATTGTGCTGCAAGACAGAGGCATGGCAAGAGTGTGCAAGTCCCATCCCCTTCTCAAGACTGGTTCCAACTTGCTTAATTGCATGGCGGTGGTGGGGCTCATTCAAACTGACTCTCCACCTGCAACACAAATAACTACGGGTATTCTTTAAATCATGAGTGGATGGCAGCTCAGACAACCCAACCATGATGTAAACCAGGTGATAAGACATTTGTGTTCATGGTGCACTCCTAATCATGAGAAAGTCCAGGCTAGCTGGACAGGTATCATCTAAGTCAAATTACAGGCAATTACGCTTGTTTGCATTCACCCCCTTTTCTCTCCTTCCCTCCCTCTTTGCTTTCCACACTGTTGATATTTCAACTGTAGGCTCCTTGGAGTAGAGATTTATCATTTTGTCTATAATTACTCTGTAAAGTAGCATGGCCATAGTCCTGCATAAATAATAATATTATAAGCAGAACTATACACTGTACTAAATTGTGATCTTGTTGCTGCATTTTGGAGGGGACTTCAACAGAATGGCAATAATAAACTTCTTTTCCAGTGCTTTCCCCTGTGATAAAACTCTTTTGCAGTGCTTACTAAGTACAGCAGCACTAAGAACTAAGCATCTGCCAAATGTTCAGAATGAACCAGGCTGCTTCAGAGCCTTCTGTAAGTAAGATCACGAGTAAAGGAATCAATCAACAGTTAAACAAACATTTATACCATAAGAAATATGTGTTGGATGATTGATCCATCAATTATCATGGGCTTCTGGTCTCGAGGAGAAACTTCTTGGTGACCATAGAATCCTGTCACCAAGCCTGTGAGTTCAGTATCAGATAGTATGGGAGAATGAGCATGGTGAGATATGGTGTGTGTGCGAGAGAGAGAGAGAGAGAGAGAGAGAGTGCAAGAAGGATTGAGGAGGTAAAATAAATCTCTGCTTAGAATTAAATAGCCTATCCAAGTTCAGGATCAACCCCAAGGCTCCTAATGGAATTTTTCCTTATATATACACACACTTGCCTTGCTTTCCTGTCTCCAATTGTTTTCCAGAAGATTACGATCCTTTCCTGCCCCTGCATGGGAACCATTACACACGGCATTACCCGTTCACAGAGGGACAGCTGATCAGGGCAAAGCTCATTATACCAAAATAATCCACTAATAATGTAAGTAGCATTAGAAACTTATAGGCAGCAATCACTGGAAAAGGAAGGGGGCAGGGAAAACTGAATGGAATGCCTTAATCTCACACTGGTCCACTCCTGCCTAAGGCAACTTGCTTAGTTGGCAAGAAATCAAAGTCAAGTTCACCTCATCGTCATTAATGCATTAGTGTACTTTCTGCAATGATGCACGGTCTTTGAGGGATTGTATTCTCCTGGATGTAATTTCAAGGACTCATAACTGGGATAGATTAGCCCCTGATACATCTTCAAGCCCCTTGTTAATTCATCTTTATTATCATTACCTACTATGCACAGGAAGAAGAACAATAAGCCAACTCAGGAGTGTATCAGTTGTAGGTACTCCAGTTTACTTGCAGGCATATCATATCTCTAAGAAAAAAAACAACAACTGTGAACTCCCTTTAAAGACATAGGCCAAAGTACACCTTAGTCTTGCTGTGGAGACCCCACACTCAATCTTTCCTGTGGCAAGCGATCCCCATTCCAGCCTGTGAAATCTAGAACACATAGAATGGGTTGCTGCCATTACCTTCTGACCTTAAAGGGCCTTGTCAGTGGCTAAAAGGAATGTTGAAGAGAAATGCAACATGATGAATCTACATCAATGTTTCCCAAGCTTTAGAAGCTTGCAGACCACTGAGGCAAAAATCGGAATTGTCATGGACCACATGAGGCTGCAGGCGGTCTGGTCCACAAGACCACAGGTTGGGAACCAGTCATCTACATGGTTACTAGTTTTAGATTTTACTGCCATGATAGGGATTGCTTGCCATGATGGAGCTGTTTTGGATGAAATGTAATAAAACATATACAGTTTTCACCCAGCCTTCAAACTGGCTTACAACATGGATTATGGATTTTCAGTTCTCACATGCCAAGGAGAGAGAACTAAGCACTAGCTAGGGGGAAATCTTAAGCGAACAACAGCATTTTTAATGCTGTAAGATCCCTGTGTGAAACTTGGCTATGCACTGAATGTGTTGGAATTAAATGTTGTTTTTACCATAGTGTAGCCACAACAATGAAGGATGACACATTCCACACTGCTGCCTCAGAGCACTGTCTGACTTTCTGGCTTGCCTGTTTCCAAGAGTCAAGGAAAGGCACTGTATAATGCGTGCAGAGATTATACATGTTGCAGATGGTACACACATGTTGAGTCATATATCTGACCCTAAACAGCAGAAGAAGGTGAAATGGGTCAAGGTTCCTGGAGGAGACGAGCTAAAACTTAAGCTCTTGTGTCATTTGGTCATCAGAGATGACATTTCCATTTTACCTGTCATAATGGGTTGCAACTCTGGACAGAGCTATTCCTGGAGATTTTTTTCCCAACATGATCCAATGTCATTAAACCAGGTTAAATCACCAGGATTGTTTCAGAAGTTATCTGGAGATTGATGCTGATTCCTGGAGACTCCAAGCCTGGAAAATTTGGTACTATCATGTTATTTCTGCGTACTTGAACAAACACTTTCTAGTGAGCCCTTCTGCATTATGTGGTCTTATCTCCTTGGTAAATAGATATGCTGTGTTCCATCTTAGAGGCAACTGTAATTTGTGGAAAAGCAGTCTACAACTATTGGACATTTGGGACAACTTGAAGAAGGAAAAACCATTTGAATGCTGCAAGGGATTATTGCTACATGCACAAAAATATTAAGCTAAGCCTTGTGGCACTACATCGTATTTTTTTGTACATGGCAACTGCTTATCATAGATATTTTATAAGCAGAACAAGAAAACACATCTTACAGGTACTGTACTGTAAGGGGTTTTACCCTTGCTCAGGTGTTACATTGGCTTGAGGTTTTCTATCCTGAGAATGCAGGAGTCTCTGCTGTAACCCACTGTGCACTGTTAGATTTACTAGCAATATTCATTAGGCAAAATGGTTTGTTATATTTTTAAAGATGAGTAGTATGTAGAAAGTTAACACTACTCTGAGTCAAAATCTATGAGTTTGACATATAATGACTTGCTGCTGGAAACACTGGTGTTAATACCAGTACAACCAGTTTCCTGCAGTACAACACATAATGTATGGAATCACACAAACATATATCTTCAAATAAAGACCCACATATGCACTGCTGGCAACCCTGGCCCTGGTGTTAGGTTTCTGAGACATGACCATGGGTGTTTAAAGACATGTGCACATGAATTTGTGATGTCCACACTGTGTGCGTAATTTTGTCATAATTAACACAGCTGTAATTAACTGCAGCATTTCCTGCAGTAATTGTAATGTGGGGATCTGTACACCATTTGGTAAAGAATCACAGTATTGCATATGGAATAGTATCCAGAGTGCTGGAGGCTAAAGATCAGAGCTCTGAAATGGAGAAAGCATTTCACATTTTTCATATTTACTGACCAAGAAGAATGATGGCAGACTTAGATGGCTATGTCTAATACAAATGCAGCACATGAATGTCTCCTAAATGCTTGCAATGAAGCATTTACAAACCACCATGGAAGTAGGACAGAAGTGTTTTTTATAAATGGAGATATATAAACATGTTTATAGTTGTGATGAAAGCAGACTATGGCTGCCTTAATCAATGAACCAACTAGTGTAAATGTCTGAGACACACAGTACACAAATAAGTTGAAAAGAGAAATCGGAATAGGCCCTAAACAGCCTTAAATGAGACATCATATATCAAATGGTTCGATGGGAATTGCATCATCTAGCATATGACCACATATCCTGAACTGGATGCAATTCAAACATGTTGGTGTAAGATAAAGTATGCCAAGCCCTCCAGAAGACAATGTGTAGCAGATGGAGACTGTGAAGTACAGGGAAAAGAAGGAAACCATCATATGTTATTAAGGCCACCTTTCCACATGCGAATCCCTAGCATGTATGCACTGCTGAAACAGAGACGCCTGCGTTGGCTCGGTCATGTCATGAGAATGGATGATGGCCAGATCCCAAAGGATCTCCTATATGGAGAACTTGTGCAAGGAAAGTGCCCTACAGGTAGACCACAGTTGCGATACAAGAACATCTGCAAGAGGGATCTGAAGGCCTTAGGAGTGGACCTCAACAAGTGGGAAACCCTGGCCTCTGAGCGGCCAGCTTGGAGGCAGGCTGTGCAGCATGGCCTTTCCAAGTTTGAAGAGACACTTGGCCAACAGTCTGAGGCTAAGAGGCAAAGAAGGAAGGCCCATAGCCAGGGAGACAGACCAGGGACAGACTGCACTTGCTCCCAGTGTGGAAGGGATTGTCACTCCAGAATTGGCCTTTTCAGTCACACTAGATGCTGTTCCAGAACCACCTTTCAGAGCGCGATACCAGAGTCTTTCAAGACTGAAGGTTGCCAACAACAGGAAGGCCACCTTTCTATTAGTACTCTTGGTTTCCAACCATTGCCTCCTTTCTTTTGTCCTGACCACCCTCACACATAGCACTCTAATGAATTACCTCTTCTATGTGCCAGAGTGGATCAAATTGGAAACTATAAGAACACCCCATCATAAGCCCACCTCTGCAAGCACTTAGAATTATAATTCTGTCCTGGGTGATGTGTTAGTGTCTTTGAATTATCCACTCTCAGAGGGATACAAAACAGCTGGGTCTAATTAACTACCTGTAATTAATTTTTGTAAAGTGCTTTGAGGAAGCACAAGTGAATGAAGCGATAGGAATGTAAAACAATCTTTGAGTGCCAGTAGCAACACAGCATTGGTATGAGTGACGACTGTTAGCTTGCAGTGTGATAGAAGGACAACAGAGGCAGTGATGCTTCAAGGAATGGGAAACACTGTTATAAGAAGAGGTGAGCATCTGCAGTATGCATGGTTGCATAAATGCGCATGCTGGAGCACAGCAATGCATTTTAGTCCATAAGCATGGTGCTTGTACACAAGACTAACAATGGGCTGGCAGCATGACAACAAACAAAAACCACTACAAAGATTGTGTTTCACAGACTCTCTTCCAAAATAGTTGGATGGGTAAGCAACCTTTCCCTCCCCACACAGACTACTCACCTGCATAAGTGCTCCACCCACTCCTTTCACGAGACGATGGGAGCAAACAAATGATTAATCACGTTAATCTCTACACATTTCCTGCAGTAATTGGTTTGTAAATCATCCCCTCAGAAAAAAATCTACACAGTATGGCACTGGCCAGTGCCAGGGAATAAACGGCTTGGTGGGAAAGGCTCCTGTAGAATTTCAAGTTGGGTGTAGCATATGACGAGGGAGAGGAATAGTTGTAGGCAGCCACTGTTGGTGGAGAGCAACCACGTTTTACCGTACCTGGACAATCATGATTTCCTCCTAACTAGCCAAAACTTCTATGTCTTTCTTGTCAATCAAAAATGGCTATGAGTTGTTAGTGTGAATAACGTGCAACTTGAATAAGAACAGTAATTTTTAAGTTCAGAAGCATTTACAATGAACAACTTTCTCAATAAATAATTTACGTTACACCGTGGTCCCCTCCAAGTACCCCGCTGCCTTGCTCAGAGTCATGGTAGCTAAAGACAGATTCTTTTTAGGAACGCTTAAAGGCAGTTGGTAACCAGAATGCTGCCATCTACGTGATTTTTTCTCCCCAAGTGGGGCAAATGTATACAACAGTAACAGCAATAGCAGGATTTGCCCTGAGTCAAGCTTCTGGTTCTTGGGCTCAGGCTGGGGCTGTTTCTGAGAATGGCTAACAACTGCATTGCGTTTCCTGCCACAGCCTCAATGGACTCAATGCAAGTTTAGCTATGGGAGTCAGTCAGATTTGTTTATCTCTGCATCCCAAGAGTTCTGGCATCCACTCAGGCAGCCGATCATCCACTTGCTTAGCCTATGGCGCACATTATTTAGCCTACCTCGTATAGAAGAGATGATGCTAAAAAGGGGGAGAAAGGCCAAAGGAGATCTGCCAAGAAGTTCCAGAGAAAGGACTATGATAACTATTACACAAGCTGTGAAGGTTGTTTTCACCACAAGTGACAATGAGGTGTCTGTAGGGCTTTTCCCTATCACACCATAGGAGGTTTCCCATTAATGTAGGTATAGGCTGTTACCTCTGCTTCCAGGCTGTAATTAGCTGCTACTGTCCTAGGAACAGAGGAATTAAGTAGGTCAGTATTCCTTGTTTAGCAGCCTGAGTCTCAAAGCAATAAAAGAAGCCCCAATACATCATTAATACAGTCAGTAGTTTAGATGCATTCCAGCTACATTTGATGATCAAAAACCTCTCTGTTTATCTAAGGGCTTCTCTATTCCCTCCCCCCTTTTTTACTTATCTAACATATTTCTAGGCAGCAAAAGAAAATGGAAAGTAATGGGCAGGGTTTGCATTTAACACTTGATTGTTCTTTATTGAGCAGCATTCATTTTATTTGGTCATATGATTTAAGCCTGTTTCCTATTAATGGTCATATTTTTTAAATATCTGAAGTCCATATATTGTCTATAACTGATCTCGAGTCTAATAATAATAATAATAACTTTATTTTTACCCCGCCTTTCTCCCCGAAGGGACTCAAGGCGGCTTACAACATATTAAAAATATAATATAAAAACAAATAAAAACATATTAACACATCATAAAAAACAGCAGTCAGAGTAAAAAATAGGTAAAAAGAGCATAGAGCAGCAGCAAGTCATAAAAGAATCAGGCCTGTAAAAAATATTAAAAGATGTTAAAAAGATGTTAAAAGGCCAAGAACTCAGAAGGCTTGTTTCAACAGAAGGGTCTTCAGGCCTCGCCGAAAGGTCTCAAGAGAGGGAGCCATTCTTAAGTCAAGGGGAAGGGAGTTCCATAGCATTGGTGCCACTACTGAGAAGGCCCTACTTCTTGCAGCCGCCCCACGTAGCTCCCTAGGCGGCTACCTGTATTGCATACTGCATTGTATTTTACAGGGCCTTTTAGGCAGGATTAAGTCATTATAACCATCAACCATTTGTCCCATTACTTTGATCCTATAAAGGGGACTTAAAGACAACCAAATAAATTGAGTGATACAGGACAGCCCACATCAAATGCGCAATAAAACATTACAACCAGAGATCCAGTTTTCCTAGGTAATCAATCAATCAATCAACAGTATTTATATACCGCTTTTCAACTAAAAGTTCACAAAGCGGTTTACAGAGAAAAATCACATAACTAAATCGCTTCCTGTCCCAAAAGGGCTCACAATCTAAAAAGATGCAAATGAATACCAGCAGACAGCCACTAGAACAGACAGTGCTGGGGTGAGGTGGGCCAGTTACTCTCCCCCTGCTAACTTCATGATAGATTTGGATTCAGCAAGGTGAGAAAAGCAAAGAGTCTCTCAGAAGCAGTGAACCTAGGGATGTTCAAATCGGGGAATCTGTTTACATCACAGTATCCTTTATCTTTTTTATTCTACTAGTACCAGCTTATCTTAATGGGATGTCCCCTTCTAAGTTTCCCAACACCCCTTCTTTCCATTCTGTCTCAGCAAAGCATTTGATCTTATTAGCCATATGGCCAATCATGTGCAAGTCCCAGAATGAAAGACACTCAGGGGTCGAGCAATAGTACGAAGAGCCAAAACTGTAATCATCTTATTTTAATTTTCTTCTTTGGTAGGATCTCCTAGCTTCTGCCTACAGATCCTTAGACTTTCCCATAAATAAATCAGAAAGGCTCCATCCTCAGGTAAAACCACCTGTAAATCTAGATCTGATTTACAGAGAGTATCAGTGGCACTCTGGATGTCGCTTTTGGATCGTATGTCTAGCACCTTAATAACATCCTGCTGATAAGTACATTAGAAATGCTACAGAGCTGGAGATAGCTAATGAATGCTGATTGCAAAGCCTCTCTGAACAGGTGGGAAGTTGATTGTGAAGATTCCCCTTCTTTATATACAGTCTTCAGAGTGACTGATGAGGCTAGAGATGCAAAACACTCTTTTTCCAGCACAGTGTTATCTTTTGGTAAAATTATTGCTGGTATTTGAATGTATGCATTTTGGATGCATCTTTGCCAAGTTGCACCTGAGGATCTAGGTATTGACTTTCTTTAAAAAAAAATTTTTTATGATGCCCTTATCCCAAAGGACAGAGGGCAGTATAAGGCAAAACAAATTCAACATAAATGTAAAAGCACCACCAAAAAATCAAGGCAGTCAGACCCAGAACACAAACTAATCAGAAGTGGCAACAAAACAACAAACAGACACAAAACTGGCTCAAGAGCTACCTAATACTGATTGCTTGCCTAAACAAGTAGTCAGGTTTTAACTAACCCTATAAAAGCCTGTAGAGTAGATACCTGCCTGGTTTCCAAAGGAAGAGCATTTCAGAGGGCTAGATTCACTACTGATTCTGGTGTAAGCCCATTGTACTTCTAACAACTCAGGCACCCAGAGCAGAGATGATGATCTGAACACATGGGGAGGTTGTTTTTTTAAAAAAGATTTATTGATAATATTTTCACCCCACCTTTCTCTTTGTAAATGATTAAAAGCATAAAATAAAATTAAGAACAGCCAAAACAAGTACCATAGCAAACAAAAGCTAAGCAACCACAGAATTACAGCAGGAGCTGTTATGATGACAAAAGAAACTTAATTGAGAAGGCAATGTGCTCCCCATGAGCTGTCCCTGTCAGTACTCAAGCAGCTGCATTTTCACCAGCTGAAGGTTCCAGACTGTCTTCAAAGAGAGCCCCACACAAAGTGCACTGCAATAATCTAATCTAAAAGTTACCACAGCATGGACAATCATGGCCAGGTCTGACTTCTCAGGTCAGTTGACCCAACCAACTGTGGTAGAAATCATTGCTATAAGGAGGGCTGGATCCAGAAGCACTCCCAAACTGCAAACTTACCCATTTTGGAGAATGCATCCCCACCCAGATCAGGTTGTAAACCAATCCCCAAGTCAACAGCAACTCCATTTTCTCTGGATTAAGCTGTGAAGGGGTTTGAATGGTATTATTTACACCTATCTAGCCCTTCACAACTAACTAGCAATGGTGCCTGCCTAGGAGCTGGTGAAAATGAAAGGTGGAGCTGGATGTCATCAAGAAGTAGCAGCAGCAGCAGCTCTGGGTGTGGTGTGTAGACTGAAAATTGCTTAACTTCCATTTAAAAAGGATAATATAATATAATATAGCCACCTTGAGTGCCCTTTACTGGGACAGAAAGGCGGGATATAAATTCTATAAATAAATAAATAAATATCTACGAATATATCAGCAGATGTAAGAAACTCTCATGGCTTACGAGTGCTTTTAGCCAACATCTTTGGAAAGACTAGCTCTCTTAGGGTCCAATCCTATCCAATTTTCCAGCCTGGGTGCAACTACAATGCAGCCCCATGGTAAGGGAACAAATGTTCCCATACCTTAAGGAGCCCTCTGTGACTGCTGCCCCACTACAAGATGCAATGCATGCCCCATTAGCACAGTTGCACTGGAAAATTGGATAGGATTGGACCCTCAGCCATTTGGAATTTTTGTTTTGCATTTAGATCCCACCTTTCATCTCAATAGATCCCAAGGGGTCTAACAAAATGCATGTATCTTACTATCCAATAAAATCATACACAAATCCAAATGACAACACTGAAAAACCAAGCTTAATACTTGGTACATAATACAAGTAAGAGTTTATGTTGGTTGCATGGACAAAAAGCACAGGGAAATCCAGTCAGAGCTGAAGTGCAATCAGTAGCAGCAGCAGTCAGTACCATGTGCTCTGGCAGACAAAAGCAAACGTGTTGCTGCTTAGCTCATTAAATTTATATGACTAGTAGAAAACTGATAAGAGCAAAGTAAAATATGACAAGAAGAGAATCAAGATAAGGCAGCTTTGGAAAGTCCCATCCATTGGAGTTGCTTCATAGATCACTCAGCAAATGCTCAAATCTACTTTCTGTAACCTGTCAGAATATATTCTCAAAAACTATGCCAAAAGCATTTCATACAGTGCTCCTGCAGGATAGGGGATATTCTATACTCTGTTTTTGAAAGTGAATTGATTAGTAGGGAAGAAGATATTTGTTAGAAAACCAGTGATTCAGGCCCCAATCCTATCTTATGCCTGATGGCAGTGGATCTTGTGATGCGCTGCTGTTAAGTCCAGTTACAGTGGCGCAAAAGGCAACCTGCTGTTGGGCACTCTGGAGCTGCTGGTGCAAATGACCAGAGACTCTGCATGTTTGCCAATGGCCTGTCCAGGCAGACCCAGAGCAGGTAAGGTAGGGGCTGGGCATGGATGGCTCAGGGGGTTCAGGGAGGTTTGGGTGAGAAACCAAGGGACGTTTGGGGTGGGATTGGGGTTGATCTTGGTGGCAGTCGTGCATACCAGATCCTATCTGCTTTTCTGGTCCAGACGTGCCTCCTAAGGAAACCGAATGACAGCTAGGCATCCTATGGAGAGATAAGTATACAATATTTTGATACTTCTCCCAGGCTGTTTGGTCCCCCAAATCATAGCAAACAGTGTGCACTACATTGGCCATGCTGTGCGCTGTGAACTAGCAGGGGATAGGACAGGGCTGTCTGTGATGCAGAAGCAATTCATTCAAGCAATGAATCAATTCAGTTCAGAGACTAACTACTAGCTACCCAGACTGCTGTAAAAATTAGAGACACACTGTAGCAAATTGATGGGATACGAAAAGCTAGTGGATTAGAAAAACTAGTGGATTGGAGTCCTAATTGACTCCACTTATTTCATCTTGGAAGTGGGATAAATTGAAAGCAAAAATCTTTCTTAATTCTTTAATCTACTTTTTCTTTCTCTTGATATAAAGGATATTTTGGTCAAAAACATTTAATGGACACTTTGGTCCTGGAGCACAACCTTGATTGTGGGACAATTTTTAACCACATCTCAGTTAAAATTGGGGAGGCCCACGGGGGATAAAAAGTGTGAAATTTTCACCTCTGTAATTCTAGTTATTTACATGTTGTTTAAGAACTCAAAGACCTGTAATGTCTTGTGAAACATGCACAGGAGTGCATCTTATTCCTTAACACACCCTTTGCAAGAGAATGTCAAAACTAAATAATTGAAGCAAATGGGCTAATCCCATTAATCCATTACATCAAGCCCAGGGTCCATGTGGTCCAACATCCTGCTTCCAACATCCAAGCCTTACATCCAGGCTCCAATATATAATCTTAAATTAATTAGGCTGGCCTTCAATAAAAAACTACATTAATTGGTTACATCTATTAGGAACTGGTCAAGCCCTGCCAGGCAGCCATTTTACATTGGTTCCTGTCAAACTTCTCAGCATTCCACAAATGCCCACGTGCGCCACGAAACTGAGAATCTCTTTTCTAAGGATTTCAGGACAGCACACACAGTGCATCACAACAACCCATGAGGCAGGCTAGTCAAAGACTGACCTGAGACTGCATAGTGACCTTCATGGTTGAATGTGGTTTTGAACCTGGGTCCATGTTCCGAGTCTGACATTCTGTCTTCAGAAGTATTTCAAACCTAAACCTGTTATTTCTTAACAATCTCAGAACCAGACCATGGCACACAATTCTGTATACACTGAACCCAAATCAAAACCAACACTGTTACTACTGAAACATTTTACTTGCATAGCTGCAATACTCGTAAATCCCAGACATGTAAGTACAGTGTTTCACTTTCGGCACAGAGCCTCTCACAATGCCCAGTCCTCTACAAGTGCACTCAGAAATATGGGGCTTACCTCACCTCCTCCTCTGCCTTGCTGGCTTGACAGCCCAATACTAACCCACGCTGGAACAGGCAGGTGAGCTGGCCTGCTCCATACCCAGCATGGGATTGGGACTGGCTGCAGCGCAACATGGGGCAAGGGGAATCGATTCTCCTTACCCCGGGTAACATGAAAGCGGCCAAAATAGGGCTACTTAGATTTGCGTCACCTAAAGAAGTTGCGCAGATCCAAGTAACGTGGCACTAGGCCAGACCTCCAGTGAGGGGGGTTAGGATCTAGCCTAAGTGCTGGATCCTGGCACCACCCCCCTCCCGGTCCAGCCTGCCCTGGGGTCTTCCCACCACCCACCCTCCCACAACCCCGGAATGCCGCAGTTCCACCTCTCGCCCTCCCCAGACACCCACGTCAGTGGCCTCCCACTGACATGAACTCACTGGTCCTGGGGCTTGCTCCAGCACAGGGAGGCAGGCCTCCCTGACTCTCAAAGAGGTGCAAACATGCCTTCTAGCACATTTGCAACACTCCCATACTGGCCCAAGGGACTTGCGCCAGCCCAAGTGTGACCCAGGATTGCACCCTAAGTGTGATTGTTATCTTGTTTCTCTGCCTAACTGTTTCTGGATAAGGATTCATTAAGAATTGGGTGGCTGCAGTCACCAAAATTGGTAGGATGCTGGAGACTGCCACCAAGTTCCTCTATGCCAAATTTGAAGAGAACGGGATGGCAGATTTGGATTTTATGAGGGAAAGAATGTTCAGGGCTTATTCGGAATGCTGTTTTTTCCCTAGGTTTAACTATATAGATGTTAGCCTGCCTATGTAATACAAAGATAAATTCAACCTCTCACAAATACTAAATTCTCCTCTACTGAAGAGATGCAGAAGCGAACAAGAAAATAATGGACTGTTGAACAGAGATGCTGAATGCCAGGCCTTCTTCCCTTCATCCGTCAACAAGCCTTCTCTGACTGCAGAAGACTCCCACTTGTCAGACACAGCATATGGTCTCCAGAGCAGGCAGCCTCCAGCCCATGTGTCTGCACTAATGTGTGGGTATGAGCAAGCACCAGATAAAGGTGGACCTTCTCACGCACAGTGGCCTGCTGCCAAGAACGGAAAGGCTGAAAAGGGCATCAGCAGCTGGCACATAGCAGACAACCAGCTGAGAATCTAGCCTTGAGGGCTAGTGTGTGCATATTGGGAAGGGCTAATTCACAGATAGCAGAGAAAAGCTGCCATCTAATTCAACTTAATGCTGGCAGACCAATGGGGCTGAAGGAGTCAGGGCTCCAGTAGTGGAACAGCAGTAGGAACACCTTTCTGACACCCTTTCCCTGCTCTCAGTTTCTAGGAAACTCTCCAGCCACCCAAGTTAAAAAAAGAAACAAGCCATAAGCCTACAAACACACATGCACAAGATGTTTTCCCAGGGCTGACCTTAGGGCAATTTGACTAATTTGGACAAACTGGGCCCAGCGCCTGGAGAGGCCCCACACTGGGATGGCGAGCGGATTGCCCATAAACACAGCTGGCACCTCACTCTGTAGCTGACACTCTGGCATGGAATTGTCCATGCTGAGGCAATGTGATGAGAACACAGCAAGTAGAGCATTGCCTCTAGACAGCCCTCTTTCTCAACCACCCCGGGTCAAATTGACAGTGCCCACCCTAAAGCAGTTGACGGTGATACCACTGCCTGGTACCTCACCATTGCTGCTCATCCTGATGAGCAGGGGGGCCCGTGAGGGTACGGCCCCACAAAAATGTTTTGCATTGGGCCCTGCAGCTCTTAAGGCCAGACCTGTGTGCCCCAGGATGAGATGACCTGTGTGTGAGGATGAGAACTGCACTTGGCAATGCTTCATTTTACCACAGTCATTACCACTGCTTCAATTTGCCACAATCATTCTTTTAATGTCCTCTTTTTAATTCTGCCTCATCAAAGAGACTTTATTGGCATGGCAAAATAGCGCTAGCCAAACTGAACAGGAAAAACAGAAGATAAGTGTCTTTCAGGAAACCAAAAGTGGTTCGATAAAGGGATTGCTGCTCCTGATATGACGAGTCACTCCACCTTCTCTGACCAGCATGTTTGGCAGGGGTTGTTTTAAAGCTTAAACTCTTTTTGACAAAAGGACAAAAGAAATGCATGTGCATGTCATGGAAAGCAATGCATGTGTCGAAACACTTTGATTTAAAGCTATTGTTTATCTCCAGCCTCTAGGGCAGGGGTCTCCAAACCCCGGCCCTGGGGCCAGATGCGGCCCGCGGCAAGCCTCTATCCGGCCTGTGGCCAGTCTCTGATCCCCTGAGAGCCTCTGGCCCAGTTGACTAAACACAACCAGAGTTGTGCTTGTGGAGTGGGGGAATGGGGGTCCATTTAAGTGTGTGCTTTATTTCTTGGGCTGTATTGTTGCTTGGAGAAATCCTGCGCATTTGAGCCCATTCATTTATTCATTCATCTAAGTTTCATCTCTAATGTATTTATTTAAATTTTTTATTTCATTTTTTTTCTGGCCCTCGACACTGTGCCAGAGATTTGATGCAGCCCTTTGGCTGAAAAGTTTAGAGACCCCTGCTCTAAGGAAAAGAGGAGTGTTTTCTTTGCCCAGGAGAGTTAACATGGTTGCTGGTCGTCAAAAATGCCTGAAGAGGACTAGGCGCCAAGTACTGTTTTCTGTTAGAATAATGCTATTCTAAATATACGGCTTTGATTGTGCCCAACTTTCTCTTTTTGCCAAGTTGCAGACAGCTGTTAAAATATAGTATCTGGACTCAGCTTCTAAAGCAGTGATTTTCAACCAATGTACTGCAGCACATGGCTATGCCGTGAATGGTTCACAGGTTTGAAGTTTGGGGAAGGATAATTTATTGGTAGGGTTACTGGGAATGTGAACCCCCTGCTGACTGCACAGTGTGCCTTGTCATTGTCAAAAAACCGGTGGTGTGCCCTGAAAATTTTAGTGCCTTGTCAGCATACCATGAGATGAAATAGGTTGAAAATCACTGTTTTAAAGCATCAACAGTAGAAGAGGCTCCAGGTCAAGACTGGAGAATTGGCAAAATTGCTTTGCAAGAGCTCTGAACTATGACAAGAAGATTTTGCAAGAGGGCATGAAAAGGAATTGAGTTGGCTGTATGGGCCAAAGTGGGAGAAAAGGAAGATCTAAGGATCCAACAACTTAAGCTACAGGTCTGGATAGAGGTGCAAACAACAGTTGGAAGAAAATGGGTTTGTGGACACAAATCTTAAGCAAAGTCAGCTTTGTCCTCACACCTTGTCCATCAAAGCCATCTGTGGCTCATAGCAAAAAGCCTGCACTTCTGTGCCACTGCTTCTTATTAAGCCTTCGGCATCCCCTAATTAGATCATGAACAGTTACTGCTTCCACCTGCCTTCCTCTGTCATAAAACACAGTTGTCACCAGCACATGGCATGCACTCCCTCTGCATGGAAAAGGAAAACAAAAGGCGGCATCAGGGAAGAGCCTGCGAGAGCAGCCGAATGCCTCCTGCCCAGGCATTGTCATATATGCAATAGCAGCCAAAGCAGGTGCACAAAAAGGCAGTCGAGCAAGGAGACATCCACTGAGACCAGTGTGCTTAAGGGCTTCTTATCCCAAGAATGAAGGTACATTTTAATGTGAATGGATATGGAACAGGCAGCCTGTTCTCAAATGTCCAAGAGTGTCAGAGATGTTCCTCATTTGAACCCAATGTCTTGTGCTGTCCTTCAGGCCCTCATTACCCTTGTCATCATGTGTTCCTGTTCTTTGGGGTTTAGCTGCTACAACATATCTAATGGCTACAAGAAAGAAGAGTTTTCATGGACCAGGATTTAATAAATAGTAGGAAACGAAACCATTTCTCCTTTACTGCTAAGAACAGGTATTTGGTTGTTGATGCTTCTAAGAAGGGCAAGGGTTTTAAAAAGCCTCCAAGGTTTTAAGAGGTACTTGCTCAACCTACCACTGTGGGTTCATCAGGGGAAACTGCTGAATTGTTTGCTTTGGTTATGTGGAATAATGAAGGGAAATCAATTCATACTGTGTAGGAGCAAGGTCAATAAGTGCCCATTTGCCCCTTTCCCTGGACTGTGGGAAAATCCAAGTGTTTGTTTAACTTCTATATTACATACTGCAGAACAAAGTAACATCAGGGAAGGGTGCATAGCTCAGTGGTTGAACAACAGCTTTGAATGCTCAAGCTCAATCCTAGACATCTCCAGGTAGGGCTGCAAAAAGCCCCCTGGCTGAAAAACACTGGGAAAGTCACCGTCTGTTGGGGAAGATTATAATGAGCTGAATAGACCAATGGTCTGACCTGGTATAAAACAGCTTCGTAACTTCCAAAGAGTCTTAAGGAACATTGCTCTAAATCGGGGGTGTCAAACACATTTCATACAACAGGCCGAACAGTATTCATGATGCCTGTCGATGGGCCAGAAGTGACATCATTAAGCAGAAGTGATGTCATGAAGTAGATGATGTCTGAAAATAAGCACTTTATTCTCACATAGGAACTCACAAGTTGCAAATGACAGAAGGAAAAAATGCAAATCTTGACCATATTTTCAAGATATGGGAGAACCCAATTAACACCCTGGGAGAGCCCAATCATTACACGGGCTCTCCCATTCTCTTTCAGCAGTGCTGCTTCTGCTGAGGAGTCACTTCACAGCCCAGTAGCTGACAGTTGCTCTGCGAAGTGATGCCTCAGCAGAAGTGGTGGCCCGCACAATAATTTGGCTCTCCCAGTGCCTCAGCAGCATCTCCTTCTTTTGTGCCTCTTGGTCTATCCCTTCCCCTGTAGCATTCCTTGCCTTCTGGGATCTTCTTTCAGAATCTTGGCAGAAGCACTGCTGAAAGGACAGTACAGGGAGAGCCAAATTATCACATGAGTAGTATCCGGCCTGCAGACATTTTGTTTGACAACCAGGCTCTATATGGTATTCTAGTCATCTAGTCAGTCTGAGAGGGAAGAAAAAAAAACACATCTTCATTTCATTTTGTGCATCTGAGAAGGAAGTGCACATGCAAGATGGCACAAGGACACTGAACAGAACCTCATGGTAGGACTCCACAAGGAAGCTCCTGGTGTTTGCCAGACAGATGGAAATGCCTCAGTCAAACAAGCTGAAAAAACAGCTGTTGGACAATGATGTAAGGGCTGCCAAAAGCCTTACATTACCTTCAAGGGCATGACAACACCATGGTAGCAAAGGTGGATTTGCTGGGGGCTATGGTCCTGGAAGAGCAACAGTGAAATCCCATTCAGTGGGGAAAAAAGCTCCTCAGTGGGAAGAAAGAGAAAGAGAGAACAAGGAAAAATGATTAACGACGGAGAAAGCTATCAAGATGACAAAGTTGGCAGAGGAAGGAGGGAAGAGAAAACTGAGAGAAACACAGGAGGGAAAACAGCCAGGACTCTGTTTCTGGCTGAACTCATGGAAATTGTTCTCTGTTCTGAAGTGCTGGAGGAAGCCTGCCATTGTACGCAGTGTATTGAATAGCCCTGTTACCTGGCAGTACAGCCAGGAGTGTCAATAGCCTCTGTTGCTTGCAGGATGTTTACTTCCCCAATACTTGGCAGGCAGCAAAGTCATGCGGTGGCACAGCAGGGGGTAGGAGCCAACAAGCCAAAAAGCAACTCTCCTGGTTAGGGGGCAGGCTGCACCTATGCTGTTGACAGGACAACCTATGCTTCTGATGCACCATGCTGCACTTACACAATGTCACAATAAGGTTGCTGTTGCTGCTCATTCTGCTTCAGTGGATCACCCAACACCCAAGGCAAATGGGGGTTTCCTCCTACTATGATAAACGTTTACTAGAACATTTATCCAGTCTTGGGCTACCCTGCAAAAATCTGATGGATGCCCCATGACAAGGTGATTCTCTGCTCAATCACTGTTGTTGCTAAGTAACAGTGACATCCTTCAGAACACTGACCAGCAGGCTCTGGCTGTTTATTGTGCTGCTGTACTGTATTATGTATTATGTTGCAACACCGCAAAAATTGTTGAAAGCTCAAGGGGTTACAAAGAGAAAGATAAGCGCGCAATCTCTAAAGATGTGTAGCTGAGAAGCCAGTCTACAATACCAATTCTCTTCATGAAGAAAACAAAGCAAAGAGTGATTCACAGACTAGCTTTTCAGAGTGCCTTACTCTGAAAAGATACTGCTTGGTGTTAAATTGGCTACCTCTGATTGGCGGCTGTGTCTTCAGGCCTAACCCCTACAGCTAAACCTGTGAGAAAGAAAAAAGGTTACCTGCTGAACTATACTGAACCTAATACAGTAAAAGCCCTGCATTGCCACTCCCTGCACCCACCAATGAGCACAGCTGTTTGGGAGGAATTACAGCACAGTTCACATAGGCATTGGAAAGGTCCCAGGAGATAGCATATGTACCTCCTTTTCCAGGAGACATTTTACCACACTTCCAATTTAGTGCAAGACCTCTCAGCGACAGTGGCAAAGCACTACCCTGTAGGAGCACCCCTTACTCAGTTGTCCTAGTCATGCTTCATCACCTTCACAGGGTCGATTTGGATGCTTTGTCCACCAGTTTCTCATCAAGTGTTCACAGGATGAAGGTGCCATGAGCATGCGCACTCCACACACTTCCCTACATGCTATGGCTTTTTTACTTAGGGCGCAATCCTAACCCCTTATGTCAGTATTTTCCAGCACTGGCATAGCAGTGCCAATGGGACGTGTGCTGCATCCTGCAGTTGGGTGTCACTCACGGAGGCCTCCTCAAAGTAAGGGAATGTTTGTTCCCTTACCACAGAGCTGCATTGCCCTTATGTCAGTGCTGGAAAGCACTGATATAAGGGGTTAGGATTGCAGCCTTAATCACACAGCAGGAATGGGTGTTCATCTGAACTGCCTATGTGCTGCTAGTAGTACTTAGAATTCATTCAATTTTTATTCTGTTTTTCTCCCGAAAGCACTCAAAGCAGCTCAGAACAGTATTAAAATGCAATTAAAATCAAACTATATCATGCAAAATAAATACTAAAAACATATAAATATTAAAAAATATAAAACATTAAACCAACCAGTGGAAGACAGCACATAAAATATCATAGTTGATAACATAATAAAAGCACCAATAAAGCCTGCAGGCACCAAGTATCTTACTCTGAAAAGATGCTGCTTGATGTTAAATTGGATCTATCTATGATTGGTGGCTATGTCTTCAGGCCTTGAGGCCTAGCCCCCTACTGCTAAATCCATGAGGCAAAACACACAAAAGTTTACCTGCTGAACTGTTCTAAACCTAATAAAGTAGCAATTTTCAACCCTTTCCATCTCATGGCACACTGACAAGGTGCTAAAATTGTCAAGGTACACCATCGGTTTTCTGACAATTGACAAGGTACGTTGTGCTGTTGGCAGGAGCTTGCATCCCACAGTGGCTCTGCTAACAAATGATCCTCCCCCAAACTCCTGAGGCACACCTGCAGACTATACATGGCACACCAGTATGCCACAGCACAGTGGTTGAAAATGGCTGTAATAAAGGCCCTGCATTGCCACTCCCTGCATCCACCAATAGCGGTATCACAAGTAGGGGAGTTGCGCAGGTGACCCCCCCCCCAATGATTCAGTGATAAAGCCCAGGCATGCTTCAAAGTGAGAACACTGAGCAATCCTCTTTCCAATCAGGAAAGAGGACCACACCTACCACTTCCTCCTCCTCTCCCAGCACCACCAGGATCTTCAGCAACAGCAGTGGAGGCAAGCCCCCACCCCACCCCCAGCTGAACTGCTTCCTTCTTGCTGCCATTCTATGATCTGAAATTAAGAGGCAAAATTGGGCTGGAATAAGGAGGCTGAGAGAAAAACGTGGAAGAGTGCTTTTCCCAGCTTCCGTGTTTTGGCCCCACTTCACCATTCAATTTCAAAGCACAGAGCAGCACAGTGAAGAGAAAGAGGTGCAGAGACAAACAGGAGCCAGGCAAGGCTGCTGTAAAGGTAGGCGGTAGGCACAAGGTGTTGCACGTGCCTGTCTGCTCCCTGACGTAGCCCCCTTCAACTCAGCTTGTGACTGGGCCAGCCCTGCAAATTCATCATAGACCAAAGGGGCTCAACCATAAATCTGAGAGAACACTTAATTACATAATTGAATATACTGTATGAATCACATTTGCATTATATTTTGCAGTACAAGACAGATCAATCACTTGAGTTATGTCTGTACATGAACTATAAAACAAAATAGGCATATACTTTGATCATACTTAAAACATAAGTACCATGCTGATGACTCCTTCCTGAACATCTTTCACGTTTCTGTTATGTTCTTTGGTGGGGAGGATGGGGGCAAAGTCCTAATTGGGAAGTTATGGAGTGAGTCCGAGAGGCATGTCCTTTTTCTCTGCTTAAAATGTCCTGAGAAAAGTCTTGCAAAGTAAATGCTGCGCTGATACCTAGTTCAAAATTTACAAACATTAGCCTTAAACCTTTTCACATGGAAAGCATAGTTTTAAGTCTGCATTTACAAACCAGACTTATGGCCCAATCCTAAAGGCCTATCTGCTGGCAGAATGAGCGTTCCGCCAGCAGAGACTACCTTACTGCAGTCATAAAAGGGCCACCGGCAACACACAAAGCCACACATTCCTGGAGCCAGCATGCAGTGCTGAGTCACGCATAATGTGCTGCTTCTGGACTAATCTCCCAACACAGGTAAGTCAGCAGGGAGGCAGGATGGGGCAGGAGCAGTGACAGAGACGTGGAGGAGACAGATGAGGTCTGGGAAGGGAGTGGATTCAGTGGCAGCAACGGTGCTGAATTCAAACCTGCTTCCAGACTAGATCCTGCAGCCCAGGTCCACACCGGCAATTTTACTGATGTGGGTCTGAATAGACCCCTCCATGCCATGGAGGCTTACCTTTAGGTAAAAGAATGACTGTTCTCTTACCCAGAGGAGACCTCCAGGACTCTCCCACCCCCTGGATGCAGTGTAAGCATTTCTGGCACGGCTGCACTGGCAAGGGGGAAGAATAGGATTGGGCTTTCTGGATGATAAGACATGGGACCTAGACAAATTCAGTACAAAGGTAACAGATTCTTGTGGGATTAAATTGGCCTGGGCTGCCCTACTTTCCAGGCACCAGACTGGGCTTTCATCAGTGTTGCGCATGTCAATGCCTGCACCACAGCATGGGGTCTGTAAGTGGGCAGAAAAAATGCAGCTCAATCAAATTCACACTTTTCTCTGTGATAACTGGGCAGCCTTTGAACTTATCTGAGAATCTTTCTGTCCTTAAGGAAACAAGCTAAGGTACAGAGCCATGGCAAAAGGAGGTGAGGCAGTGAATTTGGCGAGAATTGAATAAGGGCTGCCTTGAGAGAGCCACTTGACTTGTTAGCATGGGGCACTTCCACCTTTCATCAAAGAGCCTGGCAGTCGCTCATCAAAACAACTAAATAAATGAAGAGGCAAAGAGTATAATGGTGGCTCAGGGCTCCCTGCCACCTGGCAAACACTGTATTTCAGGACTAGCTTCCACAATGCATGTGTCCCTTGGGAGATGCTGCTAATATCTTTGCTTTCCAGCAAAAGGGCCCTGCCGGGAACAACTCCACCGCTGCCTGGTACCGGATGCATGTGTGGCAGACATGTGGGTTTAAGGCACTTCTTGTGACTCTGAGTGGTTGATTCGATACACATTATGTTATGTTACCTTGCAGGGGAATTGCCTTGCCAATTGTGTCAGTGTACTTCTTAACGAACATGTGCTGTATTCTTGTCTCACATAACAGATAGTATTTAGAGCAAGAGGAAGAGAGATTCTGGTCTGCTAATCCTTGTGTGAAGATTATGTATGAGCCTATATGCATAGCATATGCGCCTGTATGCATAACAATCTACAGTTTGGTAATAAATGGCTCTTCTGTTCTGCTGCTTTAAGAATTTGGTTATTTTTTTTTTAAAAAAAATATCCAAGGAGAAAGTTGAATAGTTCAGCACATTCTGTAATCCTTTTTTGAACAGGAACTGCCTTCATGTCACCATGTGCACAACTCTGCAGCTCCAGACAAAAGCCGGTGTCTTGCCATATGCAGCTGTGCACAGCTGTGTTAACACATGTGTCTGGGTGCATGTGCCCATATGTGGCCATACATATCCTGAAAACAACAGCACAAATCAGGAAGCTTCCCTACACCCAGTAGCTCATTAGAACTTCAGAGGTAGCTGGAATCAGAGTATGGGGAAGAGGCGGGTGGGAAGGAAAACAAACAGCTGTTTGCAATTTCTGCAGGAAATGGTTGCTGCTGTCTTACAGCCAGGCCCAGACTGTCTCTGGAGTGGGACACAAGCTGGGTGGGGTTCATCTTTAGCATAAAGATCAACAAACAACTCCTCCATGCTGCTGGCACTCACAAGATTACCCATTTACTCACTGTTGGGAAGGGACTGTGGGAGCAGGACTTGCCCCAGGCTGCTTGAGGAAAAGGACAAGCGGCACCCTCCCCACTGAGCCTGTCCAAGACATGCCACTGCCTGAAACAGAGATCCAAATGATGCTACTCTTCTTATTAAAAACCACACACCCCACTTCTTTCTGTTCAATTTCTCTCTTTTCCTAAATTTGCTATTAAAGCACGTCTCCCTCCTTTATGCATGCTTAGGGGACCAAGTTAGAGTAAGGATTTCTGCATGGTTCTCTCTCTATACACATGGATGCTAAGCAAGGTCACTTACAGGGAAATAAGCAAGCCTACATCCTCAATCTGAACGTTAACAACACACTAACACAAGGAAGGCAGAGAGAAAAATAAGTAGCTTGCAAAAGGCACAACGGGTGATTTTGGAATTACATATGTCCCACGTGTCCCTATTTATCAGGGGCAGCCTTTTTTTGCCTGGCCCCAGTCAATCATTAGAATTTTTTCCCCCTTTTGGGATGGTTTGTCAACATTTTGTTCATGTGACTTGCTGTTTGTCACTCATCAAGTTTCAGTTCCCTTCCTAGAGTTTTGAGAAGCAGGGTCCCCAAGAGCCCCAAGTGGGCTGTGCATGAACAGCAGGGTGTAGTGGCTAGCATATTGGACTTTGGTTCATTTCCCTACTCAGCCATGAAGCTCACTGGATGAGCTTAGGCCAGTCACTCACACTCAACTTAGGCTAGCCTACCTCACAGGGTTATCAGCATAAAGTAGCATAATCCACATATACCATTTTGAGCTCAATGGAGAAAGGGTGGGTTACAAATAACACTTAGGCCTCATACAGGGCAGGTTCACATGCTGGTGAAGCTCATTTGAATGGTTTGTAACCAATTGTTCTTTATTTTAAGAGGTCTCTTTGTACAGTAGATATCTTGTTCTTTAAAGCAGAACAAGAGAAGCTCTTGCAGGGTAATGAATGAATACACCACAAGAACTTCATGTCATGAAGTAGAATCATCAATGGTATGTACAGAGCTGGAGAGGTGGTGGAATCAGGCATGATCCTTGACATGAGAATAGGAATGTCAGAGACATGTCCCTGTTTCCATCTGTGTAGTATGTGGATTTGCTAGTATAAAAGCTGTGGAGTTGCTGCTATAAATCTTACAGGTTGTGCAGCTGAAAGCCTTCTCAGCTTTACCCTTTATGGCAGAGTTAGGCAACCTTTTTCCACATAGGGGCCAGAGACTGGAGGCCCAATCCTGAACAGTGCACGCTGTCTTACTGCTGGCGTGCACTGTCGCAAACGTGCCATAAGACATGTTTGCAGGTCCTACCACTAGGTGAGCGCCAGTGGTAGCCCAGCACTGTCTGGTGCTGGGCTACTGCCAGGCGGCCACCAGTGCTCCACCGCTGGATGGTCCTGCAGACTGCCAAGCAGTGGAGAGGTAAGTGGGGGTGTGTGGGGAGGGGAGAGGTGGGCGAAGTGCAGGAAAAGGGTGGGAAGGAGGCTTTCTGGGGATGGGGGGAGGCAGGGAGAGGGCAGGAAGGAGGTGTTCCAGGGGCAGGGAGTGGGGAGGAAGGTAGGCGGAACCCACGGAGCTTCACTCCACCAGATCCAGAGCCTCAATGTTGGGCTTGCCGCCCTACATGGAGGCTCTTGATTCACCGCCAACCTTTTGGTTGGCGGTGAATCGAGTAGCCCCATTGTGGGGAACTTTACCTGGGGAAAGGAGCTGTCCCCTTCTCCCAAGGAACCGCTGGCGGCTGCCCAGGGCATGCAGGATGCAGCAGCAGCCATTTTTTTGCACCACTGCAGCCCCGTGCTCCTGGCAGCTCAGAATTGGGCTGTGGGTCCGTTAACAATAAGAATGCATGCACTTTGGATACACTTTCACAAACCCTCCTGATTAGGTCACAAGGTAAGAAAAAAATGGATGGACACAGTACAGAGACAGAGAATTGCTCAAAGGAAGTGCCTGCTCTTAGCCTGCTTACATTGTAAGCCTTACAGAGATAGAATCTGGCTGGCATGCACCATATCCTATCTCCCTAGGCTTGATCTAACACAGATCAACTTGGATTTGTGTGAGTCCAAGTTGACCCATTGCACAGACTAGGGATTACCCCAGGGCAAGGGGACAAATGTCCCCTTATCCCAGGAGACTTTCTGTCTGCTAAACTCCCCCATGGGATGCAGCGTAACCCATGCCGGGCTGTTAAATCAGTGCATCTCTCATCCACGCACCCTCCCCATAGTTGGGCGGGTAGGCAGGTGTATTACAGAGTCAGAAGGCAATGATTGTGGTGATGAGGGAATTGGGGCTGGGAGTGATTAGCAATTGGCTGCTTGAAGATACCTGACTACAGAAATCCTTAGTCTTTCCCTTTCATTTAGATAGGACTAAGCTTTGCTAGAGTTGAGAGAACTTACCTATGCTTAGGACTAAGTTTGAAATTTTGGCTAGGATACATGCTTCAGTAGATCTTGATACTATGCTTTGAGTTTTGGGATAGGGTAGTGTAACCCAGGGACTTAGTCTGGGCAGCGATCAACAGTAGGGAAGGAGGAGGATGGGAAAGGCGAGCTGAGGGAGAAGGAGCCCAGCCCAAGGGAACACCCAGAGGACTGGGGGGGGGGGTGCAAGAAGCCACCCAGGGAGGGTAAGGCCCCATGGCCATGAATGCAGCCAGCCTACTCACTCATTGGGCAGGGCAGAAACTTCCTAAGAGACAGGGTGGCCCAGCTGCAGCTACCCCTTTTAACAAGTAGGGCAGGGCCTGCAACAGGAGGGCCTGAGATCTCAGGCCCTGGCGAGATCAGGAAGGGGTGGGGCTGGAAGGGCTGCTCAGGATGATAAGAAGAGACCAGGCAGCCACAGGGGGAGGAAGCACCTTCCTGAGCTCCAGCAGGGGAGGAGAGGGAAAAGGCAGAGGAGAGGAGAGGAGAGGAGAGGAGGCAGGCAGGCAGGCAGGCAGGCAGGCCTGGCCCCTTGTAGCTTGGAGGTAGACACAGCCTGGAGGCAGCTACAGGCTGGCTGAGGCCAGGGACTACGGCCCAAAGATGGGAGAGCCCCCACAGGAGGGTACCCCAGGAGCATATCTAGCCTGACCCCACTTACCTGGGGGGAGGACTGGGGGGATTCCTGGTTGGACCAGGAATCTGGTGACCACTGGGTCAGAAACTACCTGGGGAATTGAGAAGGGGATGAGCACGCAAGCCCAACCCCTCCCAAAACAACACCTGTTCCAAGGAGGCTGCCCTGGCGTATGGACCTTCCAGCAAGGAGCACAATTTACCTGGCACAACTTGTGGTGAGGATTACTGGAGAGGGGATTACTGCCCCCCCCCTTTTTGGAGGACAGTTATGGACTTTAACTGGGATTGTATGGGGAATGCCCTGAGGGTTCCTGTGATGAAACAGGGCCCCCAGATGAATGTAAAAATCTCAACTAAAGTAAAAAAGGTCAACAAACCCCTTTTGGCGGCTCCCTGTTCTTTGCGCTGGTCAGGGAGAGACTGGGTGGGCCTGGACTGCACAGCAGACACGGCACCCCTTGAGTCTGCCTCCAGGATGGACATCATAGGTAGTTATATCATTCCCTTGAGAAAGCCACACATAGTTGGGGTGAAATGGTGGGAATTATTCACTTTTTCTTGGATTGTGGCCTAGGAACCCAAAAATGCATTTCTTTCTTGATAGCATTGTCCTCATTTATCTGTTTTAATTGAAATTTGTGCTGAGGGGTAACTTTAAAAACTTTTAAATAAACAAATGATGCAAAAATGTAAAAATTGCCCCCCAAAGGATACTTTTTCAGATTGCCAGAAAGGCACAAACACATGATTTGGATCAATCCTAATTACTAGGTCAAGAGAATCCAAGTATTGTGTCATAAAATGTCCTTTCCCTACATATTCAGTTTTAAAAATTCATTAGTTCTTTTTTTGTGAAACAAGAATCATAATCATTAGCTGCACTGCCACTATATGATATATGTGCACTGCAATATGTTGCATCTGCTACATGGAGTGCCAAGGCAGTTCCACAGAAGGCAAATATTCCAGGGAAATGAAAAGAGGACACATCCAACATTGTGGTATAAGATAATTGGGGCAAGGAAGAGTTAAGTGCCTGCTTCAAAGAGATGGATACACAGCTAGTCTGGAGAACTGGAAGCGGTTGTATGCTAACACAGAAGCAATCATGCTATCTTTGGATCAAGAACAAGGTAGCCTGCCTCATTAACTGGCTTTCATGCAGCTATCTGAAGAGCCTTATTAGAGCATACAGCCTATCTCCCAGCTGATGAAGAACTGAACTATTTCCCAGAACATTGTCTAATAGATGGCAAGTCAGCAATTATTAAATGCACATGCTGAAAACATATGCTGAACAGCCTTTACTCAAAAGACCCACATCTGTGCACCATGCCTGTGGAAAACATGTAGGATCCTCATGCAGACATCCTATTTTCTGTAGGCTTTTTTGTAGACATGTATACTACTTAGCAAGTCTTTATGTGGTGACTGAGAGACCCCCTAAATAACATTCCAACATGGGTTTTTTTTTAAGCTCACAGTGATTGCAACCAGCCTTGGAACACCAGCCAAAAGCTTTTCCACAGTTCCTTTCTTCAAAGCACAATTAAGGGTATGGCTTAGTGCTCTGAACCACACACCCAATTCCAGCATGAAGTCTGACTGATGAATGGATCTCAAAATAGCAGCAGTTAAAAAGAGAGCTGCTCTCTTTATTAATCTAGGCTGCAACTGAAAACTGAAAGATGGAGAAGGGCCTGGAGACAGCTGCTATCCTAAGAGGTGTGTTAAAAAATGTTGGGCCCCTTTGAATTCTGTCCCCAGCTAACAGTTACCCTTGGGATGTGCAGCATTTAATGGCAAGATTTGTTTCCTGGAGTTTGTGAATTCTAGAAATGGGATATATTTCAAAAGAATATGTTGGTTTCTAACCAAAATGGGAATGGCTGTAGCCACAGCCAGCCCATCCATGAGGCCAACTGAATCTGTTGTCTCGGGGCCCAATCCTATCCAACTTTCCAGCCCTGGTGTAGGTGCAGTGCAGCCACTAGGCAAGGGAACATGTTCTCTTACCTTGTAGAGGGTTCCATAATTACCCTCCCACCACATGATGCAGCACAAACCCCATTGCCGTGGCTACACCAGGGCTGGAAAGTTGGATAGGATTTGGCCCTCAGGTAGCAGACTGGTGCGGGGGCACCCATCTCTGTTCTACTCCAATGCTCTTCTTTCTCCTTTCACTCCCTGAATTGGAAAAGGAGGATTGAAAGGAAGAGGAAATGTGGAGGGGAGGAGAGCGTTGAGCTAGAACATTGGAAGGTAGGAGAAGCAGAGGCTGGTAGATCATCAGAATGGGGGAGGGAGCATTCACCCCCTCTCTACTGCTTCAGGTGTCAGGAGGTCTTGGGCCAGTCCTGGCTGTAACTCAGAAGGTTCAGTCTCTGGCATTTCCTGGTTAAGAAAACTCTTTCTGAAGCCTGGAAAGCAGCTGCCTATCATGAGTCAACAACACTAAACCAGATGGGTCAATGACCTGATTCAACAGAAGGCAACTTATAATCTAATTACTGTATGTACACCACACACAATAACTGCCTGCACTTGAAACACCTTAACCCACTAAGGCCCAAATCCCAACCAACTTTCCAGTAATGGCATCACCATGCCAATGGGAAATGTGCTGCATCCTGCAGTTGGGTATCATTCATAGAAGCCTCCTCAAAATAAGGGAATGTTTGTTCCCTCACCTCAGAGCTGCGTTGCCCTTATGGCAGTGCTGGAAAGTGGGTTAGGAATGTGCCCTAAGTGCCCAGGTTCATACATGTCTACTCAGAGGTAAGCCCCATAATAGCCAATGGGGCTTACTCCCAGGTAAGTGAGGATAGGAGTGCAGCCTAGGTCTAGTAATTAGTAACTCTTCATTGACTTTCCACGTATTGTAGGAATGTTCCAAAACTCTGAAAATTATAAATGCAGATTTCTCCCAGAGATGGTACATTGTTGGCAACTGAGGGCTTGTCATTTAGTCAATCAAGGGCAACATTATGAAACTGTTAGAATGCCAAGAACATTTCAGTTACTGTAAACGGGAACCTCTGGGGCAAAGCATGGTTTCTGGAAAGTTGCTTCCGGTGCACCCTGCTTTAATGTCATAGAATATATCTGAGAATGTAGGAGCTGAGTATGCCATCATAGAATCACTCACAATGTGCTGCTTGTATTAGTGTTTTTCTTTTCTTTCAAGTAAACTGGAACATTTGCATGGGTCAGACATACAAGGCTGACAGCAAAAACAGGAAGCTTATCAAGCCCCTGACAGTTGTGGTAAGTGACTGGCAGATTGCATTCAGCTCAGTGGATCTAAAGTTGTACAGCTTGCAAAAGCATCATTAAACACCTCAGCTGGGCTGCCATTGCCTGGCAAACATAGTGGTCAGCTATTGGGGGAACTCTGTTCTACATCACAAACCTGCATGATCATGGCCCACACAATCACACGTTTGCTTGGCTGTATTAATTTGTGCTGCATATGGGCCACTCTCTATTGATCCAGAAAGGCTTCCTGTTTCCATGTGAGGAACCGTGGTATTAAATAAAATCCCTGTATCTTAGCTGGGTGACCTGCCAAGAGCAAACATCCTAAGCTTGGCTTTTAGCTCTTACTTGGACTTATGTGGCTTTAGCTCTTTTGCCTGATCTATAGGAAGGCTGCCAAAAGTGGAGGTGGGCTGGGAGTCAGTTTCATATACCAGGAGACTGAGGAATGAGAGGGATTGTTGCTAGATGCTTAACAGCTGTAACATGAATGACTCTGGTCACGGTACAGTAATAGCCCAACTAGATCTCTCCCAGCCAAAGGAAGGACAGCTTGGTCCCACCCACAGACTAGATGGGCAACAGCTGCTTGGAACCTGCATTGTCTCCCAGCACAACTAACAACTGCTCTGAAGGATTCTGAGGAAAGACTTCTATTAAAGAACACTAGGTATTTGGGAATGACCTGGGGCATATTTTTAAAATGTATCAGTATTTGTATCTGTACGATATGTCATTCAATGGAAGGATGTTATAAATCCAGTTACATAAGCCAGTTGCCTCATTCTTCTCTGGATAGCTGAAAAGTTCTTTCTGTGTACTCTTGAATATCGAAACATGGAATGGAACCTTCCAAAATACTATGGGATGCAAATATAGAAGTCCCAATGGGACTGCAGGATAATTTTTGCGCAGCATATCTTCAAAATAAAGGAATCCCTCAGTCAGCTGTTTTGAATCACTGCAGTAGCACCTGAATGATCCACAGGTATGCAGTGGGAATTTGGAAAGGGGGGCCATTTATTATGAGGGACACTGGCGGATGTGCGCCCTCCATCAGCAGCATGGTGTGCCTTGTCCAATGTCAAAATACTGATGGTGGGCCATGACAATTTTAGCATCATGTCAGTGTAAAGATTTCATCATGACATGAAAAAGATTGACAATCAATGCTCAGGGCAGAAACAGAAGTGGTACAGTCCTGACACTTGCCAGCCCATATATGTTTAGGCTGGTGCACTTTACAGCTGTCACCTGGAAGCCACCAAATCATACCACGTGGTCATAAGTCACCATAACACAGGTAGGGACTCATGTGCCACAACTCATCAAATGAATCAAAAAATATTCCCCATGCCATGGGAAGGCATTGTTTATGGTGCTTGGGAAAAGGTACATCTGTTGGATTTCTGCAGATGAACTGCTTAGCCCATGAAGGAACACAAAGTGGCCTCCACATGGTAGCTGTAGCATGTATGTGCTCTGATCCTTTAAATCAAGCCAAAGACTTACAGTAGGCTGGAAGGTTTGTCCCTGATTTGTAAGTTTTCTACACAGAGGAGAGTTGGGATGGTGCTGAGATGCATTCAAACAAGAGATTATCCAACATTCTGAAGACATCAAGTTGTACTGTTGGTCTCACATGACTTTATCATATCTGCTTTTTAAATTCCTCCACACCAGCATCCCCTCCACACATGTTCTATTCAGGGCCAAATCACATACTGTTTCACTGGGCCAGTTGGCAAAGTTCCACCTGTTGGTGCATAATATTTGCATTAAGATTAGCTTGTGAATCAGCCCCTTCGAACAGATGATTTCCATATCGGCATCAGCTGTCAGTATTCGCACTGGTATTTAAGTTATTACACAGGATTAGGCCAAATCATCTGGCAAGCCTACTCCAGTATTCAGCTTGCCAAATTCAGTGTTTGCATACCTCATTCTTAAAAACGTTTCTAACTACAACAACATCCTTAGTAGGGGGTTACAAGGGAGGGGGCGTGATTCAATTAGGAAAATATACCATTTCATTTTTTGCCATATCAGTTAGAAGAACATACCTTAGCATTTTCTCCCAAATTCTTATCTACTGATTTCAAAGAGCAATAATTTAAAGATGATAAACCAGCACTTAATGAAACTGCTCTCTCATTTTTTTCTTGCAAAGCAGTTCAAAGGACAAGCAGACCACCAAAGACAATGGAACTACAGAATGCTTAAAATTAAATGCATTGTAGGATCAGAAATTGGGTCCTCATTATGTTTCCTTGCAACCATTCAGGATTGCACTGTGATTTTATTTATGTTTGTTAAGTGTTTATCTCATCCTTCCGAGCACAGACTGTTATAAAAAGATTATCACCTATTTTTATTTTTACAACAACCATGTGAAGTAGGCAAGTCTGAGAAATTGCAGCTGGCCCATGCTGCACCCTTAGTGAGGGTTTGAACCTAGGGTTATCTGGACACAGTCCAATAATATAACCACTACAGCATTCTGGATCTCACTGTATTGTTCACCAGTTGTTTTCCCTTCCCCCAAATTCTGCCCATTGCCTCCCCTGGACAGATGTGCATTGTGTTCCAAGATCAGCATACTGAGAATACGGAAAGGTTTGTTTGATGAAGTTGGAAACAGAATCCTACTGAGCAGCTGAAGATGGAATTTCATCATTCCATCTGTTTCCACTCAAAAGTATTGCTCAAGCTGATAAAAATACAAACAAACACTGTATTATGCTAAGAGGAGTGTGTGGGGTGGAGAATTGCATCTTTTATTTTCCCTTAAAGAGCTATGAACCTTTGATGGCTCACAGTTCATGATGAAATAATAGTTCAAGGAGGACAACTGCTGCCGCCACAGTTCCTCTACTCTGGGACTTTCTAAGTTAAAAATAGAGAGGAAGCATCAGACAAAGAAGTGGCTTCCAAATATGGCCGTTCTCTGATCTGAACACTTAGCATAGCGGCGGTGGGGGGTGGGGGTGTTGCAAGCCATACCCTCAATAAGGCAGCATATCCTACAAAATGAATTCAGTAAGACTCTACCAGCATTTTCCACCCCATTTGTATTTTCTGGCTTGCTCAATTTAACAAATAAAGGAACTAGAGCTTTGCAAGACAGAGCCAAAAAAGAAAAAAAAATCTGTATAGAGAGTCAACTGCAGATACATAGAAACGCAGCTGCTACTATTTTGCTGTAATCTCTGGAAGAAGAGCCGGCAGCTGAGAAAAAAATGTTCATCTTTAGCAAGCTCCATGCAAACTTTTGGATGAAGTTCTCATTCAGGATGAGACAATGAAATCTCACCCAGTATACAGGCCATGGCCTTCGTTGACAGCAAGCAGTTCATTGCTGGCACCTTTCCCATACTTGCATTGTGCCACTGTTTTGTCTCCTCCACCCACACTTTCTTGTCCAGTGAGAAGTCAAACCTGACAGATACAAGTTGCTCCTATTTGACATGAGAGATCAGCAGCACACACCCAGGTTTCCACTCCCCTCTCAGCCTTGAAGCATGCTGGAAAGTCAATCTCCTACCAACCCACCAACCTGTTGTGGGGTTAAAATACTGCAACTGGAAGGACAAATGGAACAAACAGATCACTGAAGTGGGGAGGTAACCAGGATTCAGTCAAGGATCTGCTGTCACAGTATCCCATTTAGCACTTGGTCAAACAGATTAGCTGAGCAAGAAGGAGCAAGGAGAGTATAAACAGGCTGATGATGCTCTTACTGTTCATCTGCAGGACAGCTCAGAGGAGGAGACAGTGTGTCCAACCACTGTGGATGAGAAAGGACAGAATAGAAACATCCAGAAAAAAGTCCTTTGCTGGCAAGTCAGAATGCTCCGAAGAAGGAGAGCAGAAATCAGCTTAATTGTAACCATTCCGCTTGAATATTTTCATATGTGTCTATCTGCAGTTTGTCATATGGACCCATTCTGCCGTCTCTATCCCTTCTCTCGTTCATCTTGCAGACTTATTACATTTGCTGAAACATATGGTCGTTACATCATAAGCATGGGAGATACCATCTACAGACTGTTCAGAAGAGTTATAAATATCGAAAGAACGCTATGCACTATTTGAATATAGAATGAATTTTAAGCTGACTGGCTGAGGGAGAAAATGCATTTATTAAGCACTGCCATGCAAGAAACGGATGTCCCACATAGGCTGCAACTGAGGGAACGAGTAATCTACCAACTCACGTTATACACTCAAAAGCTGGTTATAGAATCCAGCCAGATGTCATCTATCAAGTGCTTAAAATCTAGTGTGCAGAAAGATTCTGAAATACCTGCGTTCGCATCCCGTCCCTGCCTTGACAATTCACTATATATTTCATATGTAAATGTGAAAAATTATGAATAATTCACAGGGCTGTTGTGAGGGGGTGATATAATCAAGACTAAAATAACTGCAGATTAGAAGTGCTATATACATTATAGGTAGTGATATACTTGAATGCCTTCATCCTGGCTAAAATTTCCAGAAGCATCCATTCTGTACACCAAGCGTTGGTTGGCATATGGACCAAAGGCAATACTCAAACATTTTCTAACTTTTTTAAACTCTACTTTATAGATCTCAATGTATAATTAGGGTTTTTTTTTGTTGGTTTGGTTGCTTGAAAAGTATGGACTGTAAAGTGGTTTCAGTTAGCACTGTGATTACAGAGATGGTAGTGGGAGGACTGTACTACTGGAGTTGTGGTTAGACTCAGAACAGGTCAAAGCGAAGTCAAGAGCCAGGAACCGGAAACCAGAAAACAGGGGCCAAATTAGCAAATCAAGACTGACAGACTCAAGGACCGGAGCAAGTTTAAGCCATGAAAGTCCAGATAATTCATTGAAACGAGGCTGAAATAAATCAAGCATGACTAGATAAGTCATTGTAGCTAAATGTTTAAGTATGAAAGCCCATCTTTTCTAGAGTTTGAGATCTTATTTCAGCTTCAGAAGCATATTACATGTCAAACTTGGCAAATATTTAGAGATTCAAATTTATTCAGTTTCCAGGTGACAAAGGCTTCTCAGATTCCATTTCTACAAGAAAGCATGGAGCCTGGCCTTTACTAATTTTTACCCCTTTGGCTCCAGAGAGAATAGAAATAAAATCAATTATATAAGAGCTTTCCATACACTAGAATAAAGGGGGGGGGGTTGAGGTTCGTCAAGGACAGTTAATCAAAGAATGATAGCATCTGGGAGAACATCTCTCTGCATAAAAAGGGTGTAAGAAGCATTTAATATTATTGCATCAGTCCTTACTGCAATGAGTATAAGGTCAGCAATCAAAAGACATTCATATTGGTTTCCAGCGAAAACCATACATCATCTTTTTCATATGGCTGTCATATTCAGCATTACCATTCAGGGGATATGACAAATTCATGGAGAATAGCCTGTCTCTGGGTATCAGTCATTATAGCACTACAGAAACTCCAATTTTGGAGAGAGTTTGCCACTTAATACCAGCTGCTATGGAGCAATAGCAAAAAGGTGCTATTGCTTTCATGCTCCGCTGGTGACCCTCCCAAGGACATCTGGGTGGTCACTGTGGGAAGTAGAATGCTGCACTTTAGTTTGCTGTGGGACACAGATTGGTGCAATTAATTAACAGTAATTTAATTAATTGAACCAATTTCCTGCATCAAATTTTTCTCCCTATTGCACAATGTAAAGTTGGATCCTGAACCTACTAGAATGAGGGTGGATCATTACTACTTCACTCCACCAAATTTAAGACATTGTTGAACATCTGCATCAGTCTGCCTGAATGGCTGTCATCCAACTAATAAGAAAAGTGACTGTGAAATATGTAGCAATATGTACAGCCAAATGCCATTTATACAAATCCCAAAGACTACAAGGAGTTGGACAACAGAGTGTAGCGAACAATGTAGATTTTAATGACTGGTCTCCAGCTAGAGTTCATTTAAAAAGCTGATGGCACAAAGCCATTTCCCAAGCCATGCAGTGATTGTTAGATGCTGAAAAAGTATGTGTATTTCTATGAGAGGATAATATGCTGCAAAGTGCAAAAAAAAAAAGGGTATGGGGCTGCTTATTTTCCTTTTTCTCTGTTATGATTAAATAGAAAACAAAAATCTCAGTGTGTGACATTTTGGGCGCAATCCAAAGCGTGCCTTATGCTGGCCCAGGATAGGAGGGTCGCAAACGTGCCATAAAGCATGTTTGCGCCTCCATCCATTTACATGCGCCGACACACTGAGGCAGGCAGAAGCCTCTGCCATGGCTCTCGCACCAATGCAAGCGGCAAAGGAAGGTGTGGGGGAATGGGGAGGGGGCAGGGGGAGGCATTCCTGGGTGGGGGGAGGGTGGGCCCGGGGGCGGGTGCACAGGGAGCCGGGGGCGGGTCTGGGACCCGGCGGTTATGCTGGATCCCAACCCCTGTCCCCGGGGAGAGTGGAGCGGCTTCGTGCTGCTCTGCTCTCCGTGGACTTGCACCACCTCCGGAGATAGCGCAGGTCTGAGGAGACCCATAGGGGCGCGCAGCCCTTACCCACGGGTAAGGGGAAGAGCTTCCCCTTGCCCATGGCTGAGCCGCTGCAGCCAACGGACCTGTGTTGGATGCAGTGCAAGCCTCCTGGCGTGCCTGCTCCAGTGCAGGTTTGGATTGTGCCCTATATGAATTATATGAGCCAAATCAAACTGGCCTTCTGTATGTAGCAGCTACATGTGTCAGGATGCAGAACTGAGCATAGAGTTTACATCACCACATGCAAATGACACAAATGGTTCAAGACTTCTCCACAAAACCCAGGGGCTTAGAGATATACATTAGGAAATATTTTTTTTCAGTCTACTTCAGCACACCTCCAGCTTCCCAGAGGAAGTGTGTTGTGCCATGAAGAAGAAGTAATCCATGCTGCAAGATGTTGCACATGAACAGCTTGCCATGAGAGCAGTTGAAAAGTTGCTTCTGTAGTTGTTTCATGTACACTGGCTACAGCTACTCTCGTTTAGCCTAGGTAAATGCCTTCTTTTGGCATCTCAATGAGACTGCAGCCCTGCACTGGGGCAGACACTCACTTGATGATTTTGTGATATCACACACTATGCCACATTAGATGCAACAGTAGCCCTTGCATATTTTGTTGTTTTCAAGCAGAAATAGCAGTGGTGGAGGGTGATCAGGATAGGGTCCCAGACAAGGGAAAGACTTTGAACGCTTTGCCTCTTAGCATTTGTACTAGTGAACACACTTCTTTGACAGCAGCTACTGGTTTTTGGAGGGAAGCTGCCCTTTGCACAAATGGTCACTTTTGTCGTGACTGCAGTATGGCAGCAAGGGTTACAGAAAACTCTCCATGTCACTGTAGTCCTTATCAGCTCCCTCCCTTCCCTGGTTACTATGTCCCCTTGAAAAAACAAAACTGCAAGGCCCAGTGATGCGACCAGCATAACTTCTAGTTTGGAACTTGCACGTCATTCACAAGCAGTTGCTGATGTAGAAATCCAAACACCCACTTATTTGCAGCCCAAGCACTGCAGTTTGTACTCTGGCATATAGGTCTAGGAAATAATAAACTGCAGTTCAGAGCTGTTGCCATTTCTCTTCAATCACATGTCTGTTCCTATTGACTGGAAAATAGGGGTTTCAGTTCTAGTATGAAATGTGACAGCTACAATTGCCCTTCTTGCTCATCTTGTGTGTTTGTCACTTTTCTTTACCAAAATGAGTAAAAAACAAAGATACCCAGACAGAGTCCTAGTCAGACAGGGAATAAATAAGTGATCAGGAGAAGTTTTGCCCCTCTCAATGTCTGTACAGCCTCATGGCTGTTCTATAGCTCCTTTGATGCATGGTCAGGTATGAGGCAAAAATACTTTGTTGGTATTTGAGAGTCCTCATTGGATTGAGAGTCCAATCCTATTGGGTTGTAATGCTAACAGAACGATGGCAGTCATGAATACACTTCCTGCAGTGCAGAGTTGTGCACTCCAGAGTGTCAGCAGGAAGGCCGGAGCCTTCTCCCACAGGCTGGAGAATTGTCCTGGCCCTGCCAATGCAGATGAGTCAGTGATGGAGGTGAGACAGGGAGGCGGAGGGTGGAATGAGGTGGCAACAGGGCTGGGGAAAGGGTGAAATGGGGCAGTGACAGGGATGGGAGAAGGACAGATTGGGACTGGAAAGGGGGTGGGTTTGGTGGCAGCTATAAGCACAGAATCCTAACCCCATTCCCAAACCCAATCCTATGGTCCAGGTTCACTTAGACCTGTGCCAGCGAATTTACTAGCTCAGGTTCAGGTAGACCATGAGGCTTACCCCTGGGTAAGAGAACATTTGTTCCCGTACTCCAAGGAGACCTCTGTGACTCTCCCTTCTGCAGGATGCAGTGCAAGCCATTTTGGTGTTGCTGCATCAGCCAGAGGGAAGGATAGGACTGGGTTGTAAGTCTGTTACTGCGAGTTCTGCAACTCTATGAGTTCAAATTCCCGTATGTAGAATTTCACATGTCATGTGTATGTGATAGAATTGGCAACCTCCAGCTATTACGGCACAAACATTAGAGAGAAAATCTTCACTGGCCTTTGCAATTTTTCCCTTTATCTGAGCTGTGTTCTTACCACACCTCAAATCTCCATTCCATCAAGTGACCATATAGCAGCCAAATGGGTCACTGTTTCCTGTTTCTTTTATTAATTGAGAAAAGCCATCATTCACATGACAATAGCAGAAGGACACAATACTTTAGGACTATCTACAGAAGATATTAATGGATGGAAACATCTTTGCTTTCATATCACCAAATGATAATACCACCAGATAATAAAAAATAAACAGATGACATTGGTTGGCCACTAGGGACTCTTTTGCTTCCATTCTGTTGTTTGCAGTACATCATACATGTGAAAGAAATGAGGGGTGCAGTGTGATGCAGAACCTCACTAAACACACGCCTAAATGTTTAGAAAACTGATATCTTGAAGTAGATCTCAGTTTGGAACACCACAGAATGGATGGGAACTGATAGCCATATACAGGCCCAGCCTATTTATACACAGATTTTTTATACACGGATTTGACTCAACACGAATGGCCCCTGCAAATGAGAAAGAATGTGCTGATCCCCGGAGAAGGGGAAAAATGCATCCCTTTAAAATCAGTTTTAAAAACTGAACAGTCCTTTAACAACAGCCTCCTTAAATGAGAGAGAGAGAGAGAGAGAGAGGGTAGCGGGCTAACAATCCATCAATCCTTCTCTCTCCTGCAGACCCCTTCCTTCCCCCAGCACGTGAGAGAAAAGTAATCATTTTGCATTGGTGAAGGGAGGGGCTGAGTGAAGTGCTGATGGATTGTCTTCTTAATGACTCTTATTCACATGAGTGCTTGGAAAGGAACCCAAGCGAATAATTAGTCTCAACCTGTAGTTCCACCCCAGCTAAAAGGAAAGTTCCTCTATACATTAGAACTCATGCTCACACCATGAATTGGCTCCACTCAGCACCCTAGATTAAAGATCCAATCCTATCTTTGATATATGCCAATGTATCTCCTTGAACACTGGCATATTGACAGTCCTGCCATGAAAACAACAGCATGATGCTCAAATGGTGCCAAGGGTACTCGGAAATGTGATGGTGTACGTAAAGAGGAAAGCAATGAGGCAAGGGGATCACTGGCGTACCTGGGGGGGCAAGTGGGGCAAATGCCCCGGGCGCCGACCTTCTGGGGCGCCTCGGAGCCTCGCTTCCCCTTGCCCCGCCACCGCCACCGCCAGGAGGAGCGCCCAGGAATGCTGCAGAGAAGCAGCTTGCTGCCTCTCCATCAGCACCTGGGTGCCAACTGAGCTGCCCCTCCCCTCCCCTCCCCTCCTCCTTTATAAGTCTTGGGATAGGGCTCAACTGATATGTCTCAGTTGAAACCTCATCAAAACCATGCTTCTTCAAAAAGACAGAAGAATAGTACTACCATGCCCAAAAAATTGAACTACTCTTCTGTTATTTCCAAAAAGAAAATGTCAGATTTTCTACATTAGGAGATTCACAGGAATTAAGCACAGGGAATATATAGATGGACCCAAGACTGAGTGCAATGTCATGTGACCTACATGTCAAGAAAGAGTGAACAAAGTGTGACAATCCCAGACAAACACCTCATCTAAAAGTGCCAGAAGGCTCAGGCTCTTGACTTCTGTCCGGCTTTAGGATAAGACAGAAAGCTCTTGAAGTACAGTTGCCCCTGAAATTTCATCTTCAACAACAGTTGAACTGAAGGGGATTTCCTTCTCAGGCAAAACATCTGAGGAATGTCAAGGACCCAAAAGAGTGTAGATAAAGCAAGCCTGTTCTCATACATCCTGAGGTTGTTGTCTCTGGATGTTGCTTCAAGAAAAATCTGAAGCAAATCTGAGGGCCTTGCATCAATTGAATGAGAAGAGTTCGAGAAGCCCGGAATGTTTAGCTAAGACTTGCAACATTTCTCAAGGGCATTTCCATTCTGCCTCGAGATGCCCTCAATCTCTGTAAGGTTTTTCAGCATGCTAATCCAAGAAGAAAACTGGTACTGTGAGAATGTCAAATCATCTCTGTTAATGAGATTCAGCCAGCACATTGAACTGCCTTTTTTTTTTTTTTTAAACAAGCTTTGTAAAAACATGGTCACACCTCTCCTTTGGAATCCTACCCTGCCCCCTGGCTTGAAAGGAATCTAGTCAAACTTGCCTTGCAAATGCAGCTCAACCCTAATAGTGCATCCATCTTGGATGGCACTTGATGTCTTCTTTCCATTATAATATTTGCATTGGTTTTAGACTCCATTATAATATTATTTCCATTATAATTTTTGCATTGGTTAAATATTTTATTTAACTTTAGTCAACCAGTTCAATGATAACATGAAACAAAATGGAAACCCTGCAAGGTATTATGGCTTAAAAAAATTTGCCAAAGTATTTATGGATAAGAAAAGCACACTGAAGAAAGCTTGTTACCTGAACACAGATCTTGGTGCCAGGAGTTATACTTCCAGACACTGCTGACCCAATCCTAACCCCTTCCCCCACTGCCAGGATGAAAGCTCCGACAGTGGGGACTGTTTTACAACTGTCGCAAATCTCCTGCCAGCACCGTGTGGAGATGCATGCTGCCAACCCACTGGTAATAAGGTTGGAGAAGCCACGCTTACAGGAGAAGCCTGCAAAAGGACTGGTGACAAAGAGACAAATCCTATCCAACTTTCTAGCCTTGGTGCAGCCGTGCCAATGGGGTGTGTGCTGCATCCTGTGGTGGGAGGGTAGTTATGGAGGCCTCCAGAAGGTAAGGGAACACTTGTTCCCTAGCCTTGGGGCTGAACTGCAGTTGTACAGGAGCTGGAAAGTTGGATAGGATTGGGCCCAAAGTCAGCAGAGAAGGTAGAAAGGGGTGCAGGAGGGTGGAATGGGGTAGTGATGTGGGCGGGGGAAGGTGGAAAGAGGCAGCAATAGGAGGGGATTACTGACAGCTGCCGAATCCTAACCCCCTTCTTGGACTAGATCCCTAGTCCACAGAAACTTGCACCAATTATATCGCTGGCATGGGTCCAAGTAGACTCCACACTGTGAAGGCTTACCCCAGGTAAGGGAATAAATGTTCTCTTACCCAGTGGAGACCTCTGGGACTCCCCCCCCCCCCCCCGCAGGATGCAGTGCAAGCCATTTTGGCATGCCTGCATCAGCATGGGGGGGGGGAGGAGGATAGGATTGGGCTGCGCCTATTTCTGAAGAATGACTTCCCTTTGAAAACACCTACAAACAAAAGGCATCCAACACCACGGATTTTAAATAAGAATCAGACAGTTAACTCTTCTTATTTTCTAAAAAATGTTACCCTCCGAATCTGAATATTTTTCCCATTTCTCAAGAACCATACCTGGGGAACAATGAATAGAAGAACATTTAATATCCTTGGCTGAATAGCAAATGAAATAAAAAACTAACAAGCTGTGAGAAGTGCAATATTTCTATTGTGCCTTAGCTTTATATTCCATGGTTTTTAGTTGTCCAATAAACAGATTTAAGTTAACACATATATAAGTGTGTTAAGCTGGGTAGAACTGTAACTCTGCATTTTAAAAAAAATCTAGTCATGCTGTAAGTGAATCAAATTAGCATTTAATTGAAATTATTTGGGTTATTTTTCAACAGCAATTGATTTTTAAAAAAACTGACTTTCACTGGTTTAGCTATGCAGGAGATTAATGTTGTTAATAGAGCTTAATCTGCAATAAATATGTTGGGCTCTTTTCTCCTCTAGTAATCAGCTGATATCATGGCATTGCCATTAAGCCACTAAGGGCAAGCAGTGTCATTCACAAACATTTAAAAATGTATTTGTATATTTGAATTTTTACTTATCCTTAGAAACAAACTAGAGAATCATGGAAGAAGCCAGATCTAAGAATAAACTCACCCACAATGCATCATTGGCTGGTATGAATGGCAATGAAAGTAAGTAGTTGTGAGTCAAATCTATTCCCTCCAATAGAAGTTTGCCAGTTGCACAAACTGGGTCATTTGTATTGGACAGGGATAGTCACTATGGACAGATAGTTCTATAAACTGTGCAGTCCGACGTCATTTTGTTGCTGGGAACTATGCCAATTCTGACTAGAGGAAGTCATCATCATGGTCATTCACCACAGCCTGAGTCACATAAATGGCCGATGGAATGCAGAGAAGATAGGCATTAACCGTCTGCTGTAAATGAATGTGACTAAACCTTTGTCAGCACTGGAACATCTCTGCCAAAATCTTTAACATTTTTGTTTAACTAACTGTTCCTCATTGTTTCCATGCAACATACTTGATAGATATTTGCTTTTCTTGTCGCACATTGTTGCCAGTATATAGGCCATGTCTGCCTCTATAGGAGCAGTACCCATCTTTGCATTGGCGGTGGGGAGGGATTTATTGAGCATCATCAATTCAGATTTCAGTAAGGAAGGGCAAGTTGATGGGTGTGTGATGAACAAGCCTCAAATGCCTGCTCTGGGACAATTGAAGATCACCCTGGAAAAGGAATGTAGTTGGAGAGCACTTTTTATGCCTTATAAAAGGCATCCCTTTGGGTCCCTTTGGGGAGAAGGGCGGGATAAAAATAAAGTTTATTATTATAGGTATTGCATAACTACAGTTCAAGCAGTTGCTCCTATTTCTAAAGTGAAATACAGGAGTTATATAAGGCATTAAGGATGTAATTCTACCTTACACTGGAGCAGGCAAGTCGGTGGGCCTGTGCTGCATCCACTGCATGTTTGAGACCAGAATTGGTGCAATTGGAAGCAAGGGGAAACCTCTCTTCTTACCCCGTGTTATGCTGCACTGGCCCCAATGGGTCTACTGAGCCACTTCAGGAGGTGGCACAAATCTGAGTAGGCCGGAGCAGCCTCTGGAGCGGCTCCATGCCGCTCGGGAACAGGGTTAGAATCTAGCAGAACCACCGATCCTGGCCCCATCTCCTGCTCCCCGCCTGCCCTCAGGAACGCCTGCCTCCCCCACCTTGAAACGCTTCCTGCCCACACCCCCTCCAGATCCCTGCATTGGCTGAGCTCAGCTGACACAAATGCGCCTTGTGATGGGGGGTAAAAAAGGTGGATAAAACGGTGGGGGTGGGGTGGAGGAACCATCTACACTGGCAAGACCTCCTTGGAGGAAGTGAACATGCATACATATATACATGCATGCATTTCTATTTGATAAGAAGATACATTTCTGTTTCTTCCTGCTTTCATTTTTCCTCTAGACTAACTAACTCCTTGGGCTTTTGTAACTGCTTTCATGTGGATTTTTTGAAGAGCTGGGGTGCACAGTAAAGAGACGCAAGAAAACCATGCTGTTGGTTAATGGGGTTTTGATAAGGTATTACATAGTTTTAAATTAGTGTCTGCCAGTGTGTGGTGGAAGCCGGCTAAATCTAAGGAGACAGCCCTTGCTGCTACAGTTACTTTATGTTAAACTACTAGTAGCTCATTAAAAACATATTTACAGAAGATTAACAGCTGTAGTGAGGGAGAGTGGTGAGATCTTGCTACATAATTAGCCGTGCGTTACTAGTAATAGCACCTTCTCCAATCCTGCTGTGTTAAGGGTCTCTGTATTATGAACAAAGAGGGGTCCACAGGGCTTCTGTTCCAGAAGATCTTCATTGGTCAGTTATAACATCAGATGTGTGACCAATCATGCATGATCTGTACTGCACAGAATATCTGATGTGTCATCAACAGTCTGCACTGCAGACCAGAAGGGCTTCTGGTATGAAAGTAGAATTGGCATTTGCACTGGCTATGCCAGTCCTGAGTTATCCGGAGAGATGGGAAAGGCCACCCAGTTCCACCCTGAAAAGGCTTGAGAGTTCAGTATTGTCCATTCTGAAATCCAATGAGTTTTCCACACCCATATTGTAACATTTGGGACTAGTGGGATCCAACAAAGTGTTGCAAAGTTACTCAAGGAGTGCTCCAGGTTTCTAGTCAGCTTGTAACAGAAGCCTTGTGTTGCAGTTCAGGGCATATGTGCTGATATGCATGCACATGGGTGAGAAGAGGGGGAAGAGGGGGAAGAGAAAAAAAGACACCATTTGTTTTTCCCTTGAGACCTTCTCCTACAGCAGTGGTTCCCAAATGTATCATATTCATGGTACCTTCTATAGTACCCTGTTGCAGCAATACAATCATGTGAAATTTCTTGCAATCTCAGGCCACTAAGATGGGAAAAAGGGTGGCTAGGGACAGCCCATTGTGAACAGCATTGGGCAGGGACAGAGGGGAGCCTCTTGCATTGATGCAAAATGAGATCCCTACATCATACTGCCACAGGATGATTCTGCACATGCCCCGTGTGTGGTACAACACTTGGGAAAGCCTCTGAGACCTTGTACGCTATGCTGAGCATGAGAGGAAACTTCCTGTGCCAGTGTGGTTCAACATATCTATTGTGCCTATCAGTGCACAAAACTTCTGCACATGCCTGGCGCAGTGTGTGACATTAGGTGATGCCTTCCCAATGCCATGCAAGACACACCAATATCTTGCTCATTTTCACTGTGGGAGTCCCACCAACTCAGCTGTTGTATCTGAGTGGAAGCCTCTAGTTATCCAGACCATGTCATTCTTCTTTGAACACAAACTATCACTGAAGGAATTTTAACATTCAAAACTGCTTTGGAGACAACTAAGGGCACAATCCTAACTCACTTTTCAGTACTGGCATAAGGGCAATGCAGCTCACTGGTGTCGCTAGAGGGGGTGGTGGTGCACTAGGTTTTGCAGAGAGCCTCCCTGCAGTGTGCAAGCGGCTCTTCCCACTCCCCTTGGGAGCCATTCACCTCCATTCCCCCCCCCCCGTCCACATGGCTCCAAAGGGGAGGGGAGGAGCCGCTTGCACACTGCAGGGAGGCTCTCTGCAAAACTTAGTGCACTGCCCCCCCTCTAGCGATGTCTCTGATGCAGCTCCAAGAAGGGAATAAACATTCCACCCAACTGCCACCCAACTGCAGGATGCAGCACATGCCCCATTGGCACCGCTATGCCAGTGCTGGAAAGTTGGTTAGGATTTGTGTCTAAATTATCTATAGTGATGTTATTACTTATCAAACAAAACTGATATGGTGAGTTGTCAAAATCACATATCTTTTCAGATATTTGCCAGCCATGTTCTTTTGACCAAAGAAAATGCCACAAAGTACTGGGAAGCTGAACTAAGATCATGCTCCTCTATACAAATTCCATTCATTTGAGTGGAATTGAGCATGTAAGTGTGCAGGAGAATTTTGACCATGTCCACTTAACCATGATTTGTCTCCATTTGACTTTGACCACAGATCTGTCTATATAATAAGAGTGGAATAAAATGTGATAAAAGCTGGAATGTTTCCAATTTTGGAAATAGTCTCAGAACATTCATACCCTTGGTTGGGATTTAATTAGGTATTCTGACAGTCACCAATATTGAGCAAAATAATGATGTCATCCAGTCTACATTATCCTTGAAATACAGGATTCCCCCCCCCCCTTTTACTACATTTCCCTTGAACAAAAAAGTAGAAAATCATGGAGGGGAAAAAACACAAAAATGAATCTAGGAATTGATGACTCCAAAGATTTTATATCTATCATTTCAAAAGATGCAAATATGACATGTGATTAGAAAATCAAGGGATCTGTTTAAACTGCAGTAAGAATTTTAGTCTCAACTATAGGATTAAAACACATCTCTTTTGGTTACACTTCAGATTCCTTCTGGAATGTGTTCATTTAACTAGCTAAGAAGGAACTGAGCTACATATAAGCCAAATGTGGAAAGGGTATCATGAAGGCTTAAGAGCACCTGAATGTGAGCAGAGCAGTCCCAGAAATACCTGAGGGGATTCATAATGCAGTCTTTATCGAGAGTGACTGGGAAAACCATGGTGCACTCTATTCAGGAGTGATCCCAAGCACAGACAGAAACACACACCCCTTGATTCCCCCCTGAGCTGATATCATCTCTCCTCATCATTTCCCCCTCTCCTATCCTCAATAAGCACATGCTGGAGAAATGGCAAATCCTGAGCATCGCCTTGTAAAACAAACACGGTGGATGTCAGGCAGAATTGATCACCATGGCAACCCTACTGCTGCTGAGGTGAACAAAACTATTACAACTCAGAGTGAGAAGAAGGAAGTGCATTCAGCCTCTGCGGTCTACGACACACACATGTACACACCAAAATGTCATGGCTGAACATGGGGGGGGGGGGATGATGTTGTCACCTTGAGACAGAATCTCAGTAAAAGCTTGATCTTGGAAACCTTCCACCCATATAAACTCTCTCCTTGGTACTCCTGTAAGCAGGGGTCAAAGAAGACATCTCCTTGAATTCTCTAACTGGAGAGAAGAGTTCCTTCCCTACGGATTGATGGACTGAGCCTGGCATCAGTTTGGGGCTGATCCCCAAATCTCAATTTCAAAGGAAGATTCAGAGCACCAGAGCTTTAGGCATCATTGCTGCTGCAGGAGGAGGAGGTGGAACATTTGACTGCTTTGTTCTTTAAAGAAGACTGACGGGAGCTCATTTATATAAAACAGAAATTCTCCAATGGCCAGGGCCAGAATCAAGGGGCTGTATTGTTGTGCACCTCTTCACCCCCCATCCCCAGTGTCATAGAAAAACTACTACAGGTGCTCCTTGCTGCCACTGCTTTTCAAGGTTGTGGTCCAGACAAAAAAGAGAAGAAGGAGCACTTACCATGCCCTCTCCCTATGGGTAGTTGTTGGCATCCTTCAGTCTCGAAAGACTATGGTGTCACGCTCTGAATGGTGGTTCTGGAACAGAGTGTCCTCTCCAGAGCGCAAAGCCTGGGTAAAGTAGGTATGGAGGATAGGCTGTTACCCATGCAGCAAATCCCCCCTCTCCACATCGCTGAAATGGTCCAATGGAAAGGCAGAGGCCAATACGGTTGGTTCCAGCGGCGTCGCAGGAGTTGCCAGAACATGACTGTGTTCAGCCATGAACTGCCTCAGGGACTCCGGCTCCGGATTTTGCCTCGAGGTTGACTCCTGAAGCCTTTTCCATAACTGGATGTAGCCACAAGGCAGTGGAGGTTTGGGATCAGAGTTTTCCTTCTCTCAGATGAGCTGCCTTCCCAGGCTAACGAGTCCCATCTATCCGGTGGCTGTTTAGTCGCCTCTTACGACAAGTACAGCCAAACTGAGGGCCTATTCTTATCCCCAGTCCCCAGGGGTAAGCCCTATGGGTAGAGATGTTTGAAAATGATGTTATTTATTTACTCAGCCCACTGTGCCCAGTAAAACTTAGGCCCAAATCCTAACCAACTTTCCAGTATTGGCATAGCAGTGCCAATGGGACGTGTGCTGCATCCTGCAGTTGGGTGGCACCCACAGAGCCCTCCTCAAAGTAAGGGAATGTTTGTTCCTTTACCTTGGAGCTGCATTGCCCTTATGTCTGTGCTGGAAAGTGGTTTAGTATTGCGCCCTTAGGCTGTAATCCTATCTTAATCACTGGAAACAAACACCTCTACCAATGGATGGTGATATAGATTTAGCCCAATTCAGGGGAATGAAGATGCAAGGGCTTCCCAGGAGCATGCATACCCACTGCTGATAATATACAGTCCTGGTCCCACTCTCCACAAGGTCAAACAATGTTGCTGCAGCTAAGGGCACAATCCAGAGTCACAGGAGGGTCGCAAACATGCTATAAGTATGTTTGCGCCTCCTCGGGAGTCGGCTGGGCTAGCGCAGGCTGAACCCAGGGTGATGGAGGTTGGCCGACACAAGGCTCTGGGGTGGGCAAGGAGGAGGTGGGGAGCAGATGTTCTGGGGCAGGGGGAGGGTGGGTGGAGGGCAATCTTGGGGGCAGACAGGCGGCGAGTGGGAAGCGGGGCTGGGACCCAGCTCTTATGGCTCCAAGCCGCTCTGCTCTCCTCGAATTTATGCCACAAGTGGCGCAAGTCCAAGGAGACCCATTGGGCTGCAGTGGTTTATGGGGGGTAAGAGGGAGAGTTTCCCCTTACCTCCAGCTGAGCCATTTTGGGGCCCTATTTTGCACTGGATACAGCGCAGGCCTCCTGGCCTGCCTGTTTCAGCACAAGATAGGATTGTGCTGTGTGTGCATCATCACTGGGAACAGAGCGATGCCAGTGCACTCCAGGATGTCTTCACACACTGGTTCTCCTTGAATAGACTCCAGAGAAAGAGGATAGAAATATGGAGGTGGGCCAACTCAGGAACTAGAGCTGACCATGGCATCTACTGTCATTCACCCTGTCCCTCTGCTTCCTAGGATTATAAAATAAAGAGGGGAACTAAGAACTGGAAGTGTCGACAAAGGAGGAGTGATGGGCTAGAGAGCATCTGATTTGCTCTAGATACTCTAGCCAGCCACTCTCTTCTTTATATTTCCTCTTGCCTCTCCATTTCCTTTTCAAATCCAGTGAGTGGAAGGAAGAGGAGTGGGAGCTGATGCACTGCTAGGGAAGGAGGGAGATCTTGAGCTAGTCCTATACAGGAGGGAGGACCACTGAGGGCATCTTACCCAAGGGTTCCATAAAAGTAGGAGCCAGCATTACCAATGGCATCTTTGAACTGAAGTTCCTACCAGTTGCCTTCTCTGGACAGCTGCCATGGCAGCATGAAGAACAGGGAATCATGCCTCTTCCTTGGTCCAAAGTTTGAGACCTATGGCACTGGACCACAGCAAGTGTCCAGTCAAATGGGTAGATTCTGGGGCATTGCCAACATATATTTTCCATAAATCATTGAAGCAAAACATTTTCAGCTTCTTCATTCTCCCAGACCACCTCTGTCATTTGCCCTAAGGCTATGCATGGAATTACAGAGGAAAGTAAAATCAAGTTACAATATTAGTTAGGTTTGGAAAACAGTAGCTGAAACCTATCAGCTGTAATGGAAAACAACAACACCCCACTTTGGCTGTTTATTTTAATGAAATATCAAGTCCCAAAGGGGATTTTCCCCTCATTGCAAGTCGCCCTTGTGATAGCTGAACACCAAGTATGGAAACAGCTCTGTGCATCAAGACAGCGACTGCCTGAGCAGCACAGCCCCTGGGTGTGATGCATGACTGTTGCTGAAAAACTGAGGAGGCAGAAGGGTTGGTTGCCTGGGAGAAGGCTCAAGAGAGTACTCAGATAACAGAGCATCAGCTCTGGAAAAACTCCGGAGGAAAGAGTTATTGCTCAATAATTGTTGCTGAGTGAAATATCTTGGCCATTTTAATGAACAAAAACGAGGGCGATGAAAAGAGAGGAAACTAGGAATTAGTGTGCGTTTCAGATTAATGGCCAAGGAATTGTCAGTACAAAAGGAACATGCTTCCAGCTGGTGGAAAGGACAAGCTTTTTTCCAAGTCAAACATCCCATCTTATACACTACTCCATCCCCCAGTGGTTCAGAAATGGACAGGCTGCAGAGCTGATAGCATCTTCTCCCTGCAGGCCAAATTTGTTGGAACGATGGAATCTGAATGCTTGTAGAATCACAAGATGTTCGAAGTTGGAAGGGACATCCTGTTAATCTTTTCTAATCCTTTTCATTGAATCAGAAAAGACAAGGATTCCAGAGACATTTCCATGCAGCTTTTTCCTTAAAATGCATGGAAAGTTCACACAGCCACCCTCAGTAGCTTTGAAACAATTAACCTTGAATTAAAAGATTCCTTTAATTTAAACCCATTGTGTCATGTCAAGCCTGCAATTGATAAGGATAGACCAGTGTTCTCCCCCATTTTGCTGTCACATAAAGAATATCAAGAAAATATCTTAAAGAAGGGGACATGTAGAAACACAAAGACCACAAATGACAGAATTCCTTATGGAAGGCATTTTTGTATATCAGTTTGCACCAGTTCTACATGTAGATTGTCATGTGCAGCAGGCTGCATCTACATACAGTGTACACGCATTAGGAAGTCAACGCCAATTGTGGCTTTTCAGTATGTGTACACACACTGACTTACAGTCCAATCCTAAGCCCTGGTGGCATCCAGAGGAGCAGTGGCACCAAATGCCATGCATCCTATGGGTCAGGGACAGCTGCTGGGCAGCCCAATCCTGAGCTGCCCAGAGCACCCAGGCTCGGTAGCACCGAGGAGGGCTGCCGCAGAATCCTGTACCTCCCGCGCTACCATGGGAGGCTCCTCGGGAGAAGGGGACATTCATCCCCTTCCCCCAAGTAAGGCAAGCAGCCCCACAATGGGGTTAGGCACACGTGTAGGGTGAGCAGCCCTCCACAAGCACCCTGGATCCTGCGGAGTGCAGCTCCGTGGATCCTCCTCCCACCCACCCCTCGGCACGCCTCCCGCCATCTCTCCGCCCCCGCCAGCCTCCCCCTCCCCGGAACGCCTCCTCCCTGCCCCCATCCACGCCCCGCCTCCAATTCTGCTGCTCTGTGGTCCAGGAGACTGCCGAGCCACAGAAGCTGGGCGACCAGCCGGTGCTGGGGTAGCAGTGGTGGGAGCCCGGCAGTGAGCCCCACAAACGTGCCTTACAGCACATTTGCGACTGTGGTCGGCAGCACGGCTCCATGTCACCGACCACAGGATTGGGCTCAGAGTCTCCTTGGGATAAGGGAACATTTGCTCCCTTATCCCAGGTAGAATGCAGCCAGCAGCGATGGGCCCCCTCAAAGCTGCACCAGCTATTTATTTGGTGCAGAACTGAGTAGGCCTGTGTCGGGCTTTCCTACCAATGTTAGATATGCCTTTAGATCATGTTAGCATTGTGGCATGGGCCAGCCAATCAAATGGTAGAACTTTCTGGGAACAATAGGTTCCCACAGATTTTAAGCAAAGACTAAATTTGCTTTCCTTTCCTCCCTCCTCCTGCATTCCTTTTCTCCTCCACTCTTGAAAACATCCAAGTGTCAGACTTCAAATGAAGAAAAGCTGTCCATGTGGAAAGCAGTGTGAGCAGATGATTTAATGCTCATGATGTCTTTCATCACCATCAAGGAATAATGTTAACTAACAGGTTCTTCAAAGCTAGGCAAAGGAATGCAACCAGGCTTCACGATCATGCAATAACTGACATATGTCTCTCACAGCACAGGCCAGCTATGGAAAGCAACATAAGTTCCAGGAGTTTTATCCTTTTACAGAATGTGCCTCTTTCTCTCACCACCACAACCACCACCCACACCGCCTGCAGCTCTCTTGTTTTCAGACCATAGACATAAATAAATCCATCTATGTACTGTAAGCATGGTAGATCCTCTTAACACTCTGGGCTCTCTGCACTACAACCAGCATTAAGTATGGGCTCAGAGTATGTTCAGTACAATAGAAGTATTCTCCAATAACAAATCCATTCATGCGATTAAAGTAGTCTGCTTTGAGGTCAGCACTGCCCCGCTGCCAAACCACCACAGAAAAGAAGCTACTGAAGAGTATTCTTCTCCAGATGAAGTGGCATTCCATCGCCTCTGAAAGCCAAGTCCTCCATCTCCTCATCATTAGCAACAATTAACATACAGTCAACAGTAGGCCTGGCCAAATTGGCATTTTCCAGACAAGTCCTCCTTTGCCACTGTGAGGACAAATGATAGAAAATATAGAAATGTGTATGTATAACCTGGATTTGTAGAAAAAGAAATGTTTTCCAGTATATTATCTCCCCAAAAGGCATTCAAAGCAGCTTACAACATGAAATGCATTCCTAGGTGAATACATTCTTGTGGAGGTAACTAGATTACCTAGATCAGGGGTGTCAAACATAAGGCCCAGGGGCCGGATGCCCCCCCCCCCCCCGCCAGAAGCTTTTTATCTGGTCCTCAGGCTCTCAGCTGCTGGGGTGTTGCAGCTGAAATGGCAGCACACATGAAAATTGGGCTTTCCCAAATCTTGAAATATGATCAAGATTTGCGTACTTTCCCTTCTGTCATTTGCAGTTAATGAGTTTCTATATGAGGACAGGGTCTGATTTTTGGTCGTTAGCTGCTTAATGATGTCACTTTCTGCTTAATGATATCACTTCCGGCCCTCAGCTGGAGCCCTGAATGCTAACTTCAGCCCTCTGTATGAAACGAGTTTGACACCCCTGACCTAGATTATCGAGTCTAGATTATCTAGGTGTCTAGGTGACACTCTTTTGTCAACTTTGAATACTAAATACATTAGGTAGGTTCTGGCAAAACTGCTTATATTGGACATTAGCAAAATAAGTCTTGTGAATATCAGATGGGTTGGAGATACAGGGTGCCCATCAGTAGGGCAGGAGGTCTGGTCTAGAGGGTTGAGCCTCCGTTTGCCTGAAGATAACATCCGAAGGTCGCCAGTTCGAGGCCACCAGCACCGTGTACGGCAAGACCTTGAAGCAGCTGACAAGCTGAGCTGAGTTAATCCACCTGCTCTGAGCGTGGGAGGATGGAGGCCAGATCAGAAGAAAACATCTGAATTGTTGTAGCTCTTGAAAGATAGAGCCTTCTTTCAACTGTAAAAATCCCTACGGGGATTTAAATTAGCCTGCCTATGTAAACCGCCTTGAATAAAGTCTGAGGAGAAACCTGAGGACCTAGAAAGGCGGTATATAAATACCTGTATCATCATCATCATCATCATCATCATCTGTGGGGGATCCGTTTTCGGATCCCCCATGGATACCAAAAATCCGCAGATGTTGAAATCTAGGAGTCGGGCACCCTGTTGCCCTCTGAACGCAACCAGAGTTGGGCTCCGGTCACATTTGGAGGACCAGAAAGCATGACTTCCAGCACTCAGAAGGCTTTCTGCTTTTCAAGTGAAAAGTCATGCTTTTCAGCCCTCTGAAGGCCCTCAGAAGGCTTTCTAAGGGGCAAGGAGGCAGCGTATAACTCTTGTCGCATTCGGAGAGCAACAGGTGGCCCACCCTGTGGGTTCAGAACCTACAGATGTTCAAATTCAGTTACCAAATGTACGGATATCAAGGGCTGCCTGGTAATCTTATCCCAGAAGAAATCCCTTTGTGTGGCAATGGAAAGAAATGCAAACATGAAGGTAGTGAGTACAGCATTGCTGTGCCAACCAACTGCCTCCTCAAGGCAAGGCCATCTTGCCTGTTGAAGTGATAGTTCATTACCTTTTACTGCCTGAAGTGAAGTACCAAATGGCACCCCACCCTCCCCATTCTGTTTTTCTCTATGAAGCTCACACCTTACTCTATGAATCTCTCCACCTTCCTAGAAGAAATGGAAGGGAGGCAAGAGGGAAAGCATTGGTGGTGTCATTTCACCTTCTTTCCTCTGCAGATCATTCATGGGGAAGATGCAGAGTGGCCAGCAGTGTGGCCCCTGAGACTTTCCCACAACCTGCTGCCTGGTTCACGTTGATAGGGCTGTCCTTGGTTCATTGCAGCACTTTCTTTTTTGCTTACAGGCTATGCCTTCTTTTCAGAAGAAAGTAAATCAGAGCGATATCAGAGACAGAAGAAATCATGGATATCCATTTACCAAACACTAGGCCCAAAGAAATGGTAGCGTTGCCTCCCAAGAATGTTCTTGTTGGACTGAATACAGTAAGAACACAGACCTGCTGAGCATTAAGGATTCAGTGTAGATCAGTGCTGATTTGAGGTGCATAAAATGCTCATCTAACATGCCCTGCCTAGATGAAGACATCAGGGAATTGGAATTGCTCTTGTGTCACTGCAGTGAACAATGCAGTGGTCTGAAAAAGAGAAAACTACTCTTCCAGTTGCCACAGATGAAAACTTCAGTGTACAGATATGTCATGAAACAAACTGCCTGGCTAAAGCCTGGCTAAAGCCTATTCATGGAGTCTGTTGTGTCTTATTGCCTCCCTTGCCTTCTGCTTCTGCATCTACTCTTCAAAAGATGCTTGGTGTTGTCCCTTTCCTCTTGCTTAGACTTTGGCCAGGCCCCCAGTCCTAAAAATTAATGAGATGAAGATCAATAAACTGACTGATGGGAAATGACAGAACATTGAAGAGATAATAATTTAAAAGCAAGTATGATTGGCATGTGTTAATGCATAGTTGTGCAATTCTCTGTGATGATTTCTTTTAAAGTGGGTTGGGAAACACCCAAAAGGATTACGGCAAATAAACTACATCTACAGATGTATATGCAGGGCACATTTGTGACATAAGCCATGATCAAACAAAGGATATGAATGCATGGATGAGAATGGGAATAAGAGAGCAAAGTCATGCCTGTTGGCCCTGCCCCTTGTTGCCCACGTGTTGACCTGAATGTATGAACACAGCTGATGCACGAACAAGTTGTGTGCACATACACTCTATATGCCCATTTTGGATCTCTGCAAAATACAGAGGCTGCAGCTACATAGAGAGAGCCTCTACGCATACAAGTTTTTCATGTGTAAGCTCTGTTCATACATGGATGAGAGGCGGCAGACCAAACAGGTACAATCCTGCATTCCCAGCAATATAGTCATATTTCTACACAAGAACAGGAAATGCTGGAAGGTGCAAGCAAGACCCACATGTATTGGAGGCAATGAACTCTCAAGAACATCTGCTTCCCAGTCCCAGCTGTGGTTCTGCCACTGAGTATATATTAGACTGGACTGGTCTCCTCCGAAGAAGTATTAGCAGATAGGGGAAAATCCTTTACCTGTCAGGGAGGAGGTGTGGTCTGGTGGTTGAGCTGAAGGATGCCTGAAGAATGCTAAGCAGGAGCAGTTCTGTTTGAAAATTGGATGGGAGACCACAAAAAGGTGACAAAGCTGTCATGAGAGGACAGAGCCAGGAAGAGCAGCTGTGACTGTAAGAAGGGGCTGGACTCACAAGTCATGCTGCAGTAATGCACAGTCAGCTTCCAAAAAAGAATGATTAACAGCTTGGCTGCCTTGAAGCTGCTCCTGCTGGAAGCTCAGAATGATACAATGACCACCCCATGAAGGTACAAGTGTACAAGGGTGCAGTCCTAACCAAAATTCCAGTGCTGTGCCAGTGGAGCATGTGCTGCATCCTGCAGTTGGGAGGCAGTCGAAGAGACCTCCTCAAGGTAACGGAATGTTTGTTCCCTTACCTCAGAGTTGAATTGCTCTTAACTCGGTGCTGGAAATTTGGTTAGACTCTCACAGTGTGATGCGAGTCAGTGAGAAAGGTGGTATACAAATGTTGTGATGATGATGATGAACACTCATGCTAGCCTTTAAAAGAAAAAAGTGGAAAACTTTCTTCCTTTCCTCACCCCCATCAGTGCCCACCATAAAACCATCATTTTATCCAAGTGCACACATCTCTTATGTTAAAGTCCTGAATAGGGTGAAGAGGCTTTTCCTTCAAAGGATGGTTTCCTTGCAGGAAACTAGTGCAGCCCCCATCCACTTCATGTATAGCCAATTCCTACTGATGCAGGATGAGGGCTTGAGGAGGTGCTCCATGGCTCTAAAAATGCCATCATCTGCACAATGCGAAGGGTTTTATAGCACATGGACAGCCCATAAAGTGCTACGCACCTGGTTAACAAAGGCACTGACAATGAAACTCAACACATTCATGAATGCGCAGTGATTAAAATAAAAAAAAAACATTATACAAAAATTATACAGGCATATTCAACCACTGTGCCATGGCACACTGGTATACCATGGATAGCCTGCAGGTGTGCCACGGGAGTTTGGAAGAGGATCATTTGTTACTAAGGCCACTGAGAGATGCAAGCCCCTGCTTGTCAATTGTCAAAAAATGGATGGTGTGCCTTGACAATTTTTGTGCCTTGTCAGTGAGATGAAAAAGTTGAAAATCACTGCTGTAAGGAAAAAAAAACCAAAAGGCCCTCACTGCCAGAAGATTACTCCAATTGATTAAAAGTTTGAGTATCCCTAGCTATATTGCAAAGTTTTTTTTTCCTTTTTGGCACACATTTGTTATCATAGTTCATACATCTGATGCACTGCAGAAAGCAGAGCATGGGTGTGATCATTTCAGAGGATGATAGCACTGGAGTGTGTTAACAGTCATTCATTCTGGCACCTGCCCCTGCTGCAATGCAGGTCAACAGGAAGACTTTGGCAGCAGTAGACACAAGCTTACAAGGCAATTCACACACACACACACACACACACACACACACACACACACACACACACGTCTTTGCTGCTCAGCACAGAAGGTGTAATATAGCACAGAGGTCCACATTGCAGGCTTTTCAGCTATTGCGCCATCACCTCACGTTTCAGATACAAGGAGTCACTGGTGTCGCTAGGGGGGTGCGGGCCGCAGAGGGTGAAGGGCCGGGGGGGTGATGCGCTCTGGGGGAGGATGCGCTAACATCACGGCGTTAGGAGCTACCACATCATGCCATACACCATTGGATGCAGAATGGCCAGTGGAGTGCAATGCAAAAAAACAGAATTGAAACAGCTCCTTTCCTTTAAAAGTTATGGCCAAAAAACCAGAAGGAAAAATGCATGGAGCCCTATGGAAAGTAAAAGTGAACCGTATTGTGCGTTTACTCATGATTAGGTGTACCTGCCATAGTCTGCCTGAAAGGGCAGGCTGAGAGAAATCCAACACCACCACAAGGGTCCCGATCCAATGAATGCAGCCCCCAAAAAACACCCAAGAAGCTCCCCCCTCCCTACTGCGAGTCTGAGCCCAAAACGAAGCCATGAGATCGCGTTTACTCGCAAGTAGGCAGACTTGCCTTAGTCAAGGCAGGCTGAGAGGCAGGCTGAGAGGACCATCAGAATGGTCCTGATCCAATGAATGCAGCCCCCAAAAACACGGAGAAGGAGGTCCCCCTTCCCAGCTGTAAGTCTATGGAGCCCTATGGAAAGTGATGCAGGCTCATGTCATGTTTACTCACGAGTAGGCAGATGTGCCTTGGCTGGTGGTCAGGCCAGGCAAAGGGGAATGTGAGGACACCAGAATGGTCCCAATCCGATGGAGCTGGAATGCAACAAATGCTCCAGAAGGCAGCCTCTCCCCCCCCCCCACTAAAAAGGACAAAAAGTGGCTTGAACTGGTAAGGGGTATGTTTTCTATTTTGCACTTGCAAAGCCAAGAGGGTCTTTATCTTGATGTGCCTGAAATAGAAGAACTTTAACAGGGAAACTGGGGAGGGCTGGAAATCTCACTGATTCTTTTTTTTGGGGGGGGGGGGCTATGGCCGGCAGACTACAGAGTAAGCTCCATTGACCACTATGGGACTTACTTCTGAGTGGACATGCATAGGTTTTGGCTCACAGGCTGCAATTCTACCCACACTTTCCTGAGAGTAAGCCCCATTGAGCACTATGGAACTTAAATCAGAATTTGGAGGAATGAGACCATCATGTTATATATCAATCAATGCATACGTTCATGCAGAATGCAATGAAACAAACCACATTGAAATATCTGTGTTATAACAAAAGGTACAGCCCAAAAAACAGGTGGGGTGCCCACTACATGGGGTGATGTGCAGGCCTTCCGCACCGGGTGACTCGAATCCTAGTGCTAGGAGGCACCTAGGGTGACTCCACTGCAAGGAGTGGAACCTCATGGTCTGAAATAGATTGGGTCATTACCTGTAGTATGGAATGCATTACTGGCACTCTGCTTACACTGCTGGAGCTCAGATCACAATTCTAGCATTTTCAGGTTTCAAGTCCTGCAACTTTGACAGAAAAGATATTTTGTGTCCATTCAAAAGACATCTTCAGCCCAATACACCTGAAAATTAAGCCAACATTCCTGAATTTAATCTGACTTTGATGAAACCATTGATTGCAAGACAGTAGGGTTTTGTTCTGCCAAGAAGGAAAAACTCTAACCTGGTGAGTGTGATGTTTTTTCCAGCTGACCAAGTCCAGTTCCCATTCATTTAATGAAAAAGCAAAGCCAAGATACTGGCAGTTTTTCAGAGATACATTTTAAGATCTATCAGCAGCAGCAGCAATGAAACTGAAATTTCCAAACCCATGGGAAATTATCAAAAGCTAGTAAAACTAGGTCCGGAGACTGCAGCAATTAATTGTATCCAGAAATACACTATAATATTTTTTCTTAAGCAAAGTATATACAAGATATATAGGGGAGAAAATGTACCACTGACAGATTGATTGGGAGTATGCTTTTCTTTTGAGGATCAGAGGGAGAGGAACAAAATAGGTAAGAGGTTAGAGAATTCCTTCCTTTTTTGCAACTAGGGAGAATATGCAATTTGTTTAAAGTTCTTCAGAATAATGAATGAAAAGTTAAACGGTATCCGTGAGCTCATACTCAGCCTTAGCAAGGTATTTTAGTAGAAGTTTTATAGCAATTATTTCCAAAAGGACATTACAAAAACCTCACAGAACAATGATTAAGAAGTGTTGACAACAGAAGATAATGTGAAAGATGTCAAAACTTTATAGAGATGCAAGATAAACCTATAGCCAATCAGTTATATGGAAGAGTGTGTGTGTGTGGGGGGGGGGGGTTTGTACCTCTGAATGACAACAAGGTGTTGCTTGACTTGCTCCTGTAAGAATATCCAGGCAACACTGAAGCTAGGATGGTGTAGTGGTTGTGGTGTTAGACCTGAAAGACCCAGATTCAAATTCCTGCACAGCCATGAAGCTTCTTGGTTGACCTTGGGCCAGTCATTATCTCAGCCTAACCACAGGGTTATTGTGAGAACAAAAAGGAGAGAAGGAACCATATATACTGCCCTTCCTTGGATACTGCCCTTCCCATATATACTGCCCTTGGAGGAAGGGCAGTATAAATATCTGAAAAATACAAATAAAATGTATCAGTCAATTCAACATTTTACAAAAACCCATGGGATAAGCAAGTTCCACTCATCCCAAATAGTGCTGTCCACAACTGGGTTGGTACACATGGGTAGAGGTATTTGAAAATGGTGTTATTTACCTTACTCAGAAGTAAGCCCATTGTGTTCAGTAAGATTTAGGCTATAATCCTAACTATAATCTTACTCACCAGAAACAAACACCTCTACAAATGGGTTACTATTCAGATTTTCTTTAACCATGTTGGAGTTCATCTAATGCCATAGAGGGGGTGCTTTCATCTGCACACAAGAGCATCAGTAAGATGAAGAGAGGTCTTCCACATGACAGCTGGTCCAGCTGAACCCACATCACATTTGCTGGTGATGTAAAGAGTTGCCCGGCCACCCATATGCCCAGCTCAGGCTTTTCACAGAGTTTCTGCCTACCTATGAGCAGCATAGTAGCACCATTCTTGGATCAGTCACATGCTTGACTGGAATGTAAATGTTTCCATTACTCCATTAGTTTGGTTTTCTCTCTTTACTTTATTAGGGAGCCACCCTATCTTCTTGCTGCTATTTCTAATACACCATAGAACAGACACTTTCAATGGGTAGCATCTTCCAGGATGGGAGAGATAGCCTGACACATCCAGAAGTCATCCTATACTTCATTATACACGCAGGCAGCATGTCAAGGTTTACACAGAGAAGTGGGACTTATAGTCCCTGGCAGTGGCATAGCTAGTGGGGTGCGGGGGTGCAGGCCACACCAGGTGATGCGCTGGGGGTGACGCACCGGGGGGGGGTGATGCGCTAACATTGCAACATGAGGAGCTACCCCGTCATGCCATACACCATTGGATGTGGAATGTCCAGCAGAATGCAATGCAAAAAAACAAAATTGAAATAGCTCCTTTCCTTCCAAAGTTATGGCCAAAAAACCAGAAAGAAAAAATGAATGGATCCCTATGGAAAGTGAAAGTGAGCTGTATCACGCGTTTCCGCGCAAGTAGGTATACTTACCATAGTTCATCGGAAAGGGCAGGCTGAGAGGAATCTAAGGACATCAGAATGGTCCTAATCCAATGAATGCAGCCCCCAAAAACACCCGAGAAGGAGGTCCCTCCCTCTCAGCTGCAGTCTATTGAGTCCTATGGAAAGCAAAGCAGCCTCACGGTCACATTTACTCTGTCCTGGACAGATTGTCATTCTAAAAAGTGGGTCCCGGTGCTAAAAGTTTGAGAACTGCTGCAATAAGGTGTTAGTAAGTTGACAGGGGTGTGTGTAACTCTACAAGTTTTCAAAATCACTAAAATCAGAATTTGGAGGAATGACCATCATGTTATATATCAATCAATGCATAATTTCATGCAGAATGCAATGAAATAAACCACATTGAAATATCTGTGTTATAACAAAAAGCACAGCCAAAAAACCAGTGGGGGTGGGGCGATGGTACATCACCACGCTCATCTGGGGTGTTGCCCCACCCACTACATGGGGTGACACACAGGCCTCCCGCACCGGGTGACTTGAATCCTAGTGACTCCACTGGTCCCTGGGCAAGTACTCAGCCTTACAAAGTTTTCCACTTCTTCCAGAAATAAGACCCAAGGAACTGTTACCACTTCATTACACAGCAGCTGCTTATCCGTAGTTATGGGTTTTCTTATCTACCCATTTTCAAACAACAGTCTCATCCATAATTTTTGTCCCCATAAAATATTTATGATAAAGTATTCAAGTCACATGTAATAGCACAGTCATTAAGAAAATCATTTTAGTGTATTTTTGGATACAATTCACTGGAGTTACTAAAATAAAACAGCAACAGAAATGCATTTATTCTGAATATTTCCAAAGGATATCAGTATTGATAAAGAATTAGGTAGTAAGAAATTCAGCCCAGAAATGTGAGACAGAAAGAAAAAGGTGGATGATTAAAAGATTCATATTTGAATGTGACACATTTCAGTAACCCTAAATTTTGAAATGGCATGAGACTTAACAGCCAGATTTGAACAATCTGGCACACTACATAGGAGGTAAGGCTTGAGTTTAGGTTCAGCATCTATACAAGCAGGAGCTATTAGAAGAGATGACTAATGGTAAGTTTGCCTTACCTTCCACACTGGGTAAGTGTGCAATCCTATACACCCTTACCTGGGACTAAGCCCCACTGAATTCAGTGAAACTTACTTTCAAGTAGACATGCATAGGATTGTGCTGTAAGAACATTCCATATATTCTTCCATATATTCTAACTGAAAAGAAAGGCTCTCTACCTTGGCATGATCTTGACTCGCTCAATAACAACAAATTAGTCATATTTGTTCTGCTCTCCACATGCACACACACAGCGGCACATGCACATTCCTGCTGGTGAAGCAGGAAGAAGGCAGCTAGTTGGTGAAAATGCACATGGAAAGTTCACAAAGTGCCAGTTAGCTGGCTGAGCCAGCAAGCAACGTAGGAAGGAAGCTAGCCCAGTGAGTTTGGTGGGTCCACCGTTGTATATGCAGTCATTCATTTGCCAGAACAGGGCCTCTGAGAGGAATTTTATCAGGGGGTACAAAGTTTCTTTTGGGCCCCTTGCAAAGAGGGAGGGGTGAAACAGAGCGGGGGAGGGTGGTGACGGGCAAGCAGAATGGGGCAGGGAGGGGCGAAACAGGGTAGGGGGAGGGTAGAGACAGCTGGAAATGTCTTTGAAGCCCAGGTCCACCAACCCATGTGGCATCAGTAGTGTCCCCAGCATCACCTGTCACAGTAGTGACCCCAGCATGCAAAAAGTCTGAGTAGATAGGAAAACGCAAGATCCCAGGAAATTTCTGGGCCCCCTCCTTTTGACCCAGGTACAAATAACCCCCTTTACCACCCTCTCCTAGGCCCTGTGCCAGAATATCGCTATGCGGTGCGTACCTGTAATATGAGCAGATGACATCAGGTACATGGTGTTAGTAAAAGAAAAGGACTGAACTTTAGCTGAAGGATACAATCCGTTTAGCAAGAGAATGCGGTTGATTAAGTAGTTAACCTGGGAGGTGATGGAAGCTGACAGCTTTGGAATCTAGACTTCAAAATGTACAACAAAGAGATCTTTGTAGTCTTCCTGTTACTATATCTATAATGTATCTTTGCAATGTTTTAGATTTCTAGAACACTGAAATATGCACAGGGTCCCATTAACAATCCAGCTGGTTCCCTCAGCCATTTACAAGTGTGCACACTAACCTAGCAGCAGGAAGCCTGCCGTAGCTGAATGAGATTATACACTCTACATATCCTCACAGGCACCCTGCTGTGTGCTAATGCTGGGATAGTCAAGATTTGTTCTAGCTCTCATTTCCTCTCCACCAAATTATTTCTGAAAGCCAGGTGTGGTTAAAAAGAGGGGCCCTATTTCAAAACAGACCCCCAATAGCCAGCAAAACTGAGGGCCAAACTACATACTAAACATATAGTCTGGTGTGTGTGTGTGTGTGTGTGTGTGTGTGTGTGTGTGTGTAAAAGTATAAATAACACTTGTGTACATGTGTGTATGTGTGTGAGAGATCAGTGTTAAGATCATGTGCAAGGGGAGAGGGTACTTAAGTCATCATGAAGATGACCCCTCCCCACATTTACCTCTGAAGGGAAGTTTTCATATGTACTAATAGGTGGTTCCCTCCCTCCTGAGGCAAAGACAATCTTTTGAGGCATTTCTATTGAGGTGGCAGTGTGAGGGGAAAGGACGCGCCATGATACTAATTCTAACTGGGCCCCCACCACTGCTGTTTAAATTTTCAGACACGTACACAAACATACTCACGGCCAAACTATATGTTCAACTCACTGTGTAATTCAACCGCAAGAGCAACTGAAGCAACAACCATATAGGCAAGTGGTTCCCAACATGGGATACATGTACCCCCTGGGGTACTTGCCAGGACTTTAGGAATACTCAAAAAAGAACTGAATAATGGTGAAAAAGGCAGGTCTGTATTAGAATGCCTTGCAGAACTGGCAAGGCAGGAAGGAAAGCAGCTAGCTGGCTGCAAAAGCCCCAGCAACTGCTAGTTACTGGTCATCAAATTGTGTATTATTAGATATGGAAACTTATAAATTTGTTGAAACATATGGAAACATATAAATATATGGAAACATAAATATGTTGAAAACATATAAATTTGAAATAACAGCAATTATATTTATTACAAACACTTTGCTAACAAGGGGTACAATTTATGGAAATGAGCTGCCAAGGGTTATGCAAGTGAAAAAATGTTGGAAACCACTGACATTGGCCATTTCTTTAAAATGCTACACAGTACAAACTGAGTTCAGTGGGTAAATGTTACAGTACAAACTGAGTTACTCCTGGGTAAATGTGTGTAGAATTGCAGCCACAGACTTCTCAGGCATGGTCTTCATCAGTGTATAAAGCAAAAATAAATACAGGTTTTGGACATTCTCTACCAACTAGACAGTGTTGTTTTAAGATGACTTATTGACTACGTGTGGATACTTTGATTTTCTGCTTCAAGAAAAACACAGTGGAATACAATAGCAACTTGAATGTGCACCTTGTTATCAACACGGCCTGGAACAACTGAAAGTATCACCTCTCCTATGTTATCTCCCCGATTCTGTGAGCATTGCAGTGCAACAGCATTCCAAACAACTTGGGTATTTATAGCCATTAAAGGCCTAAAACACTAAAAGCTCACCTTGCAATACCTTAATCTTGGATCTGGTACAGAAGCTGGCAAGGCTGCTAGATAGCAACGTGATGACATGTGAAAGGGAAATTCCCTTCCAAGATACAAGGCATGTTGGCATGAAACACAACTCAACAAGGCTATTTAATATTAGTGATTGTGCGCCAAGTTAAAATTACTTTGCCCCAGCAGTCATTCAACCACCCATTCAGTTATGACCTTCTGTACCTTCCCTATGAACGGCCAACTGCTTTTACCTTTTCTATGTAGCGTTGGCCCACAACCAAATGGTACTCACGGTGACAAACATCTTTGGGGTCACCTCCCTTTGTTCAGTTTTTGAATACAGTACCTTGTTTTTATTTTATATATATATATATATATATATATATATATATATATATATATATATATATATATATATATATATATATATATATACGAGCCCCGTTTCATGACTTTGTTGATGCATGATCTGCAGGCGTAATTTATCCCTGTCATATATGACAACACAATTGGACACATGGATCTGCAACTCAGTATTTATTCATGCTGTCAATACACACATAAAACAAACTGGTTCCCTCTATTGTTTTTGAAACTTTTCTATTTTAAAAATACTTGAAGTGCCTGGCATCCCACCAGACCAGCACATCAGTAGTTCATTACCAAGAAAATTTGTTATGGTAGTGACTTCCTGGAGTAACCTCAAAGACTGCACACCTGAATTGAGAAGTTAAACCCAGACAGGACTTTCCATTGCAAAACAGTCACATAACAAAAAAGTTCAAAGCAGACCTGGAGGCAATTAATTCTGGAAGTTCTAATGCTACCCTGTGGGATGGACTGTTGCGCTGTGTTTGAGTACAGACTTGGCATTTATAAGGCATTAGGTGTGATTCCTGACATCCCCAATTAAAATGAATTTAGGTAGCATGGCTGGTGCGCGCCCTTTTCTCCTACACATCCTGAGCCCCTTGATTAGGAGAAGCAGGATAGAGGATACTGCAGTGGTTTTCAAACTCTCAGGGAGTTTGAAAACCGCTGTAAGTCCTTGCAGGAGTGGGGGGGCAGCGGGGGCGGGAGGAAGGCAGCGCTATCCTGGGAATCGTGCCACTCAGGGGGCTGCAGGGGCTTGGGTGCACTTACCAGAACCTCTTGCAGCCTCCCAGGGCTGCAGGGAGCTCTGCATGACTGTCTGCAGGGCACCCCAAAGCTGCAAAAGTGGAAGTGAAGTGATCGCGCTCCACTTCTGGTTTAGCAGAGGTAAACCAGGGTTTAGCAACCCTGGGGATCACGCCACTGCTTCCTCCCTGCCTCCTGGCTGCCCTACCCCTTAAGGGACCAGGGCCCACAGGCTGGGGCGTCGCTGTACACCAGTTTGAAAACCCCTGGGATAATGGCATGAGACCCCAGTGAGGACAACTGGGGGGCTTGCAGGTTTGTAGTTGTTCTGACTATTTACTAAATTGTTATTCCACTGTTCAAAAATATACTTCGGATACCGCTGCCCGAACGGCCCCTCCTAACCGAGGAGTTAAGTCAGATAGAGGTTAAAAAAGATGTTTCAGACCTCATTGATAAATTAAAGATCAATAAGTCACCAGGCCCTGATGGCATCCACCCAAGAGTTATTAAGAAATTGAAGAATGAAGTTGCAGATCTCTTGACTAAGATATGCAACTTGTCACTCAAAACGGCCACGGTGCCAGAAGATTGGAGGATAGCAAATGTCACGCCTATCTTTAAAAAGGGAAAGAGGGGGGACCCAGGAAACTATAGGCAGGTCAGCCTAACATCTATACCAGGTAAGATGGTGGAATGCCTCATCAAAGATAGGATCTCAAAACACATAGACGAACAGGCCTTGCTGAGGGAGAATCAGCATGGCTTCTGTAAGGGTAAGTCTTGCCTCACGAACCTTATAGAATTCTTTGAAAAGGTCAACAGGCATGTGGATGCGGGAGAACCCATAGACATTACATATCTGGACTTTCAGAAGGCGTTTGACACGGTCCCTCACCAAAGGCTACTGAAAAAACTCCACAGTCAGGGAATTAGAGGACAGGTCCTCTCATGGATTGAGAACTGGTTGGAGGCCAGGAAGCAGAGAGTGGGTGTCAATGGGCAATTTTCACAATGGAGAGAGGTGAAAAGCAGTGTGCCCCAAGGATCTGTCCTGGGACCGGTGCTTTTCAACCTCTTCATAAATGACCTGGAGACAACACCAAACTTTTGTGGTGAAGACCAGACGTAATTGTGAGGAGCTCCAGAAGGATCTCTCCAGACTGGCAGAATGGGCAGCAAAATGGCAGATGCGCTTCAATGTCAGTAAGTGTAAAGTCATGCACATTGGGGCAAAAAATCAAAACTTCACATATAGGCTGATGGGTTCTGAGCTGTCTGTGACAGATCGGGAGAGAGATCTTGGGGTGGTGGTGGACAGGTCAATGAAAGTGTCGACCCAATGTGCAGCGGCAGTGAAGAAGGCCAATTCTATGCTTGGGATCATTAGAAAAGGTATTGAGAACAAAACGGCTAATATTATAATGCCGTTGTACAAATCTATGGTAAGGCCACACCTGGAGTATTGTGTCCAGTTCTGGTCACCGCATCTCAAAAAAGACATAGTGGAAATGGAAAAGGTGCAAAAGAGAGCGACTAAGATGATTACAGGGCTGGGGCACCTTCCTTATGAGGAAAGGCTACGGCGTTTGGGCCTCTTCAGCCTAGAAAAGAGACGCCTGAGGGGGGACATGATCGAGACATACAAAATTATGCAGGGGATGGACAAAGTGGATAGGGAGATGCTCTTTACACTCTCACATAACACCAGAACCAGGGGACATCCACTAAAATTGAGTGTTGGGAGAGTTAGAACAGACAAAAGAAAATATTTCTTTACTCAGCGTGTGGTTGGTCTGTGGAACTCCTCGCCACAGGATGTGGTGATGGCGTCTAGCCTGGACGCCTTTAAAAGGGGATTGGGCAAGTTTCTGGAGGAAAAATCCATTACGGGGTACAAGCCATGATGTGTATGCGCAACCTCCTGATTTTAGAAATGAGTTTTGTCAGAATGCCAGATGCAAGGGAGGGCACCAGGATGAGGTCTCTTGTTATCTGGTGTGCTCCCTGGGGCATTTGGTGGGCCGCTGTGAGATACAGGAAGCTGGACTAGATGGGCCTATGGCCTGATCCAGTGGGGCTGTTCTTATGTTCTTATGTACTTCAAGGCAGCTAGAAGTTTCTAACATTAGCAGAGACCAAGAAGAAGCAGAAACTTTTGTTTAACATAAAGTAGACACTGGAGAACTCATCAGGTGCAATCCTAACCAACTTTCCAACACTGAGGTAAGGGCAATGCAACTCTGAGGTAAGGAAACAATCCTATTCTCTCCTCTTGCAGCAGCATACACGAAATGGCCGCCAATGGAGCCGTCTGCGCACTGTCAGGAGACATTTTACAACAATGGAACTTAATTCCGCTGTCATAATGAGTTCTGTAGTACAGCCCACGGATGGGCTACAGCATGTCTCCTATCTTGGAAAAGGAAAAACGTACAACACATAGTGGAAAAGAAAGTTCTGCAACATATGTACAACTGGTATTGCAGAATGGGCAGAGGAAAAGCCAACCTCAGAATCTTAAGTGACTATCAAAGACCTAGCTTCTTTGAGATCCATTCTCTAAATGCTTTGGCACGCAATATCATTTCAGAGCTGCAGTTGTGCCAAAAACATACAGTCATTCTAGAGATGTACTTAGCATCACAGTTTGAAGCTGGTGATGCAGTGAAGTCAGCAGACAAAAGCTCAATGCAATTCCTGCTCAGTGCGTGCAGTTGTTTGAGGGAATGATGGCCATGCATGACTTCCCTGCACCACCTCCCTTACGCTGGCAGGGCTTAGAATGTGGTACCAAGCATTTCATGCAGCAAAATAAGAAGGACGACCACGCAGGTGCAGAAAAAGCAATTTGCTACAAAGTAATTTACTAAGTAGCAGTTTGTTAACATACCACCCATTATAGAGCATCCACTGTTGCAGAAAATGCCCAGAAGAAGGCTATTTGCTGAAAAACATTGACTTTCAACAATATCTCATTGACCAAATCCTATACAGATATACCCAGGAATAAGTGCCATTGAATCCAATGGAACTCACTTCTGAGTAGTTATACACAGGATTGCACTCGTGTTAGCTTGTAATTAATTGATTTTTTCCCTGCTTCGGTTTGTGGTCCCTTCTCATTTTTTACTGCACTTTTAGTGCTGTCCTCTTCTTTTGCTGTGCTAAGTATCTCAATACCTCTTCATTTACTTTCTACCATGAGGAAACACCCAAAGCAGGAGTTGTGGACAAGTCCTAATACAGGAGTTCAGAGAATCTGCAAACAGTAGCATAGCTAGCGAGGAAGACAAACTGGTAAGTATTGCAGGCACCACAATGTGCCATGTAAATGGCCTCTCAGACAGCAAATGGGAGGGGCCACCTACACAATGAGTTGCAGTGCCTGAGGTATTTACCATTTTGCCTGACCCCCACTAGCTACACTCCTTTTTGCAAATGAACGGGAAAGAGATAGGAGGGACAAAGACCAACATAAAACAGCTCAGAGAAAACAGTGATAAACACTGGCACTGCGGCAATGAGCTATTCCAACAGCAAGTCTCTCATAGTGATCTGCCAAGTTGATACACATAGAACTCTGGGGTGTGTGGCAGCTGTTTAATTTCACTAGCAGAGTGGCTCTCCCCGACAGCGCACAGTATGCATGTAGAGGGTGCCAATGGCAAATCAGACCATTCCCAATAAAGTTATCTCATTCTTGGTCACAATAATAGCTGATTTGGGGGGGGGGGGTGCGCTATGGCAGGGAAACAGAGTAGCATGGTTTATAGTGGCACAGAAAGAAGGAGAATGCTAGTGATAGATACATGAGCTACTGTGACAAACAACTTTGTTGCTGGGCAGAGTACTATATGATTTGTTTGTGGAAAACCTAGATGGAAGGGGAAGAAGGAGCACAATGTCACCACATGAAATGGCTCTCTTCTGGTGGAGTGAATGCTGCAGTGACATGCAGCAAGGTCCAGGCCTGGGGAGTCACAGCCACATGAATACTCACTCACTTCCCATTAAATTCAGTCTCTCTCAATGGATCTTACCTTCCTTGAAACACATTCACTTGGTCTCTCTCTCCCCACTCCTGAAATAAATTTTTAAAAGAACTCACCTCTTCTTCTCCCACTCAGAACTAGGAAGAGCTCAGAGACACATCCCCTGAGGCACCTGGATAGCTGCCTTCCCTGGTATTTTAAAGAGACAGTCCCTATGTGCAGGCACTTTTTCATGGCTTTCTTCAGAGGCAACTCTGCCTGCTGCCTCCCCAGACATTGCTGATGCAGGTGTCCTGCCATTTTTTTTCCATTGGAAGTCAGCTGCCCTACCTGTTTTTCATTGGAAGCCAGCCATGATTGCAGTGAATTGGCTGCTAGCTGCTTCCCTATGTATTGTAGTGTGTGTGTGTGCTGCTGCTGAACTCACAGACTGTGCTGGAGAAGAAAGGAGCAACTTGGAAAGACAAGATACTGTTTTTCTTTACTTGTTGGGTCTGTGAAGCTCTGCCTTTCCTGACTGCACATCATTGGAATGTAAACAACCATTTACCAAATGGCAATTTATTTAAAATAAAATAAATTCAGCGTGGCCTCTGGGAAACCAAGTGCCTCGGGAACAAAGTGCCAGGTAAGGCACCACAAGTTTAGCATCTGTGCGAGGAGAAGGCAAGTGGACCTCTGAGTTTTGGAGAAGGAGAGGGAAGACTCCCTGAGTTGTGAAGAGGAGAGGATGAAGAGAAGGAGAAGGTAAGTGTACTCTTTCTCTGTGTCTTCTAACCTTAACTCAACCTTAGATCAACATTGAAATTTAGCTTTACCTTTAGCTTAGCTTTACCTAAGCTTTACTTAAGTTAGCACCTAATCTAACCAGAGGGAGGGATTCTAAGGTCCAGCAAGTTGGGTCACAGGAGCTAGGTGAGGGCAATAAAAATAAATACATAAGTGCCTACAGAAATCTACTGTGAGCAGGAGCAGAGTCCTACTTGTGAGTAAGAGCCCAAGGTACAGGCACTTGAAAAAATAAATAAAACAGAGGAGGATAAAGTGGAAAGCAAGTTTTTTTATTTGGTTTAAATTAACCCTATACTAAACCCAAGTGAAACTTAATCTAAAGGTTCAGTAAATTAGGACACAGAATCTAAGTAAGTAAGTAAGTAAAGGTGCACACTTAATAAAAGCAGGATTTTAGAAGGGCTGCACAGGTTAAACCTTAGTGTGTAAGTTCTGCCAAGCCAAAAAACTCTTAAACCAGTGCAGTTTAAACTCAAATAAAAAAGCAGCTTGAGGTTAAAAAACAGTCCAGCCTCAGAGAACTGAGGTAGGAGGGTAAGAACCTAGGAAGGGCCAGTTCCCACCAGGCCAGGGCAATTTAGCATAGTCATTGTCCTTTAGGTCATAGCAACTGACCTTTAGGAGTTGATAAGAGCACCATTAGGCAAATCCAAGCACCCCATTCAGGGAAATCTCACCTGGGAAGACCAGCCCCTTTTCAATCAGCAAGGAGGCAGGGAGGAGGAGCTAGCTAGGAGTATAACGTTAGTTCCTGCCACCACGTGAGCCTCTCTGCCGAAGCGCACATGGCCTCTGGGAAACCCAGTGCCTAGGGAACAAAGTGCCAGGTAAGGCACTGCGAGTTTAGCATCTGTGTGAGTTTAGCAGCAGGGTAAGGAAGCCAGGCCCCCAGATACCACCCTTTCTCTTCCCTTGAGAAGAGGGCTGCTAACCAGTGTAGGGTTTTTAAGTACCCCTAAGCAAAATTTAAAAAGCTATGCAGTCAGACAGCCAGCAGCAGGGTGGGGGCTATCCAGTGTTTTGCATCGCATGCAACATGTATGACTATATGCCTCTGGGGCATAAGTCATGGGTGTGTCCTCGGTGCAAGGAGCTCCAGGGACTCAGGGAATGCATCCGCTCTCTTGAAGCCTTGGTGGCCAACCTGGAGAAGCACAGGCAGGCAGAGAAGGACCATGGGGAGATTTCTGGGGATGATCAGGCTTCGTCCCAACCTCAGGCGTGCAGCTTCTCAGCTGCCCGGGTGGGAAGTCTCAGGGCTAGAGGATATCATCCTGGAGAGGAGGGAAACAATCCCCTAGGGGGGACCCCTTCTCCAGGTGATGGGCCTGTATCCGAACGCACTCAGGATACTCCTCGGTGGGAAGGGGGGTTGGAGGCTTCTTGTAGTGGGGGATTCAATTATTAGAAACATATAGAGGAGGGTTTGCGACAGATGTGAAGACCGCATAGCGACTTGCCTGCCTGGTGCGAAGGTTGTGGACATCACTTCTCATCTAGACAGGCTGGTAGATAGTGCTGGGGAGGAGGTAGTGGTTGTGGTGCATGTTGGCACCAACAATGTGGGCAAGTGTAGCTGGGAGGTCCTGAAGGCCAAATTTAGGTTATTAGTTAGGAAGCTGAAAGCCAGGATCTCAAAGGTAGCGTTCTCTGAAGTGCTACCTGTTCCACGTGCAGGACCAGCTAGGCAGGCGGAGATCAGGGGTCTCAATGCGTGGATGAGATAGTGGTGTAAGGAGGAGGGGTTTAGATTCGTTAGGTACTGGGGAACGTTCTGGGACAAGCGGGGCCTGTACAAGAGGGATGGGCTTCACTTGAACCAGAATGGAACCAGACTGCTGGCGCATAACATTAAAAAGATGGCAGAGTAGCTTTTAAACTGATCCCTGGGGAAGTCCAACAGGAGCCAAGGGGCATCCGGTTTGGGACTCCTCATTCCTATGGGACGAGGATGGGGAGGTTAGAGAACAACAAGGCAAAGACAGAGTAGAAGAAGAAATTGGGAATGGTAGCGTAATGCAATGTGATAGATGGTTTGGCACAATGAGAGGATGCAGGGATAAAGGAGCTAATAAGCAGCCCATCCTGGGGCATTCCATGTGCAGATGCTTTTATGCAAATGCCCAAAGTCTCCAAGCAAAGATGGGAGAACTGGAATGTCTGGTGACAAGGGAAAACATTGACATAATGGGCATGACGGAAACCTGGTGGAATGCAGAGAATCAGTGGTATACCGCAATCCCGGGCTATAAACTCTACAGGAGGAACAGGCAGGGGCGTGTTGGAGGTGGGGTGGCCATTTATGTTAAGGAAGGGATAGAATCCAGCAAAGTAGAGATTGAAGGTGGCTTTGACTCCACAGAATCTCTATGGGTTAAATTATTCTCCACTGTAGAATCTCTGTGGGTTAAATTACCAGGCCTGAGGAGTGATGTAATACTGGGGGCATACTATCGTCCTCCAGACCAGAAACCGGAAGGGGACCTGGAAATGAGGAAACAGATCAGGGAGGTGACAAGGAGGGACAGGGTTGTAATCATGGGGGACTTCAATTATCCTCATATAGACTGGGTCAATTTGTGTTCTGCTCTCGAAAAGGAGACTGGATTCCTTGA